>NC_071288.1:15008333-15696250 GCF_943734705.1 Anopheles coustani
ACACTTGCACACGTACACACATACACGCGGGGGATCAATTGAACGTGGAAAATGGGGTTTGCTTTGTCCGCAGAAAATCCAAAGCATTCGGAGTGGATTAGTGCACTTTGCTTGTTGATGAAGGAGGGATTTTGTTTTTCGCGCGCTCCATTTTCCTACCATTTGCAATCGGATCAAGAGTGTTCGGGAAACCTTTTACTTGTGAATTCCTTTTTATAAATTGTTCCTTCCGTTTGTTTATTAGGGACATGCTTTTGTAAGCTGTGTTACAATAATATACGTGAATTTTGTTACGAACTTGAGTTTTGTCCATCTATTCTATAAGGATTTTGTTCTCAAAACAGTTGTAGAACAATATTTCATTTACTAACAAATAGAACACGAATTACTATTACTAGTATATGTTTGTAAAATTTAATTCGCATATTTGATTGTTCATATTTCAACTTCTGATAACGACCGATCCGACTTCCTGAAGACAATTGTGTCCAAATTTTGGTCCACAGTTTCGCAGGCAGCACGTACCGAGTCCCGAGCACTGGATGAGAGTGTGCGTGTCGATATGGGTCGTAAAAAGTGAGCCCTTTCGGGGCGAATAAAATTGATTGAACACTCCCGCCGGGAAACATCGCGCCCCCGAACGGACGCCTCCGGAACAGCTGGCGCAGGTCCCTCGGAGGTCATTTCGGGGCTTTCGTCCGGTCCGAATCATAATTTACTTTTAATTACACCCTCGGCTGTGTGCGTTTGTACGTGACATCGCTGGGTATCGCACGACAACATTGGCCACCCGGCCCCTCCCTATCCCGAGCGGTTCCTTCTGCCCTTCTTTGGTGAAGGCGGGCGGAAATAAAATTTCTCTCCGAATAATTTCCTTCCCGAAACGATAATTACAATTGTTTGACATGGGTTCTAATGTCACTGTGAGTCTATAATTCTTCGGCGCCCTCGGAACGCCTGTCCTGTCCGTAACAAACACCCCCTAATTTCCCACCCGGCCCTCCCGTCGGGCACTGTTTTTAATTGCAGATTTACCACATCACAACCTCAACCAGTGAAAACTCTGCGAAGGGATTTGATGATTCCAGGCCCAGTCTCTCGCATCAACACCCGAACATAACTGATCCTAGACGGCAGCCGGCTGAAGGGAAGTGTGTGAAACTGCATCGGCATCATTGGCCAGAACCAGTGAGAGAGAACAAATTCTAGGTCAGGGAAAACAGTTTTCAAAACGATCAAAACTCGATCCCTGCTAGTCGGTCGGAAGGAACAGGAACTTCGGTTTGGGGCATCAGGCAGGGTGAGAAAACAATCAAGTAAGTACCTAGCTCTTGCACAAAGTTTCCACCACCCGTTGTTCCGGAATGTATCTCCCGGAGAAGCCAACCACACCGGTATAAATACACTAACACACCAACACACATATTCACACCTCGAGCCGTTGATTACGCCTGCGATAATCGAACTCCCGGTAGAGGAAGCTCCCGGCAGAGAAGTACTCCGGACAAAAGTTTACACCCAACCGCACGGTCACATTCGGAAAAGTAATCAGCACTACGACTAAACCCAATGCTGGTGTGCTGGCAGGAGTTTTACTGGGTTTTTTTTTATGTTCCCCTTAGTTTAAGGGCCTTCAGTTGGAAGTTCCTAATGGAGTATAATCCTCCGATGAAGGATAAACATTTGTGCGATGGGCTCGAGGATAGAGATTGCACATTTTTGAAACCACAACGCATGTTTGAGAGCCGGTTACTTGACTCCTCAGCGGTTCCTTTGTGCTCCGAGGGGCTTGTTCCTGTGTGATTTCGTCTTGTACCGGTAGAAAAGATGGCTCCCACTCAGATATCCCTTTCCCATAAAAAGGGTTAACTCTCGGCGCAACTTCAAACGATAGTATCACCGAGAACCTGCTCTTCGGAGAGCTGTACAGCTTAGCAGATTCTTTTATTCCCCGGTAACGATCGTCGCCCTCAACTCGGCAGTCCACCGCACACAATTTTCCAGCACGACAGGCGTTCGTAAACTATCCGCCGCTCGATGCACGACGATCGAGCCGGAGCACAATCGAAGCTACAAGGCGGGGCTATTTCCCGGGAGTTTCCTCACACAGGGGGTTGTAGCGAAAGTTTCACTACCGACGGAGTAACGTTACCCAACCAACCGACCGGCATGGCATGCTTGGTGCGCTAGGGCGGTTTATATTGTTCGGTATCAACTTACGTATGTTTTGTTAGCACCTTTGTTGCGACGGCTATGATACTGGCTAGTACTGGCTTCCACCAACGAGGTCGGAAGGGCTGCTCCCACAGCTCAACCACAGCGACATCAGTTCATAAACGCGCGGTGACGATGCTGTGTCCTTTCCGGTAAAGCATTGGAAAACGGAACATCCTTCGGAAGCGGGCGGAAACCGAGAGAGACGCATCGATTGACTCCCGGGGGACCTATTTTAAAAGCAAATCTTTTCCCCTCCTCGGTCCCGGTTTCTACCAGCGTCAACTGGTGCAGTCCCCCTATGCTGAGGCACTGGAGGACTAACATCAATTTCGATACAACGGATAATTTTACTCGTTCGTGGAAAATTGCAGCACCAAACTATGGGACAATGAAGTGCGGAAAAAAGCAATGTTGTTCAAATAGAAGGATATAATAAAACATAAATGTTTCCGAATCCGGACCCCCGCATTAAAAGAAAAGTTGTGTAACTTTAGCAAAAGTAAACTTTAGCAAAATAATGTACGACACGAATATTTCAATAATCATTACAAACCATCGAACTCTTCCCACAAACTCTAATCTGTGTATTTCTGAGTTTGATTCTGCTGCCGGATTTTATTGCACATTTAAAAACCATATCAAAACAATGAACCTCACCTATGGTTCCAGCTCACGACATGCTCACGTTTATGTGCCATTTGATACGGATAGTTAAGGTTCGAACGGAATACCCGAACACGGTCCAGGGTTGTGTTCCAGTGCCCTGGATTATGTGTAAGTATTTGCACCAGCGACCGGACAATACTTGGTTTTTCCGGTGCTTGGCATCGTTTGAGGGCACCATGGGACAGTGTTAAATGCTTTGGGGGGTGGATTTTCATATTTTTATAACAAACATATTTTTACAATAATTAAAAAGTTGGTGGGGAGCAGCTTTGTTGAACATATACCAACATGAATGAATTAAATCTGATCAAAGTGCAAATCAACAAAGCAAACTTATTATTAATTCCAAGGAAACAGTTGGTTCCGATAGTAAAACAAACCGTATAAACCATTCAATCAAACTCATCCTTTACCCTTTTATTGTTCTTTTACAACTCAATACCATCACCGAACAATTGCACCGGTCCCATTGTGCAATTGTGTGGGACACAGACAAGCACGGGATACACCTCAGCAAGGATGGAACGAAGGATGCCTCCATCCCGTGGGTTATGAGGATATTAGAAACGATTAATTCTTCCTCGTCGCCTCTTGCACAACGAGCTCTACATGTGCGACCAGAGTGCGGTGGGCGAAAGAGAACGAAGCGAGCGTTCGACGACGGCCGCAAGACCAAGTGCAGACATCCAATCCTATGATGCTACGGGAGCCCGAATATCTCCTGAGCTCGGGTCGGTTCGGTTCGGTACGGCAGTGCCTGACGATGGCATGCAATTACACGATTCCGCATGTCGCAGCGGTATGTCTCCGGGTCGCAAATATTGTTTGCTATTGAAAACATCCTCCCCGGTCCGTCCTCGGGAAAGCGGAAAGCGCCTTTCCCTAGGTTCCCGTGTACTAAATGAAGCTTTCAACTGCTGCCGGGCTGGCGGATGGCGCGCTGCGGGTCAACTTATTAGCACGGAAACATCAAACGGCACACACTTGCACCGGTGCCGTTGGGGTTTCCTTGGTCACCACAAGGTGGACGGGGCCATGCGAGGTGAAGAAAATCAACAAACGGTTCGGACGAATCTTGCCCTTGCTCCTTCTGGATCCCGAGGGCATGTTGGCTATGCGTTAAGGTTGCTCCTTCCGGTGCCCACAAATAGGTGCTTGTGTCGCATCTAGAGAGTGGAGAACTTTCGCTTCTTCGTGCGGAACCATCGACGTAAGAAAGCGACATTGAGTAGTTCTGCCCAGGGAAAAGACACGATGATGTAACAGAAGACAGCACATGGACATTTATGGTGTCACTCATCGATATCCCATAGGCCGGTGATTTGCTGCGATGAGTATGCTGATTAGACATGCCCCATTCCCCCCCTCACAAGCAGACACGACAGGCTGATTCACCTATCAACCCCCGCCCAGACTCCTCGTTGCCCTTTCGACACCGGTGTACCCTGGATAGAAGAAAAGGATTTGCCTCGTGGTAGCGTCGGTTCGTCGGGGAAAAGAAAGGATTAGGCATGTTTACCCCCCTTCCCACATTCTTGCCTCACGGAAAACCACCAATGGGACAGAACATTTTCATTTGTCATCGCCATGTCGACATCGGGCATCCAACACCGTCCTCGACCTCTGCCCCTCGGTGATGAGTGTGCGTGATTTGTTTGTGCGACGTATTGCGAGCGGCTTGTGGAGATTAAAAGGCTTACCGGGCGAAGGTCTCGAAGGATTTTGATGAAATGTCGACCAGGGAAGGGTCGACTCATTGGGAAAAATGTACACGTCCGTTCGCTCCGATGTAAACGCACCACCCTGACGTTAATTAAGGATTTGGCATCGGAAACCCTTCGATGGGACATGTTTTGAGTGCCGGTTTTACCAGACAATAAGCTTTAGAGGTCGAAGCTTATGTGTTCGAAGGATTTCGTAGTAGATTGAAATAGATACAAAAAGTGTTGTTCAATGAAAGGAGCTCAGTCCAAATGAATGCTCTTCAGAATAACGCAAAAAAATAAATGAAAATCTAAAATCATGGCTCGAACATCTTAAACTTCGTTATTCCAATAAACCATTTTTAATGATTTAATGGTTCGCTTCTTTCCAAAATGAGACTGACTTTAATAACATTCCAGAACAATGCTACCGTCCTTATTCTAACATCCAGGATCTCCCAGCGTAGGTTCCCGGATGATAAACGACGCTCGAAAATAGTATTCCAAGCACGTTGTTCCAGCATGTGGACGCACGGAGACCACACGCTCCCATCGACATCGCCAAAGGTGGACAGCAATTTGACCAATTTCAGTGCAGAACAATGAAGAAAAGGCTCGCCCGGGCTCGCAATCCAACGGCGAAACGTTACGGATTTCGGGTTTTAAACTTCCCATCACGCGCTCATAACTCTTTTCAACCTGACCGTTACGTTCGTCGGGCTTTTATCGGGATCGGCAGATAGCGCCGCAATAACCGCCGCCAATGTCCCGGCGCAAATCCCTCCTCGGTGGGAGGAGGGATTGAGGTTGATTGTGCACGAATTTGTGCAGCACTCTGGTGCCTTTTGGTACCTTGGCACCCCTTTTTTCCTTACCGGGCCAACTGGTGGTCCGATGACTTTTCAATTCGGCCAGCTTCAATTTTGTGGTTTAATGACTCAGAATGGGTTTGCTGCCTTTTTCTCGACTGCAGAGCCGTTTTTCTTTCTGCTTCACGGCCTTTGTCCCGGAGGGAACGGTTTCGTGTGCAACCGGAAATGCAGCCGATGAAGAACAAAACGGCTAGGGATCGACACTACAGAGATAGTTCCAATCAAGTTCAGGTTCGGCTTCGGTGAGAGCCAGTTCTCTGGGAAGAACTAGAGCACTTTTCCAGGACGTGTTCATATTAGCGACTCGGGCGTCCGCCGGTCGGCTGTTCTTTCTCGACTCCGTTTTTGGGCTAGCGAAAAACGGAGTTCCTTCAAAAGAAACCAAAGGAGAAACGAGACAATCCTCCAGCTGCCACAGACCGATAAGATGAACGTTCCCCCGAACTCTTTGCAGTGCACAGAACAATCGACCTGAATATCAATTCTGTACCAGTTCCAAACCCGTTTCTAGTGTACAGCGCCGACAAACGTCGTCGCAAATCGTCCGTGGCTAAGCCCCGGGTTCATCCAACCACAGCCGGCGTGTTCCTGATTTCCGTGATTTTCGGCTTTAAAATCAAATAATCAACTCCAGCTGCACACAACGAATGAGTCGCAAACCGAGTGGGGACCGAAAAGATTAAGGACTAACCACGTTGGGGAAAACTTTTCCTCACAACTGTGCCCTCCCAAGGGGGGCTTGCGTGGGCTCGTGCGACTCCTTTGCTGCGCTTTGTCTCGAGCAAAAGCTGGCGTGTGGGTTTTAAAATGTTCTAAAACAGACACCTGAGCATCGTCTGGTGGAGAGCGGCCAGTTTATCTGCTGGAAAGATTCACCGAAAGTGGCAAAGTTTCGAGTGTTTCCCAAACAACGGTAGGAGATGACGGACGATTAGCTCATCGTGATATAATCCCTTCTCGGAATAGTATCAAACATTAGGCGAGAGTTGGGAAAACATTCACGGTCGCCGTGAGTCACATGAAACTTTCGCTTTGACGTTGGCAGCATTCTCTTGCAAAGTGTCATAATTCCTTTCAGCCATCATGTCTTGTAGGCTCGAGTGACAGCATTTCAAGAGAGAAGTGTTTCAAATTGTTTAAAGCAATTGTTGTCGCCGTTCGCGAACCGTTTAATTTCGACTTCTTGGAGCATGGGGTCAAAAAAAACAAAAGGTTATACATCACTTTGAATAATGAATTTAACGAAATAAAATAAAAGAGCGTTCAGTTGATCGGGAATGTAAAATGCAATAAAAGTTGATTTCTTCTTCCTAACTTGTGGAATGTGCAAATTCGTAGTTTCCTCTCCAACGCGCATTGGGAAAAATGCTCAGAGCAGCAAAACTTAACGCTGAAAACTAAACGTAATCGATGATAGTTGTCGAAAATCGACTTGTTTTCTGCGAATTCTGGCGATAGTTTTTGCCCATTCCCGGAGCTCCCGAACTTCAAACGAGCTGCTAAACAACGTCTCGAGCAAACTGGAGTGAAGATTGATTTCCCGAGTGGATGTACGTTGGTGGACTTGATCCCGTACGTGTCCGAGGAAAAAGCTCCGAACTTTGCGCTGCAGTTGATTTGACCAACGATTGAAATAAAAACCGACGACCGGAGGAGCGAAAGTGCAACGATGCAACGAAAAAACCCCCTAGCTCGCCATCGTAGCCCGAGTGCCGGACGTGGCACTCATGCGAAGGAAAAGATGCTGAAGAAGCACCACATTCCATTCGCGTGCACTTTTGCTGCAAGAAATGTAGTAACATCAACGTCTTCCGGGTTTTCCTCGCCGAGTGGTGTAAGGACGGGCTTGTGGGATATTTTCTCCAACCGACCGAAAGCTCCATCCCGACTGACTTGATGGGTGCCAATGAGGAAGAACGAGTGCGAGCGGGGGTGGAGGAATTTTCGAAAAGGCCAAGTACTACTTACCAGTGCACAATCAACCGGAATAAGCCGATTACACTCCATCGCGCCTGGACCTCGGATGGCAGCTGCTCTCCCAGGGCGCTCTCTGCACTGAATTGTGAATGAGCATCGTCAATTGGCTCACGATCACGATGTTCTTTCGCCGATGTGTGCGAAGACGGTTGCTGCACGGGAAAAACGACAAAGAAAAACACATACCGATTCCGGCGATACTTTCACTTGCGAATGCGACTTTTGCCAGCAAAGCATCGAAAGCGGAATTCATTTCGGTTGCATTTCCATCGGACCTCGGGAAACACGAAGGAAACATGCTTGCACTGGAGCCGAGGAGATTTCACCAGCCCTACCTTCCCGGGCAACTTCCCAGTTTATCTGACAGTCCGTCCATCCAGCTGTCTCCCCATCCATTCGGCACAGCTCGACGATTTTGTGTCGGCGAAGAAAACCGGACATTATAGCGCTCGGTAACGTAAGAACAGCTTACTCCAGCGGGAGGCAAAACGAAGCAACCGAGGGGAGTTTCTTGGGATCGAAGGGAAAAGTGCCAAGTTTTCCCCCGATGCAATGGAAAACCGATAATCCTTTACATTGTGCTGCCGGAAGTTCTGGATCGTTCGAGCTGACCGCAAATCTTCGCTCAACACAAATTGACACTGATCCGTGAGCTTAGGTCAATCATAATATGATGCTGTGAGCGAAGAAAAATAAACAGCTTTGAATCATACAATGGGGAGTATTTAGAGAACGCAGTACCGTACGGTCAGGTGAATAGTCTTGTTCAAACTTATTACTGGCTTTAATAGAGGAGCTCTCCGAACTGGCATAATATGGGTTTATTTACCAGCATCCTTGAAACTGGGTCATCCCAATCGATTTCTGCATCATATTCTACGGCTATTGAAACATTTCATATCTCTTTAACGAGGTAAATTCATTTCATTTTATTATCACCACAAACGATCGCATTTCAAATGTCTTTACATAAATATCCAGCGGAGCATCGTTTCATTTGGGGCGCATTAGCAAAGATGAAATTTCCACGCTCCGCGAAAGCCAAATCCATGCCATTGGGGTCATAAAATGAAGCAACACACACACACACGCACAGAAGTCCTGCCCCACACATTCTCCCCAACCAATAGGAAACAGTTCCGAACGCGGAAGCATCATCAGGTTGTTAATTCCAAAATAATTCAATTCGTTCCAAACTCTTTCCCCGCGGGTCGGAGAGGATGCCGAACAACGTCGAGAGGGCGGGGGGTTGGAAAATTATCATCCATAAAATTTTATTCCCTTTATGAAGCACCCCATGCACGTACTTTGCCACACCGGAAGAGGCGTTCGGGGTAAGGTGGATGCAGGTACCATCATCGACCGCTGAGGAGGAAAGCATTCGGAATCCTCGGGATTCGGGCGAATCGAATCGGTTTCCTATAACATAACCTCAAATCAGCAACCGACGGCTTTCGCAGCAAATGGACTCTTGAGAGATGGAAACGGGTTTTCCCGGGTTTTGCGTCGAGCTTCGTCCTGGAGCGATCGAACCAATTTCTCAGAGGAATGTTGTAAAAATGTTCGCTGCAGGGAATTTTCAATTTTCACCGCACGACAAGACGACGGAGCGGTTGCATTGAATTAATTGCAAGCAGGCAAGGAATGGCGTTTTCCGTTTTCCGTTTCGCTTGCTTTTAGATACTGTTTGGGTGGAAAACAAAAATTCATTGTACCGTTTCCTGGGTTTGAAAACAGATAAAAAGATACCGCCCTGGTGGATCCTGGGAAAGTGGTCGGCGGTCCATTGAAAATTCCACCCCCTCCCAAGGACCATAAAAGTGTGCCACCGTCGGATTCCTCGCACGGGCGGAAGAAAGCATTGCTTCTGGATCGATCGATTTCAGCTTAAACCTGGCGGGAGCCGAAACACTAAAAGGCGGGCAAAGGATGTAATAAAAAGATTTCCATATCCTTCCCACCAAATTTCTTTTGATGATGTCGGGCCTTGGAAAGGCCAGCAAATGTATTGCAGTATCGTTAGTACCTACACACACACACATAGGCACACGTCCCACGACGACGATATCCGGTGGAGCACCCACTGAAAAATCTTGGGGGCAAGGGAAGGAAAAACTAAGCACGCCATAACGAGACGGGAAACATGGGTTCTTTCCGGGCAAGATTATTGCCATGTGGAAATTCGACCCGCTGAGGCTTGCACCGAGGCACTTTAGGTAAAAACCGATATGAGCACATGCACACAGTCGGGAAAGCGATCGGTCGACTTTCTCCACGGGGAAAATGGCTCGGATTCTTTTTTTTGTTTCTGGTTTTGCCGACGGAACGGAGGTGGAGGGAAACTCCATTTCACCAGCTCTTCAAAGGAGGTCTTCCGGAGGTCTTAAGGAGCAGGAAGCTGTCGAACGAACTGCAAGAAGCAACTCGAGAAGATAAACTAAAACAGTAAGTGGAGCGAGTGAGGGAGAAAAAGAGATAAAAATTGAGTGAAAGGGAAAGAAAAGAGAAGATCTTCAAGGAGGGAGAAAGATAACGTTTGAGATTTTCCTTCGCCCGGATTTTCCATTCCCTACCAGCCAGCACTAATTTTCCGTTTCCGCATTTGGGTAAGGATGTGCTGCGAAAAGAAGATGCTTTCCGTTCGGAAGGCACCGAAAGGCATCGTTCGTACCTCAGCGTGCGCGGGCCCAACGATGGCCGTTAAAAGTGCACAGGAACAGGAAGTGTAAAAGATACAATAAAAAGGAAGCTGTGGAAAGTAATGAAAATATTGCGCCAACCTTCGTAGGAAATTAATTAAAAATCTAATAAACGAACACGAACGTAAATAATTGAGTATGGGATGAAACGATCCACCACCCGGCTGCTTTCACCGTTGCCTCTCGAAAGCCCAACTTTCCCCGGCAGAATTTCCATTCCGAGCCTTTCTTTCGCAGAGGCCGAGCACGGCCTCGTCAAGGGTTTCGTTGAGGTTTGCGTTGCAACAGATGGAGTCCCACTCCGGGCCCGTTTTCTTCGGCAAATTGATTGAATATGTACCGAGGTAAAAAGAAAGTTGAATACGTGCGCATGGAAAATGTTCAACGGTAGCGCAGAGCATCCTTTCCGAGGTCCTACTTTTCGTCGAGACACGTCGGTTCCAAAGCCTAGCAAGACGTAAACTGCTACACCATGGGAAACTAGCATAACAGAATCGCTTTTTTTCTAAGATTTTGTAACGATGCTTGATTGCAAATAATGTTCAAGTATGTGGCCAACAACGAGCACCGGCATTATCGATCGCTAGTAGCTTGTTTATGGAAAATGCCACCATGGTGAAATGTAATTGAATGTGTATGCCTGCTTGAACTTGAGTTATTTAAATAACGACTTATAAAACAGTTCGTTCGTCCATACTTAAATTGATAGCATAGAAATTTCTTCATTCAATCATCCCTTAGGACGGATCGTCACGAAAGATTTCTACCAGCATTGAAGTGCAACTACCATGGAAAACGCATCGCTAAAATTGAATCGAGGGTGAAAATAAAATGCATTCCTCAAATGAGATTCTTCAGCGACATTCTTTTTCATCTGCTCATGACGATTACGGGTGCGCTATGAAAGAAAGTGTCCCTTTTTTCCCGTGTTCGACCGATTTGCATATCCGCCCGGGCGTTTGCACACCACCCCACTCCCATCCCCGGGAGCAGTTTTCCACTTTGATGCCCTCGCCCTACGGGAGCGCCGGCACTTCAAGGGGCAAGCTTTTCTATCATTACAGATTCATTTCGATTACGCCACGGAACGACAAACAATCCCAAGAGGAAAACCCCTGGAGCTGGTGAAAAAGGACTTACCAGCGGCAGTGGGAATGAAACCCAACACGAAAGCTCAATGAAAATTGCATTCGCTTACACTGGGACACATTTTTCCGCTTTCACGTCCGTGTCCGTTTTAACCCTTCTCCACACGCTGAGGGGGGAAGTGTGAGTGTGTGGAAGTATCTGAGTCCCGCAAAAAGGAGTAAATAAAAGGCCACCCTTTCCCACCACCTCGTTTGCTTTCCGCGATGACCATGTGAACCGGGGGGGCAGATTTTCCTCGCGTCGGTTGAAGCTGGAAGGTAATAAAGTGTCTCAATAAATAAACCGCACGCAAACCGCGGGAAAAAGGGGGAAACGATGGGGTGTGGCAAGCGCCCGTTCCGGATCAATTCTGGAAACACTGGGAGGGCAGGATCCTTGCCACCCCGGGTTTTTTTTACTGCTAACCAGAAAAGCCATCCGTCTGGGATCAGATTTGCCTGCCATATATATATATTTCGGCCACCGCAAGCCAATCCATTCGGATGGCGCGACTTCCTGGTCGGCTTCACGACGGCCTCCGAGGAATACCAAGCAGGCGGACTAGTGGAGTGGGTTTTTGCTCAACACCTTCCACCCTAACACCCACTCGTTGTGCTGCATTCTTGCGTTTGAAGCCGCTCTTGTCCGGGAAATTATTCAAGACGAGAGCAGCAACGGACCGCTCGGGAAGGACCTCCATAAAAATGTGTAAAAACTTAGTCCAAACGAATCGGTGGCGAGTCGACGATCCGAAATGGGAAAAAGTTCGCTTTGTTCCCCCTGGCGTGTACGTGTGTGTGTGTGCTCTAAGGAAAGGGCGGAAAGAAAAGTCTTGCCTTTCTCCTGGATCCTCGAACGCGCTTTCGTTTCGTTTTGCTGCCGGGCGACTTTCGTTTACTTAACATCAACGACGGCGAGGACGACGCCTTACGACGAGACGCCACCGTTGGAAAGCGTCCGGGATTTGCAAAAATTCCGGTCGGTTTTATGCAAGTCCTTCCGCCTTCCGCCGGAGCTCCTTCAGCATCAGCTTTTTCATCACCTCACCGGCGGGTTTCCGGTCGGGTGGGTGAACAAATGTGCACACTTTGTCGACTCAAGCCATCGGTGTGTGAGTATGTGTATATGTGTGTGTATCTGTTTCCTTTTATTCCCCATCCTATGTTTGCTTCCGCCTGCATCCTTTTTCGTGCAAAATTTTCTTTGTTGTGCCGTACGAGGCAATATTTTTTAACAACATGAGCGGGGAAAAAAGCAAAACCCGAGTCTGTGCAGCCAATCAAATCTTTATGAGGAACCCCATTTTTCCCCGCAAAACCAAAGGAGTTTGGGAATCGCAAAACGATCAGCAGGACAGGGGATTGAATTCATTAATCATCAAAAGCGTCCCGTCGGGGTTGGTTTATGACAAACAATGTCATTCTTTTTTCATTCTCGGCAGGCGTCATTTGACAACATTCGAACCTTATCTTTTCGGTTTGGACGAAAAATGTAAAACTTTCGCCTTGGTTTGGGAAAGATGAACGCACTACAAATGTTTTCGAAGAGGTTCCGCTAGCTCCGAACCTTTTACCGGTGGTAAAAGAAAATGTCCAACATCAAACCGTGTATCATTTATCATCAAACATGTAGAGAGTATATCGACCTGATTCAAAGATCATCGACAATATTAAAAGGGTTTTCGAGCTTTGTGGTTTAGGATATTTGAACAGAGTAAAAGTTCCACAAGAGAAGATTCGACAATGAAAAGGTATTTCTAAACTTTTATGGAGCGCATAGCACCTTTTTAATTAAACCTGGTAATCAAACAATTTGTTTTACATTCTCTTGTTTACGTTACGACCAACCAGGCCGCTGTTTGACTGCAGTTCATTATGTTCCGATTAGATGGGACATGATTATAAACTGCGCTTCTGCCGGAAACCATCCCGAGCCGGTTTTGACGTGGACACCGTCGATTGTTGGACCATCTTCACACCTAACAGCCCGCTGTTTAATGCACCCATCAATCGCTGCGGTGATTTGAACGTCCATGCCATCGGACTCGGTGTGATTTGGAATTGTTTATGGACCACACCGTAAACGTCCTGCCAACGCTCCAACGCGCCGTAGGGCGGCCGCTTTTTTTATTACTATTTTCCGTCCTGTTTCCCTTTTTTTTATATGCATACAACCATCTAATGTCTAACGAAGGAAAACCGAGGGAAACGAAAGAAAAGCGTAGTCCCAGCAGCATGTTTGATTTACCAGCATCATTTTACGAGCGATCCGTTCCGTTCGGCTTCGGTTGGCTCCGGAAGGGCTGCGCGACCTGAACCCGAGAGTTGGCCCGGAGGTTAAATCCAGCATGTCAGGACGAACCAGGAGGAGTTGAGGGGGGGTTGAGAGGAAAACATTTGTTTTAACCGGGAGTACGTCCGTAAGGCTCACTTTTTCGGTTCGCTTGTAAAAGATGACATCCTTTCGGGGTTGTTTCACAGTTTCGGTCGTTTCCATATTGTCCCATTATGTGTGTAATTTTTTTTCTGCCGCTCCTGCAATCTTCTTCTTGGATCCCTGCCTTACCATGTTCACCCTACCTTCCCACTTTGCGGGCCCGGTGAGTCCTTTGTTCTGCTTGACGAATTTTTGGCAGACGATCCTTGACGTGTCAGCGACACCGGCGCAGCATTTCCACGGGCAAGGGGAAGGAAAAGCAGTGTCCGTGCTTGGGTCAAGTTTGACAGGACGAACCGGTTTCACCTTGCTGGCCACGCAGAACATGGGCCAAGGGCTACAATGGGCTTTCGCATTTTCCTCTTCATCCAGGACAACAACAGATTTCGTTATTGACGACGGAACCAAAGTCGAACGTAACGTAAATTCACTGAAACTCTCTCCCTCTGCCGTTACTTTTTCATCTTTGGTGAACCTGTCCCATTCCAAACTTCCAAGTATTTTACACTCCTCTTTCAACGTTCCTTACGTTTATGGGCGGGCAAAAAGGAGAATAAATAAATAAATCGACCAACCTTTCGGGGACCTTCGAGGGATGTTGAACGGTAGAAGCCAGTTTGCATGTCTGCAGTGATAAATCTTTCAGGTCAAGAGCGTCAAGAAGTGCTACCCGGGCAAAGGACGACGGCAAGGATCGTCAGCAGGCCGCTCGGCAGGTGTATTTCCTTCCTACACGTTGGACGTTCCGGGTAAATATTGAACACAAACCATCTTCAAATAACACCTACCGTAGTGGAAGGTGAAAGTGGAAGCCAGTGCCAAAATCAACAAAGAGCTGGTGTGGGGAGGATAACAGAGCAGCCGTGTCCGATATGCCGGTCCATCTTTACTCTCCGAGGACGAAAGGCGACCAATAATCCCGAAACCGCCCACTAGTTAGAGAAGCTAATGATTTGTCACAGCTTCGTGGCCCGAGATGGCAGGGAAGGGAATGTAATGCGGTCGGGTAGGTTCCTACCCTCGAACACCGCAGAGACCATTTTATTGCGAGAGTAACCCTTGTTACTTTTTTTTCAAGTTGAAAAATCCCTCAAGAGAACATATTTTTATGACAAAACCCCGACAATCCTTGATTTTTATTTATTGATTCCCCTCGAAGAGCGACAAATAAAAAACCTCACACTTTTGGCCTTGATGCTGGAAGAGCGGGAAGGGGTTGCCGGCCGGAGACCGATTACGGGACGGTTTAATTAAATCCCCGACTCGGCGCGTCGCTAGTTGATTGCTAGCTGCCCGCCATCTAAAATGGCTATCAAATTAACATTGACAGCTGGATTAATGATGCCGCATTGTTCTCGAGATCGCTCGCATCCAATCGCTACCGCATTCCGCCGGGTGCCATTCCCCAGCGACCGGCAAGCGGACAGATGATCGACTCCCGGCCCGCCTCTTCTAGTTCCCACCCCCCTCGCCAGGGTCGGGCGGCCGGGAAGGGCCACTCGGGGTACAAATCAATCAAGCAATTGGCAGCGAAATGCGAAATTCACCAAACTTGCAGCAGGCAAATTCGATAGACTCGGCCATGAGTGGCATTTGACAGCGGTTCTCCGGAACGTCATTGGCCATTGGCCGAAGGGGTGAGGAGAGGAACCACGCTTGCGGTGGTGGGAAAAGCGACATTCGATTGAGTTGGAAATTTCTCAGCCCATGCCACCAGAATGCCACAAGAACGTTCTTCGAATTTCACCCGAGGGGACTCATCTGGACTGTTCCTCGCACGGAACCGAGTCTTACGCTTGTCGCCTCGGGAAAATCTGTGTGCTCGTGTGTGTCTATGTGTCTGAAGCCATCATACAGGCGGAAGGTCAAGTGCGTGACAGGGGGAAAAGGGATAACGCTGTAACATGATAGCACCACCGATCGCCTGTCGAACGCACACGCTGAGGATGAGCAACCGGCATCGGCATCATAAACGCCCCACCACCCACCACCCACTCTGTCCCACGGTGACGGCAAACACCCGCAGGATCGTAAAAGTACGGGCACAATGCACTCATAATTCATTATCAATTAACGCGGAAAATCATTTACATATGTTCAAATGCTGCAACGGCCATCTGCTGGGGACGAATATGGAAGAGGTGGAGGGTGAGGGTGACGTGGGTGGAGTTGGAAGGGTATGGGTGGCTGTGGGAGGGAATTAAAACGAGACTGCAGTGTGGCCCGGTGACGGATGCTGTATCCGATTCCTTCGAGATTGAACGCTAGCGTAGGGACAATGTCAAAATCCGTGGGCATTTACATGAAACGTTTTTTTTTTAATTTCTATAGAAAGGTCAATTGCGTATAGTAAAATTTCATTTTGATAATTCCTAAATTATATATTAATTTTCTTTAAATTTGATAGACTTGGCCGTTTTATTGGCTTGTAAACCAATCTTTGAAATGATTAAAAATTATCGAAAAAAGTTTCTGTTTTCTGTGATCTATGTTTTCAATTTGTCAGTCATTTTTAACATTTTTCAACTATTAAATGTTTGCTGATTTCTGTTCATCGCAAACATTTTTTCTTTTATTTAAGATACTGATGTGCAATTCAGATATTTTTAAAAAATTTTCCAATTCCAGGAAAAATCTCGTTCTCGTTCAATAACGTGTTCAGAAGCATCGGATTATTTTTAAATAAATTTTATAACCTTTGCCATCTACTTTCAACCACATTTTCCATCGGTATTCCAATCGAGCTTAGAGTGCATCCATTAAATATATTATTTGGTTTGCGTGACTGACCACAGTGCCAGCATGCTTTCTCTCGATTGGAAGGGAAATTCTGAGAAAATGTGACAGCAACGCAATGCTGGGCAGTCGTGTGCAACACCACACATCCGTTACGCAAACCGCGCCTCCCCGCCGAGCCGTACCGCGTTCCTTCCCCCACCCGATGGACAAATCAGAGTTGGTTTCAATTAGTCCACAAAAACACGCTGTCCACGGCCCGTCATGGCGCGCACGTCCGCTTGCCCGCAGCTCCCGAAAACCGAGGGCTTCGAAAAGTCGCTCAATAAACCATTCAATTGGAACCGAAGAACCCGCCCGAAAGTCCACCAGTTAGCTAACCGGCCGTCATCAACCCACCACCACCACCACCAACATCACCGTGACAAGCCAGACGCAGCAGATGAACTGGAACGGAGGTCTCCATCGCGGAACGCCTTCGCCCGTTTTTATTCTTCCCCTTCGCCACACCGACCGAACACGTCCCTTCGCTTGTCGATAATTAGCTCCATCGACTAATTTCACGCTTCATTTCAAGATTAGAAAAAAAACCCACCGAACGAAGGCGTCGACATTTGTGCGCGTGAAGGCGGCAATGGAGGGCTGGTGGTGATCTGGTGGAATTATCACATTCGCCGATATGCACAGCCCGTCGCCCGACAATGCTAATGATTGTTCAAGTTAAAGTTAAACGACTTTGTTCACGCGGTCTCGCGGTCCCGCCATGTTTGGGTAATAAATTCTAAAACCCAACGCGCGCCGCCTTTCAGCGTCCCGTGAACCCGAACCGGAATGAGTGAGACAATTTTTACGTCCACCCCGGTTCTACGCGTTCGCCAAAAAGCAATAATTGATAATTTGTCAAGAACGGGACTCGAACGACCGGCCTCGAAGACGCGCTCTCAAGGATCCGGGGTTGCATGGGTCAACGAAACCATAAACTTGCACTCCCACAAGAACCGATTGCTTCCACTTGCGCCAGCGGTTTCGGTTTCCTTGACAGTGGATTTCTTTTTTATTCTCGTTCAGAATTTTCTTTTCATCGCTTCTCGTCCCGCTGCCACGTGCTTTTCCACGAGCAAAAGCAAAAGTAAAAAGAATCACAATAAAACCACAATCTAAGTACCGACAGTCGTCGTGAGCACGTCACTAGGCTCCGGCAAGCGGGAAACGGGAGAGGGAAAAGGGAAAACGGTCTTGAATTATTGAAAAGGAATTATTAGTTTTCCCGTCCACCCCCGTACCCAGTCTCCCGCCAGAACGCGTTCCCGAGACGACAAAAGACACTCATTGTACGGTTCGCTGGTGCCTCGTGGTCGATTTTCGGCTGCACGTTTAACCGCTTAAAGTCCTCCCTTGGCCCTGGAGTTCGCCGACAGTTCGAAAGTGGAACCGTTTCCAACGACAACCCCCCACTCTATCCCCCCTCCTCCCTTTTCCCACACTCAACGTTGGTGCAATTCGGGAAAGAATTAAATTTCCACTGCAGCATCTCCGAATGAGAGGAGTGCAAGAATGTGGCTGCACTTGCCGACCTAGTGCGATTTTGGGGGAAAAACGATTCCACCGGACCGGGTGGAGAAAATTGAACTGCACCCGAGTGCACTAAGTGTGTGTGTGTGTGTGTATGTGCCACTGGTTGGGTATGCCTCTTGGGAAGGCACAAGATATACGGGGCTGTGGAGATGGCAGATTTTAAATTGAAACAATTTCATGACCATAGGAGCTGCTTGATTTTGTGGGCAGAGGAGTCGGCTTCGAGCCGTGCGACTGCGGTGGCCTTATTTTATGGAGTTGAGATTATCTTTCCCTTCGCCGATCGAGGATCTTAAGTGTCTTTGCGTTCCATCGATTAAACAAAGCGATGCACTTCGGAACATTATTCATCAACATCAGATTAGAAGTGTGTCGAGCAACTTGAAAGCATGTTTCTTTTCCCAAATTTCATTGGGTGAGCTCAGCTATGTCTCAAGCAGGTTCAAACAGACATCAGCATACCAGAGCCTTAAATATATTCCCTTCCATAATCCTGGTGGCTCGCCGAACATTAACCATGCAGTGTTAAATGTTTCATTCTCCAAAAGAGAAGCCGAGAAAAGCGGCTCAAACTCTGCGAAAAACTCGGGTCCCTTATCGAAAGGGATGAAAAATTCATCAACCATCTTTGCAAACTTTTCACGTGTGCGGCCACTCTCGGACTCCGGTTAAACGCCCACGCCGACGGTGGGAAAGGTGAAGAAAAGGCTGAAGAAAAAACAGGACATTCCGAACACAACCGCAGAATCGTTGCAGAACCCCACTCCTCTTACAAGTGTAAGTGAACTTCCAAATGGACTCCGGACAGTGTGGGCGTCTTTGGAGGTTAACTTTTTTCGCCCCCTCCCTCCTCACCCTACCCCTTCCATTCTATCCTTTCCCTCCGCGTCCCAGGGTAGTAACGCTGGTGGTTTTCTATTCCTTTGCCGTTTGCCAAATGCCTCTACAGACGTTAGGCGTTAGTTTGCTCTCGATCCACCTCCTCTCGACCTCCCGTCCCCTTCCCCCCTCCCTCGCCGGTCATTGTTTGTTGGAACATTGTGTTTTCTTTTTTCTGCTTTACACTTTGCTCCTCAACTCAAACAACCAACACTGCGGGCGTCCAGAACCACCCGCCGGGCCCGGGATGATGCCTTTTTCTGTGTCGATTCCATGATTCCATGTTTAGTCTCTGATCCTTACGGCTTACGGGAAGCCCCCGGCCCGTCCTCCCTCGTTCCACGCAACGGAAGGCCGGTGCCGTGCACAGGTTCAGGTGTTCACGGGTCGTCTCAAGGCTATGTGAGGATGTTCATGTGTGTGTATGTGTCTGTGTGCGCAGGTAGAAACCCGATGCCAGCATGCCCGGGATCAGAAGGGCCATGCTCGCTGAACTAATTCTGACGCAGAGCTGGGAGGGGAACAGGTAGGAGTGGAACCGAACGGTTGAAAGGCCATCATGAACTTGGAAGCGCATCCTCGAACTTGCAGCGCTGGACTACGAAAGGGATGTTGAAGAAGCACCTTGTCCGCCGGCGTAGCTAATGACTTGGGTCTTCCACGGTGGATGGCCTGCTTTCGGTGGAAACTTTAAATGTGCGAAATGAGCATTCTTTTGAATTGCTGCCAACGGTTTCGGCTTATTGCGCAGAGACATATTGCATTTCTTCTGCATCGAGATGGGACGTAGCTAAAAATAGTATTCGTTTGAGTTGCAAATCATAAAAAGGGAGTTAACCGTGTTGCCTTTCGTCAGCTTTCCATTTCATCTAAGGTTGTTCTCGAAAGCAATAACCCTTTCACAACCTTTCATTAAATGCTGTCATGTTTCATGCTGATACGTTTTTTTTTTTGAGGTGCTAGCAATCGAAAAACCCTATATTTGTTCCCTACTTTTGCTCGCCTAAGCCATTTTTAAAGCATGTTTTCTAAATCATTCCTCCATCTCCAGGTACTCCTCATTTTCGAATCCTACCTAGATTGCTCTCTCGGGCGCATTTCCTGTTGCCCCCTCCGGGGCTGCAATTTGAGAAGGTGCATTTGAAAGCGAACATTCTCGCAGCAAAGAAAACATCATTACAACAAAAGTAATTCAACCGAGGGCCGTACGAAAGGCGGAAATAAAAAATCACCCCAAGCAATGAACTCCGATCCGTAGGACACCCCGGGATGCCAGGTTGAAATGGAGGTGGAAATCGTTTGTCCGAACTTGTAAGACGCGTGAAAATGGTATTTAAGAAGAGAAAAAAAAGGTCGATGGAAACAGGGACAAGGAAAGCAAAGAAACGGTTGCGTTTAAAAATTGCTGCGTGTTCCTGCCGCGTGTGGATCCGGTAGGGTGCGGAGGGGAAGAGGGTAGGCTTTCGGGGCGGAAAGAAAAGGCAAGAAACGTAAACAAGAGAACGGTTGCAGGACCGGGAGCGTAACGCGCTACGGAGAAAAAGTTTTCCAAACTGCTGATCCAGTACCGTCCGATGTTTGAAGGAGAATTGAAGAGAGTTATGCTGGAGCATAAAGCAGGCGAACGCAAGGATGCCAGCTGTCAGCCGCAGTGGGTGTGAGGGAAAGCGATAGAACGTAAGCTTCGGCTGAGAGAACGAAGTGGAAAATCTATGTCGGAGCAAAACACGCCAGCATAGAATCCGAAAGAGAGAGAGACAGATTGAAGGACTCAGTTTAAAAGGGAAGAAATGGTTATACAAGAAAAGATGTATGTTAGAGAGAGAAAAAGAAGCCTGTTTGGGAGAGAGTTGGAAGAACAACGTACTCACACATCGACGGGCCGGTTTCGAATGGTGGTTTCTGGTCTCGAACCGTTCGCATCGTCGGGCGCGAAAGCAGTCTGCCTCGAATAAGCGACCTGTCTGGAGAGTGTCATTCATCGCTTCGGGAAAACGTTGGCGCTAGACGATTTTTCCGACCGTGGCTCCTAGTTCCGAGCAAGCAGCGCGTGTGCTTTTACGCGGGCGATTTTTCCTCGCCGTTCGACAGTTGTTCCACCGTGCTGGTAAAGTTTTGTGAACCGATTTATAAACTCCGAGGTCCGAGCAGGAAGCGGCCTGCCCGAGATCGATCGTTCCGGTGGAAATTTCTTCCCCCCGGGGGACGGTTTGTGGTCCCGTGTGGCAGGTGTGGAGGTGAAATGTGTGTTGCTGGGTGCACATCGACCTGATTTTCTTTTTTCGTTGCGTTCTAGTTCCTTTTTTTTCGGAAGGTGCATTAGAAAACACGGTGGATCGGCGAAAGGGGGAAAAAAAGGAAAAACTTTAAATCGACTCGCCGCTTCGGGTGTGATTATTGTGGCCACACTTTTCCGAAACCCCTGCACGGCGTTTTGGGGCTGGAAGTTCAAAACGGGTCAAAGGTCGAGAGCTCGACCAGTGAATGCCAATTACTCTTTGCTCCGTGGAAACGTGCGTGATGATGCTTTTTCCGGTAGAATCGATCGACAAGCGTTGGTTCGACTGCTGAGCCCAAGAAGGGAAGGAAAAACGGATACCCAAAACAAGGTGTTAGTTCATTTTAATATTGGTGAATACGATCGGTGTGTAAGTGCCGCACACGAACCTGCTCCAATTAACGTCAATTCGAGTGAATAAAGTGACAAACGAAAGTGTTACTCACGTAAAAACTAGCGAAGGATAAAGAAAGGATACATCGAAACCGGGTGGCCAACGGTTCAGCGAAATTTTCACATCAAAAGGTAAATTATGCGGGCTGAGATTGACATTTCAGTTGAATTTTCACGAGTAAAACTGAGATTTAAAGTGTCATTTAGAGATAAAAAACAAGAAGCCTTATAAAACTTCAAAATGCTCTAAGCTTGCTTTGTTAATAGTTTTCTCGTAACCTTTTTCATTCAGTCAATGTATGCAGAATGAGTGGCTTTTCGTGGGGAAGAAAAGCTGGTGGATTACTTAAAGTAGACCCCCTGCGGCGGGTGTTACGAGACCTTTCGAGGTGCTAATTGGATGTCGCCCGTGAAATATGCCAACCTTAGCTTAGAAAAAAGGACGTCATCCCATCCCGTCCGCAAGCACAACCTCGTTTCGCAGCGGCGTTAAAAGCCCGAACCCGTATAATTGTTACGCATTTGGTTCAATTACGTACCTTGACCTTGTCATTCGGGGGGTTAATTAGAAGCCTAATTCACTTCAATCAAGCCCAACTGGACGAAGAGCAACGCTTTGATGTGGTTGATTTGGAATATGCTAACTAGCAGAAAAGTAGATTTAATTTTCACTTTCCCCCCCAATGGCATGGATTGCAGCTGAAGCGATCGTTACTATTTTTATTGCCCCCAGTTAATATCCCGGACGCCCTCCTCGGTTGCGTCGTTCATTAAAGTAATCATAAGCCATAAATTTCAAAACTTTTGGCCCCTTTGGCGCGATAAAAGTTAGTGGCTTTCTCGCGTATCGCAGTAAGAGATCGCTCTCCGCTTCGAGCGCAAACTGCATCCTCCACCGGTTTATCCGCCGCGCCGTATTCCCAGATCAAACCGTGGGCCATAAATACATCCCCGATCCCCGCGCATGCCAGCATACTCACACACACACACACCAAAGTACGTGCACTTGCACATGCAGCGGGGCACGAATATTGCACTTTCTTTGCCGCACCATCCCAAACGAGCCGGAGGGACGCGCGGAGGTCATTGCAATAAAATTATGTTCTGCTCATTCCCATTTTCCGACCTCGCTGCAGCTGTTTCTGCGTTGCACGGAAGCGCGAGAGAATGGCCTGGAGCCACGGACCGGAGGGAATGGAAGGGATGATGCAGTAGTAATGAATAATTTAGTCGATTGTGCATCCAAAGATGGGGGTAATTATCGCTGGTGCATCGCCGGCCGACGCCATTTGCAACACCAGCGGCAACACCAGAACCGAGGGTTCGTAACCTGATAAGCATCTCCTGAAGCGATGTGTGTTTGGCGCTATTTTTAAGCACACGCCAAGGAAGCAGATGCTTCGGTGCCGTTTGGCAAAAGAATATAGCTGCAACAAAGCAGCCTTCTTTGCTCCTTTCTGCAGTGGGGAAAATTTCCCTAGCGAAGAAAATTCACCTCCCCAGCCTTACGTTGAGTTGAGTGAAGCATAATCCATCTCGCGAGTTTCTCGCTTGCATATCAATAAATAAGTCAGTGCTGATGCGACGAGGGAATACGCGAACGGATGGATCCCCGAGCCGGAGGTCGATAATTGTTCCCCACGAGTGAGACGCACTTTCCCAAATTTCCCGCGAGACTCCCGGCGCACGTGTGTGGAAAATTCCATTACGTGAAATGGGCGCACTTATGAAAATTTTGTTTTATTGCGGATGAAATTCGGTTGAATAAACAAGAGACAACCGATCAACAATTTGGTTGATTTGATGCTAAAGATTGATTGATTTCAGATGAAGGGAATTTTCATAAAAGTCGTTCAGCATAGGCGCATGTTTCACTATCATTTGTTTAATCTTTTAATTATCAAAGTCAGCAGACGATTTTGCACAAAGAGTCCGAGTTGGTTCGCCAAAAAGCTGGTAGCCACGAAGGCTGTGAAAAACCGCAGAACCAAACGCCATTTCACGCACAATTTCAATTTTCACCGCGTGCGTAGGTGGCCCGAAATTCGGCCTTTAGTTGCACAGCACTCGATAGCGCGTCGACGGTTTGGTTTGGTTTTTCCCCCCCGGTGAAAATGCGACCGAGTTCTTGGGCATGCGAGCGTACCGTTAAAAAGAGATTATGTGGGCCCCGGTTTGATGCAGGAGAAGGGAGCTCGTGGAAGGGGAGGAAGGGGATAGCATTCCATTTCCAAACGAGTTGCCGGGGCCGCTGGATTGCCGGGGCCGCGCGTGGAAACGCGTTTATAAATGGCTATGTTTTTCCACCAACATAAATAGTGAAAATAATAATAATAATAAACATACGCAGACACGCACCGAGTCACGCACGTACGCACGCACGCACGCACGGTTCTCCCTTCGGTCTGCAACATGTGTGTGGGGAGTTTGTGGAAAACGCACAGCCAGCGGAGACCATTCACGTACGACCGTCCCCGGGGGGGGTAGAAAGATTATAAAAAGCAACATTTTCTATACAACATTTTCCGCCGGGCACTACCGGAGGGCATCGGGGCCTCGGGGGGCGGGCATGGAAGGCCGCAAACAAACACAAATAAATTCATCCACAAATGGAGCTGTGGAGAGGCGACCAAGCGCGTTCAGCCGAACTAAAACAACTTTTCATTGCCGCTGGACGCAGGGAAGCTAAAGAGTCCTCCTCGAACGCGCTACACTTTTCCGGTCACTAAGCAACGCTTTTCAATGTTTAGTCCAGTGTGTGTGTGTGTGTGTGTTTATGTGTTGTTGTGCGTGCCGAATGCGAAAAGCTGCGTTTTCCCCGCTCGAAATGAGGTGCCAAAGTCAACGGTAAATGGACCAAATTGTTGAATAACTGCGCCCTTCTTCGTGCAAGACCTCATCCGGCAAACATCCGCTGAAGCAGTCGCCGGAAGCGCGAGAGGATTTTTCCGGTGGTTTCCCTCCACCACACGCACGCACCCTTCTCGGGCAACCCTTTTTTTTTAGAAAAACGGGGTAGCGCCACCATTACCGGGTGCGCTGTTTGTTTTTCCTAGCTGTTGTGTTTGATTTTTGACATTTGACGATCACAATACCTTGTGGTTCGGTTGTTTTGACAGGAATGTGTTGGTTTGGGACGGGTGATAAATGTCAAATGAAGGAAAAAAAACACGTACACACAAACAACCAGCTCGGAAAAGTCTACTGCGGCAGCCGCTGGCACAAAACTATCCTTCGTCCATATACGATTAGGAAAAAAATATCATTCAGTCGACATTTTCGAGCACATTTCGAGCACTTTTTCAGCGCGCGCGTTGGCATTCGAAATCGTTGGACGTTGTTAACGGCCCTCCCGCTGGGGGGGCCCGCGCAAGCCCGCGGACAATGGACAGCTTTATCCTGCGCCGGTGGCGTGATTTGGCGCTAGATTTAACGCCACCCCGACCCACTTCCGGCGACCCAATGGCTGTCAGCTCCCGGAAGAAGGATACGCCATTTAACGAGCAGGCGTGCTGGCCCATTTAAAGTTAACCACCACAGATGTGTGGGGGTGGGATTTCCAACAGCAAAGGAAAAAAAAAGGAACGCAAAAAACGGCTCTCAAAAAATGAAACATTAAATCGAAACCTCAACGGCAGACGACAATGGCCGGAACAGGAGCGGAACCCGGTGCCGCTGGGCAACCGGAAGCGAACAATAAATCTACCGATTAATCGAGCGCATATTTTACGCGTCGTCGAGCGGTGAGCATGTGTGTGTGCTTGTTGGTGCCGGGGTGCGTTGCGTTTTTGTGTTTAATGTTTAATGTTTCTTTTCGGCCGACCGATTGTTTTGGTTTGGGTTTGGGGTTTTTGTTGCGCTCGATCGACGGCGGCGTACCGCTTCGGGGCTTTGCAGCGTGGGCCGTCGTCGAGGGGCTAGTTTATTTTCCCTCCTTTTTTCCATCTCTCCCTCGCCGATGCATTTTTGTGTGTGTGGGTGAGGTAGGTGGTGGGTAGAACACGCGGCCAGCCATGTCGGTTCAATTGTTTCAATTACAAATGTTTATGGGCCCGATGGCAGTTAAAACAACGGTTATGCAGCAGCATAAACGCATCCATTTATGTCCCGCGCTCGGTCGATTGTTTTACTTTCCTTTATTTCGGACAAAACAAAACGCACGGGCGTGGAAAAACAGCGATGCGCGCTATTTGTTGGGCAGTGATTTTAATTGTGGCAATGTATGCCTGAGGCAAATCGGCTTTCGCTTATGTTTCGATTGTTTTAATTTTTTATGAAGTCGCCTATTTTTATTATCAAATAATTTTCATGAACAAAATTGTGTTTTTCTTGACATGAATAAAATAAGCAGCTCTGACATTTGCCCAGAAGTGGACTTCCCGGCCAGAGTGGAGCTTAAAATCCAGCTCGGGCTGTTTGCTGTAGTTGAAAATTTATGCCTCCATATAATTGTGCGCATCCTGCAAACTCCACCGGAAGGGCCAAACCAACCGGGACCGATCGATAGCCGTTGAGGTTAGGGTAGGAGTTCTAGAGCGGGCAGCATAGGCATCAAATTGGGAGCGAATCGATGCTTGAGCAGAGCCGTGGCTTCGGTCGGTAGAAACAATGGAGTGTTGTTCGAATGAATCCGGGAGGATGCCGCAAACCGGGTACGGCACACACATATCTTGTCATTGGTTTACGTTTGGGCTCCGGGAGAGATTGTTTCTTGAATCCGGGAAGGCAATCCTCGGTAAAGGGAAAACGGACGGACCAGCATCAAATCGATGCTGGCCCCGGCACCGGGCTAGCTATTTAATTTAATGATTCAGCATTAACTTTCGCCCGGCTCACCCAGTTCGGCTCAAATCTGACCCACCCGTTGCGTCACCCCGACGTTCGGGGGTTTCCCGCACCCTGTCCATTTACTTTGAATGGGAAAGAGAGGACTCGAGGAACGCGGGTGCGGGACGCTTTTGGACGGCGTGTTTGTGTAACGCATTTTCCTACCGGCACTGCGTGTGCAATCAACCTCGAACGATTGGAAAGGGCAGAACATTAACGTCGTCGTGGCAGCCGTGGCAACCCGTTTTCCCCGATTTTTCCATCGCTTGCGCACGTTACGCTCGACCGAATCGGTAAACAATTAAACCCGGTTAACTATTAATAATTATAAATAATGAAAACCAAACAACGGTGGGACCAATTCACAGACACACTCGCACACCGGGGCACAACATATGTGTGTCCTCTGCCCTTTTTTCCACGCCGTTCCAGCTGGTGACAGCTCACAGTGCCATGTTTATGCAGCCCGAGGTTTTCCATCCCACGCTTTCGGTGTAACGACATTTTCCACCTTGCTCCCGGCCCAACTGACAAATTCGTGCAGGGAAAAAAGGGGGGAGAGTCTGGCGCTTGAAGGCCTCCACATTTTACCGTGATTAATATACGGCAACGCTTGAAGGTACTTTCCTTTCGGTATTCGTAAGCGAAACAAATCAGAAACTGTCAGAACTCTGGTACGCTGATCGATGATGCTCCGAAAAAGATTCATGGTAGAGGAAAACTGTTCCCTCCAAGAGCATGTTTTTGGTCTCAATATTCGCGAAATATGTACTTTGACAGTTGGTGAAAGATGAAGTGACATCTACTTCTCCTGCGCATTTGTGAGGCAGTTGTGGAAAAACTGGAAAAACCAACATTTCCACACCGCAACCGGGTGCGTGCCAAGGTGGTGAGTGGCTTACAGTTTTCCCCGGGACTTACTCCCCTTACTAAATGAAAACTCTCCACTATTCCAGTTAATTTATGCATCTCGGCGTCGCGGACATTGGTTGTCCTTGTGGGCGGAGGCCGAGGGGCAGCGGAACATTGCGTGCTGCATGCATGTGGTCGTCATGTCATGTTCGCTGCCAGGGCTCATTAGCGCCACCGGGAGAGTGGCCGATCACCGAAGGCCAATGGCTCTCGATATGCTGGCTTCGTCCTCGGGCCCGGATGGTAATCAACACGTTCCGAATGTGTGCACAGTGTGTATCCCGGAGTTATTTGTTGCGTGAGCGGCTATCAGTGGCTATCCATCACTCCATCATCGTCGAGGTGCATTAAACGCTCCCGATGCGATGCGTTACAGTTCTTATTTTTCCGAAAATCACTCCACTGTTTGCCGACGTGTCGTTGGGCGCTTTTATTACGGGCGCAAACAGGACGGGATCCTCGCGATTGCGGACAAATAAACGTTCGCCATTATTAAGTGACAACAAACAAAATGTGCCATTAAAAACCTTGGAGGAGGTGGTAATAGCGGGGCGCAAGAGGTGTGTGTGTGTGTGTGAAATGTCAAATGCATCCTACGGTGCCATTTAAACCATCGCCCCGAAGTGGAAGAGCTCCAACGCGAACGTGACTGTTTTTTTAATTATACTCCGGGCGGAAGCAGCGACCCGGAGGTGGGAATTGGGGGGAGGGATGGGATCTCGAGTGTTCATCATTTGCTGAGAAAAGGACAAACAGAAGACACAGTATCGAATCCCAGGCGCCAATGCGCGAGCCCGGTTGACGTTGGGTACAGTGCGTGCCATAAATAAAATACAGCGATGGTTCTCTATCAACGCTTTACAATAAAATTTTGTAAAATTTAGTCGTGTCAAACTGAGGATGTTGACATGATGGAACTCTATTCTACATTATGATTATTCAGGACAGGATGAACACAACGAACTTGCTTGCTTTTCCACTAGACCAAATGCAGCCTGATGCAGTTTCAAATTTATTTCTTCGACTAAACTCATTGGCTCTTGCTGTCCATCCTGTCTTCTGACGTCCTCCAAATGGTTCAGATTCATTTATTACCGATTGCATAGGTCAGATTCAAATATTAAAAAAGGGTGAAAATTATTCAGACCTTATTTCGGATTATTTAGAAAATCTTGGGGAACAGAACGAAATTGTTATCCAGGAAAAGAGACAGAGTCTATGACTTTGCCAAAACAGATGTAACAACATCCTAAAGAATAGTATTGCCGATCATCTTACACCGACTGTAACCAAATTCCCTCCCATCCGTGGGGCACTCGAACGCTCATCATATCTCGGGAGGCACCTCGTTCCATTCCTGCGGGAGAACGTTTGCGTGAGCGGCCAACCTTTTGCCCTCGCGCTAATGACAGTGAAATGCGCGTGAACCGACCCACCGACGCTTCTACCAACAATCAACCCAAGCTACCAGTGGCAAAAGGGCACCGACATTACGCGACATGGCACCGTGGCGCGTGTCATCGTGTTTGACATTTGCGCGTGAGGTTCTCGTTCTAATGAAGCGCCACCGCGCGATCGGTACATTGGCGAACGCGAACGAAGCGCACAACCGGGGGGAGCTTTGATGGAGAAAGGCAAAACGACAACGTACACGAGAGACAGTGGTTTTCAAACTCGCCGACGTGACGCTAATGATGACAGCTTGTGGCATTATCCAATTGTGCCCGCGCGCCGAACCACGGACGAGTACGGACGGTTGGTTTATTTTGGTTATCCTCGTAGTACTACACGAGTTTTCTTTTCCCTCGGCTCACTTGTGGCTCGTCCGATGTGGGGGTGTTACAGTTTCCGTGACACAATTCGTCGATGGATGGCGGCGGGAGAGGGGTGGAATTGCGCGCACAAACAATCGATGTAGTTTCGCTAGTTTGTTGTGGTTTTAGAGGGAGGCGCAGGTGCTCAAACTTAGGTGGAATCGAGATTCTATTCACTGATAAGATTTCATCCGCCTGATAGACGGTTAATGTCCTGTCGACATGGTTTTTCTGAAAGCCTTCGGAAGGTATTGTGTTGTGTGATGTAAATAATATGGTTTATTAGAGCACTTAGAGTGGCGTTGGCTTGCATGCAGGCCGGTAAATCACGGATTCTCGTTAGCACGTGATTTAATTTCTACTCGTTGGATTTATGTATTTGCCAGATTTTTACGCTCGACCTACATTTGTCTAAGCCTAAGGAACGAATTTTCCTTCTGTACAAGGTGAAACTTTCCGCCCATAAAGCACCGGAGCGGTGGGAAAGTTTCATTAAAATTCAATTCATTTTTTATTACATTCCACCTTTTGGGCCACGGATGGCCGGGACTTCCCGATCCCAAAAGCCGACGCCGCTTAACTCCCATTGGTTCACCTTTTATTTCTACTTACCCCTCGTTTGGGGCTCCGAAGGGGGAAACCATAGGAAATCGCCTCCATCCAAAGCCTTGAAGCAGCATAAGGTGCAGCGGATGGGCGGATGGAGCCAACACAGCGACGTCACCGCGCGCGGGAATCTCGGATCATTCGGTTCGTTTTTCCGGGCTCCGAATCGATTCGTTCGGGGCTTGGGCGCGCAACTAATCCGATAAATTAGATTGCCAGCGCAACGGCGACCATCTACTCCCCTTTTCGTTCGAACGGCCGATCGCCGAAAGCGGAAAGATAGTTCACCCCCGTTGGCTCCTCCACCGCCCGACGGAACGGGATTTAGAGGTACAGTCCATAAACAGTCACTCACCCGAAGAGGTGCCTTCTAAAGCTTCCCCGGCACTAAAGCCGCCGTGTAAACAAAGCCGTGTCTTCTATTTCCGATTTGTCCCCACCGTAAGCTTCCGAAGATCAAGGGACAAGCGACCCGGGGCAAGCAAATGCCCATGCCGTTGCTCCGGTAACACAATTTCGGGGCCGGGAAACGTTAAACGTTAATTGAACCGTTACGAGCCGACCGCCATATGGCCTAACGAGAATCGATAATCTTGTACCGAGCGGAGGGTTTTATTTCAGGGTGCCTTCGAATGGGATGTGCCTCCGACGTAGAGAGTCGCATCCGGCCGGGTTTCGGGTTTTAAAATCGCCTTGCGCTCCGAAGCTTACCGTTCGATCGATTTTCTACCCGGACAATTGAATCCCGCGCGAGCACCAGTTCCCAGTGGCCAATGGTGGTGGGATCGAATTTTACCGAAAGCTTTTCCAGCAGAAGGGGAGGGATTGGGAAAAGGAGAGGAGAGAAGAAAAAGTCCACACCAACAAGCACCTGGTTCTCATATTTCTCGCTCATTTGGTCAGCTGAGTCCACCTTTTTGGGGACGTCAACCCCGGTGGACGTTGCCAGCTGTTGGTTGCATTAAACATTAACCGGCAAGGATTGTCGTTTCCTTTCGTTTCCACCTTTTTTTCACTCCCGACAGTTGATGGTGACGAGGTGAAAAAAGGGCCAGAAAATTCACAGCAAGTTCTCACGCTCCGCATCGGTCGCATCCGGACCGGGGCCTGCCTGACCCGGGCTGTCGAGGCTCAGGCTGTGAAATATTTTACAAACATACGTGATGGAGATCACACTATTTTTCACCGGCACGACCGGCGTCCGGGAAGGTCTCCTGGGTGGTGTCAATTAGATTTGAACCTTCCCCGGAGGGATCGCCCTCGATTGTGCTTGTCCCGATTAAAGCTGGGATTTCTTTTCGTGAGTCAGTTGATAAGGAACGGTTGGTGGAACAGTTGAGATCTATGTCGGATGAATTCCGCAAGGTCGCTAGCCTGCAGGGAGCAGGAATGTTTTCGATAAAGCTGTACACTTATCTATTAGATTCGGAAATGTGGCTATTTTTTCCAACTTCTATTGCGGAATGAGTAAACTTTGAGTTCCACGAAAGTGGCTTTAACTCCAACGCGACCGCCGAATAGCTGCTCACCCGGAAAAGGTACCAGCACAGTTTTGAAATAGCTTTTTGCAATTATTTCGACGTAAAGCTCTCCAGCGTGATGACGGTTGTGTTGAACGACTTTCACCACTTTCGCCGAATGTGCCCTCTCTTCGCTCAAAAAGACAACGCTGTCACCACGGAAGGACATGAACGAAATAAAAAATGAAAGCAACATGGACTGCATATCCCCTTCGTCGTTTCGCTTCCTCGTAGGTCAAATTTTCCTGACCATCCCGACTAAGAGCGTGTACTTCTATCTACTCCGCCGTGGCCGAAACATTTCGTTCAAACGAAACGTCGGACATAATTAGAAGGTAGCCAAGGGGAAAAGGATGTCCCGAGGGGCCTTTTCCCTTCAACCCGATCCACTCGAACCCCCGGAAAATCCTGACTAGCGTCAACTTTGTCCGCTCGACCGAACTGAGATTTTCGGTACGTTAATTAAAAATTGCTTATGTACCCGAACCCGGGCGAGAGATGGAGATGGTACTTTCCAACTGTTCATTTTCCCGCGTTCAAGGGTAGGAAAATGTACCGCTTTCTGGTACCATCCCGAAAATGCGATTCGCTAAAAGGAAATTCAGACGTGTTGCTTTCCTTCCCTGAAAGGGCCGCAGAAAGGTAAAGTTTGTGTAAGATTAAACGTGATCAAAGGCTCGTAAACACACACCACTGTTCCGGGGTTGCAAAGCGAGTAATGAAAGCAGTTAAATCGAGCAACTCAATGGCACTCGATGCCCCAAATACGGTTTGTTAGAAGTGCGCCATGAAAGAAAAATCATCCAATAAGATTTCTGTTTCCTCGAAAACCAACCTAATCATCACGGTTTCGAATGGAGTGGGGAGAAAAAAAAACCTACACTCGTAGACAATCGCCCCCTGCCGAACGAAAAAAAAAAGAAGAATTCTCTTGTTCTGTATACCAGAGCGTGCCAGAGGAAACGCCGGGATTTTGGTTCGGGCCTTCGGGCAACAATCATTTCGGCGTACATATGTTTTGATGTGATGCTAATGGCGTGCCGCGCGGGTCCCGGAAAACCCCGAGGCGAACAGAACACGGATCAGAACGGAAAAGGGAAAGCGTCAAAGACGTTGTTGTGACATCACCGTAATGCGACCCGGAGGTCGGGTTCCCTACGCTTCGCCACGATCTAACGGAACGCCCGTGGGCACCACTTGTCGCTGTCGGATCGGATTAAAAACGCGTTCCCCCTTTTTTGGAAGTTGTCGCCCGAGGGCCCCTCGTCTTGGGCGATGCAATACGGGCCCCTCTTTGACAGCTTGGGAACGGTTTTCGAATGGAAATTTAGGGAGCCGCGCGTATGCGGCAAGAAGCGCAATTCGATCGGCGACGCTGAAGCAATGAAAGCCGACTCGGAAGGAACTCGACTTGAGTCGCATCGCTTGGGTGAAATTGGAGACAGCAGTTTCTCAGGATCCGAAATGCGCTGCATGGCTTAAGAATAATTACCTACGCTTAAGGCACCTGCAATCTCCGTTTTCGCGTGAATGCCTTACGAATTCCCCCCCCACCCACCAGAAGTAGTTCCGCGAGGAAACGTGCAAAGACACTAATCAAACATAATTATACCATTCGCGCAAGCGATGGATCGTTTGAGGCAAGTCGAACCTGAATCCAATCGCACTGAAGTCCACCGAAGCGAAACCGATCCTGCGGGCCATCATCGATCACCAGCCAGGTGTGTGTGTGTGTGTGTTTGCTTAGCTGCAGGATGAATTTAATTACTGTTTCCACGACTGTTGCTGCTGCAACCTTCAATTCCTGGCCCGCCATGCGACGCTTCTGAATAATTGAACCGATCTATGGGCCGGTAATTAGGGCGGCGTGTTTGATGTGTAATCTATCGATTGTGCTGGGTGCTTAACTACCCGAACTCGCGGACACGCTAGCGACGGCTAATTGCTCGACAAAGTTAATTTTGGATCATAATATCCAAAATGGTTATGCATTTCATAATCGTTCCATCGGCGTTTGTATTGCCATTGAAGGTTAAACGGTGGATTGTTGGGCAGAAGGAAAAAGTACAAGCCGTGTAATTAAATTCCTTCCGTGTTCCCTGAAGAAAATTTTCGCTTCGGCTGCAATTTACTTCCAAGAAAAATTTCCAGGCGTCTTTGTGAAAAGGATCGCCGTAAAATAAAAATTTTAAATTCTACGAACGTTATTTTGAATAAACGTTTGATCAAACGACATCACGCTTGAGGGAAATGAGGATGAATTCCCGAATGGCTTACTTTTAATAGCGCTATGAACAGCAGGAATCAATCTGGCGCAATCTAATTGAATTTTATCTTTCTTTCATTTCAGACGAAACAGCTTCCTCGCAGCGGAATCGCGTACAGCTTGACATTCACATTCGGTTAGGTAAGTACTTCCGACGTTAAACATGTACCACCGCCGTCACCCTATCACCCCGTGGAGCAAAGATCCCCGACGAGCAGACACACTTTACGTCATCTTGATTAAATGGCGCTCCAGGTTTTCTCCCGCGCGCGCGCGTGCGAGGCGTTGTTTTATTTATTGCACCTGTTTAGCTGCTTCCGGTGTTTGAAGTTTGGAACCGTTTTCTTCGTCCGCCGTGCGGCTCGTGTGCCATAAAAAGATCCTTCGTTCCCGGTCCTACCCGGCTCGTTGCCATATTTCACGCCTTCGACACGTGCTTGGGGCGAGACATTTTTCTTTAAACGACTCGCTAAGGCCGTGGGAACGTGAACGTAATATTGCTCGGTGTCGTAATTTCTATTGACACGGGAAAGATATTCAAACAGAATGGAGATACTTTCCCGGCGGGGTGGTGTTGATACCGTGCCACGGATACGGCTTCATTACCGTAAGGCTGTGTCACTTTGGGGCACTTACTGTTGTTTACCTGTGTGTCTTCACGTGTTCATGATTTCGAGATGCGTTTGCTTCGCGAATCTTTTAACATCTTTCGAGGATATGCGGAGTAAATTTACCGGCTGTGCGTTGATGAGTTCCCTCGATGCCTGGATGATGAAGGCAATTTATCCTACTAGAACCCGGCCAAAGTTTACACACGCTCTTGTGCCCCTCTCTCTTGTAGATCGTTGATCGTGCAAAACGCAATGGGAAAAATTAAAATGGAACAAATTAATTCCGACCTGCCATACTGTGAAGGATAAATTGGATGAAACCGTCGGTACAGCCACTGAGCCGGCTCATGGGAAGAGGCCTGCCAAAGACGGGGTCCGCAATTAAACACAATGCAACGGTGCGGGTTATGGAATGGAAATGAAAGAGCTAACCTTGCTAGACCTTCTTACAACCGGTACAATTAACGATTGGCAACATTTGCTGAATAGATGAGCAGCATTGCAGTCGGGCGGCGCAGGAACGCACAGGCACAAAGGACGCCCCGGACCGAACCGGTGCGTGCCTTGCCAGCGAAAGACATCCGACGATGTCCTGTGCAGGATGATTCACTCGTTCGAAAAGGCTACAACGGCCTTCTCCCCTCCCATCGGAGGAACTGATGATCGCTCAATTAAAATGTAAATTTCAATTCCAGGCCCCATACCGTATACTTCAGTTCATTATCAATTTAATTGAGTGAAGTGGGGCAAACTGTCCCAATCACCCACATGAATGTCGTTTTTGCCGTGCGGGATGTCTTTCGTCCGAACGCACATGTCACTTGGACTGGATGGGATTGGCATTGCTTACGCAGAAAGCGACAGAATCTTTCACATGTACATGCTGAGAAAATCTTCGTCCCGTTCCCGATTGACAGTAAGGTAAGCGAAAGGGCCAAAAGGTCTCACAATCGGCAGCACAGGACACGACGGTTCGTGGAAAGCAAGACATCGTAGGCAGACAATTCCAGAGATTCCTGATTCGTTTCCGTCCGCCGGCTCTAGCATCACTCAAAATTTATAACAATCTCATTCCGCGTGCCAATGCCTTTTACCCTCCCACGAGACGAACATGCACACGACGATTGGGTTCTTCAAATTGTCTGAAGTGAGTAGTCTACCTCGGTACTCGGGAGGTATGGTGCCCTGAAGAGGAGTAGTTCCCCTCCCTATCAGACGAATCCATAATCTCTTCATACATCATCATTTGCTCCGCAATTGCACGAACGATGTTAGTGTTGCTGAAAGCTTAATCGAATGAAATAAAAATAAATAAACAATCGCCTTCGGGTGGATTGATGGGGGAGCATTTTCCATCCCCCATTTCTACTTGTCCAAACATGAAATCGTTCACCGCCAGACGGACGTTGCTCCTGGGTAGATACTGAAACCGATTGTCTGCCTTTCCCCGGTTCACCCTCTACGGTTTTCCTTCCAGCCGTCGAGGAAGAAGCAAAAAAGTTGAATAACATAAACATGAATCAAACATCCCTTCAAAATTACTCAAGCAAAACCTAGCCTGGGGATCGTCGGAGCTTCGGAGGGAAAGGAAAACGAGGGACGGTGGCTGCATCTTCGAGCTGTAAAACCAGCATCAATGCGTGGAAGATTGCAGATCCCAGCGACGGTGGCTTTAACAAGCGTTTAATAAGATTTTCCTCCGAATGGAATCGAATGTCCTTGCTGACCGGAAGAACTCCCCGCCGGCTGGGGGAGGTAGAAGGGGAAGGAAGGAAGCTGTTGTGGCGCCTGAACCGATACATCGACGCCCTTAAGCCGAACGTTGGCCCATGCTGGGTGTATCGAGATAATCGGACTCGGTCACGGCTTTGCGACTCTCTGATGCGTTACCACGAGGAATCAAACATCGCCTTGCGCTTGGGGAGGAAAATCGCCTGAATTGTGTCTGTATATCATCCCAGATTATAATTTTTTTTTCAATTGCCTAATACGTTTTTCTTGCACTCCCTTCTCTACTCTTGCTGGCTGATCTGGATAATTCAATTTAGAGTTTGCTGCCGCACATTAAACTCATGATCTAAAAAACGCCCTTAAATAGTTGCGGAAAATAAAATTAAAGCTTATATATTTTTGTAACCGACTTTAAGAGGAAAATTTAGTTTCTATTTAATTCGCGGAAACTTTAAAACAGTGTAGCTTGTTATTGATTTGGTTACAAATTTGTTTTGATTCGCTCAAAATAATTCAACGATCCATTAAGGAATTCCATTGAACCAATAAATAATTTGATTGAATTTACTGTCACTATTTAATTTATAGAACCAACACCGTTTCCGCAGGGGAGCAATCAAAGAGCTGGCGATGCACATGATTTCATTCCAACCGACCAACGTAAATTAATGCCATAACTTAAAGGCAAATGCAATAATAACGACGCTCGAGGTGGTTAGCTCCATTCCTTTGATGAACGAAGGATACGGGATACGCCGCCTTTGGGACCGTCGAGCTTCAAAACCGTTTCCCCTCGAAGACACGCAAAGGGATGCTCTTGCGAGAGGGGGAAACACTTTACAGAGATTCACTTTACCTCCGCATCCCTCCCGCTCTTTTCGAAGAAAACGCACCGGATGGATGGAGGGTATCGAATTTCGGACCCGTTATTGAATTCTTCAAATCCATCCATCCGTCAAAAACCCCGGGCCGCATTGATCCGGTGGGACGGTGGCCAAGCGCGGGACAACATGAGCACCGCATTATGTTGTATGTGCTCCTTCTCCTATCCCTCCAGCTGCAGGTCCCTTCCCCTATGCGGACAGCTGTGAGTCCCAGAATCGAATCGTGGTGCACCGCCCGTCGGTTGAATCACGGCTCACGAAAACCACGAATCGGTGCCAAGAAAGGCTACGAGATTGTGGTGAATGTCGTTGCGGTTGCATTTCGGTCTTTTGTGGCCGCGACCAACCGTTTGCCCGAGCGCGCTTTCGGGGCATAATTCTTGCGTGATTATTCCCCCCGTCCGCTGGAAAGGTTTCGTGTTTCTTCGCCGGTATTAGGTATCATCCTCCTATCAAGGAGAGGGAGCATACATGGGCGGTACTGGTCGGAGCGGGTTGTTAGACGACTGTTGTTTGTCGTTGATTTGGTATTATTTTCCTCGCTCGATTGACTATTGACCAGTAACTCCAGGAGATCCATCAAACCGAAGGTGAAAAGACACCATCAATGGACGTCTTAAAGAGCCCTACCGCACAACAGTTTAATCCTGTTGATGACTTTGTTAACAAGTGAGCTTTTCAAAGAAATACTGTACGGTTTCACTTGCGGTGTTCGTCTTTTTGATCGCCTGATGTACACCGTGTTTACTTACGGATTAAATACTGTACTCCAAAATCTTGTGGTATACAAGTTAATACCTTCTTCGTTCGTGGTTCAATCTTACTTGTAAGATTAATTTTATCGAAAACGAAGAACTAAGTTAGAGTTTGGGCGCCCCAATCTTATCGAAAACAACAGACAAGTGCTCCTAATCCGGTTGATTAAAATGAACGCAGGTGTGTTCGGGCTGCATTAGCGAATGTGGAATCCCACCAGACTTATCGCGTAAGTAGCATACGAGACTTCTGATCCGCTAAGGAATCGCGGATAAAAGGGTCGGGTGAAAAAAAACCCGAACCCCACACCAAGGAGACCTCACAAAGCAGCTTTCGGTCTGATCTACATAATCGAAGTCAACAATTGACTGGCAAAAGTCAATCATTTCGAAAGCTTAATTCAATCATCACCACCATGAGGGTGGTAGGGTGGTAGGAGTGGGTGCAAATGGTGGCAGAAGGTTCTTCGGTTTCACCTCTGGGCCACTTTATGTCCTTTCCCAACGCTTTCTCCAGCGTGGTTTTTCCTTTTTCTCTTTATCGCCCGAGCACTCGACGGTAATCAACTTCAGCCCAACCCAATTGGCGAGGAGGGTTGGAGTTTTCTCCAGCGCGATTTGGTCGTTTTTTTCGCCTATGTTTTGTTCATGCCCCCACCACTCCCACCCGTGCCACTTCGATCCCGTCCGCGCTAGACTTTTTCCCTTTCGGCATCGGCACATTATTGAATTTAGAAATTTCGTTAGGAAATCAAGAGATTGGAACGCTTCGAAGGACGATCCCCCGACAATCGGCAATCGGGCCTACGCGCCCGTGGTGGCTTTTCTTCTGCTTTTCCATTTTACACCCTGTGCCTTCGTTTCGCCTCTGCACGGCGGTGCCAGCTGGTGGGCGGAAAATTCGGCACCAATGAAAAGCGCAAAAAATTACCTCAATCTGGTTTCGCGCAACTTCTTTAGTTGCTGCACAATGTGGACCGCTTTCCGCTTCGCCCATTCGATGTTTTTATTTTTTTTCTACCGATGTAAATCTGTGCGTGGCTTTAGGGGAACGGGTAGAGCGAAGGAACGGGGACAGGGAAAGAATCGGCACAGAAGTAAAATCGCTCCCCGGAGGGGGAGGATTTGCTTTTACAAATTGAATACACACTTCCGTGTTGATTGTTGCTGAAAGAGTTCCTCGGAGCGGAAGCAAAAAAGGCGGCGGTGAGTGGTGGAGAAGGTGGGAAGGAGGGGACAAAAAAGCAACACACCTTTCACATTTCGGCAGGACGGTGAATGGTGTTTTTCCTCCCCTTCGATGGGAGATACCTTTGAATCGACATGTATTTTTCATTCCCTTTTCTTTCCCATCGCGATCGGGAGTCGCGAAAGCCGCAGGTTGACGAATACAACCGGTTTCTGGGGGAGAGGGGGTGGAAATGTGCCAATTGGCAACCATCACCGTCGAAACCGGGCGTGGGTTGGAGAAGCTGAAATGCAAAGTCCACAGTAAAAAGTGCCTAATTGGAAGTGCTGTTAGAACGACTGAAGTGAACGAAGACCGAGATGATACGAGTCCTTGCTTAGAAAGCAACAAATGAAGTAAATCCACCGCTTCTCTGGCCACTTCTTTGCCCGCTTTTTGATCCTCTCTTCGATCGGGCTGTTTGTGTAAAGTTTTTACTACCTTGATTCGTTCGCTCGGTGGGAATGATGTACGTCGAAGGGAAATGTACAAGTTCGGAAAATTGCAAGGAAAAACCTTGTCGCGATTTGGTTGATTGACTGCGAAACAGCAGTTGCGACCAAGTCGTTCGTTAGTGAGTTAGAAAAAACAGGTGCCTTTTCGAGAATCTGCGAGCGGTTTGCCATTTTGAAACTCAATTGAGATTCAACTTCACACGGTTGAGGTGAATTTTAGTTTTTACAACAACTAAACAACTTCTGGTAGTGGGAATTCGAAAGAACTACATTTAATTTATATTTCAAAGCCGTTACACTGCTCGAAAAAAAGTCGCTTTTGAACAGACACCCATTTCAAAAGATTCCACGGTTTTCTATTGGGTAATGAAAACATCAAGCGATCCGTTCCATCGTTAATTTGCCAACCGTCCGCGATGCGAACGTGAGCTCATCGGTTGGTATCATTGTGCCATTTTCTACCCTCGAAAGTCACATTTTTATCTCCTTGTGTCACCATGTTCGTTCCCACTTCGCTCCTTCACCGTGCGATCGTTGACGATGAATGAATGAACCTACCACTGCAGGACTTTGATCCCTTCGACTTCCACTTTCCCGGCGCTGGAAAACACCCCTCGTTATCCATGGGATTTATCGTTTGCGTTCGATTCCACGAGCGGCAGGGGAACGTTCAACCCGTAACGAAGCTATTTAGATCGCTCGCAACAGTTGCCTTTCGAAGCGCAAACCCCGTCGTGCAAGTCTTTCCCTTTTTTTAACTACCACGATAGGACCTCCCTCCTCAATCCCGGTGTGTATTGCTTTCCAATCAGGCGAATGAAGCCACCGTCGAGAGGACATTCGAGTGGCCAGTTACCTCTCGCCGTCCTGGTGCCGATGATTCGTTCTCTTGCCTCCCCTCCCCAATGTGAGCGCAGAGCTCATTAAAAAGGCAGGAAGCGAAACGGAAGTGGCCCGACCGGCGTTGTAGGCCAGACTCGAAAAGGGTCCTTGGGAAATGCATCCGTACCGTCGTGTTCAGCTTTTTCTTCAACCATGAATCAAGAGAGTCATTCTCAAGATGTTCCGCTTTGTTACGAAAGTTCGCTTTTTCCCCTTCGACCGAGTATTGCGTATTACGGGTTCGAAGTATTTTTTGTCTTTAGACAAGCCTCTCGGAGTGTTGAACACATCCCCTCGACGACTGGCAGTAATGAGCTGTTGATGCAACTGGAAACGACTCTATTTTACACTCTCCAGCAGCTGCATCTGCAACTTCCGGGATCGCACACGCTTGTGCATGTGTGTGTGTGTGTGTGTATCAAAATATAATTAAAACCCTCTTCAATCTCGACATATTGAGCGGCAACCATTGTACCGAGGGTTGTTATCTTCACTTTTTAACTTTTCTATTTTGTGTTGTGCTAGAAAGGGGAATATAAAAAACAGCCTCGCCTCGAGCACGCGGACATCGTGAAAAGGGGTTCGAGCTACACATTCCACCATGCTTATCGAACACACGGCATGACATTAAGGACTTAATGCACATTCTGTTGGATCGATGAAACTTCGATGAAAGCATTAGCCTTAGCGGATAAACAGGATTTGAAAGGGCGAACGGGTGAAGAAGCGCAATGAATGACGAACGGATAATGGAAGGAAAAACCAACCCTACGAACGTAAATTGCAACGACGTAGCGCTTTCAATGTGTTGCGTGTTTTTCCCAGCTCGCTTTTCAGCATGTCTCGGGCACGCTAAGAGCCGGTGCTCTTTGTTCGCGGCATTGCATTATGGGTTTGCTTGTATGATCAGCGACTGTCGCCATTGTGCAATCTGGGAAAAGGGTAAAACCTGCGGCGGGTATATGCATTAACCAAAAACTCGACTTGAAGCCAACGGATGTCCCACTGCGGGTTATGCATGCTGTTATACCGCTTGGGAAAATGCATCCCACCGTGGGCCAAAAAGCGGGCGAAACGTATGTCAAAACATTTTAGCAACAACCCAGCGGGAAAAAAAGCCTCTTTAAAATGGAGGTTTTCCCGTTTGCATGGACCCGGGTTCGATAGTTTGATTAATATCTCCAGTTGCAAGAAGTAAAAAAGCAAATTTAAACTCTCAAGTCGATAAAACAAATGGAGTTATTTTATGTATTGCACGCAAATGAGAAGAGTACTGAACGCAATAATAAAATTGGTCCAATCACTTTTGCGTCGATAAAAATAAGGTTCAATAAAATTTTTCAACCTTAACATTTATTCGCACTTTCTGTTTTTCTCTGCCTCTGTCTCACCATAAGTCACTCGGGGTTGCTCTTTAATTGCCACACGCCGGAGTTCCGCAGCGAGGCTTCGGTGTGGCCCGTTGGAAAAGCAGCGGAAAGCCGCAGGAACGCAAAAAAAATAACCAGTACGATATCTTTTCCGCTAGCCATTAATCGCTGCCCCGTGGCCAGCGCAAAACACCAGTTTTCCAGTCGCAAACATTGCACCACCGGGCCGACGGGCGGTCTGGCCGACCTTTTTAATTTCCTAATAGAAAAACGCAACCAGCAGCAGGGCCGGGCAGCGGGTCGTGAAATATGACTTTCCGCCGGGCCGGGCCGATGCCGCCGGAAACTGCAACCGGAGATGGGAAAATTGGCAGCGCATTAATTGAATGAAAAATGATGCGCACAGCGGGACGCACACCGCTGGACGCCGGCAAGGGGGAAAGCCCATCACGAAGGTAGCGAGAACAATAGCGTGTGACTCGAACTCGACCTTTGGCGGAACCCGGCATGTTTGCTTACCCGGTGCGCGACCGGAAGTGCGAATGCAGTTTTTCGGCAGAAAAGATCATAATTTCGGCAGTAAAAGCGGGGCCGCAGCTGCGTTGCAATTGAAGACTTGGGAAAAGCGTGTCGCTTGTTTGCTTCCTCATTGCTTAATTTGAAACGGGCTGGGAAAATGCGAGTTGCCAATTCGCGTAATGTGATTGAATGGAAATCGAAGAGGCTGGGAAACGATCGATCGAAGCGGATGGGGACGACCTTTTTCCAGTTAGACACACAATTAATGAACACCACTTTCCAGCGGGAACGAAACGGGAAAACGTTTGCCTTCGATTGAATTACGACAGCTGGCAAAGAAATTCCCGACTCGTTAACGTTCCCCGGGGGGAGAAAGCGTGTTTGTGTTGTGAAGTGAATCGAATCATTTTAAAAAGAAAACACATGTCACACCAAAAACTTGTTCGCTCAATTGTCGACAAAAGTATCCTTAAGAATGTAAAAAAACTCGCTCTACATCAAGCAACCCCTTTTCCAGGCGACTCGAGGAAAAACTTTTCCCTACATCGACCGAAGCGGTACCACACAACTCGGGCTAATTTTCATTATCCCTACCCACGGAAATCGGATTGCCACCAACGCACCAGCAAAGTTAGGGAATTGCTTAAGTAAATCAGATGCTAATTTGATAGGATTGAATCGAACGCGCGTGGAGAAGACGGAAGCCAAAGCCCCCGGAATGAAAATGTCCTTCGCAGAAGCGCAGTTCGAACCCCTTCTGCTTTCAGACGAATCCGTCGTCCTCCGCCTCAATTGTCGCCTAATAATGCCGGAGGCGGGCCAGGGCGATGCGTCTTCTCGCCCGGACTGAGTCAACAGAGATAACCGGCGTTCGGCGTTCACTTTCACTGTCAACACAACTGCGCCTGTAATCGAATCGAATCGCACCGCACCGGGGCTTAAAAAACAACGGATTTTCCCCGGGTTGGTGGGGTGGAAATTTGCTGGTGCTTAATTTTTGGCCTGCTTCGGGTACGAAATCCCATTAGCCCGCGAGCGCCCGGTACCCCCGGCGTACAGATAACGATTCGAAAGTAAAAAGACGCCCCTCGGGGGCGAATGGCAGCCGTCGAGTGCAACTGTTGAAGGGCATTAACATGTTTGTCTATTTACATTCCGCATCGCTCACCGTCAGCGTTCAGCCACCGCCAAACACCGGCTTAGCGCCATAGGGAGGAACATTCTAAACTCCAAAGCACAGAACAAAAAGCGGAGACAGCCATACCCGGGAGCGAATGTACGATTCGGTTTTTGCATTAGCGATACAACTTAGCGCTCCGTTCGAAAGACAAACAACGTGTGACGGGACTTATTTATTTTAATTGAAAAGGTTTCAAACCGTCGACTCGCAACGTTCCGACGCTGGAAACGGGCGAAGAGCAGGGCGACGGCAAATGGAGCGCCGGAACTCGCATATGTTCGCCGAATTGTCACCGACAGAAATGGGATTGGATAATGCGAGACAGTTGGCTTGATTTCTTTTGATGAGTCCGGGAGGACCGCATGGAGAAGAAGGGTCAATGAGTTTTCATGCAGGGGCTGGGAAATCGTTCGGTGGTTTGTGCGATTCTTGTGGAATCCGATTGTAAATATCCTTGCAGCATATATTTAAGACTGGTTCATACATAAATTTGTTTAAAATTTACTAACATAGTTGGGCGAATTTGGAAAGATGTAAATTTATGTTTGGCCATGATTATTTGAATATCGTTTTTAAGAGCAACTAGAGTCAGAATAAAGAGCAATATAAATTCTAGCAGCGCATCTAAATTCCATGAGAAACTAGTAATTACTTTTTGTGTCTTTACTCTCATGTCGTTGTAGTTTAATATTCCATTGCCCTATGCAGGGTAAATGGTTTCTGAACACTCTCAAACCCCGGTATCGTCGCCTTATTCCAAGTATTTGGCTTCGTTCACAGAATGGTATCACTAATATTCACTCATCCCGAATAAAAACAACTCTTGAATAAGTATTGTCGATGCCTTGGGCCATGTAATATACATGTCATATGATGGACATCTTCACTCATACTACAAATAATCATCACTGATAAGCATTGGACTTTAGCATTGTTCGGATTGCTAACTACCCTTGTTGAAGTGATCAACCAGTGATGCCGCTGCATCAATTCTGGGCCAAATATCGGCTAATAATCTCAGCTTAACATTATCATCGTCTCAGTATTTCAACACACGGTAACACTTCCAATCTTACTTGCTGAAAAACTCAATTCTGTATCTTCATATCGATGAGGTTATTGATTGGTCTGTCAAATTCTAACGATCATTATTTTCCTTTTCTCCTTTCCAGTTCGAAAACACACAGTTCAACAAAATGCAAACGATAAACACAGGACGCTCCCTGATGGGGCTAATGGTGGTGTTGCTAGTGACGCTACCCTACACGACAGTAGCCCGAAGCTTCGAAAAGCAGACACTCCGCAAGGGCAAATCCGCACAGATCATGGCATCGGCCCCCACGATCACAACCCCGCTGATGGATCTCTGTTCCGAGGACATCAACATGAAGCTGGCGTGTCACTGCTCGCCCGAAAGTCACGCCAAAGCGCAGAAGGCATCCTGTTCAATATTCGACGGTGAGTTGCCGCGGAAGGACTACAATTGGCTCGCGTTCCACACGCAAACGGATTTGGAGCACCTAAAGTTTACCGTGCGCAAATCCGGTAACCTCACCTACATCCCGTCGGACGTGATCGCTACGCTGCTGAAGCTGCGCACACTTACGATCGAGTACGGCATCATCGCCGACATCTACCCGTTCGCGTTCGGCAACCTGACCGAGCTGCGCGTTATCAACTTGCCGAACAATCAGATCGTAACGCTGCACGCTAACGCTTTCGCGCACCATCGATCTCTCGAGGAGCTGATGCTGGAAAATAACTACATCAAGAAGATCGACCGCGACGCGTTCGTCGACGTGCCGAAGTTGATCAAGCTGAACCTGGCCAACAATAGCATTGTGAACCTGCACGACAATGGGTTCGAGGAGCTGACCAAGCTGGAGGAGCTGCGGCTAGAGTCGAACCAGATTACGGTGTTGGCGCGCGAGTACTTCAAGGGACTGGAGAACCTGAAGATCCTGAAGCTGTCGCACAACGACGTCGAGTACCTCGGAGCGTTCGTGTTTGCTGATCTGTGGAGTCTGCAGATGCTGTTCCTCGATAGTAACCGAATTGAGGTGAGTATCTTCTCGAGTGGACGATTCATCGGTTCATCATTGATGTGATGTGAGGAGAAGATTAATTGATATGCCTTTGTTTGTCTTTTTGCCACGCAGAAAATCGACGAGCGTGCCTTCGACGGTCTGACAAGCCTGAACTATCTCCATCTGGAGAACAACCGCATCACCACGTTCGACGTAGCCACCTTCACCAGCGTGTCGGCGCTTCTGCTGCTCAACCTGGACTCGAACCGCCTGACAACCATGACGTACGGTCACATCGTCCCGCTGATGGACAATCTGGTCAACAGCAGTGCCCTGCTGTCACTACGAGGTGAGTCTCCCACCCGTTTCGGTGGGCGAATTCTTTCACGCACACATTTTTTTTCCGGGAAGGTCCAACCCTGAAAACTGATGCACCGGCGTCAAATCGATTACGTATCTTCCTACGGCATGCCCATCGTGTATTTTTTTTTTCATCCGGAGCTCGACCATCCCGCTGCACAACCCATCAAAGGCTAAACGGGTCGGTTCAAACTTTAAACGAAACATTTTATCGGCCATTCTTCAAACAGCAGACTCGTAAAACCTCACGCTGGACTAACCGAAATATGATTGGATTTTCCCTAAGCTCCACTTCCCAGCAACCGGAGTAATGGGTGCGTCCAAGGGCACGGGCAGGCACTGCATGTCACTACGCCTGCTAATCCGTCTGGTACGAAGTCATCGAAGGGATTTGGCGAGATAGCAGGCGAGCCCGAACGCCAAACGATGTGAATTCGGTACAGTCTACTGTGGACGCCTTTTTATTCTATTCCACCACCCCGCTCGCCACCTCTCGTCAGAGTCCTTTCACCATCAGATGTCCATCGGGAGGGAGTTGCTGTCGTTTCCAATGGGTGGAAAATGGAAATCACCCCAAAATGACCCTCAACATCAGCCCTTCGGTTTCGATCCGGTTCCACCGAAGCTCATCAGTCCCGACAAACTGTTGCCGTGTTGCCGTGCTGTGAGTTTGGCCTTCACCGATGTGGTGACAGAAGGCGATTTCGATGAACTTGGTCCTTGCGCAGCATTCCCCCTGCGTTCCGGAGTCTCCCCACCGCTAGCGTTTGTAGTATGAGAATGATGAAAAGTAGATTGTACGGCAAAGTCGACGATAGCCATTCGATACTGCTGTTGACAGCTGACACATGAAAAGGTTTTACATCTTCCGAAGGTGGCCCACGCCTGGTGACCGGTTCGTCTGGGGCAGATGTGCTCTTGGTTTTGTTTTTTTTTGCTCGGAAGACCATCCGAAACGATGGACGAGGATCACGATGGAGATGATGATGACGATGATGGAATGGATGAAGCCGAACGGATGCAGACGGATGGAATTTTGCTTTCCATTCTCTTTTGTGCTGGCGCCCACCGGCTTTGCTCGTCGTAGCCGAAAATGCCAACGGTGCTTTGAAAGTTATCCGACGCAAACCATCGAAAAATGAAAAATCTGTAAATTGCATATTGAAATTGAACGTTTCAGCACGTGGGGCATGGCGTTTTTGTGCTGGACTTTGGTTCTCTTAAACAGTGACAAAATCTGCCAAAGTTTATGAGGTTTACGACTCTGCGTAAAGCAAGGAGAGATTTCCGTTTAAAGATTTATGATTTTTGGAATAAAATTAAGGGGAAAGGTGGGAAAGGAAAATCATCTTGAATTTGTTTTTTCGAAAATTGACGCACTGTTTTTTTCCACACGTTGGATTTAACATCTTTTCTTTCGTTTGCCTTCGTCTTCTTAACACTAGACAACCGCTTCATCTGTGATTGCCGCCTGGCGTGGATGTACGACGTGAGCGATCGGACGCGCAACGAGGAACTGCGGGAAAGCCTCAAAACTATCGAGTGCATCCTTGGCCAACCGTCGGAGGATACGACACCGTCGCCGCAGCTCGGTTCGTACGATCAGCTGGACGAGGACGGTGACTACATCGAAGATTCGGCCAGCGAGAACGACGCCCTGGCGAAGGAAGCACCGCAGACGATGAACGTGCTAAAGTTGGGCCGCAACGAGCTGCCCTGCCCGGAGGAGTTGGCCGGCCCGACCGGTGACCCGAACCCGCGCGAATCGAAGGGCCTGTTCAACCTGTCCTGGAACAGTTCGGCCGCCGGCGACCGGTACGGCAGCAGTAGCAGCGGAAGAGTGCTGCTGGCGATAGCGACCCTGCTGGCCACCGCCGGACTCTGTCGGTCACTTAGCTGCTAAGTTAGATGCGGTAAATTATTTTTACTTTCCGTAGTGAGTCGATTTTCGGGCACGCAGTTTCCCCTTCAGAAGCTCTTACGGGTGGCCGTACCTTCTTTTCGTGCCGGTTTTTAGTACGTCTCTCTCCTTCTCCTTTCCGAAAGCGTGCACCAGAAACCACCATTACGCTATACACCGACAAGGACACACACACACACAAACACACACAACCCTTACGTACGTGAATGTATCATATAGAGAAAGGTGGAGAGGACATTTTGCCAACCTATTTCGTAGCGATTAGCGAACACGATAAGATAGAAAAATAAACACACCTTCACACAGAACCACACAATCACATCAAACTAGTGATCGATCATCATCATCATCATCAGAGTCAGCATGTTGTGGTGCCGACGGTGGGCAAGGGGGTCCTTTTTATTCGGACAACTTGACCCCGACACAGGACACAACCCGTAGCTTTGGGAACCGGGGGAACCGGAGAACAAACATCATCATTTTCACCCAAAACCCATAGCCTTAGCGGCGCCATTTCGGTAGGAAAGCAAGAAGGGATGAAAAATGTGCTAATGAAATCGATTTTATCAGCGAATCAGAAAGCGACGCGGTACAATCGGAGCCCACAATTTCGCAAAGTCCACGTTCGCTAGTGGACTTTAAACGAAATCTAATTGATCCGGTCCCGAGTCGAGGGTCCCGAAATGGGGAGGTGAATTTAGCGCGACCTGTTACGCGACCGTGAACAGGCATATGCAGTGCGGGGAAGGTGGCGTGCAGAACGGGACGTTTGAGAGAAATTTCTTCATTTTTTTTTCTTTTTGATAACAGAAACAAAAATTCAAAGAGTATAAAAATAGTCTGTAAGCTAGAGAGAAAATACTTGAAGGTGTACCCTTTGCAACTGATACTAAGTAAGGATAGAAGTGGACAAAGAAAAGAAAAACCGCATAGAACTGAGAAGGTGAACCGATGGATGGAGGAAAAAACCTAACAAAACTAAAAGACAGTCAGCCCACACACACACTCACACAATCTGCAGCAGTAAACTCAAAAATGTTGCTCACTGTACGCGAGAAGAGAAAAACAACCCGATAGAGAACAGCATTTAAAACCGCATTTAAGAAGCAGTGATTGCCGAAAAAGGGTACCAAAAAAACAATTTCACACGAACGAAAGTGAAGCAAAAAAACGGATACCGGAAAGTGACCGCAATGTGAATAAGCTAAAGTGAAAGTGAAACATAGAAATAAATTTGAAAGTAAGAAACAGAACGTGCGCTCTACCCACCCTTTGGTTTATTTTTAGCCTCCGAAACTGTTTACCTTGTGCTACGTCTTAAGTGCCTTTTGTGCTGAAGGCAGGTGATTATTGGGTTTAAAATAGAAAACGAAACATAATTTCCCCATCCCACGCTGCCCCGATATCGAACCGCTTCCATTCCAATGGACTTCTAATTTGGAGAATTTCTTTCAATCATTTATCTTTCATACAGGGGAAAAACGAAATCATTGGGGAAAAAAGAAAATCGATCCGAAAATTGATTTCCAGTAAAAAAAAACTTGACGAAAAACTTAGATTCCACATTTATATGTAAACCGAAGCTAGAAAACTTTAGTCCACCGGGTCGGAGCAGGGGGAAACCGAAAGGAAAAACAACTTCGCCTTGCAACTGAACCATCATCAAACCGGCCACTTGATGGAGGATAAGTTCGGTGAATCCTTTCTGACATTCATTTCTCCGAAATCTCCAACCGGAAAACCGATTCGAACGGAAGGTTTCGGCCCCATTCGGGCACGTTAAATGCTGAGGTATGGAAATCGATTTCATCTCATCGAGCATTGAATTTGATTTTCTTCGGTCGGATGTCGAATTTTATTTATAAACTCCAACGAAGCCAGGACGAAGCGATGGGAAACACACACACACGGACGCATGGACGGAGCGGGCGAGAACAAAGTTGCCAAAGCTGTTTCCTGTCCACGGTCCGTGCTCCTGGCGCTTCCTTGGGAAAATCTTCAGGGAACCTCCGCAGAGGACGCTTTTCCTTGGACGATTTGCAGTCCGGTTTTTTTTTTTGTGGGCCGTCTTGGCGAACGAAGGCAAACCATCTACCAAAAGGATGACGCCGAACGGGCAGCCATGACCGAGTTGCAATCAATCTTGTAAGTCCGATTGACTGTTTATGGAAACCGTGGAAACCGGGGAGGGGACGCCCGGAAAGAGAAGGGATTGTTCGACTGTCTGATTTATGTTGTCGGTACTTGTTGCTTTTCTTGTTGCCCGTCGGATCTTGGCATTCGTTCCTCCCTCCCGGTTCGTGGCCAGCCATTTACCATTTGCCAGGATAAGGAACGATCGCAGCCCGAAATCCATCCCCAACCGAATGAAGAGAAATGGTTTATGATTGCTATCTTTCAATCGCCTTTCGGTTCCTTCGGCTCCGTTCGACTCCCTTTCGAAAGGAATCACTTTGTTCGGTGGGAGTTTTCGCGATGAAATTTCGGTTTTGATTGGCGAAGAAACGGACCGATTGATATTTTGCTCCCGTACTTTTACGTTCGGTTTTGTTTGGGCATCCTTTTGATCAATTTTTCCATTTTTCCATTTTTCCCGGACGCCCCTGAAAGCGATAGCGTACCATTTCCGGGCAAAAGGATCAAAAGCATCACGGAGCAAATTTATCTTGGTGGGGGGGGATCGGAAGGTGCCGATGCTTTATTAATGATCAAAGGCGGCGCGCTTTATGTTTCCATTTCATATTTTATTCATTTGAAAGTATCGAAAGGTACAGCTTAATGTGCGAATGGAAAATTAATTTTCAAAACACATTTAACGAACCACTGAGCCACTTGTTCAACCCATGCTGTTTTATGTAATAACAATGAGTTGGGAGTGAAATCACAACCTGTTGAACCGGAACCGATAGGCAAATCCTAACCCCAGACATACTTTGCCTAATCTTTATCCATCCCTAATCTTCGTGAACATTATAGTTCCTCGAGTTGAATAAACAATTTGTTGGAAAATCGAAGGAAGCATGCTAAATCCACCCCTCGTTGAACCGGGAAAAAAGGGATAATTCTGCGGACCATTACGCACCGAATCGACCGACTTACCCCGGGCGTGCCCTAGAAAAGAGGGAATCATCACGTACCGATGGCAAGGCCCGGGCCGGGAAATCCTGGAGTCGGAAAAACACGTCCAAACGGTAAAACCGTCGGGATCAAAAACCAACCACTCCTGACGGGCTCCAGCCTTCGATTTTTGTTTTTCCATAAAAATACACACACACACACACACACACGGGCGCATTTAGACATCCGGTACCTTCCACCGAACTTCCCCTTCTCGCCCGGTGTCCCCTCCCCGCGGAGTCCACCGAAGCATTGACACAACTCCATTAAAGCTCATAAAACCTGACGGTAATAATCGTCATAAAATCCTCATTTTCGACCAAACCTTGCTCGTTTTGTCGGTTTTCCCTAGCGTGGCAAGGGGCGCGCTGGCTCGGGGGTTCCCGGGTTTTCGGAACTTCCTCGACAAGGGGGGGCCCAAAAGTGAGTCATGCCGATGAAGTCTACAAGGAAGCACACTCCGTAGGCATTCGGGAAAAGGAGTTGGATCATCAGCAACGACGGGGTCGGAAGTTACGCAGCCGAAAACAAAGTAAAACTTTTACCAAACCCACCCGCCCTCTCCCGGGTACCGCTCCCATCTTCCAGCGATTTCCCCCCGTGTCGTCCCCTGTGTGTAGCGAAGCGATGAATAGATGGAGCCTATTTCGAATGATTATGCGATTATGTCATCGGTGGTGGTAGTGAAGTGTTTCTAATATGTACGCATTATGGGGGCGCTGGTGTATTGCGTTTATGTACATTTTTCCCCTCACTCCCCCTATCCCCAAAAGGACCTTCCGGAGGTCGTGCATTGTCCGATGCGGGAGGTAGGAGGGAGGGAGGTTGGGGGGTTGTCCTTAAAATAGTGGGCTATCAATTTGTGGGACAAACTGGGCGAAAGCAAAGAGCACCGAAATCACATTTCTGTGTCGGGAGTGATAGGGAAAATCGAAGCAATGTGTGGGGCCAGCAAAACAACGGAAAAACATAAGGCCGCACGACGAAACTTGGACGCCCGGGTGGGGGAAAGGTGGAAAACATTCCGTCGTAATAGTTTTAGATTATTATTATTATTAGTGTATTGGAACCTCGGGTCAGTGACGACGACGACGACGGCAACGTGGAACATCTCAAAAGTAGGTCCCCCGAGTGTGCGCCAGCTGGGGGTGACGTGCGTGACAGGGCACTGTTTTTCCACTCCACACGGTTGGGAAAACTAAAAAGAAAACCTGGGAACTTATGAGAAGAATCGGGAGTCGGGCAGCGGTTCGTTGGACTGTTATCTTAATGGATTGGCCGCGCCAAGCGTCGAGCAGACATTCCATCTTTTTTCCCTTCGCCCCACGGGACACCCCCTTCTCACCCCTCGTCCTAGCAATTCCAACCCATTGAACTTGCCATCGAATGACGACTGGTCCGTTTCGTTTATGGCGCGATAGACGACTTTTTGATAACCGTTTTTATCCGTCCCCGGCGAAGGTGGAGGCAAAAAGGATGGGTTGTCCTAAATTAGGTGTTTTTAATGGACCGCCAGCTGCGGCCCCGGGTGAGCATTCGTCCCTTGGGTTACTTCAGAGCATGCCCGGGGTGATGATAGTGTGCCGTACCTGGCTAATGATGGACTCTTGCTCAAGTTGATAACAGGGTAAATTTATCGAATTAAATGTATCGTTTATCTTAAACCCTGAAGAAACTAACTTTTTCCTCCGGTAAAGATTTAAATCGCCTCAAATGGCTTCATAATTAAATCATGAAGACGGACACTTTTTAGGAAAATTTTAAGTGCATCCAATTAGTAATGAAGGATATTCGAATGTTCCTCTCTCCTGTTGCTTGATTGTTGTCGCACTTGAACGCTGTCATGGTGATTATCGGTAGCAGCCATCGCACTCGGACGTCACTTTCCAAAGGCTACTACAATGTACATGGGCGGCTCCAGATCGTATCTGTCATGTGTGTGCACGCGACTTACCTAACCCTTGGGCTACCCCATCCAAATCCCCCTTCCCCGGCCGGACACTTCATGCACTTTATTGAACCGATTCATCGTGTCCGATAGGATAACCACCAATGATGATGTGGCGCAATCGGCCATTGTTTTGAGTGCGGGAGTGCATGCACGTCATCGGAATCACTCCCTCAAGCCACGATACGGGGCCCATGATGCAACACTGGTGTCGAGAAATCGTGCCGACTGTTGCGGATAGCTCAATTATCTTTCATTAATGAATGAATAAATGATGGATCCGAAGCCAATCGGGTCGGTTTTCTGCATCGAAATAGGGCTTTGCCGTTCGTGGAAATAATTTTCCCCAGTGTAGTGTTCATTCGTGAGGTAGGGAGTTGTGGTGCAGGGTGAGTAATTTGTGTCTTACCGGTTTGTGTACTCGTACAACTAGTGTGGAGTGGATCAAATGATAAAATGTTAAACAGGATGAAAAAAAAACCTTTAAAAGACTACCTGAACAATGTTTGAGAATCGAAAAACGGAAAATGGAAACGAAAAATAACATTTAAATTCAACAATTGTACATTATTCTCTACTACAAATTCTCTACTACAGAATATCAAACGTTAACAAATTAAATGTAAAAATAGAAAGCGATTTTGAAACATTTGTTCAAATTAAAAGTGGACTTTATAAGATTTGTATTCAAAAAGCAAGTCATACCATTTATATATATTTTCACCTTTACTGTTTGTTTATATCACCGTCAATTTCAAACAATCATACCTGGAGTTCTATAAAATTAATTTAATAGTTAATAGTTTAACCAATTGACTCCTTTTGAATTCAAGTTTATTGTTTCATTTTATCCATGGGTTTTTTTTTGTAAATCCGGCATACAAAAAACTGAAACTGAGTAGATTAATAGCTGTAAGAAATATAAAGATTGAGGTTAGATTAGACATAAAATCAATAAATCTATTTTGATACGATTTTTGTGGTAGTTACTTAAGGATTAATGCCTTAAAAACAAACTTTCATTGCTAATGACGAAACTCTAGCTGGGTTCCAATCACCTAAACCCCCACCACATGGCAGCAGAAACTATCGATCATTTTAAGTCCAATTTTCTTCCCACAGCAGCATGTCCCCAGTGCTGCTCCCGAACGACTTCCGGCTCATCACAACGGATAAATTGGAAGCCCCATCGAAACAATCCGACACTTCTCGGGCCAACAGCTGGCGGCTATACGCCGGCAGCGATCCCCGCATTTGCATACGGTGACTGTAATTGCTTCCTCTTGCATTGCCAAAACTGCATCCCCATCTCTCATCTACACACACATACACACATGAACAAAAGACCAGCACATCACGTCACACAGCATGTGTGAGTTGGTTTGGCGGATTGAGTTATGGATGAGTTATTATAGTTGAATTGAATTCCGCTTCCAAAGTGCTTCCCAGGCACGCCGGGTTTGGTTTGCGTGCGCTTCAAGAAGCGACAAAGATGTCCTGTTGTTTAGTGGCATACCAAGAGGGAGGAGGGAAGAGAAGGTGCTTAGGTGGAGGAAAGGAGTAGAAATTGCTTCCAGCAGCGCCGGGGAAGGAAAGGCACCAAGGTGACACATTCTCTCACATCAGTCATGCAGATTAAATTACCTTAACTCTTCCTGGTAGTCGCACAGATGTAGTTTGTGCGCTCGGAAACACTTCGGGCGAAGGTCCTTAGGGCAGCGGGTGGCCGGGACGGACGTGATCGTATTTTAGAAAATATACGTATCCCGATACACACGCGCACACACAAACGGGCGTACTCCACACAGGAAATCGGTATAGAGCTCCACCCGGAAGCGTGCAACCGCTCCGCACGGAAGCGATGGATGAATTTTGGCTTCCTTGCCATTCACTTGCCGTTGTGTCAAGGGACCTTTCTCCGCGACACACACGGGGATGGAGGATGGGACGAAACTTATTAACTACACGACGATTGGCTTCAATGGGCCGCCCCGCTTGTGGGCTATTTTTCGATCCATTTGGGATCCGCTCAAGCAGCAGCCGTTCGCGCCCGGATGCGCGTGCGATGAAGAGGAATAAATTCGTAATTAACTCGAGCCCAGCCGAGCGTGCACTGTGTTTTGGGGTTGGCGAGGGCCCATTTTGGGCTCCATTAGGCGGAAACGGTGGCGTTGTGGCCAAATTCGCGGAACTTCATCTAATTCAATCTCAACCGTTTGCGTTGCTGCCTAGCATCACAACAATGTGTTTCTAGGATGTTGCTTCCCCAGAATGAGGGTGATTGTAAATGAAATGACACCCCATTACATTCCTATAAACCGCACAGAGTAATGCTAACATCTCATTATGCAACATGAAAGGTGTGAGTTTTTATTTAATTATATCGTAAATCAAAGCGGAAACGTTTCGGGGCGATGTGTCTTCATGATCATAATTTCGTGCACTTTATTTAAGGGAGGATAATTTCGTGTTGTTTCATTTTTCTGTTTGGATCTCCATCTTAATTGGTACTACGAGGTCAGGTATACGCCATAGTTGGCTCCAGAAAGCTCGCAGTCCCATGCTCGGGTGAAAACCCGCCAGGATCCATATTTTAAAGTTAGTCAACACGACAAGTTGCTTCATTACAAATGTTTCCGACTCGTACCTTGTGAAAGCAAGTGAACCCATTTGCACCGTGGCTGTTACTATGAGCTCGGTTTTCCTTATTTTTCTTTGTGTTTTGGAGAGTGGAAAACCGGGAAAACAATGGAACGTTTCGTTACTTTTCGTTTCGCTTGCTGCAGTTGTACTGCCCGAACTGACCGACGCTTGTGTTGTGTTTGAGTGTTGCTTCATAAATATCTCCCGTGACCTTCCGCCTGCTGGTGCTGCTGCACACGCGGCCCTTATCTTTCCCGCTCGTCCACCCAACGACTGACGCGCTGTAATGGGTTCACCTTTACTCCCGCCGCGTGCCGTGCTTGACCGCCTCGGGAAATTAGTTTCGAAAACAGGGAAAACCTTTTAAAAAATACTACTACACCAAGCCGAACAAAGGCGTAGTTTCATTTCCTCCGAGTCCTGCCCGCTATTTTTTTCTCATGTCCCTTCCCTTCCCCTTTTGCATTCCTGGCAGGCCATACCGTGCCTGTTTGAAATTCTATTTTGGCTACTTTTTGGCCAGTCGTTTTGTTTCTGTTCGTCCCGGGCTGGGTGTGTGTGTTTTTCTTTTCCCTTCATGCCGCAGGTGCAAATGTCCCGGGACGGGAAGGGCTTGGAAGAAAAAAAATCCACCACGATCCACGCGCGACAGCCGATGGCGATGGGGCGAAGTGGAATTGCCGTTTCCTGTTTCGATTAGAACCCGAAGAACGGGAGGGTGTGTTTCGGTGTTTAGATCCATGGTTTCGGGTGAAAAGCGAAGAGGAAAGGGACACACACACACACACACACATACACGCACGAACACATCCACCCGGCGGTGGTGGTTTTGGTCCGGAAACGGAAAGAATTATGACGCCAGCCGCTCGCTCGCGGGAAACGTCAGCGCCGCCGTCATCATCGTCGGCCAGCATGCGATTCGGTTCGGACTGGACAGGAAACATGCGTTTTTTTATGCCTCTTTCTCTCGTCACGACCTGGTCATCCGCAACGACGCCGGCAGCCGTCATCGCCACACCGTTCCCGTTACGAATCCTTTCACGACGGACGGCGGAAGCGTCTAAAGAGTGAAAATAAAAAATAAACACTTTTACCAAACGGCGATTGTGCGTGTTGTGTACACAAAACGCGGCGCTAGAAGAAGGGCGCAGGAAGACGAGGACGATGAGAAACAACAACACTATTTGCCTTCCACTAAAGGACCTGCTCCAAAGTGGACCTACTCGGTGTGTACGTGTGTTTGTGTGGAAATGGAAACTGCGCTCGAGGAAAGTGATTTGTTTATGAGTGGAAATATCCATTTCAACAGGAAACATATTTTCTACACGCCTCTGGACGCCGGGAAACAACCGGGGGTGGTGATGGTAAGCCTCAGGACCTTTTCCGGTTGAAGCGGAACGAACCACCCCGGAGCTGCCCGGTGTTCCATTTGACACCTTCTTGGGTTCCGCGTGGTTTGAAATTTCCCCTGCTAGAAACGCTGGAAGATAAAACTCGCCGGACCCTGGGGTAGGACGCAACCAAAGGGGCAGTAAATAGTGCCGGAAGGGTGGGGACAACGGCGACGACGACGACGACGACAACAGGAAAGGCTTGTCAGAAAAGGAAGTTCAGGAATGAGAAAGTGAGCTCCACGTTAAACGCAACGAAAGCGAATGAGCTCGCTCGGGTGTGTGTGTGTGTATGTGAGAGAGAGAGAGAGAGGAGAGGAGATGAGGGGTTGAAGGAAGGACCAAAGCCACCCGCAGTAAAGACTCGCCTTCACAACACCTGCACAAACGAAGGTTAGGTTAGAACTTGACATAAATCTTGGTCGGAGTTGAATAATGTAAAGCACTACTTTTCCTACGAAAGCGCAAGGATGCGATGGTATGGGGAGAAGGGGAACCAGGGTGAACTACCAGCAAGGCTCATACCGGTCGGTTTTGAGGTAAACACTGCTGAGCCCGATAGCAATCGTTTTTGCCGTTTGTCGCTCGACCCAAAATTCATTACGGTATCTTTTAATATCTGGTTTAGGGGGTCGGGGATGAGGGTGAGGTTATCTATTAGAAGTGACTGTGGAGATGGAATTGAATATATTTCCCACAATTAATTTGGACTCTTTTTGTACAACCATTTATGGCATCATCGAAATGATGGCTGAACATCTATCCTGAGAAATCAAAACAAATTTGAAAAGATTACCCAAAAATTGTGATTGAGTTAACTCAATTTTGTTAACTTCTAATAAATTAAACATTATAAGTTTGACTTGGGTATTTTGGAATCAGATGCAAATATTTCCATGACTCTTTGCTCTAGTTTTCTTAAATGATAGAATCTTAATAAAGCAGATTCATAAACCCCAATGATTGACAATACACACACAATAAATGCTAGAAAAGACTATTTTTTTTTCTGGTTTCTGGATCCATATAAGGCAAAGAATCATGAAGAATCATGAAAAATATATTCAAGATTCAAGCAAGTTTCGAATGATTCATCAATGTTATGAGATTTGAAACAACCAATTTCAAGAGTTAATTAAAATAAATTTTGGGTGAAAGATACAAATGAATAAATTTGTCCAAAATTTTCATAGGAGACAATTTTATTTAAAATGTTATCTGTTCCTTACTCAAATTTTAACTTATTTGAGTAAATACGTAAGCTCTGAATGTACATTCAATAGCTCATCACATCACAAAATGCATCACAAAGGAACGCTAGTACCTCGGGAAATATCGATTCCATCGACGCTGTTAAACCCCCTCTTGAAACCCCCGATTCATACACACACACAACACACACATTCCTCATTGAAAATTTATATCGATAAACTAGTGCCGTGACTCGCAGTGTTGTGACTTTTTCCCTTCACCACAACGATGACACACCATGCCAAAAGGCGCCGGGGGATGACGAGAGTGATGGAACAGGAATAGCATTCCGAGTAGCGATTACGAGTGGTTTTTGAAAGAGGGAAAAATCCGTTCGGTCCAAGGACAGCCAGGGTGGGCGCGGGAGGAAAGTAAATGGATGTTGGCAGATCCGTGACCAACAACTATTGATTTTTTTTCTGCGGTCTTTGCGGAGAATAAAGAAGGAAGTCGTCAGATGGTCCGTGCAACAGCTGGTCGAGGCGATTGGTAACGCTGTTGCAAAATTCATGCGCCCTCATGCGCTCGCTCGAGTAGAGAACCGTCTGCTGCACCGGCTTGCCGACGAGTCCGCCCGTTCGATCAAGGACCTTTTTACAGTGCCTTCGTTTGGTTTCATTTGCGTTAAAGAACTGAAACTGGATCGACGCAATGATAGACCTCGGAGCGCTTGGAATCCCAAGTATCGCAAGCACCGGTTGAACGTCGGTTGTTCAAAGGGATGAGAGAAAGAGAAAGAGAGAGAAAGTGAGAGTCCCTCGAGGGATCGGTTACATAATGATGGCGATTCGAAATCAAACACACATACACACATCTACGGAAGGTTGGTGGCCAGGGATGGGCAAGCTGTAGAAACAACAATAAGCAACCATCAACCGTTGTGTCCGCTCGGCAGAGAAACAATCCTCCGTCGAAGATGGGAAACAACCTCATCAATAGGAAACGGCACCCTTTGGAGTGAAAGCGAACGAGGGTCTTCTTCCACCAACCCCCAACGAGGGGCAGGTGGTGGTGGTGGCGGGATCACAGGATAGTTTTCCCTCGGATAGGTTTTCCAGGACGAGCAGCATTTCGACATCGGAGTCACCGTCTGTAACGAGATAAACAAATAACAAACCTTATTATTTATTGAGAAAATATACATCCAATTACAGGGGACACAGACACATACAACCGCCGAGGCAAGAACCGGCGCCCTCCGTTCTTCGGGGGATCTTTTGTGCTTCTCTGAACGCTGAACTTTCGGTGACTCTCGGGACCGCAAAGTTGGCTAGCGAAGCTTCTTGAAGACGCTCCTCGAGCGAACTGTACGGATCGTTCGGTGCGTCTTCTTTACAGTTACGTATGAAACATTGGCGTGCGCGCGTTGTTCGCTGACGAGGGTTGTGAATTTAATTATTCACAATAATTAATTTACGTAACAAGAACTCGCGCTAAACATCGTCAACACCGGGGAAGTTGGTGCGTGTAAAAGGATATGCAGTACAACGTCGTTGCAATGGTTTGGATGTAACGATAAATTTTAAAATAGCTCCAACGCTCTGCAAATGTTTGGCGCCTAGATGTATGCAATAGTAATTACATGATACAACTCGTAGAACCTTTGACAGTACCAAAGGGTAAAACATTTTGCTATACTGTTTTAAATAAACGAATGATTCCCAAAAATTGAACGTATAAACTACTCTCAACGAATGTAGTGAACGACACGTTTAAATGTAAAGTAAACTCCAATTTAATGCTAAACAAAAGATCAACGATATCCATCTGCAGCTGCCCCGGCGGGATTGTGTCGGAGAGGACTGTTGTAGACTGTTATTCGATAAGCAAGTGTAGTGTCCATTTGACAAGGATTCCGACGGTGTCTGAACAAAAGTGGGAAAACTCCATCACACGTTTCCCTCCTCCGGCACATGTTGGAAAACCGACAAAATCGGTCCATTTCCATTCTACCGCAAAAGGGCTCCCTCTGCTAGCAGCTACAAAATACACACACACGCATACATCCCTGTCCTTACTACCAATTGGCCAACACTGTGATCGGAACTAGAACAGTAGGCCGTCCTCTTCGGTTTGTCTTCACTTGCTTCGAGAGTGAAAAGCGGCATCCTTCGAAGGTGGCAGCCACGTCCTTATCGGGGATGGATTTTCTCTGGCGTTCCTTTCATACGCTCGTTTGTTTGTTTGTTTTGTGGGCCGCAAGGAAGCGGTGGGTGGTTCTTTTATTTCCTTCCCCTCCCCGCTCGGCCCCTGACCAAGGATTTCTTTCTCCTCGTTCGATATGTTTCGCAACTATTTCGCATTTATTGGTTTGTCAACCAGCGTGCGCTGAGAAAAACCGAAGGGACCAGGTCGGTTCCCTCCGATGTCAAGCAGCAAACGGAGCTATTGGGAAGCTCTACCAACCGGTCGGGCGAGGAAAAACCATCCCTCGGGGGGTGAAATGTCTTTTCTCCGTTGCTGGACATGCAACATTGTTCCCAGGAGACGATGATGTGCACCTTCCCGCATGCGAGTTCAGGGAGTATCCTTCTTGTTTTTCTTTTTTGCCGTGCCCCTCCATGCCAGGGTTCTCTCCATGGTACCATAGGGGGCCGTAACGACGACATTTCGCTTTCGCTACGTTTGTCAATCCGATTGATTATGATTTCTTCCCCCGTTTTGAGCGGTCACCGGGGTGGAGGACGCAGTTAGGCTCGCGTGCGTGAGGGAGTGGGCCGGGGGTTGGTAAACCTTGAAAGGGGCTGTATGGTGGTAGTAATAAAAAACCCCACACCCTCCCTGCACTCAGCCGGGCGAGAAACCGAACAACAAGCAAATAAAAGTGGCAGAAGTCGAACAAAAAAACCCTGTCGTTCACATGCCAATAAAACCATCCTTCAGATCGAATGTGGTCAACGATCTCGTGTGTTGAGGGCGCACTCGGTAAGCACTCTCGGGCGCTAAGGGTGGATCACCGGGCACGCGGACACGCACAATCGCACCCTCGCCTTACAAGAGTTTTCTGCGCCAAAAAGGGGGAAAAAGTCACGGTGTCCGGAGGTCGAGGGCGATTCCCGCCCGATTATGACCCGCTCTCTCCCGGAAGATGGTCACGACAAAAAGCAAACGAAAAAAAAAACATGCAGGAAGGAGAAGACGCTGCGAAAGTACAAGCAACGAGCTCGAACGAACGACCACCCCGGACACAATGAAGCACTATAAATAAAGTCATTTCGGTGGCGCCCGACTCCGACGCCGTCTTAGGACTTCCTGGGGCAGGATGTTTTGCGCGTTTTTACAAAGGGCTAAATTTATGACTCTTGCGTGTCCTTTTCCGCCACCTCCCGGCTATCGACGAACCGACTCCACCGTCGATGTCTGGAAATTTGCTGTGATTTGCCATAAACGAATTCCTGCTTCCTGTTGTTTGCTGCAATTTATCAGAATTTATCGATAATGGTAATGACGAAGATGAGCCGACACACACACACACACACACAGGACGCACGGGACATGCGTGCGGGGCTGGGGGTTAGTTTTGTGCTGATTTTTCCATTTTCCCGCTGGTCGCGCACAGCATGGCATGGCTTGCTGCTGCAGCCCCGTTGCGATGGCGAGAAAGTTTCGCACGGAAATGATAATTCTATGCAACGGTTATTTCCACATGAGAGTGGGGGAGGGAGAAGGAAGCGCATTTTCACTAGCTAGCAATGGGGGTTGCAAACCCAAGGCGCCCTGGTTCGAGGGGAAAAAACTGCTTATTTCAAAATGGCAACTCGTTTTTGCTTGCATGAACTAATTTTATGTGGATCGGTGTCGCTGTACCCATTTCCGGTCGAAAGTTCGTAATGTGGCCATTATTATTCCAGCTGCATGCTGTTGGTTTTGTCGCCGTGACGCGTTGTTTTGCTTTGCAAGCGAAACACAAACACATTTATCATAGGCTTCAGTGCTTAAATTGGCTTATTGCAAAATTAATGCTGGCAGGTATGGAAAAAGGTTTCAAATAAAACACACTGTTAAAAGAGTTCATGTGGAATGAAATCTTTGTGAGCACAGATGTTTGAACATTCCAAAACTTGTCGTGGACGGCATAAATCTGTGAGTATTGGGTTAGAATTGTCTCCCAACAAAATGATTCTTAAGATACCTCCATCGAATGATCATTGGAATAATGGTTTTTATCTTCAGATTTAATAAAGTTCACCCAATCTGTCTCTGTCCAATCTTGTACAATTTAGACGAATTGTTTTCTTTCAGTTCACAATAAATTACTTGATAGGGTCTTTCGCTTTCGAATCAGATACATTTTAATTTGAATCGGTCCAGCGATATCCTAATTGGATTTGTAAATAAGACCAACCTGATTGCAAATCGAAGCGTGAGTCTTTGTAAACTTTCCATTGCTTTCCAGCAAAAAACTTCACGAGATACTTTAAGTGGAATGAAGAACCTTGTTAGAAAGTAAATAAAAAAAAATAGAGTGAGCAAAAAACTATCCGGATCGATTTATTTCTTCACTCGTTATCAACGCCACTGCAATCGTCGTTCGAAACACGCTGAAACGGTTCACATCAATTACACAAACACTCGCACCCAATCTTCATTCCGTGTGAAAACTGCTGACTGCTCCATCTCGAAACCCTTCGATCTCGTCCGGCGTGTTTTTCGTAAATCCCCGCAACATGCGAAGGACGAAAAAATGGTAAATCTCAACGGAGCGGTTCGCGTTGACCGGGCCGTGGGGATGGGAGACAAAACAGAAAAGTCATCCTTTTTTCCGTTCCTCACCCGGTGCAGATGAATGTTTCAAAATCACCCCAATGGTCAGTGTGTCCCCTTCGGTTGGGCACATTTCGGGAGGGATTTCCACCGGCGCGACGATGGATTGCTTTCCGTATCTCTCTTTCGCTCTGTCTCTCCCGCTGGGTTGGGTTTAAAAACGTTGCTCCAATCCCAAACTCAAACCGGTAGGCACAACATCGGAACGGAATCCTTCCATCAGTGACCCTTCTCTCGCTTTATAGGGGTCTGTTCTTTATCGGCCAAATGGATCAAATCAATGGGAAAAACCGGCAAAAAGTGGAAGTCGTCTCTAAGCGGGGTGAGCCTTTTCGAAACTGACGAGCCAAAGGGGATGGTTACAAAAAAAAGAAAAGACTACGAGCAACGTATCTTTCCGATCTGCTCGGAGCGCGGGTGCAAAGTGAAAGCGAAAGTCAAATTGATTTCCCTCCGCTGGCCGATTCTCATACTCACACACACACACACACACATGCCAACTTTCTCCCCGGGGCAGCAACACCCCACGTTTTATCGAAGATCATTAGCGAAGCTGCTACATTTGGCACCAAGGATCTCGTTTCGGTTCACGTTTTTCCCCATTTCTTACGTTCTTCGTAACTCTGGTCTGGATAGTTGGTCTGGTCTCTATCTGGAAAATGAGGAATCAAATCAGCAGGAACCAATCCCCCCGACGTCACAGGAAATGGAAGGTTTCCGCTTCACTTTGTGTGGAAAGGGTTCATTTCCGAGCCGTTTCTCTTCATCGGCCATGATCGGGCCCGCTCGATAGGCTGAACCGTTCTCGAAAAGCCTTTCGCTTTGCAATTGAGTTCTCCATCCTGCTGGACTGACATTTCGCTCCTTTTTTTGTGGCATGAACGATACATACGTGTATAAATTTGGTCAGGAAGGAAGAGACTCAAGAGTTGTTTAATCCAATAGTTGTTCACTTCAAGTTCTACGAAATGTGCCCTTTCATTGTTACCGAAAACAAATAAGTAAGATTTCTAAAATGTCATTAATTACCCCTTATTTCATTACAAAAGGTTCATGGTAATATCATTTGTGTTTCCCTTCTGCATTGCCTTTACTCATTGTTGTCAAACTTTTCTCTGCTCATTTCTCATCGACTCTACCTCATGTGTTCAAGATAATCTGAGCTCGAACAATGATGGCAAGGACCCTTCCAAACTCTTGCATGGCCTTGCACATTCTCATCCCTTCGTTTCGAGCCACTTTCATACGCTCCCAGATGAATGCAAGTGGTCCGGGGACTGGATTTCAGAGCTTCATTAAAACCTATCAAAAATTCATACGATTTTCATCCCCTTCCCATCCTTCTCGGACTTTTCCTTTGCTCATCCGTTTGGTGTTAGAATGTTTTTTTCTTCTTCTCATTGCTCGCTATCATTTCCCTTCGTTTGTTCCCTTTTGCAACCGGGCATATCAATTTTTTTTCTCCTCATTTTCCACGATTTAACTTTCTCCCTTTTTTCCACTGACTCGTTGATTCTCGATGGTTTTTTTTTTCTTTTTTAATATCACACCCTAATGCAGCTGGATTTGCAGAAGCCTCAGTGCTTTCCATTATTAATTAGGCCAATTGGTTTCCCTGGGTGGAAAAAGCGGGCGCGTCGGGCTCCGTAATGCACGAGCGGTGATTCTACACGGATCAGATTTACTTTAATGAAATTTAAATTGCGACCCGTTTCCCATCGTAACGGTGTTTCGGAGAGGAATTAAATCGAGGATTTTCCCGGGTAGTGAAATGGTAACGTGGTGCGATTGTTAAAGTGCTTCTTAGAATGTAGCTTAAGATTGCCTTAATTTTCGTGCAATTTTAGATTAGCTAGCTTAAAAATCAATACAGGTGATGATGGAAACTTGAACTATAATACAAAATAAGCCATTCCACCCGACACAAATCAAAAATAGCTAATCAATCATCATTTCATCGTAACGAAAAACTCCGAACTCCGAACAATGTTTCTCATTGAACAGAAATATCATTCTAAAGGAAATAATCAAACTCGACCGAAAGACCTTCAAACACCTGAACATTTTAATGCCAAAGCTATTGTTGCTCGTGTATCATTGACGAAAACAATGGACGAGATTTTCTGGGGATTCGGTAGGATTTGGTTCTAATTAACGAATTTCCGTCAATGGATTACATTGTTATAAAGTCCTCGAACCTGCCATCAGCATGAAATAGAAAGGTAAGTTCTCTCTTTTCCCATTTCACTCTCCGAGGATGATAGGTTACGGGGAAAAGCACCGCCATGGGCCGAAAAAGGGCCACCCAACCCCAGTTCGATACCCACACAATCGCCATCGCAAGAAGCATTAATCATCAGCCTCTTGCACAACGGATCCGTCAGCTAATGCTTTTCCGCCCGGCCTCTCGTGGTTGGGTTTTCCAATCATGCAATGAATGTCACCGGACCAAACGGGGTTTGCAGCTGGCGGAAGGTAGATAGAATGTGAAACATCCTTGACATACCGTAATTAAAGCATTTGACTTAACTACCACCCTTTGCTGTCAGGGCTTCACCTCGGGTAGTTTCCTCGAGCTGTCCGGTTCGTCCGGAGGAAAGTGACAATTCGAAAGGATACTGGACGCCCGTCGTTTTCCAGCCTCCTCGGGCTTCGTGGAACAGATGGCACGATTTCATTCGTTCGCTCGCCATCTATCCATTCCAATCTGCACCTCTACACTCTGGGGTCACTTTTTGTTCCCGCACGACCCGAAACGGTGGGAAGGCTTGGACGTGGTGGGGCCGGGGAACGCCTTACCACAGACGACGATATGCAGCATACTTGAGACGTCAAGTAAAACATCCAAGATCATTAATTTCCTCCCGGCCGCCCGGTTCAACGCCTCGGCGGACGGGTCGATTTTCCAGCTTACTGAGGCCGGTTTTCCACCCGATGGCTCGCTCCGGTGCGACCTCCTGACTTCATCCCACCCCAGATCCGACGGTGGTGCTTGCCTTGGGCGTAAGAATGTTTTTCCCTTGCAGCGTCTGGCCCTGGTTGCCTGCTCATTACTCATGTTTTCCGCCCCGATGGCTCCGGAAGCCGCCCGGCGCGGTGTGGAAGCGATGAGAAGCACTTTAAATGGCTGCATTGCATCCACCGTCTTCGGTGTCGTCGACTGGACAGGCATGCCGGGACCAAGGGTTGACCTGGGGCTGGCGGGACTGAAAACCATAAACTTTTCCAACGATCTTTCTCCTCGCTCCGCATCGCATCGCACACAGCTTCCATCAGAAGGTGGTGAAATTTGCGAGGAAAACTAGGATGAGCACGATGGCCGAAGCCGACCTCGAGGATGCTCGGTACCGGCTGAAATCCGCTCACAATCCGATTAAGCAGTCGATTATTGGAACCTCGATGATTTACGTACGATAAGCGATCATTATCACCGCAAACCGGGGGTGGGCCTTTGACGGAGTGCATATTTAGTGCAGCCGCGGAATGTAATGCGGCCCGTTGTTATTCATCCGCAGCGGAGGCATCAGGTAGTAATTATTGGATTTGACCTTTAAGTCGATTGGTGTTAAAATGGCTTAAAGGATGATAAATCATGTCAAAGGGCTTGACAGCGTAGTTAAATAAGCTAAAGGTATCGGTTGCATATTGCATAATCAACTCGTTCATGAGAAGGCAAACCCTTCTATGAATCGAACAGGAAAGTAAATAAACACGGCAAAATAGAAGAATAAACAGATGTAGTAATTAAGGAAAATATCAAATTTTATAGTGTTCTATAAATCGCAAATGAGTTTTATGAGTGTTACCGCCCACCGTAAGCATTAGTTATTGAGAAAAGTCAAAAATAGAAGCCCAAATAGTACTTCATTCGGAACATCCTACGCTTTATAATTAACATTTCCGTTCAAACATTAAAAACGATAATTTCTCTTGATTGCTTCTTCCGGGTTCGGTCCAGCTAGCAATCGCCGGTTCTATTTCACAAACAAGGACTTTGTGTGCGCCACCATTCAAACAAAACGCTGGTTAATTTAAACCTCCAAACTGGCGCTGGCAACTGGCTGCTGGGAAAAGTTTGGCTGGCCGAAAAGTAATTTGTCGCCCCGTTATCTACCGCCATCAGCCCGCCAGCCTTTGCTCTGTTCGGGAGAGAACGGTTCCAACAAATGCAGCACATGGAGCGGAGGAAATGCCGTGGAAATGCCCCACCCTCCACCGTGGGGTAATGGAAAATGTTTCCGCGAAAAGCTGACACCGCGCTTAATTTCCCTAAATGGTCCCGGCTGATTTATGGAGCGCAAAGGTTTTTCCATTTGCGCCTGAAGGTAGGCAATCGGTTAGACGCTGTGGACAGTTTTTGAAATTCGAATTCAGCCAATTGAAATACAATCGTTCTTCAATAGTTCTGCGAAATATTTCTCGAACGAAATGACAGTTATATTATTTTTAATGAATAAACTCTAAAACGCAGACACTAAAAGCTAAACGTTTACATGATTAAAGAATGAGTTGCAAAAGATGGGGAATTTTCTCAACAGATTAACTTGGTCCAGTGGTCAGTGGTCCGTCCGTTTATGACTCATTCGAAACCGTATGCATATTTGATGTAGCGGTGTAGGATAACGGAATAGGAACAGAAAGAAAGAAACCCGTGCTCAAGGGCTTGCCTCCATCGTCAACGACCGGTTGACGAGCAGAGAACCTGTCGTTCGCTGAGGCGTAAAGCACTTTTTTGCCAAAATTCCTACTTGCCGATTTTTGGTTCACCGCGAGCACATCCGCTGTTTCCCCCCCCGGACGGTATGCTGTGGATGCAAGAAAACGGTAAGTAAACGACCACCTGGACTGGCCAGCGGGCATCCGTATCCGCCTCGGTACGCTCACGAGCGATGCTGTAGTTGAAAAAGCGAGACGACAGGAACCGGTGATTATAAACCGGATTGTTTGTAATCGGCTTTGGTCATACTTTAAGCAAACGTAGCCCCGCCAGCGGACGGACAGGCGGTTGGTGGTTGAGTGGATGGATAATCGTGCCCGTGCACATAAATCCAGCCCCGAACCGCTGCGGTGTGGGAGATGAATAATTGACGGATGGTTCTTCATTCGCCCGCCATGGGTGGAGTGGACATGGCAACGCAAAGGTAGAAAAGGATCGTCGTTGGAATAAAAAGCGGGAGAGCAAATCGTTGGCCAGCAACGGGAGTGGAGCTTAGAGTAGCATGAAGATTTCTAACACCCTCCTTTCGTAGCGTTTTATTTGAGCTATTTTATATCAGCAGCACCGAAAGCTCGCTGCAGACAGTGTCCGGGTTTTGATGAACATAAATTACATCACATCACATCACAAAGTGCTTACAAGTACACGCAGGCACACATACACCCACAAACAGGCACACATGGTTACCCACTGGAGGGGAACCCGCTTGATGCCGGGCTTGGGCGAGAGTGGGTGGTTTTTGTGTGGTGTAGCATAAAATACCGATGAAATGGTGAAACGCTCGCCGTACAAACATTTCAACCGACCGGAACGCACGAACGAACGAACGAACGAGATCTTTCTGCTAGCGGGCCACAAACAATCGCACTTGGGACCCGGGGAATCCGGAGGGTGAGAATTCCCGAGGCCAAAAGTGGCAAAGCGATGCCACCGGCAGGAATCCGAATATTTTATGATTGTTTCATGATTATTGCACTCGGCTCAAGGCGGCCGCACGCAAAACTTCCTGCCACGTCCGCCACGACCAACTCTTGGAAAGGGACTGGAAAAGTGGAAAAGAGAAAAACGGGTGGGGGGAGGGGGGGGGGGAAATGTTTTTTTCCAGAAGATCCTCGGATCGGTGCGCCGTCTGGCAATGGTGAAGAGTATACTTTTGGGGGTAACGCTTTTTGGGGTTTTCCAGCTTTCCCGGCGATGATGCCGGACGTAGATTTTCATCCGAGGGAAAGAGAGAGAAAGATGCTTTCTGCCGGATTCGCCGGAGGGATTGTGATGCACGCGATGGCCACAAATGCACGCTGCATACTTCACGCTGCAATGCAGAGATTAAGTGCGAATAACTTGAAATAATTAATTCTGACCACATACTTCCGCGGTGTATGGTGCTCTTTCAGTCGTTATCATGTGCATGTCTAAGTGATTTTTCCACATCGTCCCGTAGTGTAAATATTTTGCAAATATCCACTTGCAGGTGGAGTTGAAAAAGTTAAATCAATCGTTAAGGAAACTACAATCACTGATCGTATTTAAATTAGTGATCGTCAAACCTAATCCCTTTTGAACTTAATCCGGCCTATCTGAATGAATCTCATTAAAAGATTCCAAAAAGAATCCCACTAAAAGATTCCAAACATAAGAAATCAACATTCCAATAGATCTGATTCCCAATTCTGGATCTTGATCTCAATGGATCTGAATTCGGTCTCTGGGGGCGGATCCCAAGGTATATAGAACAGGAGTTTGATTTTATATCCCGATCCTAGATCTATATCGTAAGGACCTTTAGGGATCCTGATGTGCAATATTTGAATCTAGAATGTTGGATTTTTTATTTGAATAACGATCTTGGGGCTGGATCCTAAAGTTCTCCGGGATTTCCGAACCTGGACCGAGATCCTTAGAATCCCAAGGAATTTGAATGTGAGTCTTGAATGTTAATCCCAATCCTCGATCTGGTTCCTCAGGATCCCTGATTTAGGATCAAATCAGACTCAACCGGACTAGATTTTGAGCCTCGGAAACCTATCTGGATCCCATTTCACAACATTACTTCACGTAGCCGTCATCATCAAGCTGCAAATGGAAAGGACAACACGAAACAATCAATCTGTAAAAGGGTTAAAGCAATCTGCACGAATTTGCTCCATTGTGCGACAACATTTTTCGACTACGCTCCGCACGTTACGGCTTAAAGGGCTACCTATAACCCGATGCCGACAAATTGAGCCGCGAGCTTGGAGACCAATGGCTGATAGCAACGCACATCAAACTTAAACCATATCATTCATCCATCTTGATGCCGCCACGCCATACGATACGCCGCACCGATGGGACGGGCATGCTGCCAAGAGTGATGGCTAAATAAAAGGAAATTGTTGCACGCCAACAAAAAAAAAACAAAAAGGATCACTCGCGTTCACTCCCGCGCTTGATGGCGGGAGTGGCAGAAAGAAAGGAAAAACAAATCTCAAAGATATCCCTTAGCTGGGATGTAAACGGGTGGATTTGGGTGCTTTTTTTCCCTATACTTTCACCTCCTGCCTGCCATTGTTGATCATCATATGCCATAAAAGAATCCGACTCGTTGGGTCCGCCTCCCAAGGGGCGGAAGAGTGAACGGATGAACAAAAAACACACAGTAAAAACGAAATCACGAGCCGTGGGGATGTGTGCGAATCGCTGAAGCGTGGCCAAAACGAACACGGCACGGAAAGGATGGGTGAAATCCGGGGCGATTCCAGCCCGCGTCCCCTCCGGCACGAGTCGTCGGATGCGAAGGCGGAATGCCTTTCTCGCTAACAATGAAAAGTATTCCCAGCTCAACGGGAAAGAGAGTATCAAAGGCGGAAAAATATTAATGGCACGTCCCGGCGGGCCGGGACTCTTGGCTCCACGGACCGGAGCCTAACGTGTGCCTATGGCTGTGTGTTTGTGTGTGCTGAAAGTTTTTCTTCCGCCCACGATCCACCGATCGAGCTCTTTCTTCTGCATGTTCCCACTCACTATCTCTCTCGATGAACCCTTGAAGGTGCACAGTTTGTTTCTTGAATAAACATTATTTTTCCCACACGAACATATGAGCTTTGACATCGATTATATTTGCACCGATAATAAATTTCATGTTCGCATAACAAAGTAATAAGTTGACCCATGGGGCATTCCTACTTCAACACTTCATCCGAAGTTCATTGGTTTCCTCCCAAGGATAATCTATTGCACACAGGTTCATGCATCGGACGAGCGGAGTGAAATTGAAAACTGCAACACGCCTGCAGCAGTAAAACTGGAAATGTCTAGGGAACTTAATTCTTTTGCAAGGTATTTGCACATTCTGCTCCCTGCTCGATGATCCATCGATGCATGGTTGCAGTGGAAAATGAGAAATAATTTCCAGCTCGAAGCAGAACACGAGCCCGAACATCCTCCTTTTTTGCTTCACTCCATGCTTTACCTTTCTTTTGTAACGACTCATGTACAATCGCCACGCCAAAGAGAATAAAACATCCAGGCATTTTGTAGTTTTGTAGGCAGGTTTTCGAACCGAGTTAACATCAATTCGAAATGCGTTAGTGCCCGAACGTACGTGAAAGTAGTGTACCGTATCCCTTTTCATACATCATCGGGGGCTTTCCAGAGCAAAGCTTCCGCCATGTTTTATCTTTCCCGCTGCGTCAGTGCCGGATTTCCATCAATGTTATTTACGGTCAGTAGCGACTTATTTATTATGTTGCTTCGCCAACATAACACCGTTTTGCCGGTGCGTTAACGTAAGTACTTTGAACACGTCTAGGCGCAAGGGGTTTTGGGAACGAAGGTTCCCTTCTTGCGATGAGCACGGAAGCAATATGGCAACGTGACACACCGAAATGAGGTGGACAGTTTTGTTGCTTACCCATGCAACAATCGACGCCTGCCCGGCACCGGAGGGAATCCTGTTGGGAACACTAGAACGAATAAAAAGGGACATTCCTGCGAAGACGAGCAGTGGGAATGGGAGTTTTTTTCCCGAACGAGGCAGTTCCTGTCTGTAGTTTTGTGGTAACGTTGGTCACTTTTTCTTTCCTCCTGTCCGTACTTTCATCCTTTTCCATCCAAGGAGTAGTTGGAAAAACACACACATCCTTCTTTTGCTACTCTCCCAAGCCCGTAGAAGTCTCCATAGAAACCGGCCCCTCTTCAGGCCTCGGCCAAGGTGAAAAGCTGCCGATTCCTTTCAGCACGCCACAAGAAGTGAAATTCGCTGGCAGTCTGCCAATATAAATAAATGAAAAGACGCAAACGGAAAATGACAATAAAAAGCCATGAAACGATGGGTTTGCCTGGCTGGGGGGAAAAGGCGTACATATTGAAAGTCCGAGCCCAGGAAGCGTGCAGGGGGAGTGTGAAGGGAGAGAGAGGATAAGGCATGGACTGATGCTCGTATATAAATATGGGTTTCCTACAACTTCACCACCAACGTTTCAGCCGCCTTCGAGTGCCTTTTTCGGTGGAGGGTTGTGAATCGGTTATTACACAATGCAGGGAGAAAAGCCTGCCTCCCCGTTACCAATTCTGGTGACATAAAATGTCCCTTTGCTCACTTTTCGCTTTTCTCAGGCTGATTTTTTTTTTTTTACTTCGTTCGCCTTCCAAAGTCCCCCTCCCGGAGCTCACTGTTTGTAGTGTAATAAAATAAAGTAATGCAAAGACCACGTGGAACGGAGCTCAAGTATACGCGAGCACTAGAAGGGTATTTTTTCCTTCTCGGTACCAGGTTTTTGTCAGCCGTGACTCCAACGGAAAAGGATAACTGGGCAGTGGAAACAAACAGGTAACCGAAAAGGCAAACGCTAGCAACGCCTGTCTCTGGCGAGTATTTATTTTTAATAGCTTGCTTACTGGGGCCCTTTTGGTGCTGCTCGCTTGTTGCTCGAACAGTATTCATGCCTCCGTACATGCCGCTTTCCGTTCGATTTGTTAAAGGTACCGTTAAATTTACCTTCATTTACGTAGCGAACACGTGCGGCATATTGGAAAACTATAACCCCCACCGGAGAGCAATGGTTCAGAATGGGATGATGAGGGAGAAAGCACCAGTTCTACAACCCTTAAGGTGTGTCTTTGAAATTGAAGGTGTTGGAAGGTTTCTTATGCCGGTCGTTTTTCTTCGAAATTATGTCTTTGCATGATCTTCGAAAAGAAAAATTCCATTTTCCCAAATAATACATTAATATGAGACGCTTTTCCAAACATGCATTTTTAAAGAGTAAAAGGCCCTGAGGGAAGGTTCTTTACTATCGTTCTTTTTATTTTGAAATGATCAATAAATAATTGGAACAACTTTTCAGCCCACCAAACTACGCTTATGCACCTGAGACTCGACGACTGCTCGACGGTCTTCAAACTAGAAAAACGTATTTACAGACCTTTTTTATATGTTCCCTTTATGTAGCGTTTAATTAATTTGGCTTCCTTCCGCCCATAGCATCGCGTAAAGATGGCATTACTTGTAATTATTTCCCTAAACAAAAAGGCACCTCCAAGGCAAGCCTGGCCTACAGCAATTTCATTAATCATTGACAAACAGTTTCCCCCCACACCGTCCTTCCATTACCGGGCAGGCGACTAAGGGAAAGCGTAGGATCGTGCAGTGTCCACCGGAAAACAGACATTTTCATTAATTACTGTCGCCATTTCATGCTCACCTTCGCCACCGGAAAGCTTGCTTAACAATTATCCATCCGATGATACGCCTCTGCGTGGAAGATGTGGGATGTGTGGACGAATCCACAGCATTTGTGTTTTCCTACGGCATCTTGATGCCGTTCCTCATGTATCCTTGTGTGATAGGATGTGGTGGTTGCCTTGTCTTGTAGACACGACCATAAACCGCCTGGAGTTCGTCCATTAGCCTTCCGGTTGAACTGGAGTGGGAAACAGGGGATTTTTTCTCGTTTGTACCGTTTTCTCCAGGACGCTCTGGAGGTTGAGTTCGAGCCCTACGAAGAAATGTATCTTAATTTTGACTAACTAACTACAGCTACGAAGAAAAAACAAAAACCCGAACCCACTTCAGCATCACCAAACGTGACGATTGATGGCGTCAAAACCGACAACGTTCTCGCATTTGTAACGCGCCGATCGAACGAATCCGGAACGGCGTTTGCAGCGTGTGTCGCTAGGGAGAAAATACCGCCCCAAGAAGCATGGCGGACGACGAGCGGCGTTACAAGGTGACACCCCATTAATCAACGTCGAGTTAGTACATCGCAACGAGATTTGACTGACAAGCGTCACATGAGATTTCTGTCTGGTCTCGAGGGTGAAAACCTTGGCCGGGGGTTTGGGAGGTCCCAACAGGGGGGGAGCCACCGTACCCGCAGCTCTCGAAACAAGCACTCAGCGGTCTCCCCGGATGCATTATTAGGCATGTTATTGGCGTTGTTATCTGTTATCGGCAAATCAGTGCCGGGTACAACTGTCGTTGACAGATGACTGTGCGGATCGGTGTGGGAAAAGCGCTGTAGTAGCCGGCATGCTGGAAATGGAAATCACAAACCGCTGGGCTCGAACGCTGCCATTGACTGCTCCGGAGTCGGAGATCAACAACTTTATATCGTTGTTTCATCGCGCCATTGCGCCATCGAAAAGTTCGACCTGTTCGCGAACTTCAGCCTTCTCGCTAGCGCTTCGGGCTTTGATGCATTAACTCGCGTGATGGATGAGGGAACCGGGGTGTTCCGCGGGCTCGACCCTGCAACGTTCGGATTAGCTTTGACCTCCAGCCGAAATTCTGGCACGATGCTCGGCGACTCGACGTGACAGTTTGATTGACGTTCGCTCCGAGTTCAAGTGGTGTTGCGTTTTCGCGAGTGCATTAAAAGTGCGGGTTTTTCGGTAGACACCCCCAAAGCCCGGCGCATTGTGTTGGAATAAAGTTCATAAAATAATCTAGTGTACTTCGTAACGCGCACCACGATAGCGAACTCTTTAATCGACACTGTTTCTTTTATTTTTCCCAACCCGAGACCGTTTTGGAGCGCCATTTCCTCGAAAGAATTTCTCCTGTCATGTCATGAATAAATCTTTCCGAAGCAGGTATTAAGATCTTTATTTCACTTTCCAGTTACACTCCCCCCCCCCCCCCTCCTCCCCATCCTCTCTTCCACCCATTATACAACCCTTGCTCAAATTCGTTCACTCAAACACGTCCCCCAAAACCGGGCACGGGGTGTGCCGGATTAGTTTTCTTCTGCCGGCGAAAACTTTCACCCATGTCTCGTCAACGATACGGCACGGGGGAGGAGTTTTCCGAGACAAGGAAGGAAGGAAATCGCGGCGACAACCCGCTAGTGTAACGGTAAAAGTTTTGGCGTTGAGCTCGATTTGCATAATTCCTAACGCCGGCGAAATTTGTCAGAAAATGTGAAGGTGTTGATAATCTTGGCGGTGGTTTGTTTACAGTTTTCGGTTTCGGCAGAACCGGTGCGCAAAAGGCTGATCACAAAGAATTCGGGGGCGAGGCTGAGGGACAGGTTACCCGAGGATGTTGATGGCGAGAGAACTTTTGGCTTAAGGCGAGGAGAAAGTTTCTGCCGTGCCTGTCCGTTTTGTGAGGAATATTTACAGAAAAGCTCGATTATTTGTGAATAGAGTTGATCTCCTACCAGGGCTCTTGTATTTTATTTATTCATAAGTTTGCTTTTACATCTAAATTTAAAGTGTATGATATCGTATGGTTTTGGAAAAGTTCTTTCATATATTCCTACGCCTCGTGCCAAGACATAGTCCAAATAGTTCATTTGTGTTCTCACCCAACAATCGGTAGTCGTTGGGCAACGATGAAACATTTAGAACAAGTGGTTAGTACGCGTCATCCGTAATAGACCCGCACCGTGGAACCGGAAGTCACGTGCTACCCTCCCAAATAGACAGCAGCTTCACTCTGCCACGTTCGTTCGCCCGAAAGGCAGAGAAGATCCGTACGAATTGCGGGCGATCGTACGAACGGTAGCGAAACGAGCCAAGGTTCAAACAGGAGGTTAGAATTCGTGGCTGCAAGGTGCAAATGTACGAATGTTCGCGCGCACCTCGGTCGCTTATTGTCGGCCATAAATTGTCGGTGCTTCATCTGCGATAACTAGAGGGTAAATTTAGTGCCCCCTAATAGAATATCCTTCCGCGTGCTTTCGATGTTGCGTGTTTTTTTTCCAGTGAGTGTGAAAAGCAAAAGAATAAAACACTGGAAAACCCGAACGATGCCCAGGAATGCTAAGTAGCTGAAAATTGAGCCACCCTGCTCAGCCCCTGCCCCCAACCACCTTCACCTACGAGGGGGTCCCTTTGAGCTATTCGTGAATAATTGCACCCGATTTAGAACGTAAAAGGAGGAAACGGTTTTGCGCTCTTTAATTCGCCTTATCGGTCAAACCGTTTCGAAGGCCCTCGGCTGGAATTGCACGACGAAAGACTATTTGCGTTATGTGTTTACGTTAGCAGAAGATTCATTTGAGGATCTGGAACTTTCCACACCAAATAATCGGATCGGGTGGCGTTGGCGTTTGGAGTGGGGGGAAGGTAAAAGTGTGGCGCTTGTAAAAGCGAATGCACGTTTACAGCCAGTTTGTAAACTGGTGCACTCCCGGCGTTCGCCCATTTCATATCGTTCAATTTATCTAACGTACTTTACCGTGCAGAGCCCCTTCGACAGGTGGTGTCGGTTTCCAGAGCGATTTTGCTCTCGTTTTTCCAACCGAGGTGGAGGGTGGGAAAATTTAAGGCAGATGAATTGCTTTCGTCAAAAACCATCCCCCCAAACGTTATCGTGATTGGTCGTAAGAAATTGAATTTTGAAGAAAGTATGACACACCTTCTTTTGGTAGGCGCACACACACATAAACAAAGAGATGATTGTTTTTCTTGTCCCCGTCGCAACCGAATTGTTTCTGGAAAGAAAAACGAAAAGTTATCCAAAATGTTGGCCAAACAAAGGCAAAGCCGGCATCAACTCAGCTTCGGCTGTGGCTGTGGTAAAAAGCTAACACTTTTTCGGTTTGCGGGAGATGAAGAATTTCGCAACAATATTTCACTCATTGTCATAAATGGACGAAGGAACCGTGCGCATATTTCCAGGTTAATTAAAAGCTTTCCAACAGGAGACAGCGCTGCGAAAGCAAAATATTGAATTATTCTCCACGAGCATTCATCTGAAGTCGCACTCTAACGAACGACGCCAGCTGCCACAGACGGCCGCACTTCCCCATAAGGCACCGGCGCGATCAAGGAAAACCCAGTGGTGGAACGGGCCCCGGGAAATCATGTGCCGGGAAAGCGGAGAATGGTAATCAGATCCTCGCCCGGGCTGCAATCAAAACTCCGCGCTCTCGGGCGTGCGCTTACTTTCGTTTTCGATCCGTGCGGAGTCTTGCTTCCGTCCGAGACGTTATCGGTTTCCCGTCCCAGGGGAGGGTTCCGGCATCGGGCGGTGTGGAGCGGTTGGCAAAGGAAAAAATTATTTGCCATCGCGGAAAAGAAGCGTCAAGAAGAGAAGTATCCCGGAACAGCCATGGGAAAACCTAACGATGAACGACCGAACGAAGGGGCCGCACAAAAGCTCGCCTTTTTCTAATTAAGAAGTCAAAGAAACAGAACGAAAGGAACCAATTGTGCGAAGGAAGTCACGCGGAATAACGTCAACGCACAGAAAGGACGTTGCTGCGGGAGTGTGGGGGGAAGGAAAACCGACAAAACGACCGCGTAACGGTCGAGATTTGGCAACCGGCAGCTCTCGACAGCTTCCCGCCCGGTGCTCCGGGTGGGTGGAGATGAAGCGTGGCGGGTGGCGCGAGAGGCAAAACCGGAAAAATGTGGGCCGCTTCCGGGGTTTGCTACGCCGTGGCTGATTATTTGAGGATCGTAATGAAGTGGCTAATCAGAAGCCATTAGAAATGAACACCGAAATGCTTCTAATCAGTAATTCGAAAGAATACAAATGTACATCGCACCCGGAACGGGTGGGGCTATTCTCTTAAGCGGCTTGCTGCTCAATTGGATGTATTCTTTATTTTTGTTTCGTACGCTGTTTCCTTCCTCTCTCCCATTGTACTATTTGCCTATTTGCCTATAGTGGCTCGAATTAACGGCGGAAGGATAGCCGGTTCGAGTATCTCCCCGTGCACCAAGTGGGCTCGAGGTATTTCGCGGTGGTTTTGTTTCCTTCCACTCCCAGCGGGATTTTCACACGACCCCCAATGTCGGTGTTCGAAACGAGCAAAGGGCTAACGGTAATTGCAGAACATTTCAGTAACGGTCAAATTAAACCGCATAATTGTGGATTAAAAGGTTATCCACGAACCGCACTTTGGTGTGACTTTAGCGCGCCGCGATGAGAGCACATTGGCACCAACCAGGACCAGGTCGTTGATGCAACCTTGTTGCCCTTCCCTCCACCAGCCCCTTCCTTTCCGCGGCGGGGTTTATGCTTCAGCTTATGTTAGTTCAATAGTGTGGAAACAAGTGTCGACGATAACAGTAAAACGCGCTCCAGTTAGTTCGGGGTTAAGGGTTGTTTTGCCGGGGCAGAGGAAGATGTTGGGGGAGTGCGATAAAAAAAGATTTTCTTGCACACCAAATCGTTGGCGAAACAAGGCAATGAAAAGGGGGCTGTTTGGAGTTTTTCATTGGCTGTAATTGGAGTAAGTTTGTGTGGCTTTCGATGGCGGAATTTTCACAGCCATGTTTCCAAAGTCACAAGCAATATAGCAAATTGACTTAGAGTCGTTTTCTAGTGAACTTTGTCTCAAAAACAGGTAGGTGGTGTTGTCTCTACGGGTTGTTTTGCTCTCGTTGCCCAAATTTATTTTAATTTTAGTGAACACCAAACGCGTAAGTCATTAGTTATTTTGCCTAATTTTACATTGGCCTTCTAATTACTAAATTCTTAGTACAAACAATAATCTTCATCCTTACATTTATGCTAAATAATCATGTTCTTAGAAAGCAATAAAATTTAAATCCTAAAACAAAACCAAGTGAACATCAAATAAAAGATGATGAGTAAGAGAAGTTGGAAGAAAATAGCTGTTTCAACGACTTTATTTATCACGGCTTTATTTGTAACAAGAAATGTTGTTTTTCATAAAAAAAACAAAAAGAAACACATATTTGAACTATGGAATCGAAACATTACTCAAAACAGCATGCAACAAAGGTAAAGTTAGTAGCTTTTTACTCTCCCATATGGCTTCAGTAAGTCCTATGGAAAACTTTGTGCAGTAGCCCAAAAACTCGACATTTGTGCTCCATTAAACGTAACCTCATTAAGCGGAAACAAGCCCTCTCCCAAAATAAGGTTGTGATCACCGGAAAATCTCTGGCCAAGTGAAAGTTTGTCCATTGCATACGAATGTAGGCAACCTGCCTGTACGAAACGCATCGTTAGGAGCACCGTGAAGGACACTTTCGGAACGCAGTAGGCCAGTCCTCCACCCCACTCCTCTTTTCCAGGGTGACAGTGTGACGAAAACTTTTAAATTACAAAAAAGGAAAGCGTCTCCCTTCGGTACAAAACAGGGTCCCAGTTGCGTGCACAGTGTTGGCAAAAGGGGATGCTCAGCTCGACAGCTGCAGGAAACGAAAGTATCCGCCGGACCAGCGAGTGCAACAAGCTACCGGGCGCCTCCATTTCGAGTGGGACGCCAGGTGTTGTTGCTCGGTGAGTTGGTCGTTAATTCGAAACTGGTGCTCTATTATTTTCCCACCATGCCGAGGGTTTCCCCCTATTGCCCCCGTTGCACTTTGCGCGTGTGTGTGTGTGTGTGTGGCTGTGTGTGCATATGACAGGGTTCCGGTTGAGCAGCATATTTCATGGAAGAAATTAAATAAAAGAAATGAATGGGACAACGCTCGCCCAGGGCTAGCAAGCGGGCGAGCAAAAACAGAAAAATGTCTCTGGAAAATGAAGGTAACGAAAGCTTTCCACCGACTAGGGTTGTTTCATACACTTGGTCGGAAAAACCAACCAGGTGACGCTTTCGCCACAGCTGGGGAAGGCTCTCCACGGAATAACCCTGGAAGCCTAGAAACCTCTCCTTATACCGTACTCCAACCAACTCTAATCTCATTAAATCATGCATGTATCATGCGCAACGGTCGTAGCAAAAAAGGCCGCTTGGTTTTTATAAGTCTCATTAAAGTATAATAACGACCCCTCACGATGTGTATCAGTGTGGTCGGTGAGACGGTGCTGCAACTCGACTCCACTTGTTCGTGGTGTCACATTTGCGACAAGTGCTCACTGAAGGCCTGCATGACTGCATGGCGCGGTGACGGTGTTTTTTTTTCGAGAACAAGCTCGTTTCTTTGTCGCACGGGCATGCCAGGTTTCTTCAAGCAACTGAACTCCCGTGGCGTGCCGTGGGGCCGTTAAGTCTCGGGGCAAATAATCTTCCCACTGCATACGGGAGTTCAATCGGTGGAACGAATCGTCGTTATCTGCATCGATGCCGTGAAGATGTTTTCGCAGCGCGCGCGTCGAACAAAGGAAAGCATGTCCCGAAAATGTTGCAATGCAATGGAAAACCTTTTTTGCTCACTTTATTTTCGGGTGGAACACATTGATCAAACAAAATTATTTAATCCTTGCCGTAGAGCGACAGACATCCTCCATCGTTGCACGCAAAATGGAGACAACAATGAAATCGATTTGGTTATAAAATATTAAATGTGGGCTTCCATGCTTCTGAAAATAAATGAACCTAATGTTAATGGTTTTTTTGATAAAATACAAAAAAAACACTAGAATTTAGGAAAACTTGCCTGTTTGAGAATAGTCAAACTAATTATTGTAGTAGAGTGTAACAATCTGCTAATAGTAATAGTAATATAACCATGTTGGAATACAAAATTTGTCACAGAATGTGAGGCAAGAAACAATGTTATAAATGTCATATCTCAAAGAGTCAAAATATAGTATTTAAGAAACATGCAGGGACAGGTGTTCTAACCAAACGTTGCAGTAGTACTCATTCTAGAAAGCAGAACTTAATTAAAATAAACATTTAATCGTCACAGATCAACCTAGCCACGACAATCGAATCAGCATGGGAAAGTACTTTGGCTTAAACGAAACACAATAAAAATTCCGTTAAAATGTTAAAACTATATCACGAAACCAAGCAAAAAATAAACTAACATGATCGACCGAAAGACAGTTCAACTTGGAGTATAGATCACTTTGTTTGTTTAACTTTTAAAACAGAGATGTTTCTGTGACTTTTCTAGCTCGAAGATGCTAAGAAAGAAACTACCGAAAACTATCATAATTTTTTCAAGTTTGTTTAATTTTGTGAAACCGAAGACACGATCACAAACAGCAGAGAAATCATAACCAAAACTTGAAAAATGTCTCTAATAAGTTGTCTTAAAAATGAAGATGTGAAAATTCCGCTTAAAAACTGGAGCTACTAAGTAGCATACGATAGTCTGTTGATAATTTCAATTGACTTGATGATGATGAAGTAAATTAAAAGCGTTAGCCCAGAGGAAATGTTCCAAACGTGTAAGGCATTGAATGCCATGCCCGAATAAACATCCATTGCCTTATGTACAGACTTCTTAATGAGTTTCTCCGGCCTAAGTTTGTCGAGAGGAGAATGGGAACAAGTGAAGTCCGAGTACAAGATTGATTTAACAGAAACAAGCCACCCCAAGCCCCGCAGATGATAAGATAAGAGCGTTCGGACACGATATCCGCGGGGTGTGAAAAGTTCCGTGCTCGTAAACCCCGCCCGTCTTTCCCTCCACACGTTTTCATGCATGACCGCTAAGTAAACGGCCATGTAGCGGTAATCGGTTTTTGCGCATATCGGCGATGATCCCATTCCTCTCTCCATGGTCCGCTATTATGCTACGAAAGACAAATTTGCACGGCACTGCATCATTCAGCGCGAGCCGAGCCGAGCCACTTGTGTGCGCCATTTCGGTGAGTGCACCGTTTCGGAAAACCGGGCACGGAAACCGACTCGATTCCAGCGGCAATCGTCTAATGGAAGTAAGATCGTCCTCGCCCACCTCCCTCCTCAACGTCGCCGGATGTCGGAGTGATGTTCGCGCTGTTCCGGCTCCCGCTCTCTGTTCCGGCCGCTGTTGAACATTTATCAATTTACCATTTCGGGCTCCGAATCGGTACCTTCGGTGTGCAAGGATGCGTCCACGGTGCCCGGGATCATCGTGCACCGGGATACAAATGGCACATCCAGCCAAAGAAAATGCAGCCCCGCGTCCGACTCCGAGAACGAGCGGCAAACGCACGGGCGAAGCTTATATGTCGCAAAACTTATGTCAATAAAGGCACTAAACCACGACAAATGTTGCCTTCCGAAGGGTGGCGAGGGGGAGGGGAAAAGGCACGTGGGGCATTGCATTCTTCGTGGAGTGGGAGGTATGTTGTTATGAATGTATGTTTGCATGTCAGAAGCGGCGACGGGCTGCGTGCCAACCAAGCTCCGTTCCCGTTCACAACATTCGACGACGACAACGACGACGGTGTTGTCGACCGACGTCCCGGGCAGGGTGCTGGACTTCCTGAGAAACTGCACCATCGCCCCGGCAAACGATACTTTATTGCAAACTACACTACCCCCCCTGCGTCACGTCCTTTCCAGGGCTCCCCACAAGCACGAGGCACTACGTCAAGGGGTAACTTTATTTATGTTTCTGTATCATTTGCATATCGACACGACGAGCCCCCCGCTCGCCGACGAACACACACACAGTGGCTACTGATATTATCGCTCTCCACGATCACCAACTAACCCCCCCACCCTCCCCCACGCAAGGACCCGCTCGTAACCTTCACTTTGTTCGCCATTTTGTTCACCTTGCCCATGGAGGCGCCTGGTGCGCCGTTCGTGCGTCGAGCGTCTGGCAGGCGGATGTGGGGGGGGGGGGGGGTGTGTGAGTCGTGGTAGGAATTTCCCCATTTTCCATCCATTCGCTGCCCTCCTCGCAGCAGTTGCAGTAAAGTGCGGCGGGGCTGAATTATAGATGAAGTCATAAATTATAATTTCATACACCTTTGAATCCACTGCCCGAGCGTCGGAGGTTTTCCGCGGTGTGTGCATCTGTTCGCGGACGCTCTCACGGTATGCGTGCGCCCGAAACTCTGTGTCTGTGTGTGTATGCGTGTGTGTGTGTGAGGGCGCGCGCAAGTTGATTCGCTTAATGGCAGCCTTTTACTACTGTTTACGGAATGTGCGCCACCCGGAAACGCTTTCCCACCGACGACGACTGGCGAGAAGAAAAACTAGTCGCGAGGCAGGCAAACAAACAGATGGAAATAAAAGCGGCAAACTGGAACACAATAGCACCGACGGTGGAGGTTGCGTTCGGTTTTTCGACTGTGATGTCACCCGCGGAATGCCAACGGTCGGACACGCACACGACAAGACATTCGCCGCTGAGTGACAGGCACGCACCGTTTATTAGCGTTACGTTTCTCGTGCGTTAAATGGCTCATCAAATAAATAATAAATTCTTCACTTCCAACCGCACGGTGGATTAGTAGACGAACAAACGAACGAAAATGGATAAATTTTTAATAGCGCACAAACGTTGAAGCGTTTGTTAGTGGAAGCACCGACAGTTAAGCCTATTATTATTGCTTTAACTATCTGCAAATGGCACATTTTCGTTTGTGAAAATCAACATCCACTATTCAGACATGTGTTAGCAACTTGCTAAAGTACACAAGAGTTCGAAAACTTGTATTATGTTTTTCTTCAAGCCAATCTCAAGGTTCGAGCATTTTAACAACGTGCAGAACGTTCTCAAACGAGAACGTGATCAATAACCGAACGCAACCGTTAGTTAGGGAAATTTTGGAGAAAAGTTTAATTAAAACTTTCCCAACGTTATTACTTTTCAACCGGTGGAAATCGTGACTCGTTGCAAAATCTGCACACATACATACACACACGTGCACACACACACACTTGCATGAAGTGTTGCCGTAGAATTATATAAATGCTAACGTTTTCGGTTTTGCTTTCTTCGCTGCACTCGGTAGTACCTCATCCGGTTCGCATGGGGAAAAGTTCCCGGGTAGCAAATTTGTTCCACTTTCTCAACCAGATTTCCATCTCCGTCCAAATTTCACGCGAAGAGTTGAGAGAAAAGTGGGGTGCATTTTGCGATCAAAAACCGACCACAGAGTTGTTGCTTGTTTCCGAAATATGACAAGTCATCAGTTAAGCGCCCTTCCGGGCTGCTTGTGAAGTTTTCGAACTTTACCCGGCTCATTTCCACTTTTTTATTCCACTCCGGCCCGCGCCTCGGTTTCTCGCTGCCCCTTGTAGTTCAAAGGGGAAAAACTTTACATCAGTTAGCAGTTTCCCACGTGAAGGTGTTGCCACGAAAAAGGGAAAGCAGGTGAAAAACCATTGACCGGAAGTGTACAACTACTTGACACCAGCATATTTCCGCAAACATTACGGTGCCTTTCAATGGCGTTTATGAATAAATCGGTTGGTAAAAGAAAAAATGTCTTTAAAAAACGGAAGAAACTCAAACAATTAGTATTGCCAAAAACTTTTAGCGGAACAGTTAAATCATCCTTCTTTCCAGAATGAGTGTTATAAACAGTATCGTTTTAAACGCGGTTTCAAGCAAGTCACTGAAACTTTTAGCAAAATAAAATGAACCTCGATCAATACGAGCGCTTGTTGAATAAGATTAAATAAATAACCTACATTACAACGATCAACTTCTTTCTTCCAAGGCATCTTCTATGGAGAGAAATTAATTTCACATTTTCCAACAACACACACACACACACACAGATGCCGAACCTTGGTCCCGGCGTTGGCGGCACCTTCAGGAATGCCACAAACAGCAACAGGCGACGTGCGAAACGTGCCTTCCGCTGGAAGCGGAAGATTTATCGCAATTAAGAGGAAGATCCAATATAATCGATCGGCGAATCATCGCATAAACAAGATAAATGATTCCACCGCTACGCGAGGCTCATAAATTCTGCCCCGACGAGGACGATATTGACGAGCGCGCTGCGATTGACACCGGTTTAAAAGCGTCGCCACCGAAGCGCGCGATTCATCGTTGATGTGATTTTCCGGGAAAACCCACGGTGATGTATCACGCGTCCTTGCCAACCGGTGGAAGAAGGGACCGATTTTACTCCCACGGTGTGTTCCACGGAAAGCTTGCATTAAATATCGCCTGTCAGCGCTGGGCTGGAAGGAAGGAAGGCGAGACTTCGAGCAGGGAATGATAAATACCGAAGACGACGATGCTTTTCCAAGATGCTTCCATTCCCATCCCCGATGCTGCAAGATGAATGGATGTTAATGGATTTAAATTTTCAAGGGCACAGCATTTGGCCTGACTGACGCTTCCGGCGTTCGGCCAGTTTCCTTCCGTTGCACCCGCTTCCCGCTCACACCCTCTTCGGACGGCAGGGAAGGAAAATCGCCACCGGCGAGATGTCGATTCGAGCTTAATTGATTTGCGCCAGTGACCGAACGACTGGAACGATCCCAGTCTGGATAATGGGAACGGCAGAAGCTTCGTGTCGTGTGTTGTCAGCACTTTGTGAAACTGTCGCAAGTTTATGCCCTCGAGGCGATAATGAGAAAGCTTTCAGACAGCGTGGCGAAAGTGGACCAAAGGAAGGCGCAACATGTCTTTCCTCCTCAAAAATGTAAAATTTATGCTAAAATGTGTCACTTAGTTTTAACATTCGCAACTAGGCAGCTAAATGTAGCTAGGAGTTCAGGAATGAAAGATTCATATCATTAACTTATTTGTCCAATTACACTATACAGTTTTAAAGTCCAAGCTATGAGGTTAAGTAACAACCTGATTTAAAATTTATGAAATTTCATACATAAATGATCAATTTGTAAACCGGTTTTAGGTTCCTAACAAACTCCTGATTAATAAAAACTTTTTCTCACTGAAGTCTTTGTTGCAGCATTTAAAAAATGTCATGTTTAGGACATAAAGTAATTGAAATGAGATCTGGAACGGCAAGGTTACGACAGTGCATTTTCAAAACAAAAAACGTTGTTCTCTTTATGTGTTACTTGAAGGATTTTTTCCCATGTTTGGCCCATTTCAGCATGCCTTGAAATTGTGTTTGTACTTCGTTTTCGCGCGAATCACGGAGCAAGCTCTGGCTCGTGTCCAAAGAGACCTGTAGTGTATTTTCCTACTTTTTTATTGAAAATGCTTTGTGTTTGTTTGTGATTTCGTCGTGTTTCAACCACAAATTTTTAGGAACTGTTCAAAGGACCACTGCAAACTGCGGTTGTAAATCTTGCGTTCAAATTTGATTCCATGCTTCCTTTCTCCCGCGCCGGGCTAGCTTCACTCTCGAGAACCACTTCGGAACGCGATTTCTAAAGGAAGATTATCCCGCAGGCGTTCCATTAACTTAAACAAAACGGAATGTAAAATTCGGTTGCGCCTTCCCTTTGGACCGAGGGACGGTTTCTCGGGCAAATCCTCTCCCTTTCCGATAAGCGCATTCGATGCATAATCGCATTAAATTCGAGCGCCCAACCGGTGCGTCGGGCAGATACGTTCCGTTTCCAATGACCGTTTTCCTTCCTCCCCGAGGTCCGATCGGAAGATGGAGTGGGAAAATGTTAGTCCCTTTCGCTGATCCGTCATACATTTCCGCCGTAATCATGCTCGGTATCGACGGTAACTTCCGCGTACGTGAGCACTTCCTATCGATGCCCGCTACGCACCCGAAACCCGGATGTGCACGGTGAGTTAAGTTTCGATTAATGGAGACCTTTCGGAGTGAAATGGGAACGGGCTCCAAAGAAATGGATCCATTTCCCGATGGTGAATCCTCATAACCGTGCGGAAACAAATCATGCCTGTTTTTACAGATAAATTGCGTTTCGCTATCGTATCGCTATGACGGAAAACGGCAAGATTCCGTTGTAACGGTGGCTCAGGTATGTCCCAAAACCGTGGCCCTTGACCACAGCTCATTTTCTATCGGAAGCGGAACTCCACAGGGCACCAAACCAACAGGGACGGTGGTTGACCTCCATGTCAAACTGCCGACGGGACCTCGTGAATGGAAGATAGTGCTGAAGGGCTTAGCTGTGAGCTCCACCGGGACAGGAGAGTGCATTAAAATATGCATGAAAGACCCTAAGAGACCTACCGCTGCTGGAGCGAAGTGTATGAAAGTGTGGTTCCAGTTCGTCCGGGAGCACGCGTGACCATTCCCTGTTTCCAGTGGAGGTAAGGGAAAAATCCTTTTCATAAACAATCGTTTGCAGACGCAAACATTCGCATCGGAAAACGTGGCTGGTGACGTTGTCACCAGCAAGTGGTTCTCTAGTTTCCACTGTGCAGTTTCCTTTCATCTTCCCGGACACGCCTGTTTATAGCACGACTTGGGTAGGTTGAGGTTAGTTCTGGAACCGGGAACCTGGCGCCCTCGTTGTCCAGAGAGAGCGTGACCGTGTTTGCATTGTGCTTGTTTGTTTGCCGATATGGTTTAAATCTCGCCAGCCGACCAACCGGGCTGACCGGTTGACTCTGACCGTCGCCTACTTCCCGCGTCACTCCATTCGAGCTGGTTTGAAATTGAAAGCCAAGGCCAACCGAACTCTGGACCTCACGGCACAAAGAGACTCTGCTCACGGTCGCTGGAAAATTTAGCACTATCTACGCCTTGGCAGCAGTGGCAATGGTGGCGACCTGGTTTGCCTGGTGTTGACTTGCTAGCCCAATTGCCGGCTTTGTTTGTCAGTGTCGTGACTTCATCACGCCCCGTTCCGTACCACGGGGCGTCCAGCCACTTGCTGCCATCGATCCCACCTTCAGCCAGGGGTCAGGATTTACCGATGCTAATCTATGCAAATCTCTCCCCTTTTCTCCGCCACCGTTTCCACACAGGAAGCCGTACACCTACTATAAGTTGCCTCACTATATCTATGCTGATTTTACGCTCACTCGGGCCCAACTCCTATCCCCGATCCATTCGCTCCCTGCTCTGATTTCCTTTCTCCAACGCCAACTTTCCAGCTGAAGCTTCTACTCGGGAGGGCATTAGGTGAGGGCGCGTGGGGAACTTTTCATATTTCCTGACTTCCGGTTTTGCGGTAATGCCTGGCAGACATTATCTCCTCTGGAGTCTGGTGTGTCTTTTCCCAGCCGTACGAACTGACTTGTGGTCTGACCCAGGGCTTATTTTTTTTTCTTTTGCCTTTACTCCCAAGCATCAACCACAGCTTAAAGCCATTTCTGGATCTTCCCACAAAAAGAGGAACCAACCTGCCCGGCGTCCCCGACAGCGACTTCTGACGCTGGCATAACTCCAGCATCGGCAAACTGCTTAAGACACCAAATGCTGCTCGCCTCGTGCGAACCGTATGCGGACATAGTAAAATTGGTTCTCCACCAGGGCTGGGTTACGTATCTACGAAAGACCCAAAATCACTCTCTATATCTCGCACACACACACACACAGGACACAGGAACGCATAATCACACATCCTTCGGCAGTGAGCCGGTAAATCCGATATCGTTGGTGCAGCGCTTCGATCGGTGTTGATTGACGTTACATTGATCTTTGCCGGGGTTGTAGGAAGTAAGCTCTTCTCCAACCCCCACCAGCCCCTTTCCAGTGAGTGTATGTGAGCTTTAAAGGATCGTGCACGGGAAACGTGCACTATCGATGCAGCCAGTTTCCGGAAAAGCTTTTTTCCCTCCCATTTCCATTGCCATCGCCTCCGATAGCTGGCAGTAAGTGGTGCGAACGCTTAGGTTGAATATTGATCGAACGCTTGATGCACAAACTCCACCCACCATTAACGCCGTCCTTTAAAGTGTTTCATGTAGCGAGTGTGCATTTGTCCCTTCCATGTTTACTGTTGTTAATGGTTGCTTTTGAGTGGTTTTTTTTACAGCAGCCTTTTGATGAAAATGCGTTTAATGCATTTTTATGGAGCTCAAAGAGAATTTTCATTATTATATCCTACTTGCAATACCACTTTAAAAACAAAATTGCGTAATTTTCACGCATATTAGATCGCTCAATAATAATAATTCGTTATTCTGTGTAAATTCTTTTCGTCATAAATTATTTAACAAAATATATCCCTTCTTGCTAAACAAATTATGTTCACGCTGACCTAAGCAGCTTTTATCAATCAATTATCTGCAATTGTTAATAATTTAAATTTTACAAAACCTGTTTCTGTTGCCACAATGGTAGGATTGTAAATTGGATTTCTTGTAAATTGATACAGTTCGTTCAAATGCGTTCAAAACACTCTTATTGATTGTACTGAACAAAAACGAAGCTTGATATTTTTCAACGAATGTTATAAAAAATTGCTAAAGAGTACAATAATTAGTTAGCAAGATTCATCAAAATATGTTTTGAGTTGCATTCATTAACTTCACGCTTCCAGCAAGAATCATCATGGCAATGAAACTTTCGAGGCTTTAACCAAAATGTTGAACAAATTCAATCGCAATCGAAGCGTTCCTAATTGAACTTTGGTGTGGCGAATTGGGTTTTATTTTATCCTTTGCTATGAATTCTATTTTGAATCTCAATACATTCACATCATCCACCATATTGTGCTGTAGAGTGATTCGAAATCAACATATGTATATCGCCTTCATGTAATGGATCCCCAAACGTGTGCAATTTTACACGCTCGGGATCTCCTAAGCAGCAATTTGTTCTAGAAAAAGAATAATCCATACACCGGAGTCAAGCTAAAAACCCCCGGGGCAAAAAAAACCTTCCGGCGGCAAATTCGGGCCAAGTTTCGCGCCCCAAAGTCATAACGCCATAAAAGTCGCAATCAGTTGTTTTATGGATCCGCATTCGAGCATTCGAGGTGGAAAAACGGTACGGCACTCGGAATGGATTCATTTCATGCCCATGCCATGCCATGCGAAGGGGCTGCAGTTGTGGCCGTGGTTGGCCTGCATTGCAACAGGCATGAAAATTTCACGAATCAAGCGCCCGTTTGCCCACCGCAAACCCCAGTAGACCCCGCTTCCGAAAACGTTCGGTTCGGTTCTAAACTTTTCCCCCTTTATTTTCGGGAAGTAATTTCGCTCGTCGCTCCGTTTCGCCCATTCGATAAATGTTCAACTGTTGCAGCAACACATTTAAGCAAAGGGGGGGAAAACGAAGCATGGAGGAAATGGAGGGTTACCACGCGTGCAAAAAGTGGTACGGGTAGTTTTTCATTTTCACTCGTATCGATGCCATGCATAAGTAATGCCAACAATACACTCTCGGATTCCGGGACTGGAATTGTTTTCGCTCCCCTTTTCCGACGGATCAGGTGAAATATACGAGCCCTTTTGCAACGCAATCGAACCTTCGAAGTTTGCATAAATGCTGTTGAAACGGAGGGTAAAATAACGCTAACACTTTCCCCCGGTAAAGCTGAACGCAAACAAAACCAAGACGGTTGTTGGTTCCATTCTTGTTTCCTCACTAAACTCGACCAAATACTGAAGTTCACTTCCGGGTTCGATTTCAGGGGCGATTGGCTCGTTCCAGGAAAATCGGTCGCTCTGCAAGCCAAACTTAGGCCCAACGCAATGGGCAGACACAGGCCCGGACAGGCAACCGAAACGATTTTCACTTTTCAAACGCACCACAATACAACGCTTCAATCAATAGAAGCTACGGAACTCCCCCAATTGGTACCGGAGTTCGGGAGGCGAACAAAAGGATTACACTACCATTGCCATCCAGGGCTGTCGGCTTGCTCGATGGGTGTTTGGGAGCATGTTAACGCAATTCCAAAAGCCAACGAAAAAGGATCGTTCTGGGCTTTGGGCAGTACAGCGTTTGTTAGCTCGAGGGTACCCGGAGAGTATGGGAGATACTTATATTGAAATATATATGACCACGTCGAGACCGGCCGCCGGTAACCGCTCCCGAGTGGAAGGGTAGTTTGGTGGAACGCTGCCGATTCGTTAAAGCAACTTGAACCGTGTTGAACAAGAAGCGAATATGAAGATAAACTGCACACGGTGGAATTGTACGAGAGGAATAAAGTGTTATGATCAATCCATATTCTTGTAAAATATGTATGTAAAAGATGCTTCTGATAAGAAGAAAGAAAGCTAAGCGATTCCTTATAGAATAACCTGAAAAGCGGTGTACGGAGGAAACAACCTACTCGAGTTCATACGGTAATCTACCTCGTATCCTTTTGGGAACAAACGTTCAAAACACGGCTAGCCTGCGTCTCTAATTGTGTCTTTGGAGACCACAAGAGTCAAGGTGGGTGAACAATTTCCTAAACTCTCGGTGCTCAACTTAAGACGATGACATATTTACCATCCCGGGCATGAACTGACACCGTTCCCCTTCGCCGAAAGATGGCAAACCATCTCCCGAAAAGGCTCCACCTGGAGGGACGGCTTTGAGAAAAACGGCGGCGATATTGATGCTGTAGCGGAAGGAAAATAACTGGCATCAGTCGGAGGGACGATGCGGAGAGGGGGAATTTTTGCGGTGACGAAGGGTGCAATATTACAGAAGTTTCGTAAACTCATCTCGTCACACGCCCACCATAATCTCTCCTCCCGGGCCGTCGTTAGGGTCGTCATCGTCGTCGTGACGGAAGTCGCGGCGGGAAATTCTGCCATTTTCGCTTCCAAACGGACAACGCCGGGCTTGGCTGGGGCGCGCGCTAACCTTTACGTCACGCGAAGTCACCCGAGTACCACCGAGGGGGGGTGGAAGCCACCAACACAGGGCGGAAAAGTTAAGAAGGCACACATTTTTGGCATATTTTCTGGCACATTTTCCCGCTCGCCAGCTCGTGTCAGCCGCTTTCTTTTTGTGGTGTGGTTAAGAACGTTTTTCCAAAAGAAAATCGTGGCCCATAGTCTCGAGAGCAAACACATCAAACACACCTCCGACCGACAGGTTGGACGTTGAGTGAGAAAACAATAATGTCAAAAATAAATATAAGATTACACAAATGCGTGAAATATTTCGGGCTCGGGAGGACGGGTATCTAGTGAACAAAGGGAGACAGGATCAAACCAGGATCAAGAGATAAACTCATGGCAAACACACACACACACACACATGAACATGAGGTTATTAAAAATTGTTGCGGGTAGAAATTTGCGACGAAACACACCTCCATATATGTTAAAGCACACATTCTGTCCGAACATAACACAGATAGGAAAGGAATCTAAGGAAATTTTGCTTAAATTGTTCGTAAATACTTAAACGCAAACACGTTGCGTCAGAGTGCCAAAAATCTACTTTAAGATTGAAGAAAATATGTGAATTCCATGCGCGCTCTGGGAAAGGGAAATAAAATTCAACTTGGACGCTCTCACACACGGAATGAAAGATTGTGGAGGAAAATTGTACCATCGTCATGGAATAGGAAGATATGGCCTATCTTCAGAGGGATACCTTGAACTAGAGACAGCACTAGCATCAGATGAGATATACACGCCATGAAATGTAAGGTACGTGATGTTCGACAAAAAATATGAAAATTGTAAAGAGCAAAATTGAAATATATAGAGAGTCGTTTTTTGGACCTATGTATGTACCTTACCCTGGATTAAAGTCCAACTGTCAAAGTGTGCCCAGTGCCGAGGACATTCCGCCACTGTTCACTTAATGTTTCTCTTTTTTCTACCACTCAACCTTTTTTTTCCACTCCAAATGAGGTTGAGTGATGCTGCATTTTATTTCATTCCTTTGCCAACAATTTTGTGTTCGTTTCGTTGACAACATTTTAGCTACCCGTAACCACAAAGGAAGGCTTAACATCATCATGCTCATTCGAGGAAAAAATAGGTCATTTCCGGCTTACGTAAGACTGTGTAAAAACTTACACAAGACAACCATCGCTAAGGTTTGTTCATTTTTGATTTGCCAAAATTCTTCCCTGAACTGAGTACAATTTGGAGAAAAGGCTATATGTGTACGGCGCTTACCAAGGATACAAGATTGTGCTGAGAAGGAGAAATCTCAATGGATCATTAAACCAATAATGGCCGGAACAGTAAACGGAAAGCCAGAGCACAAACGCAACGGTTCTTCCGGTTCTCGATCACGGACTGGACTGGCCGAACGAAAACAAGAGCGTACAAATATTGACAAACAATTTAATTTTCCTTTGCAGCAAAAGTAGTCTCCTTCTCTCCAAGTCAATAAATCCCCGCAATGCGAAACCAAACATTTTAAATGTGGCCTCCCCGCCACGCATTTGCTTAATCAAGCGATTTCAATTCAAACATTCATCGGTTTACAACCGGCGCTCGGGTCCATTTCTGTTAATGGCATAATAAATTGAGCAGCTTGATTTACCGCCCCCACCCTCCCCCCTTCGCTACCTTCGCTTCATAAAGGGGGTAGGAAAAGCACAAATTGCTTATTTCCGTACCGGAGGAAAAGTTGTGCACCGACTCGTGCCGTGTCGTCGAAGACGTAAGGCAAAGGAAGACAGGAAGCAGATCGAGATCGCCGGCCAGGACGTTGGCCAACACAAAAACTGCAGCCCGGATAAGACCACGAGTCCATTGCGTACGAGTTTTGCTTCATTTCAAAATGTAACAACAACAAAGTAAACCGCAAACATGAAAACCCAATAGCAATCTTCTGCGTCCCTATCGTATGTGCGACTGTGTGTGTGTTCAGCTCTCGCTTCACCTTGTCCAACCCGAAACGCACAGGACCTGCTTCTCGCACGACGGCTCAAAATATTATGTTGACAACCTCGTCCCACCTTCGTTCCGGGTACGGAAAATTCTTTACATTGTGCAACACAACCTTCCCAGCCTTAATCCTGTCCGGTTGCTTTGAAAACCCATGAACCTCATAGTATGCTGTGGCAACTGCAACGGAGCCAGAAGGTACCTGCCGACTTCCAGTGAATTGAAAGTAGATGAGAATTTGTGGTCAGACCGGGAACAACAGCCGGGAGCAACTCTACCCTAAACATGATTACATGCACCGATTCGTAGAATCTAGTGCTGCTGCTGCATTTTAACTGCTCCATCTTCTGACTGGCAGTTGCCAGCTTTCCCGCTGCAATCATAAATCAGCTTCAAATATACATATTTCAAGGCCGGTAGGGTAATTTTTCTCCACTATTGGCAGTTCTGAGTCCGTAAATTTGAGAGTCTGTTTAAAAATTTACGTCTAATTCCACTTTTGTGACGTGCGCAGGATGCAAAACTGTTGCAAATTCAATTCCAACCCCGGTTGCAAAAATAGCGTTCCGGGACCAAATGTCGAGCTGTTTACGTTAAAAGCGCGGAAAGCGGAACAAAACGAACGGGGTTGCATCCGGGGATGGGGAGGTAAAACTTTCAATTTATTGCATCAATTTTCACCTGCACCTCGGTGCATCAGCTTCCGTCAAAATAAAACATCAAATTGCGTCACGATGCCATGCATCTTTCATGATGCCGGAGCACATTTTTGAATTATGAAAGCCCGAGAACATAATACAGCAAACAGTGTTATATGCTTCGGGTTTCGGTGGGTGGATAACGGGGCGGGGGGGGGGAGGAAAATGGAAGCATGATGGTTAAATGGAGAACCAATACGCCATTCCCAGTGGTAGCGACACTTTTCCGCTTTCCGTCGTGCGCAGTCGAGCGGCAAAAAGGGCGCCATCGGCTTGGATACCGCTTCCGAGCCATCCCGGCGGAGGTTATTTATCGCCTCGTTTGACATGTGTCATAAAGAATTTATGAAGGAATCCCGCAACCCGCACACCCGTCTGCCGACACCTTCTTCTTTCTCGAGACGCTCGACGCGTCAGACGAACGCTTCGTTCGTTCGTCTCGAGGTGGTGAGTACGTTAGCGTGGTGGAAGCACTCTCCGGTAAAGCTGTCCCCGGGCAGAGTGGAGCTAGAGTAGATATATCGAGCTGCCGTATCGATGCATCATTTCATTTTGGGGGAAGCAGGGTTTTTACTTTATTGCCACTCTTGCATCGCGCACGGGGTGACATTTTTTCCTCCCCACTTGGGAGCTTCGTCATCATCTTCGCCCGCTCCAAGACAACACCGTTCCCGAAGGACAACTACTGACAGGACAACCGAGAATCGAGAGATCCAACCTTCCACCGGGGGACATTCCGGGCTGATCGCAGTAATAAGCCATTGCGAACTTTTTAAATATTTAACGATGGGTAGCATCGCCATGAAAACTTCCTCCGGGTTTTCTCTGACGGATGACGGACGGGCAAGGCGCACTGGCTGTATTCCCTCGTGCTGGAAGCGCACGCATCCGGGTAGCGTTAAAGTTTCGCCAAGTGTTTGCATCGGCCTGCGTAAAAGGGTTGCTGGACTAGACAAAGTGCGCTTTTCGGACGTCAGGTTTTGACCGTCGTTTTCGTGGTCAGATCCTTCGCCGAAGGTGAGGCCTTTCGCTATAAATATTCAATTGGGTTGGATAAGTTGTGACAAACCTCAGGATACAAGAAGTGGATGATTTTCTTGCCTATCTCAAAGTCCACTTGAGTTGAAGAAAGCGTAGCCTGTATATTATTTTCACTTAACCTAATGAATCCTTCCGGATGACGAAGAGATTTAAATAAACTGTTTTTAAAGTGAAACGAAATGATACAACTCAATCCTAGTTAGTAATTTCAGTATGTTTTCATTGTCTTAAATCAATCCAGCACAACATAATTTACCCCTTCACATGTATTCCTTGCCGACACATCGTTGGAATGAAGAGAGTTATCATTCATTTTAAGCCTACGATCTGCAAAACACAAAAGATCGAATAACCACTTCAGCACTTAGTCGACAAAATTCCTCCGCAACGTTCCTCCATGGTTTTCCTGGGATTTAAAACGAAACCAACGCACCAACATGTGGGCCTTCAACCATCCCTGGCCCGGTCTCTAAATCTCGCAACCGCAACCCATCGGAACAGGGCAGCGGGCAGGCCGAGGGAAAACATCTTCCAAGCACTTAATAATCAACCATCTTGATAAAAACCATAAAAATAAATCTCATTTCGACTCCGGCTTCGTTCGGCAAACAGATTTTGCCGCTGCCGGGGAAAAACCTTCACTTCGATAACTCAATCTCCACAATATGGTTTCCACCGACGTCGGGGTGCTCTGTGCATTGCCTACCTTCCAGGCGCTAAGCTTCCTAAAGGGGCAGAGAGGAAAACACTCAGCGTTTGGCCTCTTCGGTGGTGTTCTTGAAAGTTGAGCTCGAATCATCTCGCAAGCTTCGGGGCGCACAATCACGGGAACGACCACAACACACACACACACAACCTGGCGACCATAACATGACGTGCACACAAACGTATACAACGTGCCCGCCTATAAAGGAGCAATCAAGGTGCACGGGGCAGACTGCTGCGGGCCGGGAACGACGGTGGACGATCGCTGCAGATGGCTCTAACCATCATCAACAATGGTTTGGCATGGCGGAAGCGAAGCACTACTACTGTCGGGTCATGTGTACGTGCACCCCCCCTCACGTACGACCGGGGCCGGGAAGGGGTCGCTCGAAGGCATATTGCAAGTGGGCCATTAACATTCGTTCCAACACCTAAGATGCTGAGAGTGAAAATATTCGAAAGTGCTGCAACGTAAGAGCTTTTCTTCGGTGGCCATTGGTGCAGTTTCTCAGGCGAACCATATTGCCTCCCGGTCGATAACGTTCGAGGAACACAGTGTAGTCAATGTTTGGGGAGCTTCAACTAACAAAAGTTCTATACGAAAGAAATTTAAATATTGTACAGAAAATTAAGGCATATTCAAAAATATTAGATCTACAATGAAAATTGTTCTAAATTATATTTAAAATTTTTACTATCAATATTAAAATCCCATCGATGTTTTGGCACGAAAATGTTCGGGCAAAGTACATACCATTGCATCCCAAGCTGAAGGGTACTCATGAACGATGCTCATTTCATGCAGCACTTGACCAGAGGCCAACGCAGGCCAGAGATCCTTCTCTTCTGCCACATCATCAGGTGGAAAGCTCTTATGGGCGCGGAATATAGTTTGCTCACAAGATCTTATCTTATCACCCAGCGGAGGTCACACGTGGGCGGACGGACGGATGGAACGGAAAAGGGGACACTCTTTCACCCCGGGTCCCTCGAGCGATTGGTGCGTGTTTTCCGTGCAGCTGGAAAGGAAATGGCTCATACATTTTTAATTAATACTATCAACAGCTTCGCCGGGCCGAAGGGAAAATGAAAGACGCTCCTTGAAAAATCTCTCGGGAAATAGGGGAGCGTGAGGGAGGGGGGAGGGGGTGGGCGAACGATGGTCCGCTTTTCACTCCGGTAACCTCCCACCGGCCCCAGACGGATCGAGGCTGCGCCAAAGCATGGAGTAGATTTTGAAGTTTATTGAGTGATTTAATTTGCTCGTTAAGATGCTGTGATTAATTATTAACAAATTAGATTTTAATATTTTCCCTGTTCTGCCTGTCCCGGGGAAACTTGACACACGACGTGCTGCACACCCGAGCGCCTCACACGCTCCTCGGAGAAGTGCCTGGAGAACTTCCGAGTGGCACGTCCCGAGTTTTCCCACCGCCGGAAGCTGGTGCAGCAACTTCAGTCGATTTTCCTCGAACGGACGGGTAGCAACGGAAAGCGGTGTTTCCTTAATAAGTTGTCGAATAAAAGTCCCATTTAATAGGACCTACCTTATGTGGTGAGTTGTGCTTCACACAACGCTTCTTGACACACTCTTAAAAATTTCCTCACACACAAACCGAGACCGGCTGATGAGTGTGTTTTGTTCCCAACGACTTGAACTCTCCCACACCCATGGCCTAGCGACGGAAAACCAACAAGCCGAAGCTTTTCTTTCATCCTATTAGGAATCCATCCATGCGTGATGAGCGAAGGAATGATGGCGACGACAGCGAACAAAAAAAAACCGGGGGAAAAAACCGCGCTCACATACACATTAGCATGAATGAATAATGAAAATGTTTTGTAAGCTGTTAATTAGAAGGGCAAACTCGATCCATCTCCATCTCCGGGTGCGTTTACGCGAGCGGCTTCTTAACCCGATGGGTGCGAAAATGTTGCCTCCTAATTACATCAACCGACCCACCCCGCGGAAATGGGAGTTTTCGTGTGCACGAAACCATTGTTTTCGTTAATGCATGGTTTGTTTTGAAAGGATTCCGGGGCAAACTGACGTGAATTTAATTTTCTCTGCTCCGGTTCGAAACGGTGATGCGACATGCGGGAATTGAATTAACCCTTCACACTTCGTTAGGATGAAGGATATTTAACTTCGGGGGAAAAGATGGACTTGACTCGACGCCAAAGAAAACAAATGGTTATAGAAGAAAGAGGCGTTCAGAAAATCTAGAGCCTATAATCGACACATTGCACGTTTTGTCAAACGATTGAGAGCATTTTAATCAGGAAAGGATATCCGTTCCGTCACGCTCGTAATCGGCGCTAATCAGATCCATCAAATGCTAATCATTTCCGCAATCAAACGGCCAATCATTCTATTTAGCCCAATAAACAAACCCAAACATCTTCTACGATCGATCGACGATGGCGGGAATCGCGATCGGAATCGGAAAAAGAAATCGCTCACGAAACATTTTCACCGCACCGATTATGCTTTGCCCTCCGATTGGCCAAAGCCCAAAGGGTCAACCCCGAGCCGGTCGCAGCCCTTAGCGCCGGGAAAACTCAGCCCTAGGTCAGCTCGTTATCGTATTTATTCAGCTGGAAAATTAAGACAACTTCATTCGCCGTCGCCGGTCACGCGTTGATGGGTGTCGGGTTGTCGGCTTGATTTTCCTTTTTTTTCCCACCCACCCCGGGGGGCGTATTGCTACCGACACTAAATGGTTCTAGCGCCGGACAGCGGGAAAAGCGAAAAAAGAAAAACCCGAGTGCAGAAACATTTGTAAAGATCTAATGATCCACGCATCGCTTGGAGAACCCGCTTCCGGTGATTCGGTGGAAGTCGAACAACGTCGTCGTCGTTGGCGAACAATTGTCCTCGTTTTCGAACGCTGGTGCGAAGGTCGAGGACAAAAAAGGAAAACCCGGGACCGGCTTTATCGTCCCGATGCGATGCGAAGGCTCTCGCGTTTCTTGCCCCACGCGGTGCGTGCTGCTCGGATGACCGGATGGCACAGCTGACGGAGGCATAATCGCAAATCGATTAAACACAAATCAACTTGATTGGACACGATCATCCGAGCTCCCCGCTAGGCCGCTTTCGTTCGTTGAATTCGATCCATAAATTTGTAATCCACAAGCTCAGGCTGCCCCCGATTCGGACGGGGGATTAAAGCCACAAAACACCTTGTTCGAGTTCGGCCAACGACAACGACGCTAGTATGGAATGTTCGTAAAAACAGTCGTCCGTTTCTGGCCTGACAAACGCAAGTCCGCTCTGCAACGTCCTTTGATTATCTGTCCAAATGCGTTAGCTTTTCGCATTATTTTCACTCGGCGGCCGGTTTTTCTTTTCTTTCCCCGGGGTTGGAACTGTACGCCAGCTGCTAGCCTGCCAACCGTCTGGCCAACAATTACGTACTTGACGCCTCGAGGCGTCCATTTTCATAAATATTTATGAACGGTTTTGTAGCCAGCAGGAAGGGGAGGGCAAATGTTATTTACCGACGAGTTACACTAATTTTCCTCCGTCAATCTTCGAACGCGGGTTAAAAAAAAAACAACAACAACAAAGGGGAATGATTTTCCATAGTTTTCCCTACCGCAACTTTCCACTTGTTTTTTTCCCTTCCATACTTAAAGCAAGTTGAAATATGACAACGATTTGCACAGTCTTCAACCCCTTTTGTGGTGGAGGTCCGATTAAAGTCCAAGTCATTCAATCTTTATCCCTTTTTTGTGCCATTCCCTTCTTCTTCCCACTGCGTCCCTTGCGTTGGCCTGCTTGCACATCATCAACCTTCTGTGGCGTTGTGCCACATCACCCGGGGAAAACGGAACGAACGGTGAGGGAAAAGTGTAATAACGTGCTTAAAATCCACCTGCAAGCGGAACGATTTAAGGTTAGCAAAACGCCACAGCCGTAAAAAGGCAAAACACGGCCCGGCGAGCGGGCCGAGGTGCGCACTTGAACCGGGATCGTCCGTTTTATGTCCGCCGGACTCGTAAAACTGTCGTACCCGGGGAGAAACGGGTATTTAATAAAATATTAAATTTTGTTATTTCGTTTAAGTGTAACGAATGTAGGAATTTCCACCGTTTACGGCCGTGCAATCCTCGATGCTCGGGAAGGGAAAGGCGGTCCTGTCCTTCGGTTGAAAGAGTTGTGTTGGAGCGTTTTCCCGAAGCAGGTGCTCGACTGGACGGACGCGTCTGCAGTGACACACCGTGAAAAAGCGACCCGTTCGAGACGGAGACGGTTTTTTTTTTGAATGCCAATGTGGCTCGAACAACGAAATGGGCGCTGGAAGTGGAAAATTACGGCTTTTTAAGGGAACCAGCTGTACCTGCTCAGGTTACTGACACTTCCTTAGGCCTGAAAGTGGAGAAAGCACACAGTAAATCCTAAAACACCAGCCACGGGGAAAGAGAGCGGAAGAATGGGAGTATGGATAGAAATGTTTAGCCAGCCGATTTGTGCGTCCCCTCCCTCGTTTCAGGTCCGCCCGGAGGGAAAAGTAGGTGTGACCCGACGCCATTAAGGCGTACGGTCAATCTAGAAGTCGATAAAATTTACGTAATCCAATTTCGCTCCAGCCCCGGCACGATAGAGATTTTTATGCTTATTGACGTTTTTAATTGCAAACGGCTCCGGCCGAGGTGCGGAGTCCGACTCCGACTACCGAGTCGGACAGCGGGAAGCTGTCCACGGCCCACTCCCAAAAAAAAACCCTGCTTTAGTACACAATTTGTTTTCGGTTACCTGGCCAACCCGGGGAAATATGCCGCCCGTAAAGCCCAAAGTAATGCGACGATAAAAGTGTGCACCGTGCTTGGCAAAGCACCGTGAGAATCTGATACTCGCCCAAAGTCCAGCCCGCAAGGCAAGGTGTCCGTTTTCCGTCCGGGAAGCCGGCAGCATTCGTGGCCGTTTGGGCTATTTCCGTGCCTCGATTAAAGCGAAGTCAATTTACGATTTGTCCATATTAAACGTTGCACTCTGGTGCTCGGAAGAAAATGGGAGTTGAGTTAGTTTGTGCGTGGCGAGTGAGCAAAACATAATTTCTACAAACATTTTCATCACGTTTTCGGTAAAAAGTCGTTACCGGACTTTCCAGACAGGCAACACCAAATTGCCGCCTTTACCTTGTCGTAGACAAATGTTGCAACCAAACAAAAACCAACCGAAAGTGCAACCCGAAATTGCACACGACGCAGGTGAACTGCCATCGCGTAGTACGAGGTGTACATTACGGGTCGGCACTATCAATTATTTGCCCGAGGCACTCAGCTCCCACCCCCGGTGCTGTCGTACAACAATTGACAAAGTGTCTTCTGGCGAGCAAACACGTGTACATCCATCCCAGGTAACCGCTTCCGGCCGATGATGGGTTGTGACTGGTGGTCGGGATGCTTTCATGTTCGCACGCCCACCAAACACCGACGGCGGTGAAAGGCCACCAGCCGTGACAAGGTGATGGTTGGTTGTTCACATTTGTCGCAGGGCGTCACTGACACTGTCACTCCCGCCAACGGTTTGGAATTGAAACATGTCGACAAAAAGCGGTTACAATGGGAGGCAGCTTCCAGCTCCGAGACTCCTTTTTAAGGCTCGGGCAATTCATTTCTTTGTTAAATCTTCCTCGAAATAAAACCTTGAGTGTAGAACAAGCCGGAATGTGTCTGGAGACAATTAGCAGTTGGTGGAAAGTGAGCGAAACCGGATTCTTCAACCGATAGCAAAAAAGGAAATGAAGATTGTGTAACTTGATACATTTAGGTATCCAAGCGGTGGCGAGTGTAATTAATTAGTACACAAAATTTCACTAGAACAGACTCCACCTTACGCTTGCAACTGATGATTTCTTGAGAACGAATTTTTACATAAATTTCCCGAAGAGCCCACTCTTTAAGCTTTAAACAAGCTGATCGATCCCACTCCTTCTCGCTACTTATCCATTCCTTCGGCAAATTTCCTTCGCGCTAGTTACTTGTTGCTTCGCGATTCCGTGCACCGTCAAGTAGGCAACCAATTAAAACTCGTTCCGTTCCCGTTGAGGGAGCAAAACAAAACACTTCAAGTTGCGAGTTCGAGACATTGTAAGCTGCAGCCTGCACAATATCGCTCGCCGTGTTTGCAACTTCTGCTTTTTGTATCACAATGACTTTGTTGGATGATTCTTTCTCGCTAGCTGGCTGGGGAGGGAAGTTGTGAAGGTTGGTGAGAAGTTGAAGATGGCAGGGATAAGGGGGAATAAAGTCTGGCGTAACATTGACGGTAGGAAAAATTACTGAGCGTTCGGAGGAAAACCATTGCTGTGTGAGATTGTTCAACGGGTTTGCATCGCTTTTCTTTTCAATGCCATCGGGTGAAGTGCATTTGAATGAATTTATTTGTTCTCTCCTGGTTGTCAACATGATTTGAGTGGCGATTGTTTATTCAATTCAATCCAATTGAATGATAACATTTATTTTTGTTTTGAGTCAGCTAAACCAAAGGCGTTTCGTATTTATTCGCATTCGCACTTGGAAAAGTGTTAAAAATAATAGAAATAAATAAAGTCTTCATTTCCTAAGGAGACGCTCAAATTACAATCGATTCTGACAGCTCCATCCGGTGTAAGCTGCTCAGTGCTCCGACTCGAGTGCTTCGAGTCCTTTACATGAACTAATTAACTGCGGCCACGGGCTGCTGCTAAGCACAAACGCCAACAACAATCCATATGCGCATTTGTGAGAGTGTCTCAACTGAAAGCCGGCTCACCCGGAACCCGGTGTGCATATCGGCGCGCCCATGCGATCGATGCAACCGAGTGCACATTGTAACCATTAATTATAACTTTCGCTTCCATTGAAAAAGACGCGGGTAGTTCGGTTCCGGACCAAAACATCCCGTCCAGCCTCTACCGGGTCAGCTTTTGGTTGTTTGTTTCCGAGCGCCCGCGGTGCAAGCACGAACCCACGGGCGATAATTAGTAGTTTCTAAATTACCGCCAACACGTACGCCCGAAAGCCAGCGCACGGTCAACAAACAAGTCGATCCAATCAGGGCCGGACGCCGGAGCAAATGCAATCCGTTGGGAAGCGGAGGATTTCCAACCCGTACGAGCGCGTCACTGCGCGATGCGGGGGAATCAGCGGCCGGAAAATCAAACTCGAACCACCAACAGCCGTTTCGGAGTAGCTGATTGACGAGTTTCAATGGAATGGATTAAAGTATTGTTTTCATGTATAATTGTGTACGTTTTATGTTTAAAATACTCTAAACTAAAGTCTGGTATTGAAAATAGTAAACTTCATATTTCTTCTTCGGTTTGTGTTTTATCAAAACTTTTACAATAACATAACGATTCTTTGATTTGCACATATTTAGGGTACTTTTTTAATCCTATAGTATTTTTGATAACTTAAGGTATGTAACCTTATAATATTGGTAAAAATTTCTACGTTATAAAAACAAATTATTTTTCTTATAATTCATGAATCAAAACGATTGCAAACAATAAAAAAATAATGTGGTCTCAAACTATGAGATAAAGCTATTCTCATACCTAACAAATATCTGTATAGAGTTAAATTTTAAATGGCTCTGCCATTTGGAACAAATCACACAATTACATGCACATATGAATAGACGAAGAAAAAGATAAACTTATACTCATACTTAGAAATCAATAATAATTTTAGCAAATAATCTTTTCAAGCTGTTAGAGACAGTCCGGAATCACGATCGTTTGTAGCACGAGCCTGTAAGCAATAAAAACATTTTTTCTTGCTTTATTTTCAATTCTCATAATTTTTTCTCACTTGAACCATCTCCACTTAAACTAATCCCCTTAGGTGACCGGTCGATGTAGAATGATTAAAAAAACAAAAAGCTACTAACTCCAACCTACCTTCAGCCCAGTCGAGTTGTAACTCTGACAAATTTCCCTAATTTTTCACGCACAGAACTTGGGGAAGCCACCTACTACACACACCCACACACCCACACACCACACCCACCACCACGGAAGGCAAAAGAGCAACAGCGTGGAAGCGAGACGAGCCGAGCCGGGGGCGAAAAGTTTTCGAATTGTTTTCGAAGCAAATTAATGACAACAATTTTCTTCGCTTGTTAGCAACGTAATTCCGTTGTCTCGGCAAGTCGTAAAAAGGCAATCGACGGCAAACGGCGGGCCGCAAGCCGAGCGGTGCGGGCAAGAAATGAGCATGCGAAAGGCAAATTGAGCAAAACCGGTGCCAGCGGAAGGACAAAGCGAGCGAACCAAAACGGAGGTCGGGTTTTCACTCTGCGCCAAGTCGGAAATGCAAAGTGAAAATAATTAACCGAAAATAAAACACGGCAACGAGAAAAAAAGAAAGTAAATAGTAAACATCCGTCTTTCCCCCATGTCGTTGACGGTGATGGTGGGAGGAAGGGCTGAGGAAAAGGGAAAGTTTCCACCAGTTTTCCCGCTCCGTCCCTAATCGACGAAAGGCATACCAAACGGATGAAGTCGGTCTGCGAAAGGTCTCTTTTCGTGTCGTACACACACACACACACACACCGCCACAACTAATGCCACTTTCAACCTTTCCGCCCGGGTCGAGGAAATTGACCCCCCCCCCCCTCCTTCCCCGATCCACGGCAGTCCATTCAGAGCCGAAAAAGAGCGAAGAAAAGCGCTGTCCGAGATGGAAGGAGCGAAAACGTAAAAAGGCAAGGAAGGACCGAAAGTCGTCGGCGTCCGGCGAACTATGAGGAATTGAACAATTTCTTTCCATGGCTTCCTTTGTTTTCACTCCTCGTTTCCGCCCGCGTCCACCCGTTGGCTGTTAATGAAATAAATTTGCTACCCAACTCATCCATCTTTTTTTTGCAGTTTTCCACACCGAACAGCTCTGCCACCGTAGCACCACAAGCCGTGGAAGGTGCAAGCTTGGGTCAAACCCGACCCAAGGATCATGGATCATGCAATGAGGATAATGTTGCCATCGACTTCCTCCCCCTTCGCAGACCCCAACCCACCCTACGTGCCCTGGCCGGAAACGAATGCCTTGAACTCTGCACTTGGACCCCTAAAAATGGCTCAATGAAAGGGGGGGCTTTCACGCGGGCTCGTGAAGAGAAATGCTGATGAAGACCAGTGCTGCGGTAAATATGCAACAAATTTGCACCGACATTTTCTGGCCAGGAGTGAACCGTTGGCTAGCGCTTTAGTGTTTTTGGGGGGGGGGGGTGTGCGAGCAATTTTTATGTACTCGGTTGCTTGCCCCAACCGGATGCTAATGACATGCCCAGTCGTGTTTTGCACCACAACGACCTTCGGCGGTGGAAATGGTTGTCTCTCCTTTCCGGCTACCTTTTTTTCCTGTGAGCGAGGTGGTGTACTTTTTCTCCATTGGCCTGTTTTTCCTTTTTCGTTTATTTGTTTTTCGTGCAACTCATTAATCATCTACCCACGGAAGGGGCTTGGAAAAACTGTGGAGGAGGGCTCAGGATCATCCGGAAAGGTGGCCGAACGGGCCAAGAACTGTATTAAAAAAGGGAAAATTGAAACAGCTTCTGAAACGGTGTGACTGGTGCGTGGGTCATGACGCGTGCGATGAAAAATGAGCCCTGGTCCATCTGCTCGAGATGCTTTCCTCCTTTCACTCACTTCCTCCACACCGTCCCAAGAGAAATGTTGTCACTGCGTTGGGCTCCCACGACGGACCAACGACGGCAAATGATGAATCCTAATTTATCCTCACCGAGCCGTTCGGCACCTTGTCCCCTAAACTAACAGGTTCATCATCATCGTCAGACCAGCGTGAAAGGAGAAGCAGCAACCGTCACAACGCGGCGTGATTTGATGCTGCAATTTAGGCGCAATTTATTACCACGCCACCAATCTCTGGGCCCACGCCGCACGCTTTCGGCTCGAGTGAGACAATTCATCACTAAATTAAACTGCCCTTTCCGGCCCCTGGTACCGGCATGATTTCTAATTGCTTGATGTACAGTGCTTTGTGATCGTTAATTTTGTGACGCACTCTCATCAGCGCGAGGACAGCATACTAAACATCTTCATAACGGCGTGAGCGGACGGAAGGAAATTTTGATTTAAAAATATTCAAACAACCACCGAGCGAATATAATCTAGAAGCCTATGGCGAAGCAAATAATGAACTAGCGCCATTAGTTGGTGGGAAATGATTCACTGTCGGAAACTCTAATGGTGAGGGATCAGTAACGGCCAAGTTTGCGTGGGAAGTAACGCTTTTCGAGCACTGTTGTAATTCTTTGGTTTGAAACAGTTTTATTTACACACAATGATGGCTAGCACCAACCCCTTTACTTGCTCTTCAAAGCGCCCTCCGTTCCTTTCGCCGCTTCTTTCTAACCACACACCGCGGAGTTTTTCTTTCTGCGCGAAAGACTAACAGTTAACTATTTCAAGTTTCATCTTGATTAACCCGGGATAAAATCCAACGGAACAGGATTGAGCAAAAGTTTCCCGCGCCCACCGCGAAGGCTTAACGAAATGTAAAGGCAAACTTGAACAAAGACACAACTTTTCGCATGCTCCGTCCCTCCCAACCGAGGGCCAGGGAGGTTTGCTGCGGAACTAGTTCGAGAAATGGAGTAACACAACTCGCGAGCCCTTCCCTGTGCGGCCAAAATACGCGCGTAATGTTGGAGGGCAGGGACAAAAAAAACTCACGGTAAGACCACCGGGCGTGTGGCTTATTCCAGTAACGATCGGCTTTCACGAACCGAGAGGACGGCCCTCCCTCATCTCGGGACTGGCTTTTCCGGTTCCGGGTAGCAAAAAAAAAAAACACTAGATAGAGCTCCTCCAAAGCTCTTACCGTCTTGGAACACTACACACTTGGATCGAAAGTTGGCGAAACGTTGGCTCGATGGCGACGACGATCCGGTGTACGATGCGAAAACGGAAACTTTTGATTACTATTATTATAAAACATTAAATTGAAAAGTGGGATTATGGTAAACTTTTAATTTAAATTGTTTTTCTTCTGTAACCGACCTTATTTCGCTATGGCGCGATCCGTATCGGTGCATGCAGGTAAGTAGAACACACTTTTATTATTACTTTATCGGGTATAAAAAGTGCACAGAGGGGTGTTCATTTCGCTACAGCCCGAGTGGGTGATACTTGTGCAAAAGAATGTGAAATTGGCTACAGCATGCGAAATAATCTCATCCACATCCTGCACAGGGCAAAACTTTAACAAGTGCTGAGAATTGTTTATTTCATTGTTAGCGAACTTAATAAGCAGGACCTACTTCCATATTTTATATGTAGGATTTTCCGGGCGGTTGATGTGAAGCTATTCAAGTTTATCCAGAAAGTTTTACTTACAACTTTTAACCATTGTACATCTCATTTTAATTCAGTAATATACATTCACTTCATAGACTCATAAAAACACACAATCAAAATCGAGGGACAAACCATTCTACCTACTGAAACCATTTCACAAAAATTCGTCTACAATAAACGCACTTCCATGCGACGATCCAACGCGTAATGTATTGCACTGCGGTTTGCCATATATTTCCCATTTGCGAACTTGCTCTCATGCCGTTGCTGCCTTTCTCAGAACCTTATCAAAAACAAACACGTCGTTGCAGCTCTGTAGTTTCGTCCATGTATTGTTCAAAGAGATTTTAACTGGGAGCTTCCCGGAAGAGGATTGTAAATGAAAATAGTCAAAAGAATAGATGTCAAGAGCGGCAGAGGTTATTCCGGAAATGTACCAACCAATGTGATTCGGGTTGATGAGTACATTCTTTTTTGTCTATTCAAAGTCCGACCATAGATATTTTGTCACTAAAGCATTGTATTACCTGTGCTGAAGACTAGATCTCTAACTAAAATCTCCAACTAAATTAAAAATAAATCAAAAACTTTATTCGCATTACTATTCAACTGAATGATTTCGGCATGTTTTTAAATTAACTCTATTGGTTTGAGACTTCAAAAGTCAGCACTTAAATCAAACTATTTAATAATGCAAAAAACAATCTCAAATAATTGCACAATAAATATAAAAGATCTCTGTTCAAAACCATTGGTGGTAAAGATAAAATCACATTTGAAAAACTTTATCGTAATTTTTTTTACTATTCCCTTCTTACCATTTCGACTTGCAACAATTATTAATGTGCTTCCACCCGTACATTCGGAGCTACAACCACAAACACAACACTGTGTTGTACACTGCCGTAGACATTCATTATCTTTACGGCCACTTCGGGAGCCAAACGGAGCGCGGCCAGTCCCAAATGCGGCAGCATCCGGTCGGCCAGACCAGAGCCCAAAAACCACAACAACGATCAAACACATACTGCCATTCCATACCTTGCCACTGCAACTGGACGAGCGGGCGAACTTCAAACGCTGTGGCCAGGGTGTTCTCCCCCTTCCGCCAAATGGGAAAATGGGAAAATGCGGCTGCATCGCAGGTGCAGCAGCCGGGGTGCAGCGTGAAACGAAATGATATGTTGAAATTTTGATGCCACGTTATTGTTGTGCCACGGGTTCCATTCGATTGAATTTTATATTAGCCTCGTTATGATGATGGTTATTGCCACTATCATCATCATTATCATAATACTTTCACTCGTAAACTGACGGCAAACGATGAAGCGTAGCCCGCGTTTGCGTTTCTCGCTCGGAATGAGCTTTTCATACGGCCAAACGTCAGCTCTTCCCCTTTTTGCGCCACTCGATGTGCCCTTGACCGCCACTGGCAAACTAATTTCTCCTCTGGGACGTTTCAACGAGCAAGCTTTTCTCTTTTGTTTGCAAGAAAAAACGAATGAAATGCAGGGACAATTTTGAGCCACAGCTTGTCCTGGGTGGGGTAGGAGTTTTGAAATGCTCTTGCCTGTGCAAGTCGATTCGGACAAAGCCCTCGGGAAATCCCGTTGAGTCTCCCACTGCGAACACAGGTCTGAATTCGAAGAAGTAACAAATTGCTTGCATGTTACTTTGCTAGAATTCCATCTACACTGATACAGTTCCACAAAGCACAAGCCCCAAGTGCTTCAGTTTGTCCAGTTAAGTATTCATGTCTAGTACGGTAGTATTTGTAAAGAGAAGGATTCTCATTCGCTTGCTGTGTTCAATGGTTCGTAAGCTCATCAAACCATTTGAGCTTGACGTGGGTAAACTTATGATTTCTAGTTTTACCAATATGCAATAGTACACGGTAACCTATCATGTCTACAATTGTTGCACGAATCATAATGTTACACATGTTGCTAATGGTATGTATATCTGTATGGTTAATCGTCTTCAACGAAATGTGAAGCCTGGATTGAAAACCATTAACATTACCCTACATTTAAAAAGCTTAGCTCCATGGGCCCAACATTGAGTATATTACAATATCAGCGACTCAACAGGAACCGAACCAAGCATACGCACTGGAGAATCGGAAAACACATTCAAATGATTACATTCGATCGTTTACCATCTTCTACATTCAGAGGAATCCATGTTCAATCGGCTAAACAATTTCGAAACCGATATCTCGAGCTTGGTCTCTTGGGCTTCGTTCAATATTTTACAACTTCACCCAGTTCCAAAGGTTGGTTGGCAGGGAAATCGAAAGGTTGGTTGGAGGAGCAAATTCCTTGGTAGCATGGAAATGGCAGAAATCCCACCGCTCGTGGCACCAAAGCCATCAGGTTCGGATTTTGATTCGTCTGTTTACAAGCAACAGTGACGCAGTTTCCCTCCTGGTGGGAATTGAATATGAGCTGAAATATGAACACTGGGCCGAGTGGGTAGTGATTGAGCCGATGCCGACCAACAGATAAACAAGTTGATATGCAGGACATCGCAAATTGTAGGACATGATAAAGGTTCTAGGCAATCGTCATCCGGCTCTGGCTTATGAATATCCTTTACAAATCTGCCGTAAATAAACGACTTTAGATTGCAAAATAATCAAATTGTCGAATAGAAACCAGAGGCCGCCGGTGCAAACAAAGCCAATCCAATAACGATAATGTACCAACAAGCCGGGGCTTATCTTGTGCGGGGAATTTTCACCCAACACCGCAAGCCTTTCGAACGTTGTTATGCTGGAAGGTACTGGGTGCCATTTTTTTGCCGAAAAGCTTCTCTTCGCTAGACACAAATTGAAAACATACTACATTCACACGGCAAAAGCAAGGGAAAGGAGGAAATTTGGGGATCGAAACGATCGTCTCCTCGGTCGCGCGTGGGTAGGCGGGAAAATTTGCCACAAAAGCACTCGAACCCTGGAGCAGATCGGAATTGTATTGACGCCAGAAACTTCGTAACCTCTTCGTCAACCTCGACGACCATGGAATGAACTTTAGAAAGCGGGCCAGCTTCTAACGACGCACCGTGTGGCCGCTGGCGGACATAAATCATGCAACGCCTACTTGCGCCGCAGCAGCGGCCAATCTGGCTGACTTTGGTCCACCCATACCAACGCACCACGGGGCCAACAGCATTTGTCTTCCGTTTGGAGTCTCGCGACTCTGGCCGATGCTACCTGCCGGCTATTTGTCAACGGAGACTGATGAAACGTATGACCCGCGGCTACGCAAGTGATTCCGACTGCTGGGCACCAACGAGCGCAATAATAAAATGATTTATTTCGCCCATACATCTTCTCGGGCTGAAGTCTTGTGCCGTGTGGAAGCCGCCTTCCAGCAAGGCAGCCACGGCAGTAATCTGTACTTCATACGAAACCGAAAGGAAGCGGTACAATAATAGCGGCACGTTAGATGGCGGAGAAATTTCTCCGCCCCATTTTACAGCCAAGATGGAAGGCGAGGAACGGAAAGCCGAGCCTATTTGCGAGCGCACGCCGACAGGCAGATGTTTGTTTACCGTTGTAAACGTAAATTGGTTCCTGCGCTCCGTGGAAGGCGGAGAACGTAATTGTAAACAATCGCGACAATTGTTCGGCGGAATGTGGGAAGCTCGAACTTCAGCTCGAAAGTCTTCTGTGAGATGATGAACATACGCCCGTGCCTACCTGTGGCGTATGCCTGATTGCGAAAGGCTTTCCACAATGTGCCGTAAATACGTCTTAGGAGGTCTCCATATCAACATCTGCGTGCAACACCGTTTCGACGGAATTGGTTGGCTCGTGTCTTTTGTTTCATTCGCCGTATCGTTTTGCTGTATCATTAAGTGGATCCGCTTAACATTCTCCACATGTTGTCAACCGGAAAGAGAAAACCCTGCTGGGACTATTATTCTTCTCAATTTGCAGCGACGTTGATAACTCACGGTGGGCTTTCATTTGATGGTAGCAATTCATGCGTTATTGAAATATAATTACACTAAGATTAGACATCAAATAATTAACACACAACCGTCATCAAATCTTTAGAAGCTTCACATCACAATTTTATGAGCATCACTATCTGAATGAGGCACCAGGCGTCTCCATCACTTCTCAAAATCACCATGCGTCTCCATCACCACTCAAAAAACACCATGCGTCTCCATCACGAACCCAAAGCCACCATGCGCCTCCATCGCACAAATTAAACAGTTTTACCATGTGCTAGTTTTTGTCCGCCAATCAAAAATTTTAAACGATCCATCCCAACGAACTGACAGCACCAGCTTGTCTGTCAAGCGAGGTTAAATTAATGGTGGTATCATGTTCATCGAGAATAAAAAAACGTCAGACTTTAAGAAGCTTAAAATCGAGCCCTTTGAAGAACGCAAAACCGCTCCCCGAGGCAACCAACCAGCCAGCCCCGGGAAGCTATTAGGCATGAATTATGAACTCTCGCCAAACATGTCAACGAAGTGCGAGGTGCGAAACCACCCTCGCATTAGGCCGAACTGGGGGAGGACAAGGTGGCCTGCAAGCCAACCTGGCCGAAAAAACGCGGTTGACCTGTTCCGGGTGGACCATCTGGCTTTGCCGGTTTGCTCCTCTGTTGCACTTTCCCATGCACACACGGAGGTAGAAGAGGACCCAAAACACTCGACACACACACACACACACACACGCACACTTCAGTTAACCAAACATTCCTTTCCATTGCCCGCTTCTACCGCTCCCATCTCGTGGCCTTTAGAAGCATAGGACACGGTTGCGAGGATTCCCAGAAATGATGGCCGAGTTTGTTGTAGCCGAGTGATATAATCAAAATTTATCGCAGCACATTTTTGCAGCCCACGAGCGCCAGTAGGCACGTCCACGCCTCGGGACGATGGTCGGCGGTGCGATGGTGGTGCTGATTTTTCCATACACTCCTGAGCCCGTCGTGGTGTTTGCTTTAGATCCAGTCCGGGCCATATTCACACACGAGCCTGCGGGGTAAAGCCTGGGAACGCGGGCAACACTCCGTCAAGGATATTTCAGCTGATGCGTTCCATAAATTTCATTTTATGACAGCAGCATCAGTGTCGGCCCTTTCGGATTCTTCTTTTTTTGTCTACTGGCTGCTACATGTGAGGCGGCCGCTTTTTTCTCCTACGAAACATTTAGAAGCAAACGCCGAGGGATAGAGAATAGTAGAGAGTGCTTCTCCTTTGCCATACAACTCCGCAAGCAAACGATATATTACCGCATATGCGTTCACCTTCACTCGCTCGTACGCTCATCATAAATTATCCCCTTCATAAACACACACACACACACATATACATGCACCATCGAGCTTTCCAACCGCCAACCGAAGGATACTCTGCTGCTGATGGATTAGTCCCGGAATCATGGAAGCGGTTAAAGTGTATCCCTTACCCTTCCCAGAGCGCAACGCTGACGGAAGCGCATCCCAGCGGTCCTAATTACCACCGCAGTTTCGTGCGGTAACTGGAGGAGAAAATATCATACACACATACACACAGAAACATAAGAAAAAATCTTCCAGCTCTTACGAAACGAATAGAGAAGGATGAAATGGCGACGACGACGACGACGACCGGCCAACTCGCCATGGAGCTGTGAATCGCTGTGGAAAAAGTACAACAAAATGGTCCAGACCATTCCTGAGAGGTATGGAAATTAATGGAAAACAAGTCCTCAACACAGTTCTGTTTTGGTGCCTGGTTGCATCCTTAAATGAGACGATGATGAACGGAACTAGAAAACTGAACTGTTGCCTGCTGCACGTTGGCATTACGAAAACATGCTACTGATTATTTGTGCCGATTTGTTTCGAAGATATCTGTTTCATGAGGTCGAGTCCATGCAGATTTGTTTGCGGTATGACATTTTATTTTGAGGAAGGGAATAGTACTAACATATTTTACTACATTATGAGTGAATAAATTTATGAATAGTCATATGAGTTTGAAACATTAAAAACCCTTCAAAATAAGTAATGTTGGAAATGAAATTACTAAACGACTGCTTCAACTTTCCGTGAGCCAAATGCAACTGATCTCTTCAACTTAACCTCAACCTTACCCTCAAAACCCGCAAAGATAATGCATTTGGATTTGTTAGTTACGCCAAAAACTGCAGCGCCGGGATTGCATTTACGGATCAGGACCTCAGGTGTTTCGGGTAATGGATGGTGCGAAATGGATCCTTCCCTTGAAACGTGAAATCTCACCTCACCTCACGCTCCTTTCCGGTAGTGAAAGGTCTACAACCGGCGGCGATTATGGTCAATTGCGAAGGAGCTGATTCGCTTCGTTTTGCCCCCAAAACGGATCATGCTCGTTCTGGTTCTCAACGTGAAACCGAGCCCGGCATGGTAAAACGGACGATGACGCACTCTAGTGCACATTTTCGGGCAGCTGGAAGGATTTGTTTTTCACCACCACTACAGGGGCCAACACCTGCACCATTCACAGCACGGTGTTGAATGGATCCAGGCTCTCATGCTCATCCTAGCGCACTTGCAGCATCTCAGCGCGCCGGATTCAAAAGATTCTCGCTCAAATTGAAGGTGATTAAGCAGCCCCTTTCCATTCGGCGGGCAGCTGGCACTTTTCAATTCCTTTAAAATATTTGCACCGGCCCCGGGCAACCGGATTCATTTGCAAGGGCGGAAAATGCAGCAGAAGAAAACTAACCACGAAGCGCTACAGTTTTCCCGCGGGCAAGCCTGTGCTTCATCACCCGTCAACAAACCGCTTTCTGCCCCTTGCCGGAGGTGCTGTCCAGGGTTTTCGGAAATAATCAGCCTCCAAAATGAGGTTGAATAAAACAACACCCGGAGCGAACGTTTGCGGAGCATTTTTCATTTTAAAATTCATGGTACTCCTTGTAAATAAATAACATCCATTAGAGTGGACTTTTTGTGGCCATCCTGTCGGTGGTTCCCGGTTGGTCACATTGCAAAGCCAACAAGCAGTGGTTGGATATCATCCCTCTTCAGTGTTTGCTAGAGATGTATTTCTGCTTTTGTCAAGACACGCCATTGAATGCGTTTTATATAGAATTCTGCTGTTTCGTTCTTGTTTTCTAACATTGTGACCATGTTACGAAAATGGAAAGGTTAAAAATACTCTAACGTACGACATTGCCTTAGTGAAACATGTTACTAGAAAAAAAAACATAGACTAAAATCTCCAATTCAAACAGTTGGTCAAACCAGTTTCTACCATTTTCACACAAATTTGCGTCACAAACTGCACACATTGACGGTGACGCTCGGGCTTGGAAAAGACGAACTTTTGAGCCACAAACGTGGAAATCTAGTGTTATGCTTCGTCACATCATATTAACGACAGCGCATAGTCATAACGAGCGTGCGGCAACAAAGGAAAACTGAACACAAACGAAACCCTGCTCGACATGCTCGACACAACTGCTTTACATACAGCTTTTTCTAGTGAGATTTTGCCGGAAACGCAGAAAGTGCATCGGTACACCACACAACAGTTGGTTTGACCGCTTCGGGGGAAGTTTTCTTGCCGACTGTATCGGTATCAAGCAATATGAATTATGTTCGTAGTCATGTGCTTTGCATTCATAGATCTAACGAGATGTTTCAAATTTCAAATTCATCGTTGTGAAGGATGCCAGCACAATATTTTGTTCCCGAAACTGTTGATAATAACCGAGGTTATAATTTTGCTGCTTAAATTTTCAGTAGTCATTTAATTCAAATTGTATTGTCAGTAAAGATATTAAGGCTTGTAATAAGAGAGAGTGACATTTGACTCTTATTCATCCTCCGTTTCCAGTTTTGGGAACTTTGAGGGATGAAAAGATTATTTTGGGAATGTACAGAAAAAGAAAGTGAGAATTCTTGAAGTTAATATATAAAACCTTTGCTTTTTTTATGTTTGAGGTCGAAATGCACGTTGTATTTTTGTTGCAGCAATTATTATTTTGAAGAAATTACAACCAGTCAATTAATATTACAAAACCAATTCTAAATAATAAATTAACACCCGCACTTCTACAGGAAAAAAGGATTTGGGTAAAACACTGTCATCGATCGTTCTTGGAATGCATATTGTTTGTTGAAGCATAATTTTTAACCGTCACATACATCATCACAAACAACTATTTTCCAAACTCTCACACTCAATAACGGGTGCGAAAATGTTTGGAAATCTATTTTTCACACGCCGACCGTACAACACATTTTCGCACATTTTGACAGTTAACTGACCGCATGACAGCATTTAACCGTTTGCAATGGTTGCTTCGCGCTTCATGTAATCTAAGCATAATGTGTAAGGCCAATAGTATTGTTTAGCCAAGGAAACAATTCACGGAGCTTTCATGTGAAGTGTTGAGGCTTCATCGTGATTTACTTTGCACCTTTTCACAAACGCTTTTCGCTCTGTTGCTACCAACCACGTACTACCCCGACACTGCTGTAGCTTCGTGGCGGATTCGGAAGGAAATGTCTGTCACCCGGGAAACACCCCGTAATTACACCCGGGAGGCTTCCCACATCCGCATGCCCAATTCAAGGCCCACTTATAGTAATGTATTTGGGCTTCCACGAGCCGCAGCACGTTCAAGGGCCGGCAAAGCGCAAACGACGATCCGCTTGACGTGGCGTAAAATTGAACATCATGCAAGGGCTCGGTGGAGGCCATTCTAGCGTCGTAGCAACCGCCGCTTTGCACCGAGGCAGTTCCCACGAAATTATGGGAATATGCGGCTGCAATTGGAAATGGCTTCACTTGCTCTTCGATGCCCGGCGGACGTCCACCTACGACGAAGCAGTCTGCGGAAACCCGGTCCGTGCTATCATAACATCTCATCGTGCGCCGGCTACGAGACTTTTCTTACGGAAAACGGAGCCAAAGTGCATATGGATTGAAAACTGCACCAAACTCGGAGCGAACACCGACACGATCGTTTCTATTTCTGCTGCAACATTATCAACAATTTTATGAGATTGGAGCATATTCATAATTTTCGCTGAAGCCAAAACGTTCAACATTGCTGTCAGACGTCGGCAAACCGAGGGCCCGAGCAGGTGTCCGTGACATGCTCAACGTGGCTCCGTCAGGTCTGAAAGTGGCGACCACTTTCTGCATTCCAGTGCATCCGTTGCAGCTTTTTACCGAAAAAAAACCCCAATTCCAGCTAGAGACGTTCCAGGGTTTGCTCCAAAACGAAACCGGAAGCCAGTGTGGAGCGTACCCTGCCGCAGCCGCGACACCGATAGCTTGTCATTTGTTTCACTTTCACGAAAAACTGTCGTCAGCTGCAGCATCTTGTCCGTGAGCGTGCAGCATCCCCCGAAGCACCGGAAGGCAACCAAAAGTCACCATTTGCTTAAACGAAAACGCCCCAGGTACGTGTTTTTCTTTTCGTGTTGACGTTTGTCGTGTTGGGAAATTCTACTTTTCCACAAAAGCGAGCGCGGAAGGTATGTTCGAGGTATGAAACCGGGAATCCAGGGAGCATCAAGTGTATGATCTCCACCGCTTGCTTTAAAAAACGACACACTCATTTTAAACATTGGTACTTACGTTTCAAACAATATGTGTAACCACCCTCACTATCTCGTCTCTTATAAGTAAAAGATAAAAACTTGCTAACTTGCAAAAATTTAAAAATTTAAAAATGATTTTCATATAGCTTATGACTACGTTATAATATGCAAATTTTCCTTCAGAATTTTAAGTCCACAACACTCTGTGAGCTATATACAAAGGAAAACAGACGTACCAACATGCAGAAAAAAGCTAAGGCAACAATTGACTTTGTTAATAAATACACTGCATTAGGATCGCGCTGAAGTCGCTGGAATATTCGCGTGCTTACTTTCATCTTCGTGTTTTCTTCACAAAGCACCAAATTGGACTCGAAAGGGTAAGGGCAAAGTAAAACATAAAGCAAAAAAAGGAATCAAATACTCCCCCAGTGTCCTTCCAGGTGCAGCCGAGTTTGCAGCGTGTCGGGCATAAGCCAAAGCCAACAAACTGTGTCCTCCCGTTATGCTTTTTTTACCGGCGAAGATGTCCTTTTCTACACACGTCGTCATCCTTCTGCTTCCGTGGGTTAACGCGGTCGTCTCGAACGCGGAATGGCAGACAACGTGAGTGATATAGAGCGAGAGAAAGAAAGAGGTAGTGACGAATAGAAAGAAAGAGTACAACCAACAGACCGAGTTTCCTTTCATAGAAAATAGCTCGAATGGTACAACACGGCACGGAGACCTAAAGGAAGTTACATGTTTTCATTTATTTCCTCTGCATCGCGCCCGGATGCTGCTTCTGGCGAGCACACAAACACCAACACACACACACACACACACACACACATACAAAAAGCGCCCGGTCGTGACCGTATGTTTTAGCTTTATTATTATTGCTACCTTTCCGCAGCGCGATTCGCCGCCGGAGGGCGCAAACGCTTCGTGCTTCCTTTTTCAGCGAACATCAGCTTCATCTTCCGGAGTGCACAGCATGTTTTCCAGCTGGTGGGTGCATCAGCCGGAAGCGGTGGCAACATTTGCCACCAGCTCGTGGCTCCCCTCCCCGCCCAACGAACTCTCCAGGTCGAAACGAAACGAAAAAGCGAACGACACAAAGGCCACAGATGCATACGATTACGTGCGCCGTCCGGTGACGCGCGGTGGGCCATCCTTTCGGCGCAAACCTCTGCAGAGCGGTGCGGTTCCGGTGCACACAACAAAACGACAGGGCGAACCCTGTAACCCCGGGACTACCCTTTTTTTGAGGGAGCCACCGCGCCCACGGTGCGGCGCCACTTTACCTTGGGCGGATGAAATTTATTTATAAAACTGCATTTCATGCTCGTAACTAATTTGCCCGTGTGGGAAAAATTTCGAAACGAGCAACTTTCTCCCCATCGGACGGAATGGAAACCTGACCGGCGACCGGATCCCTTGCTTTGGGTAACCTAACTTAACACACACGTACACAGGGGTAGCCCGTTGTGGGGAGGCATAAAGCATTAAGTAACGCGAACAAACCTCCTACTCGATGCACCCCTTTGTAACGCTCTCGATCGTTTCGGTTTTGCACTCGTTGTGTTTTAGCCTTTCTTTTTCTACATCCTGTGGATGATGATGATGATGATGATGATGATGATGGTGGTCGCCATGGAGTGATCCCTTTGCTTTGCGCCGAACGGGTGCGGTCAAATCGGTTGAGGGTGTCGACTGTGGCTCACAACGAAAAACGGGAGAACAATCCCACATCCTTTTTTTTCCCATCCGACCGTCGAGTGCCTGATTGGACCCGATATTCCTTCCCCGGGTGGATGGTATGCAGTAGCAGGGAAAACCCCTCAATAAAAAAAATAACTCCAACAGCCCTACTGGAGTGGATACCGACCCCTGGAGGGCATTCGCGCGAGTAGCGCCGCTTGTGTTTGTGCACGCCCTGTGTTTCGCAAAAATGATGCAAATTTCCGTTTACGTCAAGCGCAGCGCAATATCCTCCGGCTCCATTCGGGATCGGCGCGGAAAATGTTCCCCGGTTACCCGCTCGCTCGCGCGTTCGGGTGGCTGCAGGTTAATTACTTCATCACCGAGCCGGGTTAATCGAGAAGCACCGAAATAAGCACACAATTTGATGGGACGCGCACCGGAGGCAGTATGCAAACAGAACAGAGGCTGGGGTTGAAAACGCTCATAAAGCAGTATCATATGTGTTTGTATGATCGTTTTAATTTCCACCATTCTTTCGAGCCCGCAAATCGTTTCGGTTTCATTACACAAACGGGGGAAAGGGGGGAGGGGGGAGGGGTAGAATCTGAGAATTGAAAATCGAGTAATGTTTTATGATCCGGTATGAAAATGTTTCAAACACTTCACAAGAATTATAAAAGCTTGTGTACTTTATACTTTCATTGAAAGCTTAATTTTTTGAAAATAATCATTCAAAGGTCATTCCTGTCATTGCCTTGCAACGATATTTAAATAAATGAATGCCTTGTCATAAAAGGTGCGATAATCTGAAGCAAGTATTTTCAGGCCTTTGTAACATTATATCAAATGAAGATATTTTCTTGTTTCGAACAACATTTGAAAGGTGCATTTGTACTTATTTTTCATGAGCAACCTTTTTTTTAAATTCAAATGTCTACATTACATACAAAAAATAAAAGGCCAAAACAACTTGCGTAAAAAATTTCAAGTTTTGTTACTCTTTTGCTTTTCATAATCATCAGAAGGAACTCTTTCAGATTCTTCAAACTATTTTGTGTAACGATATATTGATACATTTCATGTTTACATGACCGTGTCAAATTATTCCATCCATATTTCGTTGCTAGTCATGCGTAATTGAGTTTTATTCTCGAAAGTGATCAATTTAGCTCCAGAGATTGGCAAACCAGCAAAACTTGACTTATTTATTTTTTCCCCGGCATGTAGACATGTGCCCGAAAAATATGCTCCATACCAATGAAAAACATCGTTTGCCCTTTCCAATCAATGCATAACAACGTTTTACTAGGAAAAATAAATAAAAATGGAGGGGCAAACTTCAAAAATGCAATTGCATTCCGCTTTCGCCATCTATCATGCAATTGCATGCCGATGCAGCGCATTTGCAGCCGATTGCTGTTTCTCTTCCCACGTTGAATGACGGATTGTTACGTTTACTCACCCTCTTTTCTCTTTTTCGTTCCCTGCAATTCTCTGAACTTGTGTAATTAAGTCAGATTTGAGCGAAAAAATTAGATTAAATCGAGTGGATATAGGAGCACACGCACACACACACACAAGAAACGCTTCTTTCAACACTGGTTGATGATATTTAGGGTATTAAAAAGTATCCCTCCACATCCCTGTCGGATTTCCCTGGGGGATCAAACCAGGGACCTGGATCATTTTTCCCATTTCTTGTATGTACCAACAAGCCTAATGGAGGATAAAGTACAAACGAATGGATTGTTTCATCATCAAACAATTGCAGTGAATATTTCATCGCATCGCGGGTGCATCGTTCGACCCTGGGGCCGGAATGTTCGTGTCTGTATGAAATATTTCAAATAGTTTTCCATTTTCTCCCATTTGTTACCCACCAGGCAAAAAAGAAGTGGACCATTGGATAAAATCCACAATGGTACCGTGTTAAGCGCCACCTACCAAGCGCTCGCAAATCCCTGGTTCAAAGGGGATCCCAAAAGGTGAGGGAGGGGGCAAACGCGTTGAAGGATTTGGGAGTTTACTTAATAGCGTGCAAACGTGCGAGTGACGCACCATTCCGGTATGCCAGCAGACCGAACGATACACTACGGGGCGAAGGTCATACTGGAATCGAGCAAGAAAAACACACCGAAAGCGCTCGCCATGGTGTGGCCTTCGTGTGAAATGGGAAAACTGTCGCTTCAAATGGGAACACGCAGCAGGTCGACGCTTTTTTCCCTGATAGTGTAAGCCCCTTACAGAGCCCCAAACGGCATCGAACGTTGATTCGAAGATCAACGGACTTGAACTCGAGCAGGAACCGGAAAAAAGTCCAGTAATTCCACCACGAAATTTAACCCGTCCAATTCATCCAGCATGCTGTCCCTGGGTACTTTTCTCCTTTCCTTGGAGGCGAGCATTGCATTGCATCTGACAAAACTGCTCTGCAGCCAGATGTTCCATTTTCCGACCGGGAAACGGCAGATTATACCATCAATATTTAAATTGTTTCGATGCACATGGAAAATATGTGGATGCTTCATAACCTCTCCCTCAAACTCGCGCTCTCTCTCTCTCTCTCTCTCTCTCTCTTTCCCTCTCCCTACCTGTTTCATATCCTCGTCTCTCCAACCAAACGATTGTAGCTATTCATTTTGCCATCCAACTTAAAACCGGCCACTCCATCCCGTTTTCGAACGCTCGCGTTATGTTTTTCTACCACTCACCAGCGACTGACTGGAAACTGGCCTGAATGCCCTTTTTCCATCACAATTTGAGGCAAGTCCTTCCCTCCACTCCGAAACGACGCTCGGGGAATGCAAATGGCTAAAAGTTCATCCACCCCAGGGCATGGGCATCAGTCGAAAACGGTTCGCAAATGTGTGCCCGGGAAGCGCGTAGCCACCATTTGCCGTGGCGCGGTCCATTAATTTCCCTCCCGGCAGCTGTGTAGGTGGAAAATTTATGCACACTCGGTGCAACCATCCGAGCCAGGTTAGGAAACGTAATTTCCAGCACGTAAAGTATGTGAGAGATAACCGTTGCATATGAATCTTCATCTGCATCGAAACTGTACTGGTTGGTATTTGTGGTTAGGAAGATTCAACTTAATAGAATCAAAAATAGGTTTGAAAAGGAACATGAATGAGAGATAGCTTACATTAAACTTATATTTACAGCTGCCAAATCAATTGCATATACGAAATAGAAACTCATTTCTCTAACTTTTACACTGTTCAGGCTTCAATCATGAAGAACTTTGAGACATCTTTGCGCATGAACACCTTCGATCGACAGATGAATGCACATCCATATAAAAAAGACTTCCTTTAACGAACGACCCTAAGCATGTAACATATCTATGGCACGAGAAACCGATGTGCAAATAAAAAGAAAAACCAAATGCATCTTCCAAAACAAGCGTAACTTTCTTGAAAACAATGACAGAAAAAGGTGCAACAATTTCCCGAACCAGCGAGATGGAAGTGTGATAACGCCATGAGGGACACAAAATACGTTCCGAACTTTTCCTTTGCCGATGACACATCCAGTGACAAGTTGTTGCTGGCCCCCGATGCCTGAGCTGCTTATTATTTCCCTACCTCGGCTGACAGCTTCCGAGTTGAAATATATGAAGCAAATCCCTAGTGCAAGCACTCAATCCACTTCCCCCTCACTCTAGCAGTGGCTCCAAAGCCCCCCCCCCCCCCCTTCATTGGTTTCTCGTGCTCTTCCACGTTGTCGTCACATGATTTGAGAAGAGTTTTCCTGTCTCCAGCTCGTTGGTGGTGTTCGTTTTTTTCCCGCCTCTTTTTACTTCCTTCGAAACCGATCGGATGGAAACTTATTCGATCTGTCAGACGGTTTAGTTCTTGTTATAGTTTTTCAATTTGCCACCCTCTCTTTCAAACCGGTGCAAAGAAACCCGACCTGGTGAAGGTGAAAGAAGGAAATGTGTCCCTGTCTCCCGAGCTAGGGAGTTCCGTTTCCCTGTTTTTCCTCGGTCGGCACCAGTTGAGCAGTTAGTGTGCTTCCACAGTGTGCGCTGTCAACGGTGAGCAGTGAAACTCTGACAGTCGTTAGCACAAACGTTTCGGTAGCAAACGGAAGCGGAAAGATAGCAGATACAAACACAAACACACACAAACACAGAACGAAAAAGAAAAACCCCAAGATATTCCCATTCTTCCAGCGTTTGCTCGGTTTTTATTTCGCAAAAGCCGAAGCGAAAGGTAGGAAAGTTTTTATTTGCCCACAGGATGGCCCCGCGTGAAAGACGTATCCGTATTGCGACCCGTCTTCCGGCACCGGGAGTTTCTATTGACAGGCGCCCGGCACGCGGGCAGAATATTCTCGCTGGCCCCGTTTATTTACTTCGATTTAATAATAATCATTTGCCGCGCGTGCAGAAAACTTTTGCCGAACGGCGTTTGGGATGATTCCGGATCGAACGGATTGAAAGGATTGCGTCTTATTTTCCAACAGATTCCCGAGCGCGTAGCCAAGGACATTGAGCTATTGGAGTGGCTTTAATTTCCGTCGACCGATACGCACACAACAACCGCTTTTTCCTTCCATCGAGACGTCGCGGAACCAAATGTCCAGAAAGGAACAACGGTTAGCTACGGAAACTCGATACCCCCTGCAACTCCCCGGTGGCTAATCGTTTGTTTATCAACTGTGGTAATTAGCTCCCGGGAATCATAACGAGCGTGTTTTTCCGGCCCACGGAATAACCGAACCGCGGCCCAACGTGCAGACGTTTCGCGTCGTAGATGGATGGCATGGCGGGCAAAAACTTTATCTTACTTTGACCGCCACTCCTCTCGAACATCTCGAAACCAGCTTGCCTGCCGACCGTAAACGATTCTCCCGATCCGTTTTGCTGTGGCAAAACTTTTGACCCATAACGGTGGGTGGGCGGTGGGCGGTTGGAAATGGACGTACTGGGGTCCATTGCTGGAGCTAATTGCTGCCACATTCTCGGCGAGCTACACCGATGCGAAACGGGTCAATCGTATCCGGTGTGGAAACTTCGTCGAACTTCTATCGAGTGGAGGGGGTAGGGAAAGGGGGGAGGGGAGGGGGGCATAAAATTCAACCCACAAGCTGCCGAAATGAGGTTTCAGTGGGTAGTTTTCTAAGCGCTCCACCGTTTCCGGAGTGTTGCGCGGAGTGGATGTACTACTGCTAATTGGATAAGTCTTAATGCGCAGACAGAGGCTTTGGGAGTCAACTTTAAAGGAGCAAAGTTGTCTTGCTTGAGCCATTTTATTGGACAATGAAGAGGGTTTGCTGAATGTCGGGTTAATTGTTCTACGTGGAAACTACTTACCGGGAGTTTTATTCGGCTGCTTGACAGAATAGTAGATTTCAAAGTTTGTACTTTGTTTGATACAATGTTGAAAGGAATAAGGTTCTATAATATTAACTACCTCCTTTATTCATTCCAGTTTTCTTTATTCTTCTGAACTATTTATTTTCCTACGCCTTTTTGTTTAACACTTTCAATTATATTCCACTATTTCGCTCAACAAAGTTTCACCATTCAATTGGAACAAAATTCGACTGGAAACGTTAATTAAAATTAGGTTTATTATGATCCCAAAATAAAATATGTTTACTTTGATCCTTTAATTTAAAACAAATATGGCATTTAATTTAAAAAAAAAAAACATATTTTTGTAGTACTTATTTTTAATACAAACTGTGGACCAATACATTTCTGTAAAAATACCATATGCTACAGAAGTGTGTGACTTATTCTCACAATCAACTTTAATGTTCTGTTTATACTCCGCATTAAAGAATTTCTCCCGAAATGTCTAACGCTTTAAAGTTCGTTGACTTCATCAGAACGCACTCCTAATAAAGCGTTCCCTCACACGAACATTATCCATTTCAAATGACGACTCAAATGACTGCAAGTTGTTACACCCAACACAACAAGCAAAGCGTAACATTACCTTTTACCGTTGGCTGAAAAATGCACTCGCTCGGTAAAACTTTCGCCATCGGGAAATTCCAGCCATGCAATCAGTGTGCCACTTACTTCGGGAGAACATAACTTTATCTCTCCACTAGCGTCTTCTTCTACGGGGGAGGGAGTTGTCTAGCAAAGGAAACTAGAACCCTAACGCCGGTAAGTGTACCGCCAAAAGAACAATAAGCGATCACAATCGCAACCTAATGCCGTGGCAATAAATACCGACTTCCACGACCACGACCGGAGACCGCGACGTAAGCAAAAACCGCTCAAAGTTCGACACCAAACCGGGAAGGGAGCACCGTTTGCCATGGCTTTCGCCCCGAGGAAAACCACAAACGGAGCATGTATGCTTTCGCTGTGTTGTTATCTAGCGGAGTTGGGCCACCATTACAACACGCTCCTGCGCTCGTGCGCCGAAAGTTGTAACGGTAACATTTCAACATTTGCGGTCGCGTGTTCGAACCATTTCGACAAACTTTTCCCAGAACAACTCCCTCCGCGCGCGCGAGGAGGGGCTCGATATCGATGAAGTTTTCCCATGACCTGCGCTCGCGCTGCTAGGCGGATCGGTCAAGTTCATTTCCCACGGGGACGGCCAGGACGCCAGGAGGCCAAGGTAAGTACACACTGCTGTTCAACACCTCCGACGGTGCAGCGCTGCTTTGTTTCAATGGAAAGGAGTGGCCGGGCACGAGGTGCCACTGCTGGCGGGAAACTTTATCATTTATCCCTCCTGCAACATTTCCCGGTGGAACACTGGTTGGACGCCGAACGCCCGACACCGTCGGGGACATCGAATCATAAATGGATCATAAATTTCTCCCAGGCGTGCCCAGCGAGGAAAGTGCAGCTGTTGCAATCCTGAACTTAAGCCGCCATTACACGGTAGAAATCGGTGCCACTTTTACGACGAAAGCGCCTAAAGTTATGCAATCAAAAGGAATCAATGGGATTTGTTTAAAGCAATTTAAATAAATTCATTATATTTTGTAAAATTGTTATTAACTGCTGAATATTCGATCAAATATTTTTCGTGAAAGTGAACCCTCTATCAGATGAGCGAAAAATAACACATCCAACCGCATGCATGTATTTTCCAGCAGGAAAATTGTGTAGACATGCAGCCCTTTCCCGATCGACCGTCCATAAACGTATGCATCTATGCCATGTATGCGAATGGACCAAACTGGGAACAGCTTTAAGTTCTGTCGTCTAGACGGTAAAATTGTCTAGAAATTATTCCACCACATTCAGCACGCCCAAGGCAGCGCTCCCGGGACTACTGCAAAGCACCCGCTCGTAAACTGTAACTTAATATGATTGCACCCGACGGGGATCGAACATGCTGGAATGCTTGGCTCGGGGCATCGGTAGTGGATGCAAAAAAAAGGAAAAATCTCTCCCAACGACAAACCCGTGAAAAGCATAGGAGAAAATACAGCATGCAGCAGTGAGCAGAGAGAAGAGAAAAAAAAAGCAACGCGTCCCTATGGGCCGAACTGTCAGGACTAATGATGACCCCGACTCCGCAAGCACTACAATATGCTTTTTTCCTCTCTTTCATAGGACAGTTTCTCCGGTCAGCTGCATGGTCAGCAGCTCAGTTTACAGTTTTTCACTGCAGTTATCATTATCACTCCGTACTCGGAATCCTCCCCCGCGAAAGGCTATGTTTATGGATGATCGCTTTTTACTCCCGTTTCTAGCTGTACCCCGTCATTCCAGGCACATACTCCCACAGGGACAGGGACCTTAACGGCAGTTGAAAGTTAAGACTAGTTTTCCCCGGCATCGTAACGTATGATTTTAACGGGTCATCTAATGGCAAGGTTCGCGCAGTGGTCAGCAAATGGAACAATCAATGTTTATGTGCGGTATCTGTGTCCTGCAGCGAGTCTTTCTTTTAGATGCCATGTTACAAATAAGCACAGGCAGGGTTGTACACAACGCTACGATAAAAGAAAAAGTATTATTGACAACTTGTCAAGTGTGAATCGCGACGAACGATTTAAACAACACATTTAATGCACCTCATGAAATGAATCTATTTAAATTGGTATAGAAATGCTCTACAATTTATCGAAATGAAGAAATATAACTTCATTACAGTAAATGCAATCTGAAAATCATTTCTAATCCAAGTATAAATTTAATAGTTTATTTACTTATAACCAGTTTATTGGCAGTCAGCCCATTTAAAAACGAAGTAACTAAAACCAACACGGTAAGCAAAAAGAAGATCAGAAAAGCCAAATGAACACCCCGGAAAGGTTTCACCCCACCCCAACTCATTGACTTCAACCGAGCGGTGGAAAACGAGAAAAATCCCAACCAATCGGAACGCAACGCTACACTTACTTCAATTTTTGTCTTTCCCGTTTTCCCAAGCACTCCAAACAAACCCATAACAGTAAACAAACATTCAACCATTCGGAATAGCTTTTTGCACCAAAGAATGGAACTAATAACGACCTGGGATGGGAAAACGAATAAGCGCACCACACAAACAAGCGAGTCTGATGGGAGAAAATTGCTTTTCTTTTTGTGTGGCGGATGGCAACGTAAAAAAAATGGTATCCGACGTGGAAACACATATTCTCACGCAGCCGAAATGGCAATATCTTCCGGCGTGGCTCGAGGTGCTTTTAGTAATCTTCTAATGCAGCGGGAATCTTTCTACGATCATGTCTCAAAAGGATGTTCATGTAATCTTAAGACGGAGAATAAAATTTATGATTTAAAACAAGGTACTCTTTAAATAATCTTTACAGCGAGCAAGACACTAGGAACTCAAAATTGAGGGTAAAGAAAAATCACATTCATGCATAGTGAACATAATTTTCCTAATAGAAAATCAAGAACCTAAAGCGTTATCCCTGTTACGCAAAAATCCTTGCCAGCTCAAACTTTAAAGTAAACTATAACTGCCCCGGAAATTTAATTTTTCAAGCTCTCGGTTATGCTTTTTAATGCTTGAACATTTCGCGCAACAATCGGTACGCAGTTGTGCTACATGGAATCCAACAAGTATGTTTTCACGGGAAAATAAATAAATAAACCCTTGCTTCAGCTCGCCGCCGCACAACCTTTCTTCCCGGCCGCAGCTTCACCGATCGACCGATGTTTGTTCAGCGACTTCACAAGGGCCAAAAACCCACCGGAGAACTCGACTAGACGGAATCAACGCCGTTACGCCCGCACGCGTTGGCATCTGCAGACTCATTTGCCAAGCTCATTCCATCCATTTAGCAAACGGTTTGCTTCAAACGGTTCCTACGAACCCTCGCCGTGTGCGGACGTGTTGTTTGCGGAAACGCTTTCCGAGCGCTTAAGCGGAGTGAATTGAATTTCCGTTAGCCACGTTCGGTTTGCCTAAAGATCCGAAAGGACATCGACGACCGAGCGGCACCAACGAGCAAAATCAGCAACAACGTCTCCACAGCAGAGTAGCGACAACGCCACGGAAAGGGCGCCATTTGAACATACTCCTACGCTACAGTTGAGTCACATTCGCTTTTCTACCGCCGTTTGCAGCGAGCGAATGTGGCGGAAAATGTGTTATTATTATCGTTGTTGTTATCATAATGAATATGGTTGAGGGGATGTAGATTTGAATTCTTTGTGAAAACTTTCCCCCACGCTACGTACGGGTTTCACCTGCCGCGAAGGAATACGGCGATAGGACCACGCCTTAAACAACGGATACTTCCCGGGATGAATGTTCACATTCTCCACTTCCGGAAGGCAGTAGCTCTTCAGGACATTCCGACGCAAGTTATGCATTCGGAGGTCGCGTTTTCCAAAAGCTTCGCAAAAGTTAGTTTTCCGATAACTTCACCAGGATATGTTATGCAACGGGGGAAACCACGGGTAAACCAGGGGGGAGACAATGCTCTGGAAGGATATTTCTCGTTAGGTTGTACTTTGGAGCCTTCCCCGGGACTATGTGCGGTCGTAGAACATCCTCGCCTAACCCGATTTAGCCACCAGGATCCGGATGGCCGGAAATGGCCGATGACGAGCAGCGGTGGCTCCACTTTCCTTCGCCCAAGTTGATGCTCCGGAAATGGAGAAAGTGATTCCCACATCCGAATTGCGATGCTTCCTGCCTTTCGCCGCCGGTGGGAGGGGCGGGAAAGTTTGCAAAAGCTCGCTCGGTACCGCTCGCGCCGGTCGGTTTAGCCTCGAGAAAAGCGGCCAGATTTGGCGAAGGAACCCCAAGAATAAACACTTCCGAGTAATTGAATGGGAAAGTTTTGCCCTTCACGGAGGCCGCACGCAGCCATATGACGAGTGCAGCCCGCACCGAAGGTCCCGGGTTGCGCTTTCCGGTGGCAAACGGTGGCGTGGGTTTTGCGGGGCCGTAATTTGATTGCGATTGTCAGGAGCATGTGTTGTCGTTGGGCGCTGTGTTTAATGAATTTACTGGCACCGAGCTGGAAAGGGTTCGGGCCATCGGAGCACCGGAGTGCCGGCGGGAAATGGGAGGCCATTGCCATTTGGTTACGGTGCCGTTTACCAAAAGCAGCCACGCTCGAATGCGGGGAAAAGTTTGTCATTTTATGGCTTTTGGTTAAGTTTTACGGCAATTTAATTAGTTTCATTATCGTCATGTTATTTGCCTGTCTGTCTGTCCGTACGTCGGGTCTGTCTGTTCTGCCGCTCGGTGTTGATTGTTACTCGTTCATTGTAATTTGTTGAATTCTCGAGTGTTGTTCCAATTTCTTTCGTGAACATTCGTCACCGGAAGCCACCCGTTAAATAGTTATATCAAATAAAAATTCCAATTGCAACCATTAAAAATAAAACCATCCCTAGGGTATTTCGATAAGTTTCACGTCATTGTCCAAAAGTCAAGAAAATTAATATGAAACTAAAATAACATTTAAACAAATTCTAATCATTCGTTAAATAGATGATAAGAAAAGTTAAAACTACAATAAACATAGCTCAAAACAAATCACAAGTGAAAGCAACTCGATGAGCTAAATTGAACCACTTTGTGCCAATGAACTTAACTCTTGTCAACCGATAACGTTTCTAAACATAGAACAAGGTCACCAAAAAACCTCGCACCGTCAGATGTAACACTCATCAATGAATTTCTGTCAAGGTCTAGGGCCGCGGTTTGTTTTTTTCTGAGCGTTGTCTATGACGTAACGTGATAAGATGAGACTGCACATTCTGTTATAAAACATATGCAGCACGCGCTCGTACGCGCTTGTATTTGTGTGATCAGCAGTGATAACCAACAGTCTGCCAGATGGTTTATGTCATTTCTCTTCGTCGCTAGAAGCGTTATCAACCTCGCAGCAGCAACAGTGAAGATGGAGGCCGACCGAAAAATCGATTTTCTCACCACCGAACTCGTGCAGAAAATAATTCAATCGAACGACGACCTGAAGGAATATCAACTCGCGAAAGAAAATGGTGTTACACTAACCACGCCGCAAGGTTTGGACGGATTCATGTCCATCATACATCGGCTGCGTTTGAATCTTCAGCACATCAACAGCGGGTAACGTGACCAGCTGGAAGTAAACATCAAACAAATGAGTGATAAATCGCATCTGTTTCGTTGTTTCACTGCAGGGTGGTAACAACGGTGACCGTCATGGTGAAGGTGATGAAGGGTGACGATGATTTTCGCCAGAAATCCCTCGGGTTGGTGCTGTTCCCTAATGAGATCAACGTGTACGGGTGTGTTATCCCGGCGTTCGAGCAGCTTGTGCGTAGCTCCGGTGCGCAGCTTGATTTCAAAACCTTATGCCCGCGGATCTTTCTGGCCGAAGCTGGCGTCCGATACCCGGCCTACAGTGACCAAGAGGAAACGTTTCTCGTCATGGAGGATGTGTCGGCGAGCGGGTTTATCCCTGGACCTCGGCTGAACCTCGATCAAGCTCATCTGCAGCTGATGGCACGCAAGATTGCCCAGTTCCACGCGTGCTCCTATGCCCTACGAATCGGGGGACAATCGGAGCGACTCCGCGCATTGGTCGATCGTATTATTCCGCTGAACTTCATCCAAGATGGAAAGATCTTCTTCGAAAGCTACGATGTAGTGTTTAAGGTAGTGTTCGAGCGGTTATTCAAATACCTCGAGGGGAAGCCGGAACTGCTCGATTCTGCAGGATCGGATTTCGTGCGGGATCGAATCCGGAAGCTCAAGCAACGGTACGGCACGACGCCGTCCGAGTTAATGCAGCGATGTTTGGCCCGGGATGAGACCTACTCAGTGATCCTCCACGGAGACTACAATCGTAACAATGTGCTATTCCGTTATGAAGAAGGAGTTCCAAATGACGTCATGCTGATCGATTTCCAAGAGAATCGGTACGGTTCACCGGCTCTCGATCTATCATTCTTTATGTACATGAACATGCCTCCTGAGGCCTGGGAAAAAGGCGCATGGGAACAACTGTTAACGCTCTACCATGAGGAACTGATGCGGTGCATTTGTGAAATTTTACATCTTCCACCAAGTCACAGCAGTTTGGAACCATATCGGTAAGTATGAGCTCCAAACGGCTTCCTATCAGTTTGATATCCTACCACCGTTGTCTTGTAGGTTCGAAAATATGAAGCGGCATTTGCAGCAACATTTCATCTATGGTGCCATAATTGCGATCAAGTTTCTTCCGTGTATGCTGTCCAGTGAGGCGGAGGTAGAGGAGATTGTACATAATTTCCACACGGACGTCACGGCGGACGCCTTTCGTCAGATCTATCTCGTCGCTGGTGGACAGGTTGTGAACGATCGAATCTCCAAAGTGATCGTGCATGCGGCGGAGCAGGGTTACTTGGATTTGCTTGATAACTAAAAGTAATTGCTATTGAGAACAGCAGCGGCTCTAACGGTAAGCGAACTAAGAGGCCGCTGGGGCCCCGAGCTGTCTGGGGGCCCCAAGGTCAATGTGGATCACAAAAATAATAGCAGCATTCAAAGCTGGATTTCAGCAAATCAAGGAAGCGTTAAATAAAATAGTTACTGCTGAAAATGAAAAACAGGGGACAATTTAGGAAGCAAAACCATTGTTAATAAAAATGTATAAATTTGAAATTTATTTTATGACCATAATCTGGAATAGAATTTTGCAAAGAATGAATGCGACCAATAAGTCACAACAATCAGTAGAATGCAAAATAATAAAAGGGTCAATTTTACTTCGATCTCTCACACATTTTGTTAATAATTTCAGAAATATTTTGACGAAATCGAAAGGGAAGCTACAAGACTAACTGCCTTATCGTTTGATTCGTATGAGCGAATTCGGAAAGGGACAAACAAAAATCTAAATGATTTCAGAGTGAATACCTTCTACGGCATTTGCAATAATATAAGTGCCTAAATAGCTCAAAGAGCAGACAAATACGAAGAAACCATTGAACCGTTTAAAATATTTGCTGACTTGAATTTATCAATAGAACAAAAACTACAATGCTGCTAAAAATTAAAAGAAGTTTACGCAAATGCCATTGATGTACATGATTTGGAGAATAAAATCGAACATTTTTTCATGTTTACTAGCTGATTTGAATTTTTTTTTTTTGCGTAACGAACTCTTGGTCATGCCTGCCCCGTTAAGGGCTTACGAGACTTGTTTCCCTGTTGTACGTGGATAGTCAGTCCTCTCGTACAGAGGAGCGTCCGGTCTCGGTTGGGATTCGAGTTCAGCCCTGAACCAGAACTCGCCCGAGCAGGCCTGAACCAAAACTCGCCCGAGCAGTCCTGAACCAGAACTCGCCCGAGCAGCCCTGAACCGGAACTCGCCCGAGCAGCCTTGTTTTTCGGGAGAAACGTAAATCACAACGAAGACACGAGAGTGAATCTTCTCAACTTTAGTGTTTGGCATTGTTTCTGCTTGTACGTGATAACCTTTCGTGTTTAGAAGTACTGTACCTTGAAGACGTGGGCACCGGTTTCGTGCTTTTCTTGCGTTGGAGAAAGATGTTGATTGAGTGTTTATCGTACCATAAGGGAAGCATGCTCGAAAATGATAGCTTTAAAAAATAATATATTGAAGGTATTATCCTAGTAAAATGTGTCTCATATGAAATATCAAAAATAGAAAAGAGTTGTACCATATTTATACCAACAAGAATAATTCTAAATAATACGAAAGAACACACGTGCCGCACACTTCATGCACATAAAACTGCGTAGCATCTCTTCCTGGCTGTTTTATTTTCTTCATTTTCCATTTCTCCGTAACCCAAGGCTTACTTCTAAATTGCCCTCCCGTATCCATTCCGATGTTGCCAATTTACGAGCAGAAAACTAGAACCAGAACTCGCCCGAGCAGCGCTGAACCAGAAATCACTCGAGCAGTCCTGAACCAGAACTCGCCCGAGCAGCCTTGAACCAAAACTCGCCCGAGCAGCCTTCAACCAAAACTCGCCCGAGCAGCCCTGAATCAGAACTCGCCCGAGCAGCCCTGAACCAGAACTCGCCCGAGCAGCCTTCAACCAAAACTCACCCGAGCAGCCCTGGACCAGAACTCGCCCGAGGAGACTTCAACCAAAACTCGCCTTAGCAGCCCTGGACCAGAACTCGTCCGAGTAGCCTTCAACCAGAACTCGCCCGAGCAACCCTGAACCAAAACTCGCCCGAACAGCCCTGAACCAAAACTCGCCCGAGCATCCCTGAACCAGAACTCGTCCGAGCAGCCTTCAACCAAAACTCGCCCGAGCAGCCCTGGACCAGAACTCGCCCGAGCAGTCCTGGACCAGAACTCTCCCGAGCAGCCCTGAACCAGAACTCGCCCGAGCAGCCTTGAACCAGAACTCGCCCGAGCAGCCTTGAACCAAAACTCGTCCGAGCAGCCTTCAACCAAAACTCGCCCGAGCAGCCCTGAACCAGAACTCGCCCGAGCAGCCTTCAACCAAAACTCGCCCGAGCAGTCCTGAACCAAAACTCGCCCGAGCAGCCCTGAACCAAAACTCGCCCGAGCATCCCTGTACCAGAACTCGTCCGAGCAGCCCTCAACCAAAACTCGCCCGAGCAGCCCTGGACCAAGACTCGCCCGAGCAGCCTTCAACCAAAACTCACCCGAGCAGCCCTGAACCAGAACTCGCCCGAGCAGCCCTGGACCAAAACTCGCCCGAACAGCCTTTAACCAGAACTCACCCGAGCAGCCCTGAACCAGAACTCGTCCGAGCAGCCTTCAACCCGAACTCGCCCCAGCAGTCCTGAACCACAACTCGCCCGAGCAGCCCTGGACCAAAACTCACCCAAGCAGTCCTGAACCAGAACACGTCCGAGCATCCCTGAACCAGAACTCGTCCGAGCAGCCTTCAACCAAAACTCGCCCGAGAAGTCCTGGACCAGAACTCGCCCGAGCAGACTTCAACCAGAACTCACCCGAACAGCCTTCAACCAAAACTCGCCCGAGCAGCCTTCAACCAAAACTCGCCCGAGCAGCCCTGAACTAGTACTCGTCCGAGTAGCCTTCAACCAAAACTCGCCCGAGCAGTCCTGAACCAAAACTCGCACGAACAGCCCTGAACCAGAACTCACCCGAGCATCCCTGAACCAGAACTCGCCCGAGTAGCCCGGAACCAGAACTCGCCCGAGCAGCCCTGAACCAGAACTCGCCCGAGCAGCCCTGAACCAGAACTCGCCTTAGCAGCCCTGGACCAGAACTCGTCCGAGTAGCCTTCAACCAAAACTCGCCCGAGCAGTCCTGAACCAAAACTCGCCCGAACAGCCCTGAACAAAAACTCGCCTGAGCAGCCCTGGACCAAAACTCACCCAAGCAGTCCTGAACCAGAACTCGTCCGAGCAGCCCTGAACCAGAACTCGCCCGAGCATCCCTGAACCAGAACTCGTCCGAGCAGCCTTCAACCAAAACTCGGCCGAACAGCCCTGAACCAGAACTCTCCCGAGCATTCCTGAACCATAACTCGCCCGAGCATCCCTGAACCAAAACTCGCCCGAGCAGCCTTGAACCAAAACTCGCCCGAGCATTCCTGAACCAGAACTCGCCCGAGCAGCCCTGAACCAGAACTCGCCCGAGCAGTCCTGAACCAGAACTCGCCCGAACAGCCCTGGACCAAAACTCTCCCGAGCAGCCCTGGACCAGAACTCGCCCGAGCATCTCTGAACCAGAACTCGCCCGAGCAGCCCTGAACCAGAACTCGCCCGAGCAGCCTTGAAACAAAACTCGCCCGAGCATTCCTGAACCAAAACTCGTCCGAGCAACCCTGAACCAGAACTCGCCTTAGCAGCCCTGAACCAGAACTCGCCTTAGCAGCCCTGGACCAGAACTCGTCCGAGTAGCCTTCAACCAAAACTCGCCCGAGCATTCCTGAACCAAAACTCGCCCGAACAGCCCTGAACCAAAACTCGCCCGAACAGCCCTGAACCAAAACTCGCCCGAGCATCCCTGAACCAGAACTCGTCCGAGCAGCCTTCAACCAAAACTCGCCCGAGAAGTCCTGGACCAGAACTCGCCTTAGCAGCCCTGGACCAGAACTCGTCCGAGTAGCCTTCAACCAAAACTCACCCGAACAGCCTTCAACCAAAACTCGCCCGAGCAGCCCTGAACTAGTACTCGTCCGAGTAGCCTTCAACCAGAACTCGCCCGAGCAGTCCTGAACCAGAACTCGCCCGAACAGCCCTGGACCAAAACTCTCCCGAGCAGCCCTGGACCAGAACTCGCCCGAGCATCTCTGAACCAGAACTCGCCCGAGCAGCCCTGAACCAGAACTCGCCCGAGCAGCCTTGAAACAAAACTCGCCCGAGCATTCCTGAACCAAAACTCGTCCGAGCAACCCTGAACCAGAACTCGCCCGAGCAGCCCTGAACCAGAACTCGCCCGAGCAGTCCTGAACCAAAACTCGCCCGAACAGCCCTGAACCAGAACTCTCCCGAGCAGCCCTGGACCAGAACTCGCCCGAGCAGCCCTGAACCAGAACTCGCCCGAGCAGCCTTGAACCAAAACTCGCCCGAGCATTCCTGAACCAAAACTCGTCCGAGCAGCCCTGAACCAGAACTCGCCCGAGCAGCCTTCAACCAGAACTCGCCTTAGCAGCCCTGGACCAGAACTCGTCCGAGTAGCCTTCAACCAAAACTCGCCCGAGCAGTCCTGAACCAAAACTCGTCCGAGCAGCCTTCAACCAAATTTCGCCCGAGAAGCCCTGGACCAGAACTCGCCCGAGCAGACTTCATCCAGAACTCACCCGAACAGCCTTCAACCAAAACTCGTCCGAGCAGCCCTGAACCAGAACTCGCCCGAGCAGCCTTCAACCAGAACTCGCCTTAGCAGCCCTGGACCAGAACTCGTCCGAGTAGCCTTCAACCAAAACTCGCCCGAGCAGTCCTGAACCAAAACTCGCCCGAACAGCCCTGAACCAAAACTCGCCCGAGCATCTCTGAACCAGAACTCGTCCGAGCAGCCTTCAACCAAAACTCGCCCGAGCAGCCCTGGACCAGAACTCGCCCGAGCAGTCCTGGACCAGAACTCTCCCGAGCAGCCCTGAACCAGAACTCGCCCGAGCAGCCCTGAACCAGAACTCGCCCGAGCAGCCCTGAACCAGAACTCGCCCGAGCAGCCTTCAACCAAAACTCGGCCGAACAGACCTGGACCAGAACTCGCCCGAGCAGTCCTGGACCAGAACTCTCCCGAGCAGCCCTGAACCAGAACTCGCCCGAGCAGCCATGAACCAGAACTCGCCCGAGCAGCCTTGAACCAAAACTCGCCCGAGCAGCCTTCAACCAAAACTCGCCCGAGCAGCCCTGAACCAGAACTCGCCCGAGCAGCCTTCAACCAAAACTCGCCCGAGCAGTCCTGAACCAAAACTCGCCTGAACAGCCCTGAACCAAAACTCGCCCGAGCATCCCTGAACCAGAACTCGTCCGAGCAGCCTTCAACCAAAACTCGCCCGAGAAGCCCTGGACCAGAACTCGCCCGAGCAGACTTCATCCAGAACTCACCCGAGCATCCCTGAACCAGAACTCGCCCGAGCAGCCCTGGACCAAAACTCGCCCGAGCAGCCTTCAACCAGAACTCACCCGAGCAGCCCTGAACCAGAACTCGTCCGAGCAGCCTTCAACCCGAACTCGCCCCAGCAGTCCTGAACCAGAACTCGCTCGAACAGCCCTGAACCAGAACTCGCCCGAGCAGTACTGAACCAAAACTCGCCCGAACAGCCCTGAACCAGAACTCGTCCGAGCAGCCTTTAACCAAAACTCGCCCGAGCAGCCCTGGACCAGAACTCGTCCGAGTAGCCTTCAACCAAAACTCTCCCGAGCAGCCCTGAACCAGAACTCGCCCGAGCAGCCTTGAACCAGAACTCGCCCGAGCAGCCTTGAACCAAAACTCGCCCGAGCAGCCTTCAACCAAAACTCGCCCGAGCAGCCCTGAACCAGAACTCGCCCGAGCAGCCTTCAACCAAAACTCGCCCGAGCAGTCCTGAACCAAAACTCGCCTGAACAGCCCTGAACCAGAACTCGCCCGAGCATCCCTGAACCAGAACTCGTCCGAGCAGCCTTCAACCGAAACTCGCCCGAGAAGCCCTGGACCAGAACTCGCCCGAGCAGACTTCATCCAGAACTCACCCGAACAGCCTTCAACCAAAACTCGCCCGAGAAGCCCTGGACCAAAACTCGCCCGAGCAGACTTCAACCAGAACTCACCCGAGCATCCCTGAACCAGAACTCGCCCGAGCAGCCCTGGACCAAAACTCGCCCGAGCAGCCTTCAACCAGAACTCACCCGAGCAGCCCTGAACCAGAACTCGCCCGAGCATCCCTGAACCAGAACTCGCCCGAGCAGCCTTGAACCAAAACTCGCCCGAGCATTCCTGAACCAAAACTCGTCCGAGCAGCCCTGAACCAGAACTCGCCCGAGCAGCCTTCAACCAGAATTCGCCTTAGCAGCCCTGGACCAGAACTCGTCCGAGTAGCCTTCAACCAAAACTCGCCCGAGCATTCCTGAACCAAAACTCGCCCGAGCAGCCCTGAACCACAACTCGCCCGAGCAGCCCTGGACCAAAACTCACCCAAGCAGTCCTGAACCAGAACACGTCCGAGCATCCCTGAACCAGAACTCACCCGAGCATCCCTGAACCAGAACTCGCCCAAGCAGCCCTGGACCAAAACTCGCCCGAGTAGCCTTCAACCAGAACTCACCCGAGCAGCCCTGAACCAGAACTCGCCCGAGCATCCCTGAACCAGAACTCGCCCGAGCAGCCTTGAACCAAAACTCGCCCGAGCATTCCTGAACCAAAACTCGTCCGAGCAGCCCTGAACCAGAACTCGCCCGAGCAGCCTTCAACCAGAATTCGCCTTAGCAGCCCTTAACCAGAACTCGCCCGAGCAGCCTTCAACCAGAACTCGCCTTAGTTGCCATAATTTAAATTTTTCTCCTGATATTTCCTATGTCGAACAATTATTATGTATATCTATGGAAAAACATCACCCTTTTGGGAAAAAAACAGACCATCCTTACACTCGAACTAATATAAACACCGCTTACATCAGACAAAAGTACAAAAAACATTATTGTTTGTACAAAGCAACACTCTTCCTGAAAAAACGTTGTCCGATTTGCGCTTCAACTGCTACACAACAGCTGAATCCGATGGGCAGACAAATGACCATCCGGCACGGTTTTATTCCAGCGAAATAGACGAAGTAATCGTGGCCATATCTTACAATGAATGGCGTGGAAGAAGCACCCACCAGGTGGTCAAAACAATCGCACGACCATTTCATCGGATTGTTTTTCGGGAGAAACGTAAATCACAACGAAGACACGAGAGTGAATCTTCTCAACTTTAGTGTTTGGCATTGTTTCTGCTTGTACGTGATAACCTTTCGTGTTTAGAAGTACTGTACCTTGAAGACGTGGGCACCGGTTTCGTGCTTTTCTTGCGTTGGAGAAAGATGTTGATTGAGTGTTTATCGTACCATAAGGGAAGCATGTTCGAAAATGATAGCTTTAAAAAATAATATATTGAAGGTATTATCCTAGTAAAATGTGTCTCATATGAAATATTAAAAATAGAAAAGGGTTGTACCATATTTATACCAACAAGAATAATTCTAAATAATACCAAAGAACACACGTGCCGCACACTTCATGCACATGAAACTGCGTAGCATCTCTTCCTGGCTGTTTTATTTTCTTCATTTTCCATTTCTCCTCAACCCGGGGCTTACTTCTAAATTGCCCTCCCGTATCCATTCCGATGTTGCCAATTTACGAGCAGAAAACTCGTGCCCAAGCGCCGGACCGGCTAGCTGCCAGGGAGGCAATTAGTCGTCCTGTAAGTTTTCCGGCTCGCTGAAACCGCCGCTTATTGAGGTTCGCATTCCCCCTTTACTTGATTTGTGTTACTTCTGCTCTGTTGCCTGCCGACCATTTTCGCCTCCTTCGCACATTCCCAGCGCCATTGGTCACTGCAAAGTCGCACTGCAAATGACATCGGACTTACGAAGCGGTGACGGCGGCGGCCTTTCCAGCGACGTACGCTCTGCCGGCTTTGGGAAGTTGGAAAAATCTACCCCCTCCTCAATGCCGCGCATCTCCGCCCCATGGCCCACGGATTCGTCATCGCCGCGCGGCAAAAGGTGCCCATTAGTAGCGACCGGTGTGTAATTCGCCTGCATTTGATTTCCCTCTGGGACCGACCGCGCTGGACTCGGCCGGACCCGGTGCCGGGGGACGTCCGGCGGCCCTGGCGGTTGGAGGGGGGCACGCGGGACGAAATGAAATTGGCGCCATATGTGTGTTGGCTTAATTTGTTTTGTTTGCAAACACTGTTTTTCCATGAAAATCCCAAGCACCAATTTCGTACCAACTCCGCACAGTGGCGGCTCGTTTTCCACCTCAATCCCTCCCCCTACCCATGGCCCGGGGATCCTCGGATAAGTGAAGTGAAAAAAAACCCTCCCTGTGCATGACGGCTTGGACATGAAAGAACAAGGAAAACCAGAGGCGAGCCAAACGCAGAACAAAAAAAAACCCAACCAACCTTCCCCTTTCATCACCATCGCCGCAAAGCTCGATTCCGCGAAGGTAATTAAGGAGAATTTTCCACCTCCTTGAGCCTTTCGTCACCCCCTATCCCATCCCACTAACCTTAAGTGGAAATACCGAACGCGCCCGTTTTCAAGTGAACCAAACCGTGCTCGAGTGAATGCGCTTTGAATTTATCGCATTCGAAATGAATGCGAATGACGGGCGACCGGTGGTTCCAGGGTTGGTTTGCGCGCGGCTTATAAAGGCGAAAAGGGTTTTTAACTTTTGCAATTTGTCGCTTCGGTCCGCTTTCTCCCGTATGCAAATTAGCACCATTAAGCCATTGAATGGAGGCGGCAGCCTCCGGTGCAGCGACAAAGCGGATGGAAAATGCTCATTTGGTAACAAAAGTAACAGGTTACAGGAAATTATCTAATCAACACGTAAACTGCATCGCCGGGGGGATGCAAATCGATGGAAAGCTGGCCTTCAGGAAATGGTACAACAATCAAAACCGGTGCTGAAATTCGATAAAAACATAAAATATGGTAAAACAGAAATAAATATGATATTGAAATAATAAACTATCAATGGTTATCATAAAAGAATGAAAACATTCCAAGCCATCGAAAAACAGAAAGTAAAAAGAATCAAAACAAAATAATCAACCGTTTTCTTTTTGATAAAAACATAAAATATGACAAAACAGAAACAAATATGATATTAAAATTATAAACTATCAATGGTTATCATAAAAGAACACATAAAAACAGAAAGTAAAAAGAATCAAAACAAAAGAATCAACCGTTTCGTCAAATAACAAACGTAGAATCGGTCTTTATTCTCGCCATCACCAGGATAACTGGTTTTTGTATGTTATTTTCAAGTCCACGCATTTCCACAACAAAGACACATCATGACGGTTGATCCGTAAATGAGCTTCCGGAATGACGGTTGCCTCGCTCATGCCTGGCAGGAAATGACCGGAAAAGGGCCTTTTTGAGCTTCGCTATTCCCTTTTTTCTTTTTTCGACCCCTTCAGCCAAAATCAAACGGTCAAATTCATCGCCCTATAATTTCCACCAGGAGTTCCAAACGGTTCCAGCTCGTCACTGCGGACGATTGGAGCAAGAACAAAAAACAAACCGTCAGTCCACTCTAAATCTGGGTTCCCTTTGATATCGGAGGCGTCGGTACATTTCCTGTCTATGGACCTTTGGCGCTTTCAGTTTTAAGCAATCAGTGACCATATCACAAACCTTTTTTTCCCGTCTGGGGAACCGTTCTTTTCGAATCATTAGTATTCATGGCTAAAACAAAACAAAACAAAACAAAAACCAAGGGAAGGTAATCCGATCAAAATGGAGCCACCCGTTGTGAGTAGATCGGGATTTCTATTTTTGTTTCTTTTTGTCGGTTCATAAACTCAATTGCTTTCGTTTTCAATCGAAATAAAGTGCCCCAACGCCAGCATACGTTTGTGGTGTTCGGTTAATAGAATACAAAAGTAAAGCTACACTGACCAGCGCGTTTGGAAAACCTACCCACCGAAAGGATTGTTGTCCGGTGGGTCCTAATCGTACCCTTGGTTTTCAATGAACCGCTGCTTGATGATGGTTCCCACTCCCTGCATTGATTTCCGTTCAGCAATCATATTCAGTTTCGAGATCCGTTGTTCGTTTGGGTCGGTTTGACCCTTGCTTTCCGTTCAAAAGACCATTGCGTTCCGATTCTTTGTTTCCAAGCTATAATTCCTCCACCGGGGTTATTCAAAAACAGCAGGAAATTATACTCGAAAAAGGAAAACCAATGCTATTTATTCCTTCCTTCGATGGGAGCGAAATCAAATGGCAAAAGCTGACTTTGGCGGTCGGCAATCATTTACACACCATGAATTTTATTTCACGCAACCTGATGCTTGTGGGTTTTTGAAAGTCACTTTCCTTTTTTGGTAGAACAGTACAATCCTGTTCTGTTCCCCCGGGAAAGGGAGCGTTTGCATTAAAATTTAATAGCGTCGCCTCGGAGGCTAGACAGCAGCGAAATTATTGCGTGCCAGTTGAATACATTACAATTTAATGCCAGAAAAATACACTAAAGCCCTTTATTCGTGTCTGTTTTAACAAAGGTCTGACTCACGGTGTGCAATTACTTGTGATGCGTTAAGTTGTACTCTGCGAAAACACGATGTCAAATGGTTCAAAGATAAAACGATACATAACTTTATTGCTCGTCGATTCCCAGAATAGATTAAAAACGTTAAATTCATTTCCAAACGATACTGGAACTCACTTTTCAATTACATTGCGGTAACAGATTGTGACCGAACATGATAAAATCAATCATGACACTCCAAATACAGTGCCATTTTCATTGAAGTTTACTAGCGATGCTCAACAATCGATGTGAACCGTTTCAGTTCGTTTTTCCAGCGAACGAAGGTGGCGAAGGTTATGTACTTTCACACTAATGAAGTGATTAAAAATTTACCGAACCCGGTTCTCACTGGCGCCGGGCCAACTCGGCACGTCCTTCAACATATTTTATTTATATGCTTACCTTCATTTACCCGATGTCACTTTTGGCACCGAATATAGCGAATCCCGTAACAGAGCGATCAAACTGCTCGGCTGACTTTTCGCCGTGTGAAAAACCCTCTTCAATTTTTACGTACCACCCTCTCCCCCCACCATTTTCTTCGGCGCTTGCTTTTGGGCAGGGGAGGGAAAACGAGATAAAGAAACGAACAAATAACCACCGCCATCGTCGTTCGAGGTGAGCGCTCCCCAAAGAACCCTTTTTTACGCATGACAAGAAAAACAACGATCCTTGCAAAACGATTTTCGTGCAACATTTATCTTGTGGCGTTTAGAGAAAGACGAAACCGGCGGCCCGTTTGCAGCGCCCCTTTCCGAAACCTATTCATCCAACCCGAAGCCATCAAATTTCATTCCACCGAGCTTTGTCCCCCGAACCGCCGTCCTTCGATCGTCGATGATTCGTCCTTCACAGCGTGACTCCAAAAAGGCGCAAGGCATACGATTTGCGGCAACGGAAGTGTGGCGTCCGCTTCAGGGTTTGGGGACGGGTTTAAACGTCAGAATTTACCCCTTTTGTACACACAAACCCGGATATTCGTAAGGATTGAAAATAATGGACAGAAGTGTGTGCGGTAAGGCGGGAATGGCACGTAAATGGAGGGAAGCGTTTAATGAAATAATCGTAAAATCAAACAACCGCAAGCTGTTCTATACCCGGGACGTTTTCCTCGCGGACGAGTCGCGAAAAGTTATTTTTCCATCTTGAAAGATATTTTTTTGCGAAAAAACCGAGTCTCGATCTCGCTGATAACTTTCTCCTACTTTTCTTTGGGGAGTTCTTTTTCTCATTCCTTTTGTTTATACAAACCAAATCCAAGAAGATAGATTATATTATTCCACGATCTTATACTTCGCGCGGTTTGATTTTCCAATCAATTCCAATTAGTATGAAATCTTAAAATAACTTATATCTTGCACTCTGGAGTTCAACATTTTAAACCGATTAGCTTGATTGATTTATCAATCTATTTTAAACCCCCTCGCTTATACCAAGTTTAAAAATAAGTGAAAAAAGGCAACACGAAATAAAGACAACGATTTCAACTATTTGAAAAAAATGATGATTTTCTTTAAAAAAAAATCAAGACTAAATAATATTTTGTAAATAGTGAATACCACTGGAGATATGACTACCGTTACTCTAATTTCATTTCTCCACTTCAAGCTATTTTTGTATTCTAAATGTCAAAAAATGTTTCATCATTCTTTCACGAACTGCCCCAAATTTTAATTCAGAGAAATTGCATTCCTTTCCGATGCTCGTTTTGAACGCGTCGGGAGTAATAAACAATATTAATTGTTGGAAATAATTAAAGTCAACGTCATACTTCCTACTCCCTTGTTGAAGTTTCTTCGTGCGCGGTTGCGTTTTATTTAATGGATTTTGTAATACCTTTAAGAATGCAATAATCTTTGCGTCGTGCACGTTAAGAATAAAGTACCAGCCGACAATATGCATGAAAAAAACTGTTTTTGATTCGAATTCAAGATGGGGAGAGTTTATTTACGTTCATCATCTCTTTTATATCGCTGCGTAAATGAATTGTGTCCAAAAGTAGAACTGAATTAATTTAAAATAATTAAATTTAAATAGTTTGTATACACGAACACAAATAACGTGAACCATAAACACTCTTCATGAAAAAAATGAGTTCGGATTACTTTTTAAGTATAGTATATAACTTTTGAAAATCATTTTTCTTCATTTCAACCTTTTTATGAAAAGTTCTTTTCAGGACATAACATACTCCCTAATGCAAAAAACGCTCAACTCTGAAGCATGGCGCAAGCTCGCACAAGCAGCACAGTCCAACGATTTCCATTTGCCGGCTCGATACCGACGCGAATCATTCGTTTGTTTATGCTCCAAAATAAACACACCATACATCATCGTAATGTGGGAAAATCATTCACCAGCCGGTTTCTTTCCCTTCCCAGCCGCGCCAGGATCGGCCGGAAGCACGCCACCCGGAACGGCCAGCCGGCAGCACAAAACACACTCCAACAGGTCGTAATGCATCAGCGCGTGGCGTGAAAGTGAAGCACTAACTCATGTGTGAACGGCACCAACGGCGCGCGGCGGCGAAAAGAGAAAGTGGAAAATAAAAGTGGACGAGAGAAAGGCACCCCGGGTACACGTGTTGAGTGCCGCCGAACGGATCTCCATTGGCTCCCGGACAACCAAACAGGCGCATTTCCGGCGTACGCTTGTGTGTGACTGTGTTTGTGTGCAAGTGTGCCGTCTGCACCGTTCAACGGCAGCTGCAATGGCATCCTCGGGTTTTGTAGTCCTCGGGTGGGAAAAGTATCAATAAAACGGGAAATGGAAACCCATTTCTAACCGTTCCCGTAGAGGGTCTGTTCCCCAGCGATGTAGTGAGGTTTCGTTTTCACTAAATTAATAACGCGTTCACATGGCCGCACGGAAGCGGTGGGAGAAACGATCCGGAAGAAGGAGAAAGGAGAGCCAAACGGGCCGTCCGCATGAGGCACAAAGCTTTCATCTCAAATCCGGAAACGCGATCCTTCAACTCTGCCGACCTCCATTTCCCAGAGCTCTAAAGAGGGATCTAGAGGGTAGGAAATTCACAGTGCGAGGCGTATTTGTAATTGCACTTTGTCATTAAATTACATGGTTTTGAAACAGTAGAGTAACACTTGTTTTTCGAATAATGCTTTATGAATTTATTAGTTATGGAAATAGGACGAATTTGATTGATTTCGAAAAGAAAAATTTCTGGTATCATGTAAATACCACCCAGGAGTGTTCCAAAGTACTTAAGTACACCCACACACACACACTTCGTTCACCTGTAAATGGAACCGCGCGACGACGAAATCCCGACTCCCACAAACATGCCGGGGCCATGATTTACAGACCCATAAAGCGATATATTTCTTGCTACTTTTATGGAGTTTATTATGTTGATATGATGAGCTTTTTACGACACTTTCTATCATCCCATCCCTGCCCACCCAACGGCCATCCCCAGCACGAACGCGAGCCGTGTGAGACGGTCTAGGGGCGTAGGTGGACCCACACATTATGCTACTATTTGTTTGCGTGGGTGTGTATGTGTGTGTGTGTGTGTATGTGTGTAAGGGAGTTTCGTTTTCGATTTGGCACCATTTGGTGTTCGTACAATTGAAAGGGCACCCTTTTGGTGAGGATAAACTCTAGCTTCCACGGGCAAAAGGGGTTTCCGAGTGATCGGTTTGAATCGGCTCACGTGTTTTCTGGTTCGACCCAATCTCTCCAACCGTTCCCCGGCCCCCTCCTTGCTGTCCCCACGCCCGTTCTCAGACAAGCGATGGACGTCCTTCCTCGTATGCGATGACACGGTTTTGGTTGCTCGTAAAAATGGGTGACCATAAAAGTCCTTCTCCGGTGCAACCCGTTTCGGTTCTTTTTTTTCCCCTGGTTTTCCCCTCGTGCAATTGCTCCATCTGCTGCCCGACGCGGCCCGATGTGGCCAGGTGAGGATCGAGTTCTATCTGTCGGTTCTATTGGACCAATTCATGACCCCTTTCCTTCGCAATGAAACACGCCAAAAACCGGAATGTGGTACTACTTATTTATTTTTACCAACCTTCTGCCATACCGAAACAAAGAAAAAAGAGAAGGAAATACAATCTTGCTTCCGAACATGCTTTCAGCTTGAGCTTTCCAAAAGGGAGGGATGGAGGGGGGGAAGAGAAACAAAAAAGGTCCTTGTGAGCTATTGGCTGCCAATGCCAGCCAGTGCCGAAGGAGCAACCGATCGCTTAAACGGGCACCTTCGCCTTATTCAGGTGCCTTCGTGACATGTCAGGAGCCTTCGCACACATTCCCCCACTTGCGTGTCCCCCACTCCGAAAGGTCCATAAAGCAACCAATGTATTCGGCGAACTGTTTTTCTCGGTATTTATGTTTTATTTTCCTTCTCCGAGTTTCCTTCCGCCCGACATTTTGAATGACAAACTGGCCTCCTTTATGGAATCATATTTTATTCACGAGCATCCCATCCCTCCCGGCAGAAAACAACCACAAAAACGCCACCCGGGAGAGGGATTGCAGGGGCGAGAAAAACTAACCTGGGAGTGCTCGGTCGCGACGCTCGGTGAAAAACATTGAAAACACGGTAACATAACTTTTCATCGTTAAATTGATGAAACTTTATTAGGTTCCTTCGAGGTTGCAATGTCGGCGTGGCCTTCTTTCGGAACATTCCTGTCTGCCAGCGAGCTCCAAGTGGGTGTATGGTGTGCAATAAACCTACACACATACACATACACACCCGCTCTAATGGCAATGTGCAACATTTCGACAACTGCGCAAGCTGTCAGTCAAGAGGAACGCTGCCGAGCAGGAACTAGGATATGTATGACATTCACCAGCTCCTGCCTGCGAAAAGCGGTTCCAAAGGCGACTCGAGACCAACAGTAATAGTTTGTTTGCTTGCCCAATAATGTCAACAACGGTGTCCTTTATGTGCCAGAGGTACTCGTTAATGTATTTATAAGACAAGATTCCTACCGTCGGTGGCTTTCCTGCTTCGGGCCAGGCCGGAATGTGAATGCAGCTGATGTTTTCCTTCAGCGAAAAGCCGTACGATGTTGTACGAGTTTGGAGATGTTATACAAAGTGAAAAGCACATGTTTAAAGATAAGCGAACATTGGTGGATGGCTTCAAAATTTCCCCATCGTACTGACTTAAATAAATCTGCAATGAATGCGGCGCCTTAAAACAAAAAAGACATTGAGAATGTTTATGAAAGCGTTGATAAAAATTCAATTTACAAAGCATTCTCAGTGAAACAGGAAACCATACTCCGAATAAATTCCAAACGGCATAATAAAAACAGGCGCACATCAATATTACGACACTTTTTCATTAATAGAACCGCAGTCCACCGCAACTTTCGCGTGTGAAAAGACCCATAAAGACAGCCAGTCATTCCGTGTGCTATTTTGCGGTTTGAACAGCCACCAGACGAGCGGAGTTCTATCGAACGGAGGGAATCGTGTAGCTCTTGGTTCATATAACAATCAATGTTTCAAATAATAATGGATTTTTTTTTAGAAATTTGTAACAGAAGAGCAAAAGACTAAAGTACAAAAGGCCTCCAAAAATGCCTGTGAGAAAATCATCCCGATGCTAAAGAGCGCCCACTCAGTGCGTCAAACATCAAACGAACGAGTTTTTGGATTTATGGAGGCAAATCGTTTGATAAAACTTTCCCACACTGCAACTCGCTGCCCGGGAGTTTGGGAAACAAAAGGAAAATAAAACCTACAACCTGCAAACAAACAACAAGCGGGCAAGAAAGTGGTCTTCAAATAAGCCTCCAACCGAACGGCGCCCCGGAAGGAACCGTTCCGGGCGTTTCTGGTCCGAAGACAAGTTTCTTCGGTGCAACATTATGTTTTTTGTTTCTCTTCGGTCCCTCCCCCGCGGCAGGGGGGCCCCAGGTAACAGGCGGCCCCTAACAGGCCGTCCACGGCCGGTGTACAATTTTAATATAACTTGAACTTCCCGCAGCTCGCCAGACTGTAATTAATTTGCAACCCAAAAAGCCCCCGAAAGCCCACGGGAAGCCTACCGCCACAGGGGCTGGGAGCGGGTGGGGGGAAAAGGGGTGCGGTGCGCAAAGTTTGCACCGCCGCTGACCTGAAACTGTAGGCCACTACTATTTTCTCCACTACCGGACCTCGCGCACATGGTCGCTCGCGGCCAACTTCGGAGAGAACCGGAGAAGGACCTGCCTTGGCGAAAGTTTTCCAGAACAAAGCCCACCGGAGGGGGGGGGGAGGCACAAGTTTTCTTATCCGTTGCAACCGATGGTAAGTTTCCACAGAGGTGGGAGGAAGGGGGTGGGACGATGTCGGTGAGCGCAACACAACAGAAAGCTCCCCCGCGGCTTCGGGAAAGAAAGGCAACACATAAAAAGAATCGCCCGACCGAAAGCGCACAAACAGAAGGGGGTTTTCCCGGCCATTTAATGGTGCACGTTTTCCAATACGCCAAACCCGCGGCTGGAACCGCATAATCCACGGCTTTCCGGACGATGTCGGTTCCGGGAGCAACGGTACCATTCGTACCGCCGGCCGATACGGGCGGAAATCCGGAACGCGGACTGACGGAACAAAAACCGGAGATTATACGATTTTGTCCGGCGTTCTCCGGCCCCAAAATTGCGGCCAGCTAAAGCTGTAAACAAATTTAGATAGCGACTAATGCAATTTTAACCGGGATTAAATTAGCGTTCATCCGGCTCGGACCGGTGGCGTACGTTCCAGCTTCGGCGGCCTGCGGATGGAAGGAATTAGTTAACGGAATTGAATTTGGCTGTTCATTGGGAGGATGTTTGACCACTTTTTTCTGGGAACCACCGAATTTTTCATAAATCGGCAACAATCACTGGAGCAGAAAACGTGTCAAAACGGAACGACCGACAGGAAGAAGGATCGGTGAAAAATACTTGCAGTAAAAAAAAATAAACCCGTTGCAAACAAATCCCTGGCTCATCCTTCGACATCGACCCCGAAGTACCCGGAAACCAATCATGCAATAGTGTGAAACCCGGCCCAAATTATTTACACGACCGCAAGCGACCCGTTCCCGGGCAACGCAAACAACGTAAAAGATAAAACAAACCCCATTCTACGGTCGGAAAGCTCGTACCGCTTTTCACGCCACGCTGCAGGGTAGAAAAATTCATCTCCACCGGAGCAACGCGCGCCGCTGTAAAATGGGATTCGTTACGGGATTTTGCAAATTAATTGAACCGTACAATTTGAACTAACCGCTCATCCATGGCTATCCCGCCCCGGTCCGTGTTTCGATATATTATTATTTCGGTACGGTGAACTGGTTCACAACCTCCCCGGCAAGGTAGTTTTGTGGAGCCTCCAAAGCTTTGCTCAATGGATGTTCTTTTTTCTCCCTTTCCGGAGGAGAAGTGTTAGCTTTGGCGCATCGGAGGAACATAACCTCCGTGCAGCACTGCAGGAACAGGTTTGCCGATTACCGCTAGAGGATATCGAATGGGATGCTGCCGGGTTTTAATTACCGGTGCCATATTTTTAACGCCCGCTTCGGGACGTAGCAATTACATCACACATTCCTCCGAATCAGGTTACTCGCCCTATATTTGATGGATCCGGGATGCTGCCCTGTTCTTAATTATGGGGTAAGGGTTGCGCCCATGCAGAAAGAGAAACATGGTAAATGTCATTATCACCATAGCTAATTGAAATTGTTTTTAAATTTGTTTCAGAACAGCGACGCTAGAAAAACAAACGAGTTGGAAAACAGTTGAGTGCTTTAACACAAACCTTGCTGGATTTTTCAATGAAAAGAAAATTGTTTAATTAACATATTACGAATGACACAGATGTTGTTTTTTTCAATAACTCTTCAATACCGTTTATCGTTTCTAATATTCCTGGAAAATTAGAGCAAAAACAGTGCTTATCACCCAAAACATTAAAAACTATGGTTTTACATGAGCCGTTAAATAACGCCCAAGTGGGATAAAGTTATTGAAATATTACATGTATTAATCTTTGAGTTACTAAGATGTGAGGAAACTGTTCATAGGTAATAAATTCTTGGAAAAAAAGACCTAAAGTTTGAGAGCGAAAGGTTTCACCATCAAAAACTTCATCATAAACTTACTTAAAAGCATGTCTATAATGATTTGTTTTCTTGTCCCTGCAATATGAATGATATAATGAAATGCTTCGTGCAAACATTGTACCAAATGAGGTTAAATATGTCCCGTAAGCGATTTATTCGACGCTGAAGGATCCACTTCATTTAATACCGGTTACAAAAATATGTTAACTCGAATTATTAACGCTTGCATTACAATTTTACTTTGTCTCAAACAAATATGTCTCTATAGAAGCTGGGCTTCCATACAACGCAAGGATTGGAATTGTAGAAGTTTAATTTTAAAAAATAATCTTTTGGATATGATACGAATAGTTTCCCGGCAGCATAGTCTCTAATGAACCAAGCACCTAGACCATCGCCCGAGCCTTTCGCTCGAAGGGATCTAATCGGGGTAATTACGTTGCGACCGCATCGACTTCAAAAGATGCACTGCAATCTTGCACATTTGCATAACCATGCCAATCGGAGGCATAGCAAATCTACATACATTTCGCAGCCCCGACCTGGCCTCAAGCATTCGACCCTCCTCTAGTGGCCATCGACGTTTCGTCGTCGGCGACTATAAATCATGCCGCATGGCCATAACCTTTAATTTCTTACATTTTCCCAATCGCAATCACGCCACGGGCTTCGTCAAATTGCGTCAAGGCTGGTGTCGTGTGTTGGACAACAACAAAAGGGCCCGGGGGGGGACCGGGGCCAGTGGGATAGAAAAAGTAGGCGTGACGATTAAATTTGCAATCCAATCGCGATGGGCGTGGACCGTGAGATGCCCTGCCAGACGAAAATCGAAATGCAATCTACCACGATCGAATCAAACACCGTTCGATCACCCTCCTCGAGGGGATTATTGCATCTCCGGGTGATTTTCGGCCGTGCTGGTCGTCGCGAAACGAGGGATCGGAAAGTCGGGGTGGGCAGGAAGGTGCACACTTCCGGTGTTTGATTAGTGCGACATCGTACGCACAGTGGCGTACGCAGACGTACCGACACCAGTTTGCTGTCCTCCAGTCCTCGGTCCTTCTACGGAATGTGTGATCCTTTTTTTTCTTTGTATGTGTGTGTGTGTGGTGTAACGTTTTTCAAACTGCTCGACCTTATCCCTTTTTTTGTCAACTCCAGGAAGTCTGGTGACGCCGTCTGGCACGGGGCAACCGGCGGACACCTGCGGTCGGTTGTCGGCGGTGGCGGAAGTTGATTTCCATAGTCCTTCGTCCGTTCGCCGGGCCGTTTCGCGCGGGAACAGGCAGCAATCGCGAAGAACGTCGAGTTGCGTTAGGAAAAAAAGTGTCGTACAGCGAATTTACAACGTTCATTTTGCAAATCAACGCTGAATGGCGCCATTACGGGGCAGAATTTCTGGCTGATTGGTATCGCCATGGAAAGGGACGTGCAGGATGATGGATGATGGTCCAGCCGGCGTCAGCGATTGTGTACAAGAAGTTACATTGCAGCCAGCTAGACCTTGTGATAGTTGGGAGATTTGATTGTGAAAGAGTTCATTTGCTGTATTATGAATTTTAAAGTAAGAAAAAGCGATCAACGTAGTTCAAAACATTGATTCATGACATCAAGTACAAAAAGTGAAGACTGATTTGTTGCCAAACAAGGTTTGAAAGAGACGGAAAACAATCGCAATCGAAATCAAAAGAAAAATATTACCATAGATACCACAGCATCAAAACATCTCCTTTTCATATCTTGAAAAGCGTCTTCTATTATAAAAACTTTTTCACTTAACGCCTGCCAACAATCAAAACTGTCAACGGAAGTGGGTGACATTGATGTATCTTCGGTTTTCATTTGCAAGAATCTTTCAAGAGTGAGAAAATTCGAAATGGAATCAAACAGTCTGAGTGAAAACTGCTACACCAAGTGTTGATTCCCTTCATTTGATCGCTTTCGAAAAACCCAAGGAATACGAGGAAATGGCGTTCTTGTTTATTTTTATCACAGCATCCTATCGGTGTCTGCGAGTGGGTACGTTTGTTTGCCGATCTAATGATTCCGGTGAGCGTGCCGGGCCGTCTCCGGTGTTGATAGGGTGAGGACACGAGCGTCACATGTGAGCTATTTTGTCGTATTGCGGGTCTCGAGGATGCCTGGTTTCGAATGGACCAGTCCAATCGGTGGGAGGAAGTACCAAAGATAGCACTTTATCTAAACAAAAACATGAACTAGGGGGCGAGAAAAAAAAACGGAAAAAGTGAAACTTTGGTCATAAATTCACACACAAACTCTCCCATTTCCCGGCCGGTAAGTGCGTGCATTGGCAATTTTTCCGTTCGCCGAAACGATCGAGTGGAGTCGAGGTGAGCAAAAAAAGGCAAATAATGTTGTTTCCTTCCCGTTTCCTTTCCTCGAACGACCTCGTCCTAAACATTCGTCGTGAAGCACAGACATGGAATTGCTTCGAGCGTACATACACACATACACACACATACGGAAAACTCATACTCGTCCTGGGGTGAGGACAGTTTGACTTTTGCCGACGCCAACAGCGAATTGCAGCCACCACAAGAGTGCAGTATCCGCACCGGAAATCAGCTCGAAATGGCTGATGCTAGACGTTTGTCTGATTGAATGATAGCGTCGGCCCGAACGCAACCGGAACACGTGTCCCCCATACGCAAAACCCACTTCCTTGAACGTCCTCCCTTGCGCCATCCAACCAGTCGCCATTTTGTCAAACCACCAATTTATCCACCATTTTAAAGACCTCACACCTGTCGATCGAATCGACGCTTGCGGGGGCTGCTTGTTCCTGCAACCACATTCGTGGCCATTTGGAAAACCACCAACCCGGCAAAGGGTGCGTTGAAAATTGAATTCCACACTGGTGTTGGTGCTCGCAACACGCCGCAAAGCGCCATAAACTTGTTTGAAAAATTGTCTCGCTTAATTCGAAGGCCAAACCGGCGGGGATGGAGCGAGGAGGGGGGGGAAGCAGACAGACTGGGGTGAAGTGACGGGAATCACGAACAAGCATGCCGTCGTCGCCAGCGGAAATTGAGTTAAAGTGCTCGAAATTCGTTGCCTGCAGGGAAGCTCGTGGTTTCGGTTGCCCCGTTCGCCGAAAAACCCAAGCCTTAAAGCGAAAATGGCAGCGCCGAATGGACGGCTCCATAAAATGGCAGCCAGATAAGGTCGGTGAGGTGGTTCGGCGTTCATGGCGAGGGGTGAGAGCGAAGAACTGCATGGTGAAGAAGGCACGCCGAGCAAGGAGTTTTGATCAGTGGACGGAATCAAATTGAGTTCCTTTCGTTCCCGCTTCGTTCCACAACAACCCTTTGCCTTTCACACCTCCATTAAACTCCTCCCTCCCGCCCATCCACCCATCGAAATAAAGCGAACCCCATTAGCAGAAGCTTTTCTTTGTTTGCGAGATTCGCTATCTATTGTTTATGGGCACGCGGCGATAAGCAACGCTTAAATTGAAACCACCCCCAACACGTTGGGCTCCTTTGCGGTGAGTGGGGGAGTGAAGGGCAGGTTGGAAAGTGCTCAGAAAACGGCCATGATGGAACGGATCCCGGGGAGGGGGGTTGAGCTTAAATGATTATGCTGTCATTGTTTAACTTAGCTTCGATCATCCGGGCGATGGATATTGTCTGCAAATGGAGAGTGATGTTGTTCGAGCCATTGTTCGCCGCCTTTTTCCACTCGCCCCGCCGTGGCCACTTTATGAGGACGCGCATTATGGTGGCGATTATGAGTGCAAATAAACCCGCCCGGTGGGTTGGAGAGTGCAAACTACTGTTGCTACCTGGCGGGAAACTTTTATAGTTCAGTACTTCACCACCGAGCGACATTATGTTGTATTATTCACGAATGTGTCACCACACTTCATCAATCATTTTGTTTTAATGGAAATCAACTCTTTACGGGTGAAGTGATTAAGATTTCAATTCGAATTTCTAGTATCATGAACTTCATAAATCTGATAAACCACGACGCGAGATTACCTCCAATGTAAGCCAGTAATCATTAGAATAGATTTTTCATTGTATATTCCTCGTTAAATCGTGTTTACAGTGAGATTCAAATGAAAACCCCAGTAATGATCTTCTGTGGTTCATCAAACCTCGAAATCGTTTAAGCCGTTTCATAATAGTTGGTACGTTCATCGAAACTTTCCCGACACTTCATTTAAGTTCGCTTTAATAACACCTGATTTGTAATCCGATTAGATGTGGAAACATATTTATTACATCGCACCGACAATACATCCCCGTTGAGATGAAAACCCGGGATGATGGGAAAAATGATCATAACAAACTCGTTTCAGAGTAAAAAGGAAAAGTTGATAGTGTAAAAGTGATGTGAGGTGTTTCGAAACATATTATATTCCGAGGAGACCCGAGTCCCGGTATCCGCATTGATTCCCTTACATACTTTTAATTGGTTTTGTCGATTCGTTCGAAGCACGCCGGTGGAGAAGTTTTAGTTTGATAGTATGTTTCAGAGTGTAGTACCACTCCAAAGGAAAGATAACATGTTTGATAATCTTCTTCACGAGAAATTCAAAGGAAGGTATCGAATATTTACTCGAACAGTTTTCAAGAAGAAATGTATTTTTCATATATCCTTCGTACGTTACCGAATACTACTTACAAAACATAATTATGTAGTCGACTATATTTCAAACTTCTCGAAAGTCGATGTTTGTGAACGCGGAGATTTAAACATTGGTGTCTATTTTTTTGTTTTCCCAGTTTCCCAGAAGGCAGGCTTCACTAGCACTTCGTAAACTGCGGAAATAATTCATGCCTCCGACAGCTGATCGGATCAATCGACAACGACAACAACGGCCCAAAAGATCATCGATACCAACCGGTTCCATCATTTTTCGTTCCATCGTCGGTGAGGCGATCAGAAGTTTAGTTCATTTCCAGAACTTTTCGCTTCCCATTTCAACACTCCCCCCGGCCGAAGTTCCTTCCAGGTTCGAACTTGGCCTCGTAAAATCAATCCTCCGGACCAGTGCTCTCGGAGGATTTTCCAGGAAAACCCCGGCTCCTGGTTCCTTCGTTGCCGATACATCGAATATGCAAATTAGCTGCCGCCTGATTATTGATGAGATTTGCAAACTTTTTTCCTGCTCCGGTTTCCATGCACACACCCCCCCACCTGTATCCTTTTACTTGCAGCACTGGTTTTCCACCCAAAAGGAAAAGCCTGGGCGGCCTTCTACGTGCCACCCTCGGCTGGCCGGATGTTGTATGTGAAAAGTTAATGTGCAAGTAAAATTATACGAACTCTATGCGGGGCCACGTGTTCCCGGACCCGATCGTTTCGAAAAGTTCCGATCGAAAGTCGGAAGAAGAAACTGCCTCGTGGAAAAGTGATGAATGTTTCAGGGTTGAGTGAACGTTTCCGCCTTTTCAACCCGAGCGATCACTTTGCGCAACAAAATGAAAAAAGAAAAGACGAATCAGTTTACACGCGAATGTGCGCTATCGATTTTCCACCTTATGGCGTATCATCATTAGCCAACTTTCCGCCCGGGCTTGCATGTTATTTTCCTACTCGCTTCCTTGTTTCGCAACCGTATGCGTTCGAGGCTCGAGTAACTAAAAATTAGACCCCATTTTGCTGATGCCAAAAGGCGAGCAAATCTCTGCCCGGCCAAACTTTCCACGGCGACAAATTATAAGTTCGATAGGAAAATGTTCAAGCAAACACTTTTGCGCTGATCACGGCTATCGAAATTATACCAACAATTTATTCAGCCCGCCACTTGTGCCTACCGCGTCCGCTCCTGCAAAGGGGAAGCAAAGAGCGAAAAATGTTCCACCGAAGGAAAGTTTCCATCGGAATGGTTTCGGGTTGGAATTCATTTTCTTTGCCCTGTTTTAGTTTGACAGTCGAAATGGAGATTTATTTTTCCTCGCTTACTTTTGCAACGTCCTGTGCAACACTTTTTTCACTCGATGCTCTGGAAATTTGCAAAACTCAAACTCCGTACCCGCCATCAGCAAATCATCGACAATTGAATTCCGTGCACGGGCAGCAGTTTATGTTCGTCGATGGAGCGTTCAACGGCACGGTTTCTTTTTCTTTTTTTTGTGGCCAAATCTCCGAAAACTGTCTCCGATGGATGAATCCTGATAATTCGGGAATGTCCAGACGATGGGAGATAGGGATGGGGGCAAAAAATTTTTCCTCGGGCCGAGCTGTAATTCGATTGTCTTGTGATTTCCTATGATTGGTGCAATTGGAAATTGTCCGCAATGGCGAACCGGATACGAACGAGCCGATATTGACAGAGCAAAAAACGGGAAAGCACAAAAAACTCTATTAGCACACAAAAGAATATAGTGGAAAAACGGTAAAATGTTTTTTTTTAAGTTGAGAGTCAAATAAAACATGCACAATGAGTACATCATTGCAAGCTATCGAATGTTTACTTTTAATTTGGCCTTTCCCACAATAAAACAACATTGTTCCTTTGTTCGATCAAACGTGTTTACAATGTTTTCGTATTATTGTGCGATTTATTGTTACACATACGTGCATTTGTTGCGCGTAAAACGTTGTTTAATTCTGTTTTAACACAATAGTCAACAGCATCAACATTGCAAAAGACCACAAATCGGTTGCAGCGAATATGAAAACCCTGGTGAAACCTTCTCACCCGCTGTGAATTCACTTGCCAGGTGAATAATTCATCAATCAACTCTCGAACCGCACACGAAACTATTCTATGGCTCGTATGATAGTTTATACCACACTGCTTTCACCACAATCACGGATCGCTCAAGCTCATTGTGTTTTAGTTTATTGCTTTAATCCTCCCCATCGCTCACCGTCACGGCTCGAACTCGGCTCCGGATCTAGGAGGACGAGAAAAAGAAAGCTCCATCTCAAAAGCGAACTGATCCAACCGACTCCTCACCCCCCTCGGGTGTCTTACTTCGTCAAAGGCCGTGCCGAAGCGTTAAATATTCAAAACATCGTAAAAACCCCAACGGCAGCAGCAGCCGTTCGCCGTGGTGGCGTAAGCTCGCGGGAAAACTCGGGAAAGCGGTGCCGGAACCACTTCGCTTTAAATATTCTGTCACCTAAAACCACTTAAATCCCACTGCAGCAATCGATCGTCAAAGCACGACCGTGCAACATTCTGCAATCACGGAGCCCGGTTCTCGGAGGCACCGTCCCTTCCGTTCATCAGCATCGACAGCGCGCCCCATCGGCCCATCGTCGTCATCTTCATCAACATCATTGTCGGTCGCTGCTTGGATGCGAGAGCACACGCCCTTGAAGCCGGCGTTGAGCGCCTGCTGGCGGACGGGCCTGAGTATAATGAAATATTTAGCAGACAATTTTCTTCTTCTTTCGCAGTGCTGGCCGGAAAATATTAAATTAAAATATACACGCATCACTCGGAAATTGTCATCAATAATTTATGCCTATCATCTTCCTTCGAGTCCTTCGACTCAGCGTGCGGTGCTTCGGGATCGCGCACGAGCGCGAGCGCTTCGATGCAACGTTGAAGGCACCCGGGGCTAAGACGATTGTGATTGTACAGTCTTCCCCTCCGAGCCAACGTTCCCATCCCCCCCCAAACATCTGAAACTCGAAGCAAAAAAGCAAAACGAGGAAAGGATGTGGAAAACGATGTTCTTTGCGGCCTCGAATCGTTCGTCTCGGCGTCACCGTGCACAGAGAAGCACGGCCCACTTAGATCATTGCAAATTTCACAACACGATCTACCGATGCTGTGAACATGGAGCAAAAGGGCGTACCGGATGGTTGAAATGTAGCGAACCGACATTCCCGTGCACTTTGCACGCCAGCGTAACCACCAGTCGGAAACTCCGGCCCGAAATCGAACGTGTGCATCGAGCGAGCGGAATCAATATTAAATTGCCACTTTATCCTGCCCGTCCCCGGTTGTGCAAGGTGTTGGTGGCAAAGGGGGGAAATAATATAACCGCCAGCCCGAGCTGTATGCCGAACCAAACTCGGTATTGTTAGGATGACAATTCTTCGTTAGGCGAATTTGAGCTGGCGCTTTCCATTTCCCCCCCGTGGAAAAGACTACCCGTTCTTTCGGGAATTCGAGAACGGTGAAGGATTAATGAAAACAATAACATCTCGGGGGGAAAACTCGGTGAAGCGGCGGGCGCTGATAAACGGGAAGCCCGTTTTGAATAAGCCTTCGGTCGGGAGCAGTCGGTCGCTGATGGAGTGAACATTGGCGAACGGTATGAGCAAAATACATAATAATAAACACAAATCCAAATTAAAATAACAAATCTCCAAAGCAAACAAATGCTTTCCGTAGAAGATTCTTTAAGCTGTCGCTGATTTTGCTTCTTGTTTATCATTTCACGAGGAAAGGATTGTTGGAGTGGAATATTTGTAAAAGCTCGAATGAACATAAATAAACGAAACCATCCTTTGCTTGGTAAGCAAGTCGAGCACGAAGGAAGAACAAAAATATAACATTTAAAGCTGTTTTTAGTAGATACAAAATATTTTAAATAAATTCGGAAACAAATATTTTTCTTCGTTACTCAACGATTTGTCTCAGATTTCAGATTTTTTATGATTTGTCCAACAACCTTATACCATCCCATTTCCTGCTTGTTATACAAACTCATTTCACAAGCTTTGCTTATCACGCCACCTTCTCCGTTTTGTGCATGATCCCAACATAACATAATTACATTAGCACAGCACTGCTATGTGCTCCGCCCATCCTTCACAAACCTGTCACCAGTCGGAGGGCGGACGAGCGATGCCGTGCCTGAGCGCCATCAGCAAAGACGAGCAAAAAACATCACCACCACCACCACCATCACCAGCACTCACTCGGCTGGCAAATATCTCAATTGCAATCGTTGCGATTTCGTTGATTTGCTCATCCATCCTACCGTCGATCCAACCTTCCCAATCATGCTGGATGCTTTTGTTTTATTATCCCTCCCCACCTCTCTACCCCACACTTTGGCCATTGTTTTGTTTTTGCTTGATTGTTACCTTTTTTTTTATTCGTTTCAATCCTCTTTTTCTTTCTTGGCTGGCTTTTGGTTTCCATCAACAGGTTTAGGTCCTCCGAGCAAGCATTCCGGGCGGCTCCATACCGTAGCGTCATCTCGAATGGCTGTGTGCCGTATGTGGATCCGGAAACAATAGAACACACTCGTCGTCATGGTACCACCTCTCCTTTCCCCTCCGCTCGTCAAGGAACGCACAATGCCCGGAATGGTTGATTGAACAACCAATCCCTCCCAGCAGCTACTGGGAGCTGACGCAAAAGAAGTCACAGACCACCAGCACCACCACCACCACCACCACCACCATCACCGCCGAGATGACAATGGTACGGCTCATCAACGTTTTTCCTCCTCCCCATCCCCGTCCAGGCCCCTCCCTAGTCCGAGTTGTGAGATGATATTGTCAGCGTGCGGCAGGTTCATAAATAATAGAACGTAAAATGAAATGAAATCGACGCCGAGATGGAGACGATATGTTGTCCTGGCGTGTCGAGTTGGTGGAGCACCCACGCACACACCCACATAGAGGAGTAGCGAGTGTGAGGATTGTCAACATTTATTCTACCCGCAGATTCCTGTTCACCCGTTACGGAGTGTTTTACTTGAAAGAGGGAAAACACGGCGAAGTAGTACCGACAAAAAAAAGAATAGAAAGGAAACCAACCTCGACCAGTACGGGAAATCGTCTCCAGCGTCTTGCCGAGGAAGTCCTTTTCCCGAGGAAACCGTCATTTCCCCCCCAGTGCGATAACAATCCAACCACGACAACGGGTGAGGCAAAACGTGGTTCATTCTTGACGGAATCAAACCTGCTTTAGTTTTGTATTTCCCTATTCCCCGACTTTCATACCTTCACCTTACTTTGCTGGGTGTTGCTTTCACTTTTCCAGTTCCCTTCCGCTTCCGCTATTGCTTCAAAAGAAAGGTGAATTTTCAATGCTACACATGTTTGGAAAATTTGTGCGTGCTTTTCAACCATATGCTCGGGGGCTCAGAGATTGAGGAAACACCGCCACAAATCGGGACAGGAAAAGGAAAACCCGGTAGCACGCAGTGTCCGGAAGCAACGGCCCCTCCACGGTACGGACCACCGGGCGTCTCCATTAGAGAACGACTGACCGTGTTTTCCCGCTACAAGGGAACCGACCGAACGGTGGAACCCGTCCTGTACTGAATGCCGGCTAAAATGGAACCGTAAATAAAAGATTCCTTGCAAATTCGACCTCCATGGCATGCAGCGCGCACCCGCCGGCCCGCTTCTGCCTTACTCCATCAATAGGAAGGAAATGTGCAGGAAGGAATTTACGGTCCGTCGCGTCGCGTCCTTCAACTCTCACACCGCCAGCGTCCCAGTGGAGGGCGCTTCGGTGAAAGTACTTTCTCCTGGAAACGCAATTTCGGACAATCGACATCGAGCGAGGGGCGAGGAGCGCAGCGAAAATGCGGGCAGCTACTCCCGGAAGCTGTCGTTTGAACCGGTTTTACCTTTGGCCCGATCAACCGACCGGCAAAAAGAAAACCGTTCCTTACGGACTGGATCAGTTCAGTTCCGTTCCGCCAAGTGGTGAACTGAAATGCGGTGGGAGGAAAAATAAGGATGTGAATAATTTAGTTCCGTTCCGTTTCGTGGCCTTCTGACTTTCGGTGGCACACACTCACTCACTCTCTCTCTATGAAAAGGCGGTACTGATGACTTTTGACCAGCAGCACTGGTGATTTTTTTCTTTTTGAAAAAGTCTTGAGGTGAATGGGAATACCGGATTTTTTATATGGTAGAGAAAGTGGCCGGTGCTGCACGGAAAATAATTTACTTTTCGTTAAACTTCTTCAACTTGCCCGTTGCGTTGCACACTAACGAGCGTGGATCGGTAAAGGTGTATGTAAAATTCATCGCTTCATTCAAATTCTACGTTGCTGCAAATGCTTTTTGACTGACACAACAATTTTTTTTGGTTTTCCTCATTAGCATTTAAACATTAAGCAAACTTAATGTAAATTCTATTGCGTGCTCTATTATAGAAACCATTCATTCTAACTCCTTCGATTTTATTTCAAAATAAAGTGCACACCTGACCATAACGCACCTTTCTTCACTGTTCTTCACATTTTATTGCTTTCATGAGTCAAGTTGAATTTTTAAATAAACAAACGATCTGACAATTCATTTTAAATATGAATTAAAAATAAATTGATGTTTTAACAAACTACATTGTTTCAGTGTAATAATATAATAAATCACATCAGAAAATATCATCTTTATTTATTTCCTTTTCCTTGTTATCAAAAATCGATTTATGTAATATCAAGGGCAGCTAGAATTAGCATAATCATTCTATTGACTCGTCTAATAGATTCATTTCCATTACACGCCACTCCAACACGCTGCACTATCTGAAATAGCCCGGAAAGGCAATTCTCACCTACTCATTCTAGATTCAATTTGCAAACCAACGCTTTTGGATCGCCGTCGAACGTGGCTACGTCACGTCTACGTCCCTTCCCTATTTGCAGGTTAAAAGGTTTCATTTCATTCCATTTTTTTCCCCACCTAAGGAGAATGTGTATCAGCGCGCTTCTTTCTTGTGTCCCTCCTGTCAACCAATAAATTGTTAAATAAGTCCCGCGATCGCTTTCGCCGGCGAGGCTGACTCGCGCGGCGTGCTGCATCCCACGTTAGTCGCTGCCGGTGCGTCACGAAATTGATATCATCCACTGCGGAGAAAGTGGCGAAACATTTTAAAAAGATGGTCCATAAAAAAAAGGGACGACGACTAAAAAATACCCACGACCTAAGGAAGCGTGCTGACGAATCTTCGAAGCATCGGAGACAAAAATACTCCTCCGTTTTCCGGAAAATTCGCGAGCGTTCGCGAGCACGTCTCTGTTATGTCTAGCAGGCGGGTGGGGGAGGGGGAGAGGATAAAAAAGAACTAAGGACCAACCGAGGAGCCGGTCCGGCAAAGGGTGCGGGATCAGCGTCGCCCGGCAGTTTGGGCCACACACTTCAAAGTGATTTAATTTAACGAGAACCCGAGTGTTCCGAGAACGAGAGAGACCAATGATGAGCCACGAGGTCACCGCACTCGCCGCCCCCGCCCGTTTTCCACCACCAGATGGTACCACCAGCAGCAGTGGCACTGCGTAGGCCGCTGTGTCCTTTCGGCACACGGCGTAATCCCTCCGACACGATCCCTAACAAGTTCCTGCCTTCGTGCGTCGGGTGGAAAATCGAACCGATGAGCGAATACCTCCACTACAGTAATGGCCACTCACCACTCTTGGTTGTTGGGAGGAAGTGAAACGAAACAAAACACACACACACACTCATACACACAGCGGAAACAGCTGAAACATTTCAGAGCTGCCACGCGAAAAGCCGGGAGTGCCGGGAGAAGATATTGTCGCGTCTTCTTCATTATGCAAATTTATTCACCCTCGACGAAAAACCATCGACTGGGCACGTTTTTCACGTCGCGCCGCCGGGTTCGCCGAGCCGTGGAAAAGTGTTTGTTTCTGGTATGCCTATTATTACAATAAGCCTTCTGCGTCCATCTCCACATCCCTCTCTCTCTCCATCTCCTTTCCGTGTGACGTGCGGAATCATTTATCCTGCTCGCATTTTCCCACCGCGTTGTTCTTTTCTCCCTTCGCTTCTTTTGCAGTTTGCACAGCGTTTTGTCGCGCCACGGGTGGCTTCGAGTGGGCCCTGACCTCGAAGGGCTGCTTAATGTGCCACAATTTGCACAATAATGGCACTGTCCCCGGAAACGTAATCGGTCGGGAGGAAGAAGAGAAAAACGTCAGAGAAAAGGAATGGAGAAATGGGCAAACTCCACGGAAACGAACGCAGCAAGCGGCGAACGGTGGCCGCCAGCCGGGGTGATTGGTAAGAAAATGAGCGTAAAGACTTTGTGCCGAACGATGCTGACGATGGATGTGGAAAGAAGCTGATACGCCAACGAACGGATGATAGGAGAGTTTTCTTATTTTCCCAATTTGCAATATAACTTCTCTGCAAACGGACGAATCTTTCTTAGCAATTCGATTTAAATTGTTTTAAATGAAATGGCAGCCATTTGTATTATTTTCCGCTTGTGAACTGTTTCCAATGGAAGTCCTAACATTTTTTCATCAAGTTTCATTTTGGAATCTTCTTTTTTTTCTTTTCAATTTTCAATTCTTTGGAATTGGAATTTTTTAAAGTACAGCTCAAAAGTCCTTTTCTGTTTGTTTTAATTATCAACAACCTGTTTTTGTATATTTCTGAACATTTTTTATAAATTTTATTCTCCCCTAACTAGCATTTAATATTACTATCAAAGATGGACTATTTACAACATAAAGTGCTATTCCTGTACTCATAACACACAAATTGTTGCAAATTGTACTGTGATTTGTTTCATTTTCAATTCATTGTTAAAATGAAATAATTTCAAATTTCAATCCTCTTTCCTTCATTCTTCCAAAAGATTAACGATATTTGTATATTTTTTAATGACTTTCACGCTTTTCTTTAGTCTAGAGAAATTTGGTTTGTTTACAAACTCCAATTTATAATTAAAACCAAAGATGATCTGTTTCAAACAAAAAAGTGACTGTTCCTGGTTTCGAAGCACTCCGTGAAGTTAATTTAATTTTTAATGATTAAACTCATTTCACCAGCACGCCCTGTTTTCAGAGCCTGCAGAAGGTAAAGAAAACACATTATTTTTAACAAGATATTTCCACCTCCCCACCGAATGCTATGAAGTTTTTCTCTCCCTTTCCCTCGCGAGGACAACATAGCAGCGCGTTATAATCCTGGCTAAATGAAAAATTTAGTTAAGTCACCAACCCCACGGCCGGCTTCTGTTTGCCGCTGTCCGATTTCCAGGAAGCAATCCAACTGTGGGCCCGGGCTGACAAACACCAAACTGTCATTACCTCTGGCTCGCGTCGATGATGGCGCGTCCATTAAAATGTAATGAGACCACGGTTCGGTGCAGGAAGCGTGACGTTAGAGTTGGCGACAAATGAATGGCAGCGAAAAGGGCGAACGGAAGATCAACACACGAATGCGTCACGGTGCATTCCGCCGTACGGCATGGCGGAGTGCAGCTTTTACGCCAAGCGCAAAGTTTGTAATCGGTCCGGTCTTTGATGTCTGACGGTATCCAACCGTAAGATGGTGGTCCTTAAAGATTCCGTCACAAGTATCGGGCAAGGATAGACTCCATTAGAGAGTGAGGTGGAGCGACATTGAAGCGTCCACCCGGGGCGGTAATGGAGGGAAATCTTCATTTCTTCTGCACTTTCCCTTGAAAGGAAACACTAACGAAATGCATCATGGATATGCTAACGATGCTGGAAAAATACAGACTTTTTTCCCCCAACAAAGTTGCATGCATTTCATTTATCCTCATTCATTGCGAAATGAAGTTTTCCGTACAACAAACAACCGGATTTGGATTGACCGACCAAGATGCGTTTGCGATCTCAAAAGCTCTAAAGCTTCCTAGTTGGGTGCTAGGGAAAACTTCACGGTGCACAGTGTCCCATTTTTGCAACGGAGTTGGAATATCTTCATCAACAAAATTGTTGCGCCCATGCAATCACCTCCCACCCGGGTTCGCCCCAATAGTTCGACGCTCGTAAGTGCACTGCAGAACTCAAGTTGTGGTGATTTGAATTAGATGAGTGGTCTCGGTGGAACCATTATGCTTTGCAAACGGGTCTACTCCAACGGAGCGAAGGAGAGAAAGAGTGCGCGAATAGCGGGGATAACCAAAAGGTAGAGAAAGAGATAATGATCAAGAGCCACTTCGGCCGTCCCATTGTGGGCTAATTCTTCGCTCTTGTGTTAAGGATTTTCCAACACTTTTCCCCCGCCCCGGCTTCCCCGGGAAGGGGGGCCATTTTGCTGCCCGAAAATCGACTACCAGAGAGGGAGGGAGAAAACGGACAATGGTTGCTTCGTCATCGTGTACCGTGGCCGGTGGTTGAAAATTGTCTTGGCAAAACTTGCACCTTCACGTTCCGGTGGGTTTTTCCTTTTCTTCCTTTTTCCATTTTTTTTTTTTCTCTAGAGGAGTCCCAGCCACAGCACGACGGTGTTAATGCGGATGCGGAAGTGGCACATTTAAAATTCATAGTGTCGCAAAAATTGACACCATTTGCATCCGAGAGGGGAGTGGGACCCACAAGGGAGTCTCCCTAAGGGAAACACCCTGAAGGAACGCGGGGATGGAGCGAGAAATTGGTTCGGCTGCAGTCTTGCAGTCTTCGCAGAAGTGGCTTCAAGTTGGAGGTCCTCGGGTCGACCTTATTTCGCACCAAAGCGGGCGCCAATTTGGTTGGCCAGGGTCGGGAGCCCTCTTGCCCGGTGGAAACTTTGTTTCCCCTCCGGGGAATGAGGAAATCGAACGGAAGTTGTATGCATGCAAGCAGGCATCCCGTCAGACGTGGCCTGGGTTGGCCACGTCTGGATTAATGTTGCCCCAAAGTCTCCACCAAACGACGGAGCGCGCGTGTACACCAACAAGTGGTATTTACATTAATTGTTGGATAATTAATTTGCATTTAATAGCAGACGAGGGAAGCACATGTACACACACATACACACACGTACGACACTTGGAGCCCACTTGCGGGCGCTTGTAAGGTGTCGCTAAGACGCCAGGCAAGTACACCCCGCCCTTTCGTACACCCGGAATGATTGATGAAGACACTCACCGACGAAGGACTTCGCGCCACCTCCGGGAAAGGTCCTCGAAACGTGGCCTGAAGAGGCATTGTCGTTGGATCAACGTCGACGGGGAACTAACATACTTATGCCCCCACACATATACACACCCGCACCCACCCGAAAGGGTCTGCTTGGGGTTGGGGAAAAAGAGCTCCGTCAAGTACTCGAGAAGTAGCACACGTTAGCTATAAGGTTTTTGGGCTCCGTAAGGCGGACCGAAGGAGCGTCCGTTTTTCGTCGTCCTTCAAGGCAAATGTCTTCCTTCCTTCCTTCTTCGGTCGAGTGGGAAAGCATGCGATGCAGATTTGTTCGTCCGTCCGACACGGAACGCCGGCCGGAATCGAACCGACAATCAGTGCTGAGTGTGGACAATTACGCTCCGCCGGCACCGCATGCGGCCGTGGCTAGGTTTGTGGTTTCTTTCCTGCCGTTCTTGCCGGAAGTGCCCATTGTTAAAATGAGTTTTATCCTTTGGGACAAGTTTGAGAAGATTTGTTGAATTTTATTTTGCATCTTTGCTAGGATTTTTCACATGAAAATAGTTGAAAAACATCATATTAAATATTGCAACTTTCAGTTGTTGTTAATTGTCAAACGCTTTATGATCTGCACTCTATCTGTTGGAAACGTCATTTCCAAGGTAACGTGGAATGTTTCATTGGCGCAACTAGTGCTTATGAGCGCTCTAAAAAACAGTCCATTATAAGCGATTCATTTGAAGTATTGTAAAAATTGATAGATTTCTGTTGTGTTTCGTTTTTTTTTTTATCATATTATACCATATACTTTTGATAACATTCCAGTGAGTTTGAGTTGAATTGAATTAAAATTAGGGAAATAAGCTGCTACCTTTCGTCATCTATCATTTATTTTCGGTTCTAGGACAATCAACACATTAAAAAACTATACAGTAAATAACACTTTAATGTTTCGTCTCTTGAGTTTTTAGACACCATAAAATTGTGCCTTAACGTCGTGCCATTTACTCCATTTTGAAAACGTAAAGCATTATCAAAAATTCAACAAAAGGAAAACACATTTGATAATTCAACCATCAACCGTACGTGTAAAAATAAAAACCAAACATATTAAAAAAACACATCGTGCAGGACACAACAATCAAATTTCGAAATAAATCTTTCTTTAATTCCCACCGTGACTGCTTTCGAGCGTACGAGGGTTTTTTATAAAGCGCCCTTCCAGCCAACACAAACGTGCTCAGCGAAGCGCACAAAATGCAACCATTCATTATTGATTATTATCGGATTGTTTTTCCAACCTCCCCCCGCCTTGCCGAGTCGTGCATTTTGCCCCCCCTCCCACGGCATAATCCCTCGCCAAAAAGTGCTCCCGTACCGGTTTATTTATTAAACGTGGGTTTTGGGTGTGTGTGCGAGAGGCAGTGGGTGCATTCATGTGTGTGGCCAGACCGCTTTAGTTTATTTTTTGTTGTACATTTCTCTACCCCAACTGGTTGGCATTAAATAGTCTTTGCAACATCATCAGCATCGTCATCGTCGAGTGTAAATATTGTTCCCCAAATCGCCCCGCTTCATGCTTCTGCAAAGATCTGCAATGACGCGCCCCTCTCGGTGTCCACTCAGAACGGGAGGAGGATCCCGCCTAAAGCAATGCACATATTGGAAAAATGGCAAACATCTGTAGCCGGTACTTCCCGCGCCCGTTTTGTCCACAGATAGGGTTGGGCACACAATATTGGTGGACGATTTGTTGGTGGAGCTTACCGTGCTTCTTTACTCTCGTCCATTATTTTATCTCGCGGCGCGCAATGGCATGCATATGTCACGAACATCCCGTCCTCTGCCAGCTTCGTGGCATATTTCTGTGGGGCGCCCACCGGATGCCAGCGTTCGCGGATCGCATTATCGCACTCCTTTACACAATAAATAAACGGCAATGTGTAAATTGCTCATTTAATTAATTCTTTCCGCCCACCACCGACGCCGCACATTGCGGGCGTCCATTTCCGCATAAAGCTGTCGGGACATTTAGAGACCAACGTATGCACCAGAAATTGGGATGGGAGGAGGGCAACTGCATTTCCGTCAGGTAGGAATCCCATCTGCGGTCCCATTATTCGGTCAATCGGATCGGTCGGACATGGAACGCCGCGGTGTGCAGTTTGCTACCTCGTGCTGATTTTTCCGCCCAAAAAAAGGCCCCTAAGCAGGCGGCGAGAAATCGACGCTCTATTTCGGTACCATTATTCGAAATCGACGAAAATCGACCGACCATTAATGCGGACCGCACACACACCCCCACATTCCGACCGTTTCCCCCACCGCTCGTATGCTCGCCGGTGCCATCATTACGCTGCGCTGCTTCCTGCGTTCGGCCAGAGTTGATTGTCTAATTGTTGTTGGTCGGCCGCCATTTTCCGCCCGAACAAATTGCCACCATTGACTCGCTAACGCTCGGTGTAGCAATTATCCGACCGGTCGTGGCTCGATGGAACGCCGGCACATGATACTGGTCCGCGTGGAATGTTGATTTTCCACATCCGCATCCGCACCGGGTTCTAGGAAACAGAAAAAAAATCCCAGGCTCGTCCGCGAGCTTAAAACTAAAGCCCAACTGCACTCCCGGAGAAATTTGCAAGCAGTCCGATGCTAATCAAACAGATTTGCAGTCTTTCCATCCCCCCTCGGGTGGGCTCGGGATTTTCTGTGCAAATAGTGCACCCCTTTCCATGGTCCGCCGTTCGGTCGATGCTGTCCAGGTTTCCCGTAACCCTCCCCTAGGGGTCAATGTCAACCGAATCAATGTGCGGATCAATTGGCGCGCGTAGTGGTGTGAAGTGGAGGGAAAAAGGATACCTCACTCTATATTCAAATTTCATAACCGGTCGCCGGTGGTGAGTCGGCGGTGTTTGATATTAAACACCGCGCACTATCGTGGCGTATTTGCATACCAGGACTATGGTGTATCGATTCTTCTTTTGTGTACATTCCAATTTCATGCACCATGTTTTCCATCGGCGGAGTGGATAATCCTTTGTGTGGTTTGAAGGAAGCAAGTGCAAGTACAGCACTTGAGTTAATTTTTAAAACTTGATCAAGTTTCAATCAACCGATAAAGTTGTCAAATCATGTTTTTTGGGCTCCAAGTTGTAGAATGTGAGGTAATCTTCCTTTTGCCTGCAATGGATGTTTAAAATTTTTGATTTATCGCAATAGAACCCGCAATTTAAAGCTTAGTAAACGTCCTATCCTGCGCTGTAACCGGCAACCTGTTGTTAGTGTTTCCCTCGTCCAGCGCGGTCGTTTTGTGGCAGAAGAGAATCGTCACCCCCAAAGAGCCATTACAAGCGCTCCAATAATGTCGTTTTAATTTAAAATTAATTCTCGCCGAATGTCCTTTTTCGGGGACGACTCCGCAGGATGCTCTTTCGCTTCACGCGCAATCTAATCCCGTGACATGCACCCCATGTGCCCGTTAGTTTAATTATGCCTTCAGGCTCGAAAATTGCTTCCGACATTTTTCAGCTACAGGATTGGTGCGAGTTGGTGGAGGGAGGGATGGTGAGGTGCAGGGGAGCAAAAAAGGCGTGCCGAATGCATCCGGACATCGCTCGCCATTCCGGTTGTGCTTACCATTGCTCGCGGGCCACAGAAATCCCCTCGATAAAGTACGGAAAACGACGGCCCGGCCGTACTCGACGCCAATTGAACGTGTCCCGAGGGGAGAATACGTAAATGGCTGCTAATAGCTCCGCAGAAGGAAGCGTGCGGCCAGCGCGCGCTCGGCTTGGGGACAGCTGAGTCCTTGTGCCATTTCGGGGGGGGCAGATAACAAACTTCCGAAACGAAACGTGCAGTACGGTCCGCACACAGCTGGGTGGAGGGTTCGAATCCGAGGGCCGTGCCCGATGTTGATTAGTTGCACGAAATACTCTCGCTCTAATTGATATTTACCCGGGAACCTTGGTGGAAAACACTTTTTACTCTAAAGAAGGGAGGATTACCTACGTAAGTTATGGCCTGCCATGCGCCGGCGGGCGGGGGTGATAAAAACGCTGACCCTTAAGCCCGGGGGGTTTCATTGACTTAGGAAGGTTAATTTTCAATGACCATGTTTCCAAAACGCGGGAGGAAAAACTGTTTAATGACGCGGTAATGGTGTACAGCGCTTTAAAATGCAATCCCCGGTATACAGCACGAGCTCATTTGGATTTCCATTTCGGTAAATTAAATTAGTTCACGTTATAAGCTTCACAAAATTAGATTTGTTACATATGTGACAAGCACTTTTTTTTGAAAATTTAATTTTTCAAATTATAAAATTGAATTGAGTTCAATTTTTAACACAAACACACCTCAACGATTAAAACAGCTTAAGACAAATTTATTATTAAATATTAATTTGAAAAAGTTCGTTATTGCGAACAAGCCACCGATTTTGTTTACAAGTTGGAATTGTACGCAATCCATCGTTTTATGCGATTCATTGTATCCATCAATCGTGTGATCCTTTTCTCGCTCACATAGCATCCAGCGAAGAATTGGTTCACAGGGGGATTATTAAACTCAACATGCATTAGGAAATAAATCTAGTAACTTATGAAATGTTCAACATCTACGCAAAATCAGCTATCGATGATAGCAATAAGACAAAAAGAACGGGTGCAAAAGAATTTGGAAAAGTAACTTAAAATAGTTTTAGGAAATTTAAGGGTTATTAAATACACATTAATTGTACGATAGGGCCGTTAGCATATAAATTTCTAACTTAAAGAATATGGTGTTTAATTTAAAAATAAATTAAACTTAGAAATCATTCAGTTTAGACTAAGTTAGACTAATTTCATTAATTAAATTTGTCCATTAAAATGAAAAACAACGGAGAAACAAATTGGACAGAGATTTTGTAATGACGAATACATCATCGACATTTCGATATATATTATGCATGACAACACATTTATTACACATTTATTATTTTATTACATTATCAACAGATTGTTTGTGATATCTTTCGCGCCACGTGTTTCCGCTTGACAACCAGTTTTTTAAATGAAGGAAACTGTTGATATTTGGTTCGCTAAACACGTGCTTTTCCTCACGTGCCACAATCCTACAGGTACTTGTTGCATGTGTTTATCTACGCGGCTCGGCGAAATGTTTATAAACAAATCAACAGATGATCGACTGAACACGTGCTTACCGATTTCGTTGCCCTTGGCAACCATTGCTTTAACAACCGGTCTAGATTTACCGGTGGTAAACAAAATTAGTCCTTTTTCCATCACGTAGCCTGCGGAGTACTGTACGGGAGTTTCTTAAGGCGTTTGATAAACTTTATTTATTTTTAAAGTGAAGATTATTCTTCAATATAGCGAAAAATGCGCAGATCGAAAAGAGTGAAACCAAAAGTCAAACGACACATTGAAGATGTGCCGTTTTACAAGTTCACACACGGCAAAAACGAGCTTCCTCTCGATCCGGCTCGAGTGTTCATCGAGGAGCAAATTGGTAAGAAAATGAAAGGATCAAAGGATCTACTGATGGCACAAGGATATTAAGGACAACTTTCAATTCACAGGTAAAATCCATTCTATGAAATCAAGTTGCTTCACCAAAGATTACAGCCTTCACGAATGCCCTCGTGGAGATGGAGTTCCATTACCCGACCTATTGGCCCCGGAAAAACGCCCCAACTTTTCGCCGGAAGAGCCTCTGCGACCATCAACGTCGAAAATTCGCTGTCAAAAAGACATTGCTAGAAATCATACCCCACTGGAGCGGCCAGTAAAAGACGCCACGGATCACATGATCGATAAGTACAAACGCTTCCGGTTGAAGATGTTCCACGATCTCGCCCTCACCAAACCGGCTCTAAGGGGTAATGAGTTTTTCCGACGGTACGGACGCGCCTCTGAAGACGATCGCCGAAAGTTGCCGACACTGTGGCGAAAGAAGCGTCCGAAAAAGTTCCATTTCGATGAGTTTGCCTACCGTACGCCCGAAGAGAATGAGGAAGCAATGCGACGGATACAGAAACATCTGGACAAAATGATCGCCAAAAGTATACGAGAGGCGGAAAAGAGGCGCTTGGAAAAGGAAGAACAAGCCAGGAAGCCGCAATTTGTACGATCGACTGGGCTGCCGCTTAAACTTATTGTTGATAATTTCTCTATCTTTCATTACAGTGTACTTCATCGAAAGGTAAGGCTGTGTGTCCAACGAAAATTAAAAAGAAGAGATTGACTAATGAACAATTTGTGAAAAAGCTTAAAAAATCTGAAAGCATGTAAGTATAACGCTGTAAGACATCGAACATTGTGTAACATTTTATCTATCTTTAACATCTTTTTATCTATCTTGCCAGGAAACTCAAATACCTTCAAGCTCTACTACCAGTACATCCGGATGAGCAAAAGTACAAGATATTGTCGCGATATGAGCGGAACTTCCAGCAAGCGATGTGTTGTTTTGATGATGCAATGAAACATCGCACTCTCAATATTTTGGACGAACTGGATGTGCGCAAAATCGAACACTATCCATCGCATCTTATCAAGAAGATCCTGCCACGGATCGATAAACGAATAACCTACCTCAACCAAGCGTTTAAGTTTATCCTGGAAGAGGAGAAACTATGGCCCAACATTTACCCTGAGGTGATTCTGATGGACTATCTGTTCGATCCCGAGCATGGCGTGCAGCGCGATCAGGCGGTGTACTTTATCATTCTGCTGATGGATCTGCAAGAGGACTACCGTTACCACGTGAAGCGTGCCTTTCTGCGGTACATACTGCGCTCGGAGGAAGTGCGGAGTCGCCTACAGTTGGCCATCGAACCGCCGGAGTTCCCCATTGCCACCATGATTGCACCCGTGCCATGGAAGTGTTCGATTCAGCTAGCAAAGAACCGTCTGGAGGAGGTTCTGATGATCAACCATCCGGTCTTGCAAGCCATCAACATGCTGTGGCACAAGCTGTACAGTAACCTGCTGGTGGTTGATTCATCCAAGTTTTACAATACCGACATTCCAATGCACGCCGATAAGATTACGGAGATGATACACAACAGTTGTCGAATTACGAGAGATGTAGGATATGTGATTGAAGTGACTCAAAGTCCCGGAAAGCTTCATCGTTGTGTCATTACTTTTTCTATTCGCAGATTTTGATCAACGACTGGATGCCCCGCGTGGCGGACCTTGTGGATGTGATGCGAAAATACTGGAAGGATCTTGTCCCCCGCAATTCTACCCACGGCGGACGGGGAACCATTTTCTTCAACTGTATTCATGCGCTCACCTCCTACCATCTGCAGGACTTGATCAAAAAGAGTCTCGATCATCTCGTCGAAGCGCTTGAGGTGTACCGTGAAGGGGACATTGCCGGGAACGAGCCGAAGGTGAAGAAGAAACCCTTCATGACGCTCACGGTCTCGGTGGTCGGACAGCACCATACGGAAATCGAGAAAACTACTGAAAAGGGTGACCTTTCGCTGTACCAGGTGGACGATGACGATCCCGACATACTGGCCTCGGAATCGGACGACTTTCCGCTGACTAGCCGCGACGAACGGCGCACGTCGTTCATCGTGGAGAGCAGCGGCAAGATCATCATCTACCCGTACATGGAGGAGTTGCCCGACCTGTTCAAGAGCTACTTCGTGAAGATACTGAAGGTGGGCTACAAAATTCCCCGTCTCGAGTACTACCTCACGCAGGACGAAAAGCAGCTGGGCTATCTGCACTTTATCCGCGAGGATAACGACGACATGGAGAAGCTGTACCAGCGCGTAAAGAAAATTGTCATCGCGAACCAGACCGGCCCGACGGTTTACCTCTACCCGATGTACGAGTACTACTTTCCGGTGTTGGCGAACAAGATGAAGCTGATAACGGAGGGCATCTTCTCGCAGGCAGAACTGCCACCGTTGGATATATTCAAGGAGCTGGTCCAGAAGTTCACCGAACTTTTGAATGGTATCTACTATCTGCGAGATTTTATACCACTGAATTTGTTTATGCTCGATAATAGCAGACTAAACAAGGTGCTTGAGAAGCTGGTTAACGATCTGAAGAATTTTGTCATCAACTACTTCATAACGCTGAACCAAGTGGAAAATCGAAGGTAGGAGAACTGGTGGAAGCAACTCAAGCCACGAAAGTAATTAACTTTCCCTGTCTCTTGCCTTTCAGGATCTGCGATGAATTTGAAGATATGTCTCTGCATGCCGGAGAACGACCCAAGGAAACACCGGAAGTTGTGGCGCTGCAGAACTATCTCACCCACTGTCGGGAGGAGCGAATGTATCAACTTACATCCGAAATCAAGCAAGTCGCCCAGCGGGTGATTTTCTTACTCACGCACGCGATTCTAGATCGTACGTATGCACCCCTTATTGTTGTAAATTGCAACCCAAACCCTATCATTTCTTACAGAGGAAGATATAAACCTCAACTCAAGACTGTTCTTGTGGCCTAAAGAATTGGAAAAAGTGCTCGATCTCAGTGGTGCACGCTTAGCGGTGGTACGTGAGAACCTGGAAACATCGCTCCGAGAACGCAGAGTCAAGTTCGAGCAATACCTGATGACGGAGAAGAAGAAGATGGACCACTTCCGGACCCGTGAAATTCGAGAAATGCTTTCGCTGGACGACCTGCGTGAGAAAGTGGACACGGTCGATGGGTTGATGAAGATTTTGGAAGTAATTGAAACACACAGTAGGGCTCGAGTTTAGTTCTAAATTTAACTTTTCTGCAACATCCCACCACAGGATTGTAGCAGAGAGGCAAAAGAGATCAATGCGAACGAAAATCTCCTCCAGATTGATCAGTCGTTCTTCCCGTCGCTCAATGAGATGATCGAAAAGATGGGCCCGATCGAGAAGCTCTGGCACACGGCGTACAAGTTCGACACCTGTCACGAGGTGTGGTACTTTGGTCCGTTCAAGGACTTGGACGCGGACGTCATACGGAATGCCGTTGAGGAGATGTACCAGGCCATCTCGGTGCTGCTCAAGGAACTCACCGGTAGCCCGCAAGCGAAGCGCGTCGCCGAACAGATACGCATGAAGGTGGAGAAGTTCAAGGTGTACCTGCCGATACTGGAGTCGATCTGTCGCCAGGGGCTGTGCGATCGCCACTGGAAACAGATCTCGGAAGAACTGGGCCAAGAAGTGAACCCCGATGTGCACAACTCGCTCAGCCAGATGGTAGAAATCGATATCGTTAAGATCCAGCAGCGTCTGGAGGAGATCTCCAATGCTGCCGGCAAGGAGTACGAGCTAAACATCCAGCTCGTGAACATGCAGGAAGAGTGGACGGATGTCATGTTCGTTTGCGTGCCGTACCGGGACAGCGATATGTACATCCTATCCTCCGTTGACGAAATTCAAACGCTGCTGGACGACCATATCCTGAAGGCACAGGCGATGCGAGGATCGCCCTATATCGCTGCGCTCGGCACGAAGGCAAACAACTGGGAGGACAAGTTGATCTCCATGCAGGACATTATCGATACCTGGCTGCAGGTGCAGGCGACCTGGATGTACCTGGAGCCGATCTTTAGCTCCGAGGATATCCTGCGCCAGATGCCAACCGAGGGGCGCCACTTCAAGGCCGTCGATCGTGTATTCCGCAAGATCATGAAGCACACCACGGCTGACGCGCATGTCATTCAGGCGACAGATTACCCAGAGCTGCTGAACACCCTCCGGAAGGCGTACACCGATCTGGAGGAGATACAGAAGGGTCTGAACATGTATCTCGAAAAGAAGCGGCTCTTCTTCGCCCGATTCTTTTTCCTCTCCAACGACGAGCTGCTGGAGATTTTATCCGAAACCAAAGATCCACTGCGAGTGCAACCACATCTGAAGAAGTGCTTCGAAGGAATACATTCGCTACAGTTTGATCAGCAGATGGAGATCGTAGCGATCACTTCTGGCGAGCAGGAAGTGATACCATGCGTCCGTAAGGTTAATCCCAACATGGCGAACGTAAGTATAAGTTTTAGGTAAGCATATTCGGTAGACAAATAGCTAAAAACTACAGTTTCATGCAGGGTTTGGTTGAGAAGTGGCTGAAAGAAGTAGAAACGGTGATGTTGGAGAGTGTAAAGGAGCAGATTTGGCAATCGTACGAACGCTACCCGAACGAGCCGCGAAAGGCGTGGGTACTGAATTGGCCTGGCCAGGCTGTACAGGTGGTGTCATGCCTCAAGTGGACCGAAGAGGCAGAGGAAGCCATTAAAAGCGGACAACTGAAGCAGTTTGGTGATACGTGCTGCGAGCAGATAGCCGAGCTGGTAGATATTGTACGAGGAACACTGAGTGCCGGTGCAACGATCACTATCGAAGCATTGATTGTCGTGGACGTGCATGCGCGGGATATCATTAACATGCTGGCGAACAAACAGACCACGGACGTGGGTGATTTCAACTGGTTCTCGCAACTTCGATACTACTGGCGCATCGACGACGATGATAAGCAGAGCTACGTCGGGGTCAGTATGGTGACGACCGATCTCAAGTACGGTATGGAATATCTCGGCAATACGGGCCGTCTCGTTACGACCCCGCTGACGGATCGGTGCTTCCGCACACTAATGGGAGCTTTCAAGCTGAACCTCGGCGGTGCTCCAGAAGGACCGGCCGGAACGGGTAAAACGGAAACCTGCAAAGATTTGGCCAAAGCGGTGGCAAAGAAGTGCGTCGTCTTCAACTGCTCTGATGGGTTGGACTATAAAGCGTTGGGTAAATTCTTCAAGGGTCTCGCGCAGTCTGGTTCCTGGGCCTGCTTTGATGAGTTCAATCGTATCGAGCTGGAGGTGTTATCAGTGGTGGCGCAACAGATCCTTACTATTCAGCATGCCATTGCCCAGAAGGTGGTCAAGTTTGTGTTTGAAGATACCCACCTAAAGATCGACCCGACGTGCAATATCTTCATCACCATGAATCCTGGGTATGCCGGACGAACCGAACTACCCGACAACTTGAAGGTACTGTTCCGCACCGTTGCTATGATGGTACCGGACTATGCAATGATCGGTGAGATTACGCTCTACTCGAACGGGTTTGACAATGCGCGCGTCTTAGCACAGAAGATCGTACACACGTACAGGCTCTGTTCGGAGCAGTTGTCCTCGCAGTTCCACTACGATTACGGTATGCGTGCGGTGAAATCGGTCCTAACTGCTGCCGGCTCCTTACGACGTGCCCAGCCGCACTTGCCGGAGGATCAGATAGTTTTACGTGCCATCATCGACGTCAATTTACCCAAATTTCTTCAGCAGGATATTCCTCTGTTTGAGGGTATCTATAAAGATTTATTCCCAGGAGTGAACCTTCCTCCGGTACGTACAACTAAAAAGACTTCTGGTAACAAGTAACGGAATATGATATGACCCAAACCTATCTCTTCTTCAGCCTGCCCGCGACGACATCGTACGAATTCTTCTCGTGAAACTAGTCAAGCGAAAGCTCCAACCGACGGCATGGTATATCGATAAAATCATGCAAATCTACGAGATGCTACTCGTCCGCCACGGACTTATGATCGTCGGCGATTCTATGGGAGGGAAAACTACAGCCTATCAGGTGCTAGCCGAGACACTGCGCGAGTTGCGTGTGGAAAAGGGACCAAAATGTGAAGAACAAGGAGTTCAGTACCGTCTCATCAACCCAAAATCGATTTCGATGGGCCAGTTGTACGGAAGCTTCGATCCTGCGTCTCACGAATGGTCTGACGGAGTGCTTGCAAACACGTTCCGGGAGATGGTAAATACAACAAGCCCGGAAAGACAGTGGATCATCTTCGATGGTCCGGTCGATGCGGTTTGGATTGAGAATTTAAACACGGTTTTGGATGACAACAAGAAGCTATGCTTGATGTCTGGTGAAATTATCCAAATGACTAAGCTGATGAACCTTGTCTTTGAGCCAATCGATCTGGAGCAAGCGTCTCCGGCGACAGTTTCGAGGTGACGAACGATGGCGAAGGTCGACGCCCTTAGAGTGAAACCACTTTGTAATAATATTTCCTATTCTCTTTCATTTGTAGATGTGGTATGATCTACATGGAACCTCAGCAGCTCGGTTGGATAGCTTTGCACAAGTCCTTCCTATTGCTACTGGAAGAGAAGGGCGTCTCGGAGATCAACATTGGAGTGTTTGAACAGCTTGTGGAATGGTTGATTCCACCATCACTGAAATTTTTAAAGATGGTGAAAACTGTTCTCCCCATTTCGGAGATGCAGTGTTACTCGGTAAGATGTTTTAGAGATTCTCAATGGTCGCAACAGCACAACTCATGTATGAGATTATTACTTTGCAGATGTTTTCGCGGTTCTTCTCAATCTTTTGCACCCGTATGAACAACTACACACAAATTCAGTTCCAGCAAACATTCCTGTTCTGCTACGCCTGGGGTTACTTTTCATCCGTCACCAACGAAGGCCGGAAGTACATTGATCCACTGCTTCGCAAGATCCTTTACGGAGCCAACGAGGATCACCCGAAGCCGAAACATTTTTCTCTGAACCGTGGTCAAATGTACCCGGAAAAGATGAACTTCATGGACTATAGGTTCGACGAGCACGAAAACTGGTGGCCTTGGCAAACGACGGAAGAGTTGGTCCTACCAGAGTCGTGCATCGTGTCGGAACTGATGATACCGACGAAGGAAACCGGATACATTCTGTATTGGACGAATCTGTGCGTGAGAAATGGTATTCCAATTTTGCTGGCTGGCCCGACGGGAACCGGGAAAAGCGCAACCATTTCCAACTACATCCGCGAGCTACCAAAGACAAAATTCATTTCGAACATCATTAACTGCTCCGCTCGGAGTACGGCCGCTCAGGTACAGGACACCATCATGGGGAAGTTGGATCGTAGGCGTAAGGGAGTTTATGGTCCACCAGTTGGCAAAGAGTGCGTCAATTTTATTGACGATCTTGCAATGCCGGCACGAGATGACTATGGATCGCAGCCTCCACTAGAACTAGTCCGTACGTGGCTTGATCATCGCATCTGGTCCGATCTACGGGATACGTCCAAGATCGAGTTGATCGATCTGCTGCTGATCGCAGCCATGGGACCTATCGGTGGAAGCAACTTCATTCCTCAGCGACTCTACCGTCACATGTTTGTCATTTCGGTGGATTCCTTCGAAGATACCACGCTGATGCGTATATTTTCCTCCATTGGTGACTGGCACTTTGCCAAGGGTTTCCCCGAACCGGTGGCTCGCTTAAGCAAACTCCTTAGCCAAGCGTCAATCGCGGTCTACCGAGGTGCTATCGAGCACTTCCTGCCAACTCCGGCAAAGTCACACTATCTCTTTTCCCTGCGCGATGTGTCCCGCGTCTATCAGGGTATTGTGCTGCTACCGTCCAAGAAACTGCCGGATGCCGAGAAACTTGTCCGCTTGTGGCTGCACGAAACATACCGTGTGTTCTGCGATCGGCTTATTGACGATGAAGATAAACGTAAGCTGCTTCAGCTGGTGGATGAGGCTTCCGTAACGCACCTAAGGATGAAGCTTGAACAGGCCTTCGGCGATCGCCTCGAGCCCGGTCAGAAGGTATCGGACAAACACATACGGGACCTTCTGTTCGGTAACTACATGGAACCGGCGGCAGTGACGCGACTATACGATGAGGTTGACAACTGGGAGCAGCTGGAAAAGAACATCAACTTTTACCTTTCCGAGTACAATGAGCGCTCAAAATCTCCGATGAACCTGGTACTGTTCCGGTTTGCGATCGAGCACATTTCGCGGGTGTCGCGAGTGCTGCAGATGCCACGGGGTCATCTATTGCTCGTAGGACTGGGTGGATCTGGCCGGAGAAGTGCGGTGAAACTGGCCGCCAGTATGAGCGATTCGCTCGTATTCCAGGTGGAAGTTACTCGCAGTTACTCGCTGCACGAATGGCGTGAGGATATGAAGAAGCTTCTGATGAATGCCGGTTGCGAAGGGAAGCGAACAGTGTTCCTGTTCAACGACTCGCAGGCAAAAGAGGAAGCTTTCGTGGAGGACATCAACTCACTCCTTAACACGGCCGACCTGCCGAATCTGTTCCAGGCCGAGGAGAAGGCGGTCATCCTCGAGCAAATGCAAACGATCGTACAGGCCACGAACAAACCAATCGATCTGACAGCACTGTCACTGTACAACTTCTTCGTGGAACGTGTACGGGAGAATCTGCACATCGCGTTGGCGTTCTCGCCGATCGGAGACTCGTTCAAGAAGCGATTGCGCATCTACCCGTCCCTCATTAACTGCTGCACCATCGATTGGTTTACGGCCTGGCCCGACGATGCCCTGCAGAAGGTGGCCGAGTTTTTCATACGCTCCATGGACCTCGTCAGCAGTCAGGAACGTCTGTCGTCGCGGGATTCTTCGAGCGTCGAAACGGTCGCCGAACCGGTGCCGGTCGATGAGAAGGATCAGAAGACACGCCATCTAACCGAGCTCGAACGTAAGCTCATTGATATCGTGCTTGAGTTCAACGAAAGTGTCGTAGAAAACTCGCAACGGTTTTTCCTCGAGCAGGGACGACGTAACTATGTAACACCGACTTCGTATCTCGAAATGCTACGTTCTTTCAAGGACTTGTACCGGAAGAAGTACTCCGAAACGATCACGCAACGTGACCGATACACAACCGGTCTCGAGAAGCTGGACTTTGCCGCCGGGCAGGTGTCGGTTATGCAGGATCAGCTGAAAGATTTGCAGCCCCAGTTGAAGCAAACGTCCGATGAGACGGAGAAAATCATGGTCAATATTGAACGGGAAACGGCCGAGGCGGAAAAGAAGAAGGAAATTGTCGGAGCAGACGAAACTGCCGCCAATGAAGCGGCAGCCTCCGCCCAAGCGATAAAAGACGATTGTGAGAGTGACCTGCAGGAAGCAGTACCGGCCCTTGAGGCAGCCCTGGCAGCACTGGACACCCTGAAACCGGCTGACATTACAGTGGTCAAGTCGATGAAGAATCCACCGTCGGGTGTGAAGCTGGTGCTAGAGGCTGTCTGCGTTATCCGAGGCATCAGAGCGGACAGGAAACCTGATCCAAGTGAGAGTTCAAGCGGGTTTAAGCGTTGGAAGTTATTTAAATTCTTGACTACCCTTTCCTTTGCAGATGGACATCTTGTGGAAGACTATTGGGGACCATCGCAAAAGATGTTGGGCGATCTAAAGTTCCTGGACAGTCTGAAAACGTTCGACAAAGACAATATTCCCATTCCAGTGATGAAAAAGATACGAGAAGTGTAAGTAGAACTCACGGATTTATGAGGTTTACCGTGTTTTAATTTCCTACTTGGTTTTTCCATTTTAGTTACATTGCTGATCGAGAGTTTGTTCCGGAGAAAATCAAAAACATCTCGATGGCCTGCGAAGGTCTGTGCCGTTGGGTACGAGCGATGGAGATTTACGATCGGGTAGCGAAGATTGTTGCCCCGAAGAAGATAGCACTTGCCGAGGCCGAAGCCGAGTTGGCGATGCAGATGGAAAAACTTAACTCTAAGCGAGCCGAACTTCAGGAGATTCTGGACAAGTTGCAAAAGTTGAACGACTTCTTCGCCGAAAAGTCCCGTGAAAAGAAACGTCTCGAAGACGAGATCGATAGCTGCGAGAAGAAACTGATACGCGCCGAACAGCTCATCGGAGGGCTCGGTGGCGAGAAACGTCGCTGGTCCGAGTGTGCTGTTAATCTGCATCAGTCGCTAAGCAACGTAGTCGGTGATGTGCTGCTGGCTGCTGGATGCGTTGCCTACTTGGGTTGCTTCTCGACCGAATTTCGATCGTCGATTCTACACGATTGGAACACGGTTGCCCTTGCCCGCCGTATACCGTGTACGGAGAATTTCTCCCTTCTTACAACTCTGGGCAATCCGTTGCAAATCCGTAGCTGGTCGAACTGGGGTTTGCCAACGGATAACTTTTCCGTCGAGAATGGAATCATCGTAAAGCACGCACGCCGTTGGCCGCTGATGATCGATCCGGAAGGTCAGGCAAATAAGTGGGTTAAGAACATGGAGAGAGCGAACAATTTGAAGATAATCCAGCAGGGTGAAGCAAACTATATGCGCGTTGTCGAAAATGCCATTATCAATGGCTACCCGGTATTGTTGGAAAGCGTAGGTGAAACGATCGATTCCGGATTTAACACCATTCTGGAGAAAAACATTATCGTGCAGAAGGGTTCACACTGCATCAAACTTGGCGATGCTATGGTGGAATATAACGAAAACTTCCGATTCTACATCACGACCAACTTGCGCAATCCTCACTACTTGCCCGAGACGGCCGTAATGGTAACACTGATGAACTTCATGATTACGGAACAGGGACTACGATCGCAGTTGCTCGGAACGGTGATCATCCAGGAGCGACCGGACCTACAGGAGAAAAAGGAATCACTCATAATTGAATCGGCACAGAATCAAGAAGCGCTTTATAATGCGGAGGCCAAAATTTTACAAGTCCTCTCCACCGCCGAGGGAAATATCCTTGACGATGAGAACGCGATCGACATACTTACCTCTAGTAAGCAACTGTCGGAGGAGATACAGGCGAAGCAGTTGGTGGCCGTTGCTACTGAGGCGGAAATTGACGCCGCCCGGCAGCAGTACATTCCAGTTGCACGCCACTCTGCCGTAATCTTCTTCTGCACGGCTGAGCTTGCCAACATAGACCCGATGTATCAGTTCAACCTTACCTGGTTCCTGAACATCTTCGTCCAGGCGATCATCAATTCGCCCAAGTCTGATGAACTCGAACAGCGGTTGAAGCATCTGACGGACTACTTCACAATGGCCATCTACAACAATGTGTGCCGCTCGTTGTTCGAGAAGGACAAGCTTATGTTCTCGTTTGTGCTGTGCCTGGGTATCATGCGTGGACGGGGCGAGATCAAGGATCCGGAACTTTCATTCCTTCTGACCGGTGGACTGGCGTTGGATAACCCACTTCCAAATCCTGCACCCGATTGGTTGTCGGACAAGTGTTGGGCAGAGGTGGTCCGAGCAGGGTCACTGCCATCGCTGAAGGATCTCCCACAAGCGCTCACGCAAAACATCAACGGGTGGAAGGCGTACAACGATCTCAACGATCCGGATGGCCAGTCACTCCCGAAACCGTTCGATCAGCAGGATAACCTCGTCAAGTTGATCGTGCTGAAATGCCTCCGTCCGGACAAGGTGGTTCCGGGTTTGCAAAGATTCATCGTGCAAAACATCGGTCAAATGTACGTGGAACCACCGCAGTTTGATTTGGAGACGTCCTATCGGGACAGCTCACCCAGGACACCGCTCATATTCATGTTGTCGCCCGGTTCGGACCCGATGGACAGTATTCTCACATTCGCAAACTCCCACTACATGAGTGACGATTGTCGGGTGATCTCACTGGGTCAGGGACAAGGACCAAAGGCTACCCGAACCATTCTGGACGCGATCAAACTAGGTTACTGGGTCATCCTCCAGAACTGTCACGTGGCCGAGTCGTACATGGACGAACTGGAGAAGATATGCATGGACTCGACCCTTTACGAATCCGTCCACCCAAAGTACCGCCTATGGTGTACGTCCTACCCGAGTCGCCGTTTTCCGGTGTCCATCTTGCAGAATAGCGTCAAGATGACGAACGAAGCTCCGAAGGGTGTGAAAAACAACATGACACGCATTTTCACTACAGACCCGTTATCGAACGATGGGTTCTACACCAATGCGTTCGATGGACCGTTGGCTACGACGTGGCTCCGGGGAGTTTTCTCTTTGGTGTTTTTCCACGCCGTCGTTCAAGAGCGTTGCAAGTTCGGCCCCTTGGGTTGGAACATTCCGTACGAATTCAACGAATCGGATCTGAAGTATGATAGATTTTTTACATTCTAAAATGAAATTGGATTGAACACGATGTTTTCCATTCTTTTAGGATCTCCCTTATGCAACTGAAGATGTTCCTCAACCAGTTTCACAGAATCCCCTTCGACGGTCACATTTATCTGACGGGTGAATGCAACTACGGCGGGCGTGTGACGGATGACAAGGATCGCCGACTGTTGATGGCGCTCTTGAATCGTATTTACAACCAAGAAACCATCGATACAGACAGTTTCCGTCTAACCGAGTCAGGCCGGTACAAGGTACCGGAGTTACCGACGAAACAAAAATCGTTGGCCTATATTTCGACGCTACCAATGATTGCACATCCGGAGGTGTTCGGGTTGCACGAAAATGCAGACATTACACGCAACATCGAGGAGACCAATTCGGTATGAGTTTGTTAAATTTAAACGATCGTATGCGAAGGTCTGTAATGCTGGTTTACTTTCAGCTGCTCGATCGGGTGCTGCTAACACAGACACATCTGTTTGCCGGCACTGCCACATCGGACACGGAACAGCAAGAAGATCCGGTGTTGTTGTTGTGCACGGAGATCACCAACAAACTGCCCGAACTCTACGACCTCGATGCCGTCGCCGAGCTGTTCCCGATCGAGTATGAAAACTCCATGAACACGGTCCTGCGTCAAGAGTTGACACGCTTCAACCGACTGCTCGAATATATCCGCATCAGCTTAGTGGATGTGCAGCGTGCCATCAAAGGTCAGATCAGCATGATCCCGGAGCTGGAGAGCATCTACCGGTCGATGAAAATCTCGCGCGTCCCCAAGGCGTGGCTCTCGAAGAGCTATCCCTCGTTGAAACCACTCGGAAGCTACGTGAACGATTTTGTGGAACGGTTGGCGTTCTTCCAGCGCTGGATCGACGAGGGCGAACCGAATGTGTACTGGATGAGTGGGTTCTACTTTACGCAGTCCTTCCTGACGGGAATTATGCAAAATCACTCGCGCAAGTTTAATCTACGCATCGACGATCTGGTCATGGATTTCGACGTTACGGCGTTCGAGTCCGACCAAGCGGTAAAAGATTCCCCCGAAGTGGCTACATTTGTGAAGGTAACATGGCTGAAACAAATTTAAACACCTTAAAAATTATCATTATACTTCTATGACCTAACTTTGGAAAATCTCCTTCAACAATACAATATAGCTCGCACACATTATAAACATTACGTATCATCATTACATATCAATCCATACATTTAAAACACTTCATTACATTTTAACGCTACGCTACAAAAGGATAAAAGACGCAACAACGTGGACTACGTGCTGTTTGACGTAAGTACAAGTAACTTTGCCAACATAGTGAACTTTACCATAACAATGTACTTTGGAAATTGTGTTACTAAGTCCAAAAAAAGTCCTACATTCGATCAATTAAAAACACCTGCTCTTCTTCAATACTCTCCAGGGTCTATATCTGGAAGGCGCCCGTTGGAATCGCGACAAGTTGCACCTGGATGAACCCCTTTCCCGCATACTCTACGACACGCTGCCCATCGTTTCGATGACGCCAACGGTGAAAGAGGAAAAGGATTCCATCCGCCGTCAACGCTACGACTGCCCGATCTACAAAACCAGCGAACGACGCGGAGTTCTGTCCACCACCGGTCACTCGACCAACTTCGTCATGTTCCTCGAGCTGGACACCGAGAAGCCATCGGAGCACTGGGTTCTGCGGGGAACCGCCTGTCTGTGCCAGTTGGATGATTAGCCGTGTCCCTTTTTCTGTGGAGTTCTATATTTATTCACTTTTCTAGCAACTTTTCAAGCGGTTTTTTAAAGCTACTCAGAAATAACGCTTGTCTGCATGTTTGTGTGTGAAATGGTTTGATATGAGACATTTTTCTCCAAAGCTTTACGAAATAAATCTGTAGTTGTGTGAAACGATAGAGCGGTTTAGTTTGCTCCACATTTCATTTCCAGCGAAATACCGCGAACCGTTATCGTTATCTTATCTCGGTACGCGCCGTTACTGGAAGGTAAGCAGCCGTTAAAAGTTGCGTGTGACGGGAGAAGTTTGTCGCGGGAACTACGATCGACGGAGGGAATTTATCTTATCTTGCCGTTACCTCCCGCGTTTGCCAATCGTTTTACCGATAAGAGCCCGACCAGGGTGTAGTCGCCTGCGAGGTAGCAGGTCTTATTGTGCTCAAACGCTTCATAGCATAGCGTGAATTTTCAGCAGTCGACCGAAACGAAACAAAACTCCTCTCATTTTGCCAAAAAACCTAGAGCAAACTTGGTGCAAAAATTAATACACGTGGCAAGTGCATAAACGACATAGCGGCCTCAAGATGCATCTCATTAAGAATAAAGCCGTTTACTTCACATTAATGCTCGGTAATTATTGGAAACCTTTCCTACGTTGACGTTGAACAAGTGTGGTGCAATCATTTCACGGCGGGAAGAGTGAATCATCAGTTAAATATTTCCTGGAAGAAGAAATGAGTCTACAGTGCGAAACTATGCATCGATTGAGCAAACGTATCTTTTACCTTTGTATGCGTTGACTCACGTGCACTTTTGACCGGAATGCATGGATTTAACGGTGGTTTGCAGTAGGAATAATAATTGCGTGATGCAAAAGTGTTGTGAAAAGTTTCTTCCTCTAACAAAGACTCGGCCAACTGACCCTACTTAAACGCTGCATGCATCAAGATAATCAGTCAGTTACGTAAATCAGGCTGTCGGCATCTTTATTTACTTTGCGCTAGAAATGGAGTAATAAATCGGATGTAGCTTTTATTGCCCATAAAATGATGCTGTGCAGAGAAATAACAAACAGTGAGGAAAAGACAGCTTAATACGCATACGACGCCTGAAAGATGGCGGACGAAAGATGAGGCAACAGTGTGTGACGACTTTATGATAACTTGAACTACCGAACACCGTGACTCATTTGGCTGAGCGATGTTAACATTTATCGCTAGCCGTATCAAGGTCATCGTAGTGGATATGACTAGACTAACAATCTTTCTCTTTCACAGTTGTCCTGAGTATGTGCTTGGACCAAACGGAGGCACGCCGTAAGATTCTTCGTGGTCGCCGTACCATCAACCGAACATTCAAGCGTAAGGAACAAACCAAAACGAGTGAATCATACACGGAAGTGCTGAACTAAATGCACGTTCTCTCCCTTCAGGTGGACCGCTGATTCCGGCTTGGGCCATCATCACGATCGTGGCGATTGGAAACCTGCTGCTCGGTGGCATTGCGTACCTCATATTCCGCAAGGTGGTGCTTAATCAACCGATCGAAAACGTCACATCCTACACCCCGGCCATGCAGGACGAGTACAGCTCCTAAGGCTAGCGGGAAAAGATGTCGCCGTTCAAACCACTTTCCACCCATAAATCCTCTTGTCCCTTTTTGACATGCTGCCTTCCATGAACAACAGCCGTTTCCCAACGGTAGCCATTAAAGCGTCCCCGAATTTAAGCTAGATTTTAAGCCCACCTAAACCCCATCTTTGTATCAATAAAATACCGATCGGTATCAACTGATTTTTCTAATACATTAAAACAAACAAACAGCTCGTATGTCCTAAGAGATGGTGTTTACGTTGACTTAACCGCAATTACACTGACAATCCTCCATTTTGCAGCAAATCAATGTACGTTTTACATCAATAATTCAACCAAACGGGAATCGTCCCGTACTGTATCGCGTGACCGGTGACATGTTTTGACGGAAATTTGGTGACTATCCATTCACTTTCTAGAACATCCTCATCTATTTAAATAACAAAACCACTTCTCCTTGACCGACTAAATGCAGTGGCGATTTAAACGTCTACCATTACATCCTTAACCAGACGTCGATCGCCGAAATCGACCCACTTCACATGCAACGGTGAGAAAAACGGTAAGAAAAACTCCGTCAGATCTGAAAAGACCACCAAAGTCCTTTCGACAGCCGGCTGCTGCGAAACGTTAATGTTGTTGCAAAGCACTCGCCATCGGACGGGAGGTCACTGGCTCATAAATTTTCAAGTGCTCACAAATTTCAACGCCAATCGCACGGCCATTGCACAGAGTAGAATGGCAAAATCAAACACACCCCTGCCATCGCTTCTGCAATCGCCATTGCCATGGCCAGGGTCAAATAGATTAGGATTGACACCGGGAGGGACGGGAGCGCACGGAAGATGGAGGAGTTCTAACGTTTTGTACAAATTTACATAATTCATTTACCCCCTTTTCCTAATTTAAATGTTCATTTTCAATCATCGTCGAAACTGTGGAAAGAAAGGTTGGGGGGAGGTAAAGAGATTAAAGGGGTTGGAGTCGAGCGGTATTTGTTGTCCGATTCGTAGGGGATTCGCCGAATGATCCACTTCAAATATTTATCCGACCCTGCTACACTTTAGTGCACTATGGGAGAAATAAAGCTGTCTTTCAATATCAAGATTTTACTGTTTTTTTCCAGAGAACCAACAGAAACGTATGGTTCGCAAGGGCAAACAATAAATAAAAAATATTAAATATTAATTATTATTCTGTTATTTTAAAATACTAATTATTATGCGAACTACAAAGAATAATTATTGACATTTCATCCAAAATCATATATCAGGGCAAAATAAATTATCACATTTTTCCCCTTATAGAACATATTTTTATATTCTCCTTATTCTAGGCCTATGGTTTTCCCACTGTGCGAAACATCATTATCATCCACCGCACGTAACTTCCCAATCCCGCCGTTGGTTGAAATCAACCATCCACTCGAAATCCAGCACCGACGACACCGGAACAGGTTGTCCGCATCGTCAAAATCAGTTCTACTTTGGCAGTGCACGAATGAAAATGTATCACGGCTGAGCTCCGGCCGTGTTTAGGAAAGGTGTTGAACATAGTTGAATCTGACAGACTGTTTCTTGTGGAAAAGTGTCCCTTTTGCATCTGGTAAAAATCTATCGCAACCATGCACACGCCAGGATCTTCGGTGTCCGGCTACACGCTGTTGTTGGTCGTGCAAGTGGTGTTCATTATTGTGTTCGGTTTCTGCACTGACTATGCCAAAGAGTTGCTACCGGTGAAGAATGAAACGGCTAAGGCCACCATCGAAGTCCCGGAGGCAAGCAACCTTCGCAAATATCCACGTAAGATGCGTCACAAATGCTAGGATATCTTATACACTGAAAGTTCCTTACGATCATGCCGTGGTTCTCTTCCGATCTCCAGATTTTCAGGATATCCATGTGATGATCTTTGCTGGCTTTGCGTTCCTTATGACCTTCCTCAAGCGATACGGATTTAGCGCCTCCGGACTCAACCTGCTGGTGGCATCCCTCGTCATACAGTGGGCCATCATAATGCGTGGCTGTTACGAGATGGAGGAAGGCATCATTCCGATTTCGCTACAGAATCTCATCGGAGCGGATATTGCTGCCGCAGCGGTGCTCATCAGCATGGGCGCCCTTCTCGGTCGCACGACTCCGATACAGCTACTGATCATGGGTATCATCGAGATCGCGATCTTCGCCGGCAACGAGTACCTGCAGCTTGAGCTGGTAAAGGCAACCGACGTCGGTGGATCGATCACGGTGCACGCTTTCGGTGCTTACTTTGGTCTAGCTGTTAGCTTCATGCTACGGCCGAAAAAAGAGCTCGCCAAGGCGGGCCCTCTGGAGGGTTCATCGTACAACTCCGACATCAGCGCCATGATCGGAACGATCTTCCTGTGGATCTTCTGGCCCAGTTTCAACTCGGCACTGGTGGATGGAGCTGATCAGGAGCGGGCCATCATCAACACGTACCTATCGCTGGCCGGAGCCACCGTGGCCACCTTCGTCCTATCAGCGCTGGTGTCGCACGAACACAAGCTGGATATGGTGCATGTACAGAACTCCACGCTCGCCGGTGGCGTGGCCGTGGGCTCGATTTGTAACTTGCTCATCCATCCGTTCGGTGCGCTAACTGTAGGTGTTATCGCCGGAGTTATATCCGTCCTTGGATACCGCTATCTGACGGTAAGTTGTCCAACGTAGCGACCGACGCTTCTAAACAAGATACGACAGAGCTAATATGCTAAAAGCATCCTGTCACAGGTGGATCTAGATCTCGTTGCCATAGGAACAGCTGTTCGAAGTACCCGATCCAGCGTGGCAGTTATTTTTACTAGCCGTTAAGTACTGCTAACAAAAACGCAACCCATCACGCACATCTCATGGCAGCGGCGCTCTTATATCGCCGGAGCTGGTCATTTAATTACAACCGTCAACTTTCCTTCCTGTTACTAAGCGATTTTAACACCAACGTGTCAACAGCTGGATTTTGAAGCCTTCCTCCCCATTTAGCGAGCAGCAACTACTTTGATCGAGTTCGAACGGGCCATATCCAAGGCACGCATGACTTGCCGGGCTCCACAACTTATTAGCACGTGTTCGCTAGACATCGGAATGAATTTTGTTAAAAATATATTCCGATGATCGCCGAAGGTCAAAACAATTATTATTATATTAATTGACCACATTTAACACATCAATCAAAAACTAAATAGTATGTTAAAGTTTACTGGAGGATAATATAGTAAAATGTTTCAGATGTCACACAAATTTATCCCAATTTCCCATCACTCACTTTTACAGCCTGCAATCTTGTCCAATCTGCGCATTGCGGATACCTGCGGGGTGCATAATCTCCACGGCATGCCCGCAGTGCTGTCGGCTATCTTCTCCTCGATCTATGCAACATTCGCCAGCCACGACACCTACGGCACCTCGCTGGCCACGATTTTCCCCGCCATGCAGAACCCCCGCCCCGCGAACTCGACGGAAATGGGCGAACCACTGGAATACGTCATCGGGGTAAGCTTTCGCCATACTTTCGCCCCGAACGGCCAAAAGCTCACCGGAAAGCTTTCGTCTAATGTTGTTTTTCTTTCGAATAGGGTTACGGACGCTCCGGCGCGAAACAGGGTGCCTTCCAGCTGATGGCCATCGGGTTGACGATGGCGATTGCAATCGTCGGCGGTCTCCTGACGGGTAAGAAAGATAAAATGTCCCTTTCATAATAAGTGACCCATTTGCAAACGCTTTCCAATCGATTGATCTCTACAACATCGAACACCGAAAACCTGGTGATGCGTTGGAATGTCGCCTTCATTGGAAAGGCCTCATCGTTCGCATGGAGACGTTCGGTGGCGTTTTGGGTGCAGCGGACCAGTGCAGCGACGAGCTGTGGTGGTTGCTACGACCGCCCGAGGCTCCGAAGAAAGCGGTACTCGGCGGCAAACAGCAACAGCATGACCCATTTATGACGCTTAAAACAAACGTCATTTTCAAACGAGCGCTCAAAAGGTGGTTACCGAATCGTAATATTTCCGTTTGCTTCGCTGTTCACCTCCGCCCCGATTCCCCGCACCCGTGCACCAACTTATCGGTTGATGAAGTTTTATGCAACCGTTGGTTTTCTTTTAGTTTTTAATTGCTCCTCGATGTTTTCCTCTTGGTTTTAACTGGGGCTGTTCCATTTTCATCACTCCGTTCATTTTTCTCGCAGGATTGATACTCAAATCACCCTCAGTTCGTCAGTTGGAAGAACATGAGCTGCACAAAGACGATGCCTTCTGGGAGACGCCCTCGGAGGAATCGACCACCACGACTACGACCAACGACTCCAACGAAACCGCTCATCAGTAAATGTTGTCTCATATTGCAATTACAGTATTATCGAATGCGGTGCTTAATCTAATGTATTTGTTGAATCAAAAATATATAACAAACAGCACTCAAATAGACAATAAAGACTTGATTTGAGCATCAAACAATTCAATATCTGTATATTTAGTCGGCGATATGATCGCTTCTCATTAAGCCGTTTGAGATCAAATTGGATTGAATTGCTTACATAAGCGTTTGCAGCAATTTTTGTTTTTATCAAAATAAGAGGCAATGAAATGGGTGTTCATTAAAACAATCATTCAAACGGCAGATGCCGCGATGCGGCTCTATTAAAATCGCTAAACATTAAAGCTTGCTAACTGAACCGTGAAATCGTGGACTGAATGTAAAACGGATCATGTATCACGTTCGGATAAAAACTGAAAAGCCGAACACGACCAAATCCGATCCGCGTGCAATTTGTCTTAACACCGTGCATGATCGCGAGCATGGTTTGCAAATTTTCGAACACGGTCCAGTGCACATGGCATGCCGCACCGGCATCCCCGCCCGTGTGGTCACGCTAAGCTGCCATTTTATCACGCGATCATACCCCTGAGCGCCAGCTTTTTCGCTCTCCATTTCTCTAATAAGCGTGAAATGTGGCACCTGCCGCGGGGCGTATTTTTCCTACCTACCGCACGCCTATTTAAACCACCCTCCCCTCGCTAGGCCCTAGAAGAAAGGTGACACGAAATAAACTCACATTAGTAGCCGAGGGGTGGATAAATTATATGCAAAAGTATGACGACATTAGACACGAAACGGTCCCTTTTTGGTTTGGTTTTGCCGCCAATCCAATTAACGATGGCATTGCAGTTCGATGGGCCGGGCGAAGCGTTTACGTTGCCGCGTGGCTTCGCGTGATATTTGCCAGGGATTTCCCCGCCACATGGATAATCTTTCGTTGCTGATTTTCGGGATCGCCAATATCTGAACCACTATCCGATTAGTATTGCGCCGCGTGGAAGGCTGTCGATATTATGTCATTTTCGATTACGACCACTCAGATTTTGTTTGTTCCATAAATATTACACTCAGTGCTTCCTAAGCTGATAAAATGATGACCCATTTTGTATTCCCCCGAACGTCGAACGACGACGTTTTAAACCCATTCACCCTTTTTCACAAATGAGCTTTGCCAGGAAGCTAACAACAACAGTAAGAACACCGACCTGCTAATTGAACTCAATCACGGCGTAATGTAGGCTAGTTTGCGCTGTCCGATGGCCGAGTTTTTCCTACCTTCCAGTCCGACCGGATCGGACCTACCCGAACAATCTGCTCCACCCGGTGAAGCTGTTTTGGAAGGACTTCTGCCGGCCCCTTTTTTGTTGCCCCTCCGAAAGGCACCTGTTACTGTCGGCTATAGCTGACCGGCACCTGAACCAGACTTCCGCAAATGGGCACGCAAAGTATAATGAACGAAGCCATACGACCGGCGTCCCGTTGCGTCGCTTTTCCGACTCGAGCGAAGAAGCCCAGGTGGGGATAAGGGATAAGGGGTGAGGAGGCCCATTTTCACGCGCTACACTGGCCCGAAGTCCCGCGAACGCGTTCGTAACAGTTCCAAGAACAGGCGGCTCGGCTCGCGATTTGTAGTCCTGGCATTTACTGAACACAATCACTATGGATGCGACCGAGTTGCAAGCATGGCCAAAATAAAATTAGTATGCGAGAAAAAAATCTAAAATTCTGATAAGCCTCATTAATGTGCTACACGTTTCCTACAGTTCTCGAACAAAAGTTAATTACACATTAAATCTGGTAGGAAAACATAAATAATTCTCAAAATATAATAACAAAGCCAAATTGACAACCGCGATTAGCAGTAAAAAATACCTTCCACATGCCAGTTATAAAGCTGATAAGAACTACCCAGAGCGTAACAAAAAATATCAGTTTGTCCTATACTACAAGCCGTACCGACCAACCATGCCGCTCGTAGTCAAATTCGAAAGCAAATAGAAAACTCGCGGGTGAAAGAAGTATCGGCGAAAAAACCTTCTCCCCGCCAGACTGATGAGTAATTAGAACCAACATTGGTTCGCCAGCAGCGAAACCGTCATTTCGTTAGTGGCACTCGAACCGAACGCGTGTGCGCGTAGTGCAGGCGGTGAAGTAGGTTTTCCTTCGTTTTCTAAACCAACTTCTCTATTTCCATTGCGGGGTGCAAGGTTTCATGCGCGATTTTCCCCGCACCGAACGACCAACGCCAAAGCCATACGATTTGAGATGGTAGTGAACTGGCGATGAAAAGTGAGAACGAACCGAAGTGAACCGCAGTTTTCCACGGGTATCCGGTGTTCGATCGGAGCAGCGATCGCGGTAGCCTTAGGTAGCCGGGAGTTTAGCTACCGGATCGTAAGAAACCCGTGATCCAGTTGCGGCTTGCCTAGATGCGATAAAATAAGCGAAATTTAATCAACCGTGGTTCGTTAGCGAGTGCTCGAAATGAAATGGGAAAATAAAACACCGATCCGCAGTTAATTGCAAAGTCGTATTTCACAGATTAGGTGGCGGTTGCGTGAGTTTTTCCCAGACACACCCTGCGAGCACACACTCAAACGCCGAGTCACAAGTTGTGTGCGGGATTTAGTTTAGTTTTTCCCCCTCCGCATATCGGCGTTGATGACCAGTGAGCCGGCACAAAACACATACCGTCTACCGTCCGGTCACGACACCCGGTGTTTATTAAATTTGTCCCAATCCCCCTGAGAGGTGCCTACCACCACGCGCCTCCATCTCTCGGAGTCTAGGGGTTGGAGCAGTCACTTCAGCTAATTTGGCGTTCGATCGCCCGTGTGTGAGTGTGGCACAGTGGGCCAGTATCGTGGGGATTGTGGATAAAAATAACGCTCGCCGCAAACAAACACCACCGTATCGGCAAGTGGCACTGACGCCTTCATAACGATGATGGTGGCGATGTTGTTGATGATGATGATGATGATGATGGCAACAAGGTGAGATCACCTGCATACGCAAACGCGAGTGTTGTGTCTACTACTCCGTCGGGCGTAGTAGGCGCGGTGAAATCTGCCACACTCTCACATACACCGTCCTCGGCTCGAACAACTTGAAAGCATAGTAGTCCGTCTTTTGATTCGATCACGCTCGGATCGGACGGTGCATTGCGTTCGCAACTTAACGCAATGTTACGCCTTTCCAGTGAGTAGGTTCTTCTTTGCAGCAAGACCTCAAAAAAAAGGCCGCTCCAAAGCACGGTGTGAACGTTCTACTTGACCGCACAGTCGAAGTTCAACATCGACTAATGAAGGGGAAAAGTGTGTTTACGAGCGTGTTGTGATAACCAATGGGTCAAAGCAGAGTATATTGAAAGATACCCTGCCATACAAACATCCATATCAGGGAAGTGCAAAAGTGCGCCACGTTCGCGCAAAACCCCCCCGGGAACTGATTGAGAAAGTGTCTGGTGTCGTGCAGCGAGGTACGCGTTCGTTATCATCTTGTCTAGATTACGACTAGGAGGCGAGAGTGGCGTTACCAACACGGGCGATCACGAAACGGTGCAAACACGGGATAGTCGGGAACGGAATATCCATAAGTAATTCAATCGCTAAGCCCGGATAAGACGTGTGCCTTCTGAACAAAGCGTTTGGTGTGTGATACCTCTAGCCGGATCCGATGCAAGCCCCGAGGTGAAGGGTGGCGGAACGCATTCCAAAAACAAAAACGCGTTCAAGAACGCTTCAGCTCCGCTAACGGACGGACGTAATAATGTTGGTCGACAAGCGAAAACCTTGGCGCGTGGAGGTCACGGAGTGAAATCGCGAAAATCGCACCAGCAGCCTTACCGCCTCCTTCCCTCGATACGTCCCACACCGTCCGTTCTCGTCCGAAAACACTTAACGAAAGTGCGTCATCGCGTTACGCGCGCTCCCGGCGGCGCACAGTTTGTTTTATGGGCAGTCGGCTTTGTCCGGCATTCAGCGAAGAAAACCAACACCTTGCCAGCGATGCGCGAGAGCGGAAACCTGAAGCCACACGTGGGATTTGGCAAACGCGCATTCCAGCGGATTTGCAAAACAGATACAACCGCAGCAGTCGGAACAGCTTCACCGTCGAAGCCCCACGGTTGTGGAGGTGTCGAAAGCGCGGTGTTATAATTACTACTCATTGCGCAGTTTACGCGATATCAATATTGCATTTGCTGGCGATCGTGTTGTTGAATGCAGTGACTTACACCGAACTGACAAGATAGCAAAACGGTGGTGATAAACGACGCGCTTCTCTTATCACGAACACCATAAGGGTAATGGTTTCCGTTCAGCAGTGAGTGCAACTGACGACCCACGTGTGATAAACAGGAAGGCGCAATAAATCGGTAAGTTACATTACCTTTTTTTTATCTAGAAACAATCGAGAAACGAGAGTGTCAATTGCATTCAAGTGTACCAACAATTGGTTCGATAAATGAACCTATCACTTGGTGTTGGTCCTCAAACTGACTTAAACTACAATAAACGACATGTCTTTGAACCACCTTTGCCCAGTGCACGGGCCGACTAATGTAGGTGTAAATAATTCAATTTGCCGTCACCGTCGAATGATTCACATCCTACGAATGAGCACCCGGTAGTTCAACAGCTTCGCCATCATTACATCTGATGATCATGGTTTCCAACGAAACGTAAAAAAACCTACATCCCCGCAGTAGGCCCTCCATGGAGCGCTTGTAGCTCATTAGTTTGCGACACGGTTGGTTAGGTTTTACTCCACCCCTAAGACCCAAAGGTGTATGGGGCGTTCGAGGTGAAATTTATGGACGTTTTGAAAGAAACTATACTCTAAGCACAAAACATTCGCACACCCGTCAACATCTTGACTAAGTCAAATTATAATAGGACGTCGGTGGAACAAATTTCTTAAGAAACCAACCAACCAACACTTTATGAATGAAAGGAAAAGAGAACATCACAAATTGCCATGTGTTCGAAAAGTGAAACAAAAAACGATAACGCTATCACTTGTGGCTGTAAAACCGGGCATTCAATTTGTTAAATTCACACGGGTGGAACTAACAAAACATGGAATGTAATCAAAGAACCGTGAACAAACGCGGAATCTTCGCAAGCTCCTTTGACCCAAAAGTGTTGATAACGTTGGCGAAGTATTTTTTCATCACACATTTGCTGATAATGTGCCACAAAACAGCTGCAAGGCCGCTCATAAATAGCATCTGTTATTGCAGCATCTGTTGACCGGATGGAACTTCCGTTGAAATTTATTCTTGTTAAATAATATTTAAAATTATCAGCGCAAATTCAATTATCTCAAATAACTTTGGTTTTTTTGTCACATGGCAAGTGACTTACGATGGAAATAGATCAACTTTATCGATCAGAATACTCTAATCTTCGGTGACCCTCTTACCCATTCCTTTGCTTCCATTTTCTTTACCCTGTTTCTTCGCTTTATCATTTCTATTTCCATTATTGTTGCCACTCCCATTTCCATGTTTTTCGTTCTGATTTTTCTTGGTGTTCCGCTTAGTTGCTTTGGCGTCTTTATGAACCCCGTAAGAATCCATGGTTGCAGAGTTGGTTGAATAATCATTTCCTGCCATCCACAGCACTGGCACGGCACCTAAAAGGGGTTCCGATTGTAGAAATTGCGCTTAGAAATCTTGAACTGTATACACATAATTGTAGTCCTTTTTCGAGTTCTAAGTAGCACTAATCTTCCATTAGTGGAAGCGTTGAATGTCAATGAGCAGCACCAGCAAGCGTATAACGGTCCAGTTACTCAATTTCCTTATAATTGCTAGTACCAAAAATATACAGAACCGTACAAAACTTCGTTAAAAAAAACTTGGTTGCTAGTTTTTAATTTTATTTAACCATTTATTTTCAAATGTTTCGACAGCTTTTTACCAGTTTTCGTGAATTAGTTCTTGCCCTTTCCCTTTTGTTTGCCCTGTCCAGCTTCCTTGCCCTTTCCACCATTGTGGGCATGTGCCTTTCCGGCCTCAGCCCGGGCTGCTGCGTCTCCCTTCTCGATTCCCTTGCCCTTGCCCTTGCCCAGGCCAATCTGGGGGCCGTTTTCGCTTCCAGCAGCTCCTCCCTTGCCTTTGCCTTTTCCTTGCTGCTCTGGTCCCTGAGCTGAAATTGCCACGACACACAGGACGACGACCAGGAAGAACAGAGTTGCCTTCATTATTGTGCGGTTTGGGTTGGTTCGTCAAGCTTTGAGCAAAGGAACTTTGAATGAGAGTGCTTCATGAAGTTCTAGCGCCATTTTTATAGCACAACCTATGGATCTGTTAATTCGTTTATGATGGCGGTCATTAGAACACGCGCCACTTCAAGGACATGTAGTTAATTTATGCAATGCTCATTATAACTATAATCAAAATATGTGTTGTGTGATTTGGGTTCTAAAATCCAACTTGCTATAAAAAGGGTGCAGATTGGCAGAATAGGCATCACTTAAAGTCTTCTTGCTCTGACCCCAGCAAACCAACCCAAAACATCAAACAATGAAGGCAACACTTCTGTTCCTGCTGGTGGCCGCCCTTTGCGCCGTTGCACTGGCCGCCCCTCGGTCAGAGGGCAAGGGCAAGGAAGGAGGAAAGGGCAAAAGAAAGGAAGCAGCGGAGTCTGTCGAAGACGGTCAGGATGGCAGCTCGGAGGAGGGAGGCAAAGGACGTGGAGGCAAGGACCATGGCAAGGGAAAGGGCAAGGGAGGCGAGAAGGGAGGCGAGAAGGGAGGCATGGGCGGCCGCAGCGAGGGCAAGGGAAAGGGAAAGCCTGAGCCAAAGCAGGGTAAGGGCAAGGAGTCCGGCAAGGGCAAGAAGAACTGAATCAGAAATAATGAAATGGATCACGAAAAGGAATAAAATAAACTTTGAATAAAACCAAACTACTTATTGTAATTATTAATTCTTTTGTAATTTTTAACTCAAATTCTACATGTTGCTCCGATCTTTGATGATCTTAGATGAAATTCTCCGTATTCGAGGTTGTTGTTATGTTGAGCTGAACATATCTTATTTTTAATATTAATATTTCATATTCATTACAATTCATTAATAGACAATAGTTAAATAAAAAAAATTACTTTTAATTAATTTACCGACATCAAACAAGGGCAAACGATTAAACGAACGGCAAGATAGAGCGAAAACTCGGAAGAGTTTGACCCAGAAACTACGATTATGGCAAAGTAAAGGTCAAAATCATTAGTTGCGCAACAAGGAAGAAACAAAAAGGGACGAAAAGGAATAGAATATTAGAGTGAAGTAATGAAAAACTGTTTTGCAATCATACGGATACTACAAAAAACGAATTCGCATAAGGTTTATAATGAGTTTATTTTAATAACTATTTCAATTTGATGGTATCAAACGTTATAAGCCTCCGAAAAGATCCAACATAGCTGGTAGAACGATTCTCTTTTCGGATGCCAAAGAATAAGAAACTTATCGGTTTTAGTCAGTAAATCGATACTGTAATACTTATGTATACGGTATGATTCTTGATTCCTCCGTAATTTCTTCATTGTTCTTAGCATAGACGAAAGCACAAATGATTGAAGTCCTTTTTCGAATTCTAAGTAGCGCTAATCTGCCATTATTGGAAGCGTTGAACGTCAATGAGCTGCAGAAGCAAGCTTATTACGGACCAATTATTCAATTTCCTCATACTACATTGCTAGTACCAAAAAGACGCAGAACCGTAAACAAATTCATGAATTAATACTCAAATGCTGGTTTTTTATTTGAATTATCGTTTTATTTTCAAATGTTTTGACAGCTTTTTACCAGTTTCCGTGAATTAGTTCTTGCCCTTTCCCTTTTGTTTGCCCTGTCCAGCTTCCTTGCCTTTTCCACCATTGTGGGCATGTGCCTTGTCGGCCTCAGCCCGGGCTGCTGCGTCTCCCTTCTCGATTCCCTTGCCCTTGCCCTTGCCCAGGCCAATCTGGGGGCCGTTTTCGCTTCCAGCAGCTCCTCCCTTGCCTTTGCCTTTTCCTTGCTGCTCTGGTCCCTGAGCTGAAATTGCCACGACACACAGGACGACGACCAGGAAGAACAGAGTTGCCTTCATTGTTTCGCGGTTTGGGTTGGTTCGTCAAGCTTTGAGCAAAGGAACTTTGAATGAGAGTGCTTCATGAAGTTCGAGCGCCATTTTTATAGCACAACCCACAGATCTGCTAATTCGTTTATGATGGCGATCATTAGAACACGCGCCACTTCAAGGACATGTAGTTAATTCTCATTATACCTATTATAAAAACATCGATTGTGTGATTTGGGTTCTAAAAATCCAACTTGCTATAAAAAGGGTGCAGATTGGCAGAATAGGCATCACTTAAAGTCTTCTTGCTCTGACCCCAGCAAACCAACCCAAAACATCTACAACAATGAAGGCAACACTTCTGTTCCTGCTGGTGGCCGCCCTTTGCGCCGTTGCTCTGGCCGCCCCTCGGTCAGAGGGCAAGGGCAAGGAAGGAGGAAAGGGCAAAGGAAAGGAAGCAGCGGAGTCTGTCGAAGACGGTCAGGATGGCAGCTCGGAGGAGGGAGGCAAAGGACGTGGTGGCAAGGACCATGGCAAGGGAAAGGGCAAGGGAGGAGAGAAGGGAGGCGAGAAGGGAGGCATGGGCGGACGCAGCGAGGGCAAGGGAAGGGGAAAGCCTGACCCAAAGCAGGGTAAGGGCAAGGAGTCCGGCAAGGGCAAGAAGAACTGAATTTGATTACGAAACGACCCTGCAATGATCTACTAAAAGTAATAAAACCAACCTGCGAAAAATCAAACTCTATCGACAATTTGGAATAATTTGGAACTTAAATATCACTCTTATTATTGAAAGCGCCATAATCAAAACAATTCTAGTTTTTGTAACGATGAAATTCACAAGATCTTGAATCCCCAGAGAGAAATCGATTCATACTGCATCCTCGAAATACAATTAATCAATAAATCAAATAGTCACAAAAAATAAATAAAAAAATTACTATAACTGGAAGATCAGTTTTCACGTTGAATGAAATATTCCGTTGATTCAGAAAGACATCTTGAACCTGGGGGTCCGTGACAGTCGTGCGGTTACGCCGGTTAGACAATCGGCCCACGAAAGCCGAGCCTTACTCGTCGGCGTGGGTTCGAATCCTAACCGAGACCGGACCCTCTCCTGTACGAGATCCACGTACACAAAGGGAAAAAGTCTAGTAAGCCCTTAAAGGACAGGAATGACCAACATTGTCGTTACGCCAAGCAGAAGAAGACAGCCGACTTACACCATAAATTAAATGAAGGAATGGAAAGAATTAGTTAGTTCATATTTTGCCAACATCAATTTAAATGTACAAATGCATGCCCCCTGCATTTAGTCGTCAAGCAATTGTCAAACTGTTTAATCTCGTGCTACTATCGTAGAATGATCAACTGAAGTTAACTGTGCTAGAAATTGTTCTAAATTATTTCAATAAATTAAAAATTCTTCTGACATGCAAGTTTATGTCAATATAATTACAAATATTGGCTTTGAAATCTACTAAAACAAAAATTCAAACCCCACAAAGACAATCAAAGAATGTATAAGTCCGATGCAATTGTTCTACAAAACGTCCAAGTGCACTGATGAATTGTAATGAATGTGAAATATGAATATGAAAAATAAGATATGTTCAGCTCAACATAACAACAACCTCGAATACGGAGAGTTTCATCTAAGATCATCGAAGATCGGAGCAACATGTAGAATTTGAGTTAAAAATTACATAAGAATTAATAATTACAATAAGTAGTTTGGTTTTATTTAAAGATTATTTTATTCCTTTTCGTGATCCATTTCATTATTTCTGATTCAGTTCTTCTTGCCCTTGCCGGACTCCTTGCCCTTACCCTGCTTTGGCTCAGGCTTTCCCTTTCCCTTGCCCTCGCTGCGGCCGCCCATGCCTCCCTTCTCGCCACCCTTGCCCTTTCCCTTGCCATGGTCCTTGCCACCGCGTCCTTTGCCTCCCTCCTCCGAGCTGCCATCCTGACCGTCTTCGACAGACTCCGCTGCTTCCTTTCCTTTGCCCTTTCCTCCTTCCTTGCCCTTGCCCTCTGACCGAGGGGCGGCCAGTGCAACGGCGCAAAGGGCGGCCACCAGCAGGAACAGAAGTGTTGCCTTCATTGTTTGATGTTTTGGGTTGGTTTGCTGGGGTCAGAGCAAGAAGACTTTAAGTGATGCCTATTCTGCCAATCTGCACCCTTTTTATAGCAAGTTGGATTTTAGAACCCAAATCACACAACACATATTTTGATTATAGTTATAATGAGCATTGCATAAATTAACTACATGTCCTTGAAGTGGCGCGTGTTCTAATGACCGCCATCATAAACGAATTAACAGATCCATAGGTTGTGCTATAAAAATGGCGCTCGAACTTCATGAAGCACTCTCATTCAAAGTTCCTTTGCTCAAAGCTTGACGAACCAACCCAAACCGCAAAACAATGAAGGCAACTCTGTTCTTCCTGGTCGTCGTCCTGTGCGTCGTGGCAATTTCAGCTCAGGGACCAGAGCAGCAAGGAAAAGGCAAAGGCAAGGGAGGAGCTGCTGGAAGCGAAAACGGCCCCCAGATTGGCCTGGGCAAGGGCAAGGGCAAGGGAATCGAGAAGGGAGACGCAGCAGCCCGGGCTGAGGCCGGAAAGGCACATGCCCACAATGGTGGAAAGGGCAAGGAAGCTGGACAGGGCAAACAAAAGGGAAAGGGCAAGAACTAATTCACGAAAACTGGTAAATAGCTGTCGAAACATTTGAAAATAAAACAATGATCCAAATAAAAAACCAGCATTTGAGTATTAATTCATGAAATTTTGTACGGTTCTGCGTCTTTTTGGTGATAGCAATGTATCATGTGGAAGTTGGTCAATTGGACCGTAAGAGAATGCGCTTGCTTCTGCAGCTCATTGACGTTCAACGCTTCCAATAATGGCAGATTAGCGCTACTTAGAATTCGAGAAAAGACTTCAATCATTTGTGCTTTCGTCTAAGTCAGGGATGTCAAACATGCGGCCCGCGGGCCACATGCGGCCCGCAAGACCATTGGGTGCGGCCCGCGACCCCTTTGAAACATTACATCGAAAGTTTGGGTCCTTGAGTATTGGCTTATAGCAATTACCAAAATATTTAATGTAAATTTTTTCACGAACTGCGAATTGCAAGAGAACTGAACGAATGTCAATTTAAACTATTTCAATAAGAAAGTGATATGCAACTTTGTAGCAAAGGTTTTACACAGATTTTTCTAGACAAGTGGATAAATAGTGTTTATAGAAAACAAACGTTTCTATACTACAAGACCATTCCAAACGAAATAACAAATGCGGAGCAATAAGTTAGCTATTGTAATTACAATACCTTTACTTTTCTAAAATCATTAACAAAATACACAATAGTGTTGAACTGCAACATATATTTCAATAAACTTGATTTGAATTCGTTAAAATTTGGAAAATGATTGAGCAACAAACCCTCTCTTTTACTCAAAATTTATAAATTTTATAAGAAGTAATATAATATGAAAAAATGTGAAAATGTAAAACATGATTGACTGTTAAGATAAAACCACATTGATAAGAACATATTTTCATCACTCCAATCAATTATATGGTTTGGCCCGCGAGCCTATTTTGGGAGAAAATGCGGCCCGCGAACCTATTTTGGGAGGAAATGCGGCCCGCAAGGTGAAACGAGTTTGACATCACTGGTCTAAGTTGAGCACATTTAAGAAATTACGGAGGAATCCAGAATCATACCGTATACATTAGTATTACAGTTTCGTTTCACTTAGTGTAACCGATAAGTTTTTTGTTCTATGGCATCCGAAAAGAGAATCGTTCTTCCAGCTATGTTAGATCTTTTCAGAGGCTTATAACGTTTGATACCATCAAATTGAAATAGTTATTGAAATAAATTCATTATAAACCTTATGCGAATTCGTTTTTCGTAGTTTTTGTATGATTGCAACACAGTTTTTCATTACATCATTCTAATATTCTATTCTTTTTTATCCCTTTTTGTTTCTTCCTTGTTGCGACAACTGAAGCTTTTGACCTTTCCTTTGCCATAATCGTAGTTTTTGCGTAAAACTCTTCCAAGTTTTCGCTCTATTTTGCCGTTCGTTTAATCGTTTGCTCTTTTTTGATGTCGGTAAATTAATTTAAAATTAAATTTTTAATTGAACTATTGTCTAATAATGAATTTTAATGAATATGAAACATGAATATGAAAAATAAGATATGTTCAACTCAACATAACAGCAACCTCGAATACGGAGAGTTTCATCTAAGATCATCGAAGATCGGAGCAATATGTAGGATTTGAGTTAAAAATTATATAAGAATTAATCATTACAATAAGTAGTTTGGTTTTATTTAAAGTTTAATTTATTGCTTTTCATGATCCATTCCATTATTTCTGATTCAGTTCTTCTTGCCCTTGCCGGACTCCTTGCCCTTACCCTGCTTTGGGTCAGGCTTTCCCTTTCCCTTGCCCTCGCTGCGGCCACCCGCGCCTCCCTTCTCGCCTCCCTTCTCGCCACCCTTGCCCTTTCCCTTGCCATGGTCCTTGCCACCACGTCCTTTGCCTCCCTCCTCCGAGCTGCCATCCTGGCCGTCTTCGACAGACTCCGCTGCTTCCTTTCCTTTGCCCTTTCCTCCTTCCTTGCCCTTGCCCTCTGACCGAGGGGCGGCCAGAGCAACGGCGCAAAGGGCGGCCACCAGCAGGAACAGAAGTGTTGCCTTCATTGTTGTTTTGGGTGTGTGTTGCGTCGCACGGAACTGTCGATTGGAGCTTGTGGACTCGGAATGTGACGTTTGGGACATCAACGCGCTTCTTTTATAGTCAGTCAGGCACATGATAGGTCCATTATATATTCATTAAACCTAATCATTTAGAGATTTATCCTCGCCTGTTCGAATACTACTGCGTATGCATTCAAATACATCTGGGTTTTTTCTTTTTATTACCTTTCCTTTCAGCTATAAAATATGGAAACGTGTATACCAAAGATGGAGATTACCCTATCCGTGGAGGAAGAAAATGCGCTCACGCTGTACGAAGAGCTCGAGCAGACGGATATCAATCCGACCAACCTTAACGTCAACTGTTGCTGCGGGCTGCTCCGCACCTCACCCTTCCACCAACCAAAGGCCTCGGTCGGTTCCCCCGATCGTCTCCATCTTCCCGATCCAACCGATCGCGATGCACATTCCTCTAGTCACGCAGCACAAAGCAATCACCATCACCACCATCATGATCATCACCGGCCACACCATGACCAAGACGAGGACGAGGAAGATGACGAGGTCAGCGTGGAGTACGACCGATGGCGTCACAATGTCACCCGCCGGAACGAGCGATACCGGGCGTTTGGACTGCTGGAGTCCAGCATCCTCAACAGCTTCCAGCTGCAAAACTTTCGCCGCAAAACGCCGAGCGTGTTCGATTCGTCCAGCTCCTCCGGGCAGACGAGCTGCAGCTCGACGACGTCCAGCATGATCGAGGACATCTCGGACAAGATCGAGGAGATCAGCAAGCTGGACACCAACATCCATTCGCTCATGTACAAATCGGTCGAGCTGCACAACGACATACTGGTGGGTATATTACGAAGTGAAACAATTTCTTTTTCATTCTTGAAAACTTCCTTGAAAGCTCCATGAATGAAGTGAGTCAACTAACAAATTCACCGTTTTTTCCCTGTTTTCTAGTCCTTGGAAGCCACCACCAACCGGCTGATCGCGGACACGCGCAAACTATCGGACGATCTCGACGACGTGCGGTTCCTGGACGAGCTGATCACCATCCTGAACGGGGACATCGGCCCAGTGATACACCGCGAGTGGCCGTACAAAATCGACACCGATGCGCCGATCGAAGAAGGTACGCCGGTCACCTAAGGCCGGAAAAACCAACACACCGTCAAACGACCAAAAACCGAACCAGTCAACCTCGTGATATTAGCCGCCGTCAACTATTTGCCAATCTGTGCCGCCGTGTCTCCGACTGACGGGGCGCCCAAGCGCACCGTTTCTTGAGCCGGGCTTATTACGCCATTATGTATGTGTCGATATGTCCCCCGCCATGCCGGGGTGCATAAGAAAGTGGACCGCAAGAACCTAAGAACGCGCGAACGTACTATTAAGGAACTAACAATACAAACAGAAATGCTCGGCTCCCGTTGGGATCCGAATCGATAATGTCGCACCGACTTCCTTCTTCCCTTTTTATTTTGGTCCGCCATATCACAGGAAACCCACAATTTCAGCCGACACAATGTGACTTAAATATGAAGAATGTCCTCGTTCATAATTGGCTTACCGGGCCTGTTCTAGGTTCACCTTCGAGGGTCAGCCTGGTAAGCCGTGGCACCAATATTCGATTTATTGCTTCCGGGAGAGTAAAGATTCTTTGTACATTTTTTTTTCGCAGGAATTAAACAATTAACAAAAAGAGCCAATCCGGATGAAGACGAATAACGTTTAAATTGTTATTATACGAGAGTATTTTAGCACATTCTTCTAATAAGGCGAGCATCTGCTTATCTTCATAATACAATTATGTCATTATATTTGTTGAATTTGAAGTTATTCATACAAATTTAACAAATTCTACTACAAAAATAGATTCAGCTAGAAATATGATTAATTTCACCGAAAATTATCCATGTTATTGAATTTTCTCATTCCGTTGTGATTGTTATTTAAAAAGCCTATCAACTCATTTCTAGTTTTAGATCTTCAATTTGTGGTGATTTGATTTCACAACGTTCGCTACATTTCGTTCCGCGTTTTCGCGTGAGGGAAATTAAAGCACCAAGGTCCCATCTAAAAAACCATTAAAATTGTTTTAGGACTCATTTGTGATGCAATATTTTATCATTAGAATAGCCTAAAGAATTGTATTCATAGTGTCATTATTTCATAATCTATGTTTAAAACCATAGTTTCATCAAATTCTTATTCCATTGTAAATGTTATTTATAAATCCTATTAATGTAATTATACTTTAGAGCTACAATTTCCGGTAATTTGTTGCTAACCTTGATATTGTTTTTCAAAGAAAACCACATTTAAACCAGAAATTGCTGGAGGCTAGACTCCATTAGATGAAATGATATTTTAATAGTCCCACGTCAAACACGTGGTGCTCAACAAGCTGTTAAGTTTAAACCATGTTTTTATTTTTCTCCGAACACATTTGGAACTTTGAACCTCTTCTAACCGAAAATTCCATTCACGAATGCTTGCAAATGTCACTGCCGGGAAGAACTCCGAAGAACTCTGAGCGCAAGGGGAACGGGGGGGCGGATTCAATTTGTCTCGGAATCGAAATGCAAACGGCACCGAATTCGCATGCGGTAATAACTTTCGTCATTGACTTCCTTTTTATTTTATGCACATCGAACAAACCGGCCTCGGTATTTGGCCGGGCATAATCACGCCATTGAACTTGCCCGGCTGCACGAAACACCTTCCCGTAGTATCCTACTTTATGGATATCCTTCTTCGCCCCGTTCCGCTCGCTACTAAATCCCAACAGCTCGATCGATTGCAGCGCGCCGTTCGGATCGTTATGCCTTCGCATATGAATTTATGCACGATGCCATACAGAAGTGACATCGGGTAAATAAAATAAGGACATACCTCGGGTCCTTCAGTAGGTTTGCCGGTGCCCCCCCAATTCCTACTTGTTCGTGGAAAAAAATGTGTCCGGGAATGCGCACGGCGATGGTCCATGGTCCATGAAATGCATAAACAATCAGACAAAATGATCCACGATGCCATCCTTAGTTTTACTCTCAGTCGAGGGGTAGAAGTTTTTTCTGGGTGGGTATGGGAGATGGGACTGAACCTCGAACTATTTAGGAATGCAAATCCAACTCCCACCAGTTTGCGTTACAAAGTGAGCAACACGGAAAGCGGAAAAAAGTTTCACAACAATTTATTAACTTCCTACCTTCCTTCCCGGAGTCAGCCCGACCGGGAACCGTGGAGTTAATTACTCGACAAGTGCCTGTCTAACTTCGTACCGCTCGAGCGAAACTTTACCACCCCCCTTTAGGCCACCCACTACGGATGCACTCGGGAGGAGGCATAACATAAACAAAAACAAGGATACGCCACCATCGTGAGTGGGAGTGAGTGCGGAAAAGCAGAAAATGAAAACATTCACCCCTATTTTAGTAAGTTTTTTAGCGTTCGTTAACCTGCACGATATGGCCGGCTTTTGCACTCTTGGCACTTCCTGCTTCTAATCGGTCGACATTCCCCTGGCTTCACCCGCCATCGGGAGGGGTTTGTTTTTTTCCCGATGGGTACACGTTTGCTACTTTGTACGTTTGTGCAAATGTGGAGCGAACATTCCAGGACGGTTCGATTCTGGTTTGTTCTTTTCTTCCGGTCGGTGAATGATACCAAAGAGAAGTCAAAGGTCGTTGAAAACTTCTGCTGTTGTATGTAAGGCTTTAGAAACATCCAAAAGGAATATAATTTGATTTTATGTTTGTGATATTCTAAATTTAAATTTTATCTAATTTATCTGTCAACTAATCTTTTTTCAAGAGTTTTAAAATCCTAAAATGCAATGTTCATAACTTTCTCTTAACACAATAGAATAGCTTAGTAACGAACTTCGAACCTAGGGTCCAAAGGGGAAAAAGAGAGTTTAAAACTCTTCAACAGGAGCCAAAACCTGCAGCGTACTGTTTCGAACCGAAACACAACATTCGAGCAGCAACCTTAAAGGTGCAAAAGAAACAGGAACGGTTTATTTGAGCGATCTATTTTTGCCGACTCCATCCGAAGGGTGCGCCGGAACACGCCGGATCTACGGAAAACAAGTCGAAGAGCTAATGATAGGCGCAAATGGCAAAAATGTAGGCCGAATCGGGCATCGCACGGCACTGAACAACCTTCCGAAGAATGCAGCTCCGGACGGAAACAACGGGGGAGCGAAAGGCGTTGTGGGAAGGTGTGAGCTGTGTAACGAAAAACTTTGCGAAATTTTCCAACGATTTTCACTTTTCCCACCGTTCAGTTCCGTGCAGTCACATTTGCGTTCAACTTTAGACACACTTGGAAGTAACACTTTTACCCAGACCGGGCCGGAAGTTCCAAAGACACATTTTGCACACCCGAACCGAGGGGATCGCGGGGCATGGCTCCACATTCGCACCACCACCACCGTCTACCCGTCGGACGTCGCTAAGGTGGCCAGACGTGCCCACGGAGGTGGTGTGTGAAAAACTTTATCCTTCCCGTTCTGCTTCAGCCGTGCCGGAATGCGAGAAACTATGCAGACTTCCGGAAGCGCTGCCACATGCTGCCATGTGGTTCGGTTCGGGGCGGAATGGAAATGGACGCGTCCATAGTGTCTGCCGGGAGGGGGGCGCACGCCGGAATTAGCTTTCGCGAAAAAACCTACACGTCACCATTCCGTGACGTTCGAGCGAGCGCACGAGAGTGGCACGAGTTGCCGCCATCACGAAGGCACGTCATCGTGAATGGCGTTCAAATTGCGTTGAGGTTAACGTGTGTTTGTATCCCCGTCGCTCCTTTCCCGTAAATCCGTTCGCCTTCGGTATCATTTCGCATACGGACACGGGGCAACTTCCTAATCAGTCCACGCCATGGTTAAGCGAGGAACAGCTAAATTATGAGAAGCACACTCATACAGTCTAAGGTCTCACAGGGAAAGTCACATCCTTTCTCCGCGAGGGTTTGGTGTTGGTGTAGGAATATAATGTCTCCCGAACATTTACCTTCCGAAGCACCGATACTTGCACGAGTAACCATTTTCCGATTGAGGCTGTTTTTCCGAAAATTATTCATCGTTTATTGTACGTCTACCAAGTTGTTAAACTCCCGAGGACCTCCGCAGGAAGGATAAAACCAATCGACATCAACACGTGAAATGAATCGAACGCATGGCAAGGAATGCTATCCACCAAGCAGCGAAAAAGCATAACTTTTCTCAAAGCATAATAAACACAAAACATTTACTTGCTAAGAACACGAATGTAAAGAAAATAGTAAGCAGAAATGTGAAATATGAACAAGCGAAGTTTTGGCTTTTTAGTCTTTATGGAAACTTCCATAACTCCAACCTTTATCAGAAATCAGAATAATTCAGTTTTAACTATTGTATAATTTGTTGCCTTCGTTATAAAAATGTGGCTTTCCCTAAAAACTATTGTAAACTTATGGTTTCTATTAACCAGTGCAATGAACTAAACTGAGACTTTAAGGTGTAAAATTGGAATACTTTTCCCCGTTTTCCCCATCTCGCTAAGAACAGCAACCAGGCGCGCTTATGCTACGGCAACCACGCAAACAACCGTCCAAACATATGCCCGCTATTCCTTAACAACATTCAGCACAATCACTAGGCTTTTGTTTATATCTAACCCCAATAGAGCATAGCGCATAGATAGCAGCCCCGACGACCCCCCCTTTCCGTCGGCCCGTCCGCATGGCCATGTTCGGCGACAGGTTTCCTCTGGGCTTGGTGATTCGGTACGAGCAGGACGGCACCAGACCTCGGGGGCCCCGAGGTGGCCGATTTTCTGCCATAAACAACATAACATGCGCTCACGAACGCGCGGGATGATGGAAAGCCAGCGGAGTCGGGGGGAAAGGAAAAGGATAACAACACTTGAGACACGACCCCAAAGGCAGTTCGTCGATCGGGCCGACATGCAAATTTATCTGCACAGACACAAACAAACGCTCACATCGTTCGGTTTTCTCTTTCCCGCCAAAGGATACTTTGATAGGACAGCGAATTCAAGCAACGCTGTATCGAGTTGGAAAAACCGTTGGAGCCGAAAGCAGTCGAAAGGATCGCGCCGCCGAGTACGGAAGTTTTAGGAAACGCCGAGTTCCCGAGTTCGACGCGTCGAAGTCTGGATTTTCCCCCAATTACCTGTTCAGCGTGTCCCACATACCCGGGGCTCGGTGGTTCTTCCGAAGGAGCCGCAGTGAATGAATTAAGGACTCCCATGGAAGAATCGAACTTTGCAGTGAAATAAGGACTGTTATGAAGTAAAAACTTCAAAGGGAAAATAAGGACTCCTCGGGAGGTATACAACGGTGGTGCGTTAAGGTAGTTTTGTGGGCCTGGATGGAAAACTAAGATTGGAGAACTCGTTCAGCTTGTAATTTCTGACCCAAAGTGATAATTCCAAAGTCAAAAAAAATTATTACGCGAATAATGTTTAGTAAAAAGTACAGATTCGTACCCAAACGGACACTTCCACAGCCTGCCGCCCAGCTATAGTCGCCATCGAAGTGTGTGCTGCAAGCCCAAGCCAATCGTCATAGTGTGTCTGTCGCTGTGTTTGTCGAGAAAATCGGTCACGAAAGTTTTTCGGCATTCAATTGATTTTCACTAGCCGAAACGCTCCACTTTTCCCTACCCCACCGTATCGGTACCCACCCTTGCTGCGACCATAAAACAAACTCCTGCTCATCCCCCCCGGAGCGGGAAGGGGCGGGCGACGGATGGGCACATATAGGTGCGAAGAAAAGAGACAGTAGAAAGAACCGACAGCAAGTCATCATAAACAACTTTATGAACCACAGCAGGCTACGACAACCCGGGCTGCAGCGCCTACTGCTACTTCTACCACCACTACTACAACGAGCAGAGCATAGTTTTTCGCGGTGCCGGTTCAGCATGGCCCCTCTCGCCCATTCAACCGCCCGTTGCGATGCATAAATCTGTCCCTAGGACTTCGATAGACAGGGTGGCAGGAGTGGTGCGTCACCGGGACTGAGCCGTACGTCTACCAACCTGGCCTGAGGACACTGAGCCTGCATTCCCGGAGTCGATTATGACGCTCAGCCGCCAGATTGTATGCGTATCTTCGTGCTTGGCGAGACGGCCGGCACGCAAGGACAGCCCGTTTCGAGGAGACGACACGGTTTGTGTATTGGTACTCCGTGCTGGTACAACATAGACACTGCAGGGAAAGGGAGGAAATAAACGAGTGCACGAAAGTGGAACCAAAAATCGGAACAACTAGGAATAAACCGGAACGCTGCGGGCAAGGTTATCGGTAAAAGCGAACAAGGCGCCACACCGGAGGTCACTCGACTTTCGGTTCTGGGCCGACCATTTCGTGAATTGGTAGACACACTTCATCAATTTTTGTTTTGTAAATACTTTTGGAGAGTGAACTGTGGAGAGCAAAGACCCGCTTCTGCCCGCACATTCTAGAGTTCCAATGAGTACGCCGAAAATTCGCGGCAAGTCTGCAATCCACATCAACGACAGTATCATTGGCACTGGCGCCGGGACGGGTGGTGGTGTTGCTGGTGGCGGTGGATGTGTTGCAGGGACAGCCCAACACAATGCCTTGCTGAAGATCGAATCCGTAGTGCCAAAGCTTACCAGCCGGGGCACGAACGCGGTCGTGCTGGCCGCGGGTCACTCGAGCCGGTTGCGTACCTTCCATCGTTCCCACAGCACGCTCAGCTCGTCGTACCTGAAGAAGGTCAGTGCGGCCGCGGCAATTTCCGACCACCATCGGCAGCAGCGAATCTTTGCCCCGCGTCCTGAGGCCATCGCCGAACGAGTCCTTCCCACTGCCGGGTGCTACGAACCGTCCCCCGTTGATGCGGCGACACAACACACCGAAACGCCACCGCTGGTCGACAGTACTCTGATCGTCCAGAATGGCGTCTCTAGTATTCGGCGTTCGCAGAAAGACCGAGAGAAGCACCCGGATCGTGTCAACTTGGACCGGAAGGGACTCAGTTCGATACCGATCATCGAGGAGGAACCGAACCTTCGATTGCTTTCGCTCCAGCACAACCTGATCAACTCCTTCCACATCCCTCCGGACGCCGATCCGAACAACAACCTTCAACCCACTGCGCCAAATCACGCAGGCTCCCCTACGGGATCTCACTGTGTGGTGAACGGTGGTGAGTTAAGGCCCTCCGCGGCGGTCTACAATGGTAGCAGTCCACCGACTCCTACCAAACCGTCCCCAACCGGAACACCAACAAATGGACCCACGGTGACGTCGGTCACGACAACCCACAATGGATCATACGTCCCCAGTACGATCAGCGCTGCCAGTGGCAAGTCCGTTAAGCAATTCCTTCGCCAGAAGTCGACCTCCCGAGGGCAACTGCTGATGGGTCAAAATTTGGGCACCTTAGGAACTGGCGGACCGGGCAGTGGACCCTCGGCGAGTTTCATACAGAGCAAGATGACGATCGGTAGCAAGCAGACTGTTTCACAAGTCACACAGGCACTGCCCGGGATGCCCGGGAGCTCCGTGCCGCTCACCGTATCGCCTCACCTTCAGAAACCTTCCACACACGGGTCCCCGAACGCACCGATCGCCATTACGGCGCAGCAGAAGAGTTTACTTAAGAAGTCCAATAGCTTCATTGGAGGCCCAAGTATGTTCCTCACCGGTGGTGGCGCAGGACAACCACCGACGGCCTCGGGAGGTACGAATGGGTTGCTCAAGATGCGCGCCGGAAAGCTGCTTCTGGTGCCCTCGTTTAGCATAGACAACCTGAGCAATATCAGTGAAATCGCTCCGGGTGAACAGGATTGCTGCAATGGGCACTCGAGCAGTAATGGAAGCGCCGGAAATAGTGGTAAAACAACCCCTACGAACGGACATGCTCCAATGGGGACGACTACGCCCATCGCCCCGGAGGGAGTGGCGACCGCTTGTGCGATGCTCGGAACGCGCTACAACTTGGGGAACCTTGTGTTTCTCGATCTGTACGACAATCAGATCGAGAAGATCTCCTGCCTGGACGGACTGAAGAGCCTTACCGTGCTGCTGCTGGGGAAAAACCGAATAACTGACATTGGGGGGCTCGTGTCACTGAAGAGCACACTCCGGGTGCTCGATCTTCATGGTAACAAAATTAGCAACATCACCGGCAAGATCAACCAGCTGCAGGAGCTAAAGTCGCTTAACCTCGCCGGGAATGCGCTGCGTCAGATACAGATGCAGGACTTCGCGGGGTTGTTCAGCCTGAAGGAGCTCAACCTGAAGCGCAACCGCATCAAAAAGATGGGTGGCTTCGACGACCTGCACAACCTCGAGCGACTCTGGCTGTGCCACAACGATCTGCAGTGCGTCGAGGATATGTCGGCGATCGCGAAAGCGATCAACCTGAAGGAGGTGACGATCGAAAACAATCCCGTGTCGTTGGCCGGAGACTGTGTGTCGTTCTTGGTAAGCTACCTCCCCGGGTTGGTGTCACTCAGCCAGATGCAAATCACCGAGCAGGTGCGCCGGGCAGCGTCCGCTTGGCGCAAAAACAAGGAGCTTTCCGATAGTAAGTACTCCAACCTGACGTCGGACGTGTGCCAGAGCATCAGGCGGGAGGAAATCATCTCGAACGCACGCACCAACTGGGAGCTGCTCCGATCGCAACAATCCACGGTGATCGCACGTGGTGCCCAACGGCTCGGAACCACCAATGGGACGACGGGAAAGGACGGCCTGGAGTTGGATATTGCTGGAACCGTACCATCGGAACATGGCACACCACCGGCGGGTGGAAAACTATCACGAAAGGTAAATACCTCCGGCGTCGTAAACGGAGCAAGTCAAACAAACGGCAGCAGACCACCGAAAGCTACCAACGGGAGGAAAACGGCCACACGGAAACTGGTGCGATCTTCATCGCAGGACAATTCCGGTTCGCAGCTTTCCGAGCAGGGTGGTGAGGAGTACTTCCGGCTACCACCGATCCTTGCACCTTTTCTAGATCAATCCACGTCCACTAAGGCGGAGAGTGAATGCACGCTGACGTCCGGGGTTGGGGCACAGGCCGACTCGAGCGTATCGAGTGGTTTCAGTTCCGACAACGAGGAACAACTCAACCCAAAGGATTTGGATAAGGAGCTGGAAAAGGAAACAACTCTAGTGGCGTGTAGTGCAAGTTCGACGCCGGAAAAAGAACCTGAAACTCCCTCGTTTCCGGTGGTGGAGCTAACGGAGGAGGAACCGATTACGAAAAACATTGCAGTCTCCAGTCCAAGCGAAACTCCAGCAAAGGAACCAGCTCCGCCGAATGTTGAAGAATCGACGTTGAAGCTCCCCCCGCCAATGCCCCCAGATGACCGACCACCGGAGGTTCTCCCAGAAGTGGTCAACCTTGAAAAGCTGTCGACCCTTTCCACGATCTCCACCAAGAGCGGATCGGAATCAGTGATCACAAATGCGTCCTCAAACTCTGACTCTACCGGATCTACGACGGACTCGACGGGTAGCGGTCCGGGTAGTGGAACGAATGGCAGCGGAGGACCGATTGGAACCAGCGGAAGATCGCACAAAGCAAAACTGAACGCGTCAAACAAGCGATATGGCACGGGAACATTAGCCCGAACACAGACGGCCCGTAACGCGACGGTCATGCCTGGGCACGTCACAAGCCTAGCGAATTCATCCAACCTTGCTAACTCCGGTGGTACAGGGAACCCTTCGACCTCGGGGGCCAATTCCAACGGTGCATACTCCGGGATTCCGAGTAGCAACTACGGTCCACCGATGCCTTCCGGTGGTGGAAAGTCGGGCAAGTCCGGTGAACGGGAACGAGAACAGGGTGGTGATTACCTGATAGAAATCTGTGGCCGCTACCTGAACGTGTACGGGCTTGGGGCGCTCCGGTTCATCGACAAGCAGTGGAACATGCAAAAGGCGTGCGATGTCCATACGGTGAAGTTTAGCTACATCAACTTCAACAGCATCACGGCGATCCTGTGCCGGATCAAGGTGCGGTTTGTGAACGCGGAGAACTTTATCTTCCGCGAGACCAACATCACCTGCCTCGGGCAGATAAACGCGCTCGCCGAAAGCCAAGGCATCGCGTCGCTCACGATCGATCCGGAGGGTAACCCGCTGGCGACGAAACCGTGGCGTAGCTACGCCATCTATCGCCTCTCGCACTGGGGCCTGAAGCAGGTGAACGCCATCGAGGTGACGGCGGAGGAGGTCCAGACCGCCGAGGCGACGTACGCCGGGCTGTCCGATCTGGTGCTATGGTCCCTCCCGGAGGGACTCCTGCAGCCACTTCTGCAGCGGTTGCGTCTCGAGGAAACGGCGCACGCTTCCAAGATGACGGCCAAGGAGTGGCTGATGCAGGCCGACCCATCGCTCAAGAACATCGTCGGCAAGGAGGCACTACAGTGGAAGAAGCACAGCACCACGCAGGACGACACGGTGATGCGCGCCAAAGGGAAGGCCTACTTCGGCAAGATGCTCGAGAACACGTGCAACGCGGTCGAGAAGCTGCAACGGCTCGAAACGATGTGGCCCTCGTTGCTGCTGGAAATGATCCGCAACACGCTGATCGACTACTCGCAGATCGACGTCTACGTCAAGGGGATGCTGGTGGAGTTACTGAAATAAATAAAACCCTTTCGAAGAGCGACCAAAACGAAGGAAACCCAAACATACAACAATGTGTTCAGTAGACAATGCGTTTGCTATCGGCGATATCGTACGCAAGCTACCAAAGGCTATCGGGGCAAAAGAGCCCCTGGCCTCCAAATGGACCATCAGAAAACGCTCGATCAATCGACGACCGTGGCATTTGTAACGATTTTAAGCGTTAATCCGCAATGCGATGCGAAAACAAAATGGCTTCCGACTCGAATGTGACCATTTCTTCATCACTCTTCCTTTAGCGAATAAAACAATGATAACGTGCAATATGGTGTTTTGCGAGACCGAACACATCCAAGTAAATGTCAAGGAAGGGAGTAAAACACGTTCGAGTGTATGCAAAACCGTTTTTAAATCTTATCATCTTCATGTGGTAACGGAAATGATTGTTTTAAAGAGTACTATTTAACTGTAAGCATATTGGAATCTTATTGAATCTTATGTAACGGAAATAAAGCACCCATTTAATAAGCCTTTATATGGATGCCACTTTGTGAGTTCGTTATGTGATTGAGAAGCTGACACCATATTACCAATTAGTAACAACCTTTTATTTCACTACACACCCCCCTAAACCTAGCTTACATAAACAACTTGTAGAGACTTTTTCTTTTTCACTTTTTTTTCCTTCTTCTCTTTTTTCACCTTTCCCGATTCCGGTTCGTTCTCATCCGAAACTGCTCGATCGAGTTCCACATTAAGGATCGCTTCACAGCTCGGATACATGGTAAAGTCGCTTGTCCGCAACGGTCGCTTGCCGATCAGCTTAACAATAACTTCCTCACGCAGGGCAAGATCGAGCGATTCCTGGTGTGTAAGGTGATTGAATCGTTTCGCCGGAATCTTTAAAATGCAATATTCCGCACCATTTATCTGAAAAGAAATCAAACGATGGTTGAATGGAAACGAATCTCGAGGGCAGTACTTTTGAGACCTACCTTAAATGTAAGATCGAGTGGAAATTCATCGTCTATTTCCGGCCACCGCTGGTCAAACACACCACCGTCCCATCGTATCCAAGAGTCCTTCCGTTCCGTACGGTCGATCCGGTTCGGTATTGCGAGCAACTGTCCCCACAGTTCTGCAGCAAAATGGGGTGCCATCGGAGCGAGCATAATAATCTGTGCGGCCAGCGCAAGTTCATACTGCCGGCTGTAGGCCACCACGTCCGGGGTAGCCCTACGGATGGCATTGGTAAGACCCTGCATCTTCGATATGCCCACACTCAGCTGATGCGAGTGACGATAGTTAAACGTTGCTCCGGCGGTAAAGTAATTTCTAGCGTCCCACAGTTTCTGCTCTTGGGTGGTGAATTCTTCCCGGTTCGCCGGTGATGGGGCCGGATTGTTGGGATCGATCTTTGAACGAAGTTCCCGGAAGTCGTGCATCGTCATCCAAATTCGCTTTTGCCAGTTCAATATACCGGGGAATGCTTTAAATAAAAATTAACGTATGATGTTGAAAGAAAGTTGATACCTTCCGAAAACTAACGGTACTTACTCGCTTCCGACCAATTGCGATGAGAGGTCGGTGCAACGTCGGCCAGCAGTATGAGCCTCAGCGTATCGCAACCATGCTCACGTAGTACCTCAAGCGGATCGACACCATTCAACTTCGATTTGGACATTTTCTCCCACAGCATCGTGATCGGTTCACCGGTCGCCCGTTCGATCGCTTTGTTGTTCTTCTCGTCCAAAATCTCCACTTCGGCCGCGGGTATATACTTTCCACTGCTGGCCACACGGTACGATCGTCCCATCACCATACCTTGGACGAGCAGTCGCTTGAAAGGTTCCGGCGACGGTAACAATCCTTTGCTATGCAGATAGTGTGCCACAAAGCGAGCGTAGTACAGATGAAGTACGGCATGCTCTTTCCCGCCAACGTACAGATCGACCGGCATCAGACGATGGGCAAGCGAACGATCGAACATGGCGTCACACTTTCGGGGATCGATGAAGCGCAAAAAATACCACGAACTATCCACGAACGTGTCCATTGTGTCGGATTCTCGTCTACAATCGACACGCTGGCAAGAGGGACATGTTGCCTTCAACCAGTCACTGTTCTGTGCCAACGGTACTCCGACGGATTCTGTGGGAAGTTTCACCGGGAGGCTCTCCTCGGGTACCGGTATTGGCCCGCAAGAGGGGCAATGAATGATTGGGATTGGCGTTCCCCAAAATCGTTGCCTTGAGATGAGCCAATCACGTAGCTTGGAACTGACGGGATGACCACCAAGCTGGTGAGCTACCGCTTGCTGAAGGATGTCATCCCCGGATGTAACATTTTTATGTCCTTCATTTAGCTGCGTTTTACTTAACCCTACCCTTTCGGCAATGGATCTGTTTTCATCATTATCGACGGCCAGGTAGGAATCACATCCTTCCGGAAAAGGAACATTTTCGGTGACAACAACCGGAAGTGTTCCTCCGGTAAAAGGATTTTGTACAGAGATTTCCAATGCGCATTCTGTACGCTTTCCACTGTTTAAAAGATTCGATGGATTGATGGCAACAAATAAAGCGTTGTTTAAATCAACTGGCTCACGTGTCCAAACAGAAACATGCGTCTTTGAATCGCCCACTAAAGGTAGCTCAAATGCATAACCCTCACACTCCCCGATCCAGTGACGCTGAAGTTTTATAATGTCTCTCCAATCCTCCAAGGTAGGATCGCTCAAACCATCAAGCAGGGGTTTGGCAAACTTGGTGGTTTTAATAAACCACTGTCGGAGTACTTTCTTCTCTACCTTCGCACCGGATCGCCACGAGCAGCCGTTATCGTCTACCTGCTCATCGGCCAGCACCGTCTGGTCGACCGGATCCCAATTGACGAGGGCTTCTCGTTGATACGCAAGTCCATCCTTGAAGAGCATCAAAAAGAGTTGCTGTGTCCAACGATAGTATTCCGGGTCGCAAGTGGCAAACTCTCGGTCCCAGTCGAAACTAAACGATAGCATTTCCAGCTGCTTACGCATTTCGGCAATGTTTCGATGCGTCCACTGGTCGGCCGGAATCCCCCGTTGAATGGCCGCATTCTCCGCTGGCAACCCGAACGCATCCCAGCCCATTGGATGTAGTACATTGGCTCCATTTAACCGATAGAACCGTGCCATCGCATCACTTATAGTGTAGACTCGGACGTGGCCCATGTGTAGGTTGCCGGATGGATAAGGAAACATGGCAAGCACATACCGTTTCGGATTTTCCGTGTTTGATGGATTGAACCTGTTATCGCCAAGTTTACGGTGCCACTTTTCCTCCATTTGTAGCTTCATTTCCGGTGTTAATTCTCGGGCAGACTAAAAACAAAAGAAAACATTTGGTGATGAAAACAATGCTAGAACAAACGGGAAAATGTGTTGACGACAAACAAATTGGTTACCATCTGCTCGCCAGAGATGGAACAGAATAATCTCCGTTCTTTCGTCCATCTTCGCATCAGCGACATGTGGGGCAATCTCATTTTTACAAATAAAATGCAAACTTATTTCACTTTTCTAAGCATTCACAATAACAACATCACGCCCGGTTCATGCGAACTGAAATGACATAACCAGGTATGTCAAACTTCTTTCATCGATCTACGAGTGCGAAGAAGGAACCACAACAAAATAGCCGATACCGGCATATTCCAATCATAATAAACAACAATCAGCTGTTTGCTTGATCGATTGTTATGTATACAACACGCCCTTTCTCGCTCTTGCGATGAAATGGAGCTAGCAACAATCGATCAACGATACACTGAAAACATAATCTTCCACGTTCGGGACCGCCACTTCAAGGGTTAAGTAAACGTTTTTGCGTTTTACACTTCTTTCGTAATAAAACATCAAAATTAGTGAAGTTAATGTCCTTACTTTAACTTTACAGCTTGTTCCAACAACAAGGGTAGTTCATTGTGGCTTTATACATGAAATATTTGCTTTTTTGACAAAATTTTAAATGTTTATGATTTTGTATGAGAATGCTAAAGCATATGTTAAAACACATTTCCCATAGTGTTTTTTACAATATTTAAAAAATTAAAATATATTTTTTTCGCATAATTTTGATTTACAGTGTAGATTTAAGTGTCGATGAAAGGTTTTCTATTCCCCCATTCTATTGTCATACGTATAGTTTACAAGTCCTGTTTGTAGAGCTCACGGGCATTATGCAAAACATTGCGCAATTAGAAATGTATTTCAAACAAAACTTGAACAAATATTTCTGCTTTTTGTCAACTATAAGAAAAGTTCAATAACCTATTACCGCTTCGAAAATGTTTTTTTATGAAGGAGATGAACTTACAATTAAACTTTCGTACAATAGTTTGCTTGTACAGCCATCCAAACCAACGCCAGCAAGCCTTCCACTTTGATTTATAAACACCTAGCGGTGCGCCTATGTCAAATTAACACGAATTATCCAGCAGCCATCTTTCTTTTCACTCTGAACCTACATTTGCGACGTGCAGACGTGTCTGCGCGTTGTTTCAGATTTCGGTGTGCAAATTTCCATATTGAAAGTGTAATTTTTGTGTGTGTGACGTTAAAGAAATTCAACAGCTAAGCAACTTTCTTCTCAGCTGCTCGACGGTGCTGTAAAAAGCGACCGCAATGGGCGATTCGCTTGAGGCTACCATCCCCAGCATGGGCAGCGAGCCGCCGCCATCGGTGGAGCCGGAGGCGGTAGCCATTATCGATTTCGATAATTTCTCCAACTATCTCCGCAAGGCGATCACGGTGCTACTGCCGGAGGATGATGTGAAGTCGTTCGGTCCGCTTAACGCCGCCCTCGAGGACAGCGTGAATCAGGACTGCATTCGAAAGTTCATCTCCGACCCGCAGACGCAGGCACTGTACATCCAACGCAATTGCTTCAAAGGTGGGTGGTTGGCACAAGTATCACGTCATCATGGGGTGTGTCATGCGTATGACGGAAATGGCAATAGGGAGTGAAATAAGTTCTTAACAATCGGATGAGTAATAGCCATCTTCGACCATAGGCAATATTTATTGATTTTTTTTTTTCGATCAATTTTATAGACGATGAAAATGAACCTCCAACCGAAGGAGAAGAAGAAAAGGATTCCTTTACCTACTACTTCGGCAATGACGTTCACTTCACTAATCAGCGCATGGCATCGCTGGTGTGCATCAAGCGTGGCGCACTGATCGAGGCGGACAAATCGATCCACGCGCAGGTCCGTTTGATCAACTTTTCCGAAGGCTCGCCGTACGAGACGCTCCACGCGTTCATCAGCAAGACGCTGGCACCGTACTTCAAGAGCTACGTGAAGGAATCGGGCCGTGCCGATCGCGATGGTGACAAGATGGCCCCATCGGTCGAGAAGAAACTGGCCGAGCTGGAGATGGGCCTGTTGCATCTGCAGCAAAACATCGACATCCCGGAGGTGACGCTCAATATCAACAGCACGGTCGCGCAGGTCGTTAAGAAGTGTGCCGATGAACAGCGCAAGGCGAAGATAACCGACTTCGGAGATAAGGTGCAGGATTCCACCTTCCTGAACACGCTCCAGAACGGGGTGAACCGGTGGATCAAGGAGATCCAGAAGGTGACAAAGCTTGATCGCGATCCTTCTTCCGGTACGGCGTTACAGGAGATTTCGTTCTGGTTGAACCTCGAGCGAGCCTTGCACCGTATCCAGGAGAAACGCGAATCGCCGGAAGTGGCACTGACGCTGAACATTCTCAAGCACGGCAAGCGCTTCCATGCGACCGTCTCGTTCGACACCGATACGGGTCTCAAGCAGACGCTAGCGATGGTGGCCGATTACAATCCACTGATGAAGGACTTTCCGATCAATGATCTACTGTCGGCGACCGAGTTGGACAAGATCCGCCAGGCGGTACATTCGATCTTCAACCACCTGCGCAAGATCCGCAACACTAAGTATCCGATTCAGCGCTGTCTGCGTCTGATCGAAGCGATTTCGCGTGATCTAAGCCAGCAGCTGCTGAAAGTACTCGGCACCCGGCGTCTTATGCACATCCCGTTCGACGAGTTCGAGCGCGTCATGAACCAGTGCTTCGAGGTGTTCAGCTGCTGGGACGACGAGTATGATAAACTACTCGGTACGTTGCGTGAAATCGTGAAGCGTAAGCGGGACGAGCACATCAAGATGGTCTGGCGTATCTCACCGGCGCACAAGATCCTCCAGCAGCGTATGGAGCATATGCGCAAGTTCCGCCGGCAGCACGAACAACTGCGCACGGTAATTGTGCGCGTGCTACGTCCAGCTCGGCAACCGTCGGTCATGTCCGGCGCAGGGGATGTGGTTGGTGGAGAGAACAAACAACCGTACAGCCTCGACACGGCCGATGCGAACGCCATCGAGGAGGTTAACCTGGCGTACGAAAACGTCAAAGAGATCGAGTGTCTGGACATCTCGAAGGAGGGTTCGGAAGCGTGGGACGCGGCGATCAAGCGCTACGAAGAGCGGATCGATCGGGTTGAGGCCCGCATTACGGCGCACCTGCGCGATCAGCTCGGTACAGCCAAGAATGCGAACGAAATGTTCCGCATCTTTTCCCGCTTCAACGCACTGTTCGTGCGGCCACACATTCGTGGGGCGATCCGTGAGTACCAGACGCAGCTCATCCAGCGTGTGAAGGACGATATCGAAGCTTTGCATGAAAAGTTTAAGGTAATGCGGAATGAAGAGCACAACAATTCAAAATTACGCACATAATTAATTCTTTCTTTTGTGCCTTCAATTTACAGGTCCAATATCCACAAAGCAAGAGCTGCCGTCTTTCGGTAGTGCGCGACCTTCCACCGGTCGCCGGCTCGATCATTTGGGCGCGTCAGATCGACAACCAGCTGACGATGTATCTCAAGCGCGTCGAGGACGTTCTCGGTCGCGGCTGGGAATCGCACATCGATGGCCAAAAGCTCAAGGCGGACGGGGACAGTTTCCGTGCGAAGCTCTCCACCGCCGAAGTGTTCCAGGATTGGGCCCGCAAAGTGCAGGAACGCAACACGGGCATTACGGGTCGCATCTTTTCGATCGAAGCGACTCGCTCCCGTACCGGCCGGGGTAACACTCTCCGCCTGAGGGTGAACTTTCTGCCCGAAATCATCACCCTGTACAAGGAGGTGCGCAATCTGAAGAGCTTGGGCTTCCGTGTACCGCTGGCGATTGTCAACAAGGCGCACCAGGCGAACCAACTCTATCCGTTTGCCATTTCGCTCATCGAAAGCATTCGCACGTACGAGCGTACGCTGGAGAAGGTGAGTAGCGAAGGCGTTAAGGCACGATCGACAACCGTTTATGATTTGTCTAATTTTACCTGAACCAATTTCCCCGCGGCCCCACGATATAAACTAACATCAGTGAGGCACGTTTGCCTACGTCACAAACGGCCATTGATTGAGCCTCAAAATTTGAACCCACCTCGAAATTCTCTATCACATCCACATTACCACTGCACCCATTCTCGGCCAAAGATACAATACTCTTTCAAGCAACGGAAACATGTGTATTCCCTTCACTTCCATCCGTAAACACAGTACAACATATACGAACTCATTTAGAACGATACAATGTTTAATTGAACCATCACAGTAAGACTTTTGTATCCTTAATTTGTTCTTCCATGCAGCTAAACAATAGGACATTAGCACAAAATTCAGTATTTAAGGTAGCCCGAACCGCTGAACAGTTTTTCTAGCCGTAGCAGCTAATGTTGATGCCATTTGCTTACGTTTCCGTTTTTTTCGTTCTATCTTGACTCTATGTTCTTCATGTTGCGAACGCTTCTGTTGCCCAATTTATCCTTCAGCTATCATATTTTGTTTTGTGAATGGTTGTCGTTTTAAGTTACTGAATTCTTTATCCTTTGCCACCTTTTAATACTCGCTTTTCAGCTCATTATACTGCTGGCGATTGTTTTGAATGATTGATGTTCTTATTTCTTTTTCGCTTCGCTTTCATACTTATGCCAACGGTAGAGATTTTACGTTCAAAAATAAATATATGATCTTATTAATAAATCCATTATGAATGGAATAAATTTCATTCTTGTTCAAGCCTTTCATAAATGATAGCTACTTTCAATCATCCAGGTTTGATTGCTTAAAATTAATTGAAGATACACAATTCAACTCCAAAACACTAAAATATAATAGAATATGATTTAGAATATATCGGGAAACTTTCCAAACGTACGATAGTACATCAAAACATCAAACTGAAAGTTGCTATTGTTCACTTCGGCTTTTTCGTTTGTACGTACCGTTATATATTGTAGTAAACTTTGCCTTCCCTTTTGCCGCAATTTCATTTTATTCATATGTTTTAAGATATTCTTATACGTTTGCGCCTTTTGGAATTGAATAATTGATCGCTTCTGGTAATAGTTCTCTGTACTTTTGCACGAAACTGCTCTACATCTATCGAATTGTGTTACATAAAGTAAAAGAAAAAAAACCAACTCCAGTTTTGCCTGTCGAGTTTGCTTTACAAAAGATTGACTAGTTTGCTAAAATTTCTCTTCTTATCTTTCCTCCCCCACCCGCCGCACGGAATGGCATTCTCCCGGTTCTCGGTAACAGATTGAAGATCGTGCCAGTATCATCCCGCTCGTGGCCGGCTTGCGCAAGGAAGTGTTGTCGCTCATTTCCGAAGGAATTGCGCTCGTCTGGGAGAGCTACAAGCTGGATCCGTACGTGCAGCGCCTTTCGGAGAACGTGGTTTCGTTCCAGGAGAAGGTTGAGGACCTGCTCGTCGTTGAAGAGCAGCTGGATGTGGACGTGCGTTCGCTTGAAACATGCCCGTACAGTGCGGCCACCTTCGCGGACATTCTCTCGAAGATCCAGCACGCCGTGGATGATCTGTCGCTGAAGCAATACTCGAACCTACACGTTTGGGTTGCCCGGCTCGATGAGGAGGTCGAGAAGAAGCTGGCGGCTCGCTTGCAGGCTGGTGTGCAGGCATGGACCGATGCCCTCACTGGGAACAAGAAGGAGGTGGACCTTTCGATGGACACCGATGCACCGACGCAACCAACCATTCGACCCGGTGGTGATCCGCAGATTCAGCGTGCGATCCATGAAATCCGTATCACGAACCAGCAGATGTATCTGTACCCATCGATAGAGGAAGCACGGTTCCAAATCATGCAGCAACTATTCGCCTGGGAAGCGATCGTCACGTCGCAGACGCGTCTTCAGAGTTCGCGCTACCAGGTCGGATTGGACAAGCCCATCTCGCAGACGTACCGCAACCTGTTGACAAAGCTTCCGAACGGTTCGGATCCGCTTGAGGGAGCTTACGGTGCGATCGAGAACCAGATTGGTGACGTGCGAAACTATGTCGACGAGTGGCTACGCTACCAGAGCCTTTGGGATCTGCAAGCGGATATGCTGTACGGACGGCTCGGTGAGGACATCAACCTGTGGATCAAGTGCTTGAACGACATCAAGAAATCGCGTACGACGTTCGATACATCGGACACCCGGCGCGCTTATGGTCCGATCGTGATCGACTACGCTAAAGTGCAGGCAAAGGTGACGCTCAAGTACGACTCCTGGCACAAGGAGGCGCTTAGCAAGTTCGGTCAACTGTTGGGCAACGAGATGAGCACTTTCCACACGAAGGTCTCCAAGAGTCGCAACGATCTCGAGCAGCAGAGTATCGAAGCGGCCAGCACATCCGATGCGGTCTGCTTCATCACTTACGTGCAGTCGCTCAAGAAGGAAATGCTCGTGTGGGACAAGCAGGTCGAGGTTTACCGTGAGGCACAGCGCATCCTCGAGCGACAGCGTTTCCAGTTCCCGAACAACTGGCTGCACGTGGATAACATCGAGGGTGAATGGTCCGCGTTCAACGAGATCATGAAGCGCAAGGATTCGGCCATCCAAACACAGGTCGCTAGCCTTCAGGCAAAGATCGTTGCCGAGGATAAGGCCGTCGAGACGCGCACCGTCGACTTCTTGAACGATTGGGAAAAGAACAAACCAACTGGTGGACGTACCCGACCCGACGATGCCCTTCAACAGTTGCACATTTTCGAGACCAAGTTCTCCCGACTGAAGGAAGAGCGAGACAACGTTGCGAAGGCAAAGGAAGCGCTGGAGCTGCAAGAGTCAGCCATCCCGAACAACAGCACCGAGCGGATGTGTGTGGTGTTGGAGGAACTCCAGGATTTGCGTGGCGTTTGGAGCGAACTGTCGAAGGTTTGGGCTCAGATCGATGAAACCCGCGAGAAGCCGTGGCTGTCGGTTCAACCGAGAAAGCTGCGCCAGTCGTTGGAAGCGATGATGAACCAGCTAAAGGAACTTCCAGCTCGGCTGCGTATGTACGAAAGCTACGAGTACGTGAAGAAGCTTCTGCAGAGCTACATCAAGGTGAACATGATGATTGTGGAGCTGAAATCGGACGCCCTCAAAGAGCGCCACTGGAAGCAACTGACCAAGCAATTGCGTGTCAGCTGGGTGCTTTCCGACCTCACCCTCGGCCAAGTGTGGGACGTAAATCTGCTGAAGAACGAGTCGATCGTGAAGGACATCATCCTGGTGGCGCAGGGTGAGATGGCACTGGAGGAGTTCTTGAAGCAGGTTCGCGAAAGCTGGCAAAACTACGAGCTGGATCTGATCAACTACCAAAACAAGTGTCGCATCATCCGCGGGTGGGACGATCTGTTCAACAAGGTGAAGGAACACATCAACTCAGTGGCCGCGATGAAGCTGTCCCCTTACTACAAGGTGTTCGAGGAGGAGGCTCTCACTTGGGAGGAGAAATTGAACCGCATCAACTCACTGTTCGATGTGTGGATCGATGTTCAGCGGCGTTGGGTTTACCTGGAGGGAATCTTCTCCGGTAGTGCCGACATCAAGACACTCCTTCCGGTGGAAACGTCCCGTTTCCAGAGCATCAGCTCGGAGTTCCTTGGGCTCATGAAGAAGGTCGCCAAATCGCCGAAGGTTATGGACGTCCTGAACATCCCAGCGGTGCAGCGTTCTCTCGAGCGGCTGGCCGATTTGCTTGGAAAGATCCAGAAGGCACTGGGAGAGTATCTCGAGCGCGAGCGAACCTCATTCCCGCGATTCTACTTCGTGGGCGACGAGGATCTGCTGGAGATCATCGGCAACAGCAAGAACGTTGCGCGCCTACAGAAGCACTTCAAGAAGATGTTTGCCGGCGTCGCCTCGATCCTGCTGAACGAGGACAACACCGTGATCCTGGGTATAGCGTCGCGTGAGGGGGAAGAAGTTCGCTTCATCAAGCCCGTCTCAACGGTGGAACATCCGAAGATCAACGAGTGGCTTTCGTTGGTGGAGAAAGAGATGCGTTTCACGCTCGCCTCCTACCTGGCCCAGGCCGTGCAGGATATCAAGCAGTTCAAGGACGTAATCGACACGCAGAAGTACATGGAGTGGTGCGACAAGTATCAGGCACAGATCGTCGTCCTTGCGGCACAAATTCTCTGGTCGGAGGATGTAGAAAACGCCCTCCAGCAAACATCGGAAGGAGCGGCACCATCACCGGGTAACAAGGAAAAGACCCCACTGCATCGTGTACTCACCACCGTTGAGACGACTCTCAACGTGCTGGCCGATTCGGTGCTGCAAGAACAACCGGCACTGAGACGCAAGAAGCTAGAGCATCTAATCAACGAGTTCGTGCACAAGCGTACGGTAACGCGTCGCCTGATCGCACACGGTGTGAACAACCCGAAATCGTTCCACTGGCTGTGCGAGATGCGCTTCTACTTCGATCCCCGCCAGACGGAGGTCCTGCAGCAGCTCACGATCCACATGGCGAACGCACGCTTCTACTACGGTTTCGAGTATCTGGGCGTACAGGATCGATTGGTGCAAACACCGCTCACCGATCGCTGCTACCTGACGATGACACAAGCGTTGGAGGCTCGGCTCGGTGGATCACCGTTCGGGCCGGCCGGTACCGGCAAGACGGAATCGGTCAAGGCGCTCGGTAATCAGCTGGGCCGATTCGTGCTAGTGTTCAACTGCGACGAAACGTTCGACTTCCAAGCGATGGGACGTATCTTCGTCGGTCTGTGTCAGGTGGGCGCCTGGGGTTGCTTCGACGAGTTCAACCGTCTCGAGGAGCGTATGCTGTCCGCCGTCTCGCAGCAGATCCAGACCATTCAGGAGGCACTTAAATCACAGCAAGACGCCAACCGTGACGCCCAGAGCATCACGGTCGAGCTGGTCGGTAAGCAGGTGCGCGTTTCGACCGATATGGCCATCTTCATCACGATGAATCCGGGCTACGCCGGTCGCTCCAATCTACCCGATAACTTGAAGAAACTGTTCCGCTCGCTCGCGATGACCACGCCCGATCGGCAACTGATCGCCGAGGTGATGCTGTTCAGCCAGGGCTTCCGAACGGCCGAAAAGCTTGCCTGCAAGATCGTACCATTCTTCAAGCTTTGCGACGAGCAGCTGTCCAATCAATCCCACTACGATTTTGGCCTGCGTGCCCTCAAGTCGGTGCTCGTGTCGGCCGGTAATGTGAAGCGCGATCGTATCATGAAGATCAAGGATACGATGAAGCAGCGTGGGGACGAGAATATCGACGAGGCGTCGATCGCGGAGAATTTGCCCGAGCAGGAAATTCTCATCCAATCGGTTTGTGAAACGATGGTCCCTAAGCTGGTGGCCGAGGACATCCCGCTGCTGTTCTCGCTGCTGAGCGACGTCTTCCCGAACGTTGGCTACACGCGCGCCGAGATGAAGGGTCTAAAGGACGAGATCCGGAAGGTGTGCGCCGAGGAGTATCTCGTCTGTGGCGAAGGGGATGAACAGGGTGGCGCCTGGATGGAGAAGGTATGTGTTGACAAACGATCAATGTTTTCCTTTACTAAAATTACATTAATTCAAAAATTATTCTTAATAGAATAGTAGACCGTTGTACATATTCTGCATTCTTTATCCACATATTATCAACCCCATTAGCAACTTTACCGTATTAAGAACGAAAATGCTTCTACATACGATCGCATGAGTCGTATTTACATCTTACTAACAAAATACCCTTTTTTTCTCACTCAATCAAAACTCAACGCCGCATTCGCAAATAATTATAAACCAAACCACAAATCACAACTAATCGCCATCATATGTACCGCAAAACTCTCCCTACCTGCGTGACCTAATCATAAAATAAAGGGATGTGGCGAAACGTGGGTTGACAAAGTGAGTGCAATTATTATCGTTAACCTATAAGAGTACCATCTAACTAGCTTGTGTTGATTTAGTCCTCTTTTTTCGGTTTGTTTTTCGTTTCGAACGGCTTTTCATCGTGTTGTTTTTCCTCTCTGTTTGATTTGATTGATTGTCACTAATTTTATTCCTACACCCTATGAAATTTTTCCTATCATATTTACACATTGTTGGATCGATTTGCGTACTTTCGCGGAAGTCGTAAAAACCAAATCGACATGTTGGGCAATAAACATATCAAACACCGTTCATCCAGTAATTCCCAGCTTTGTTTGCCTTTCTTCATGGTATTTAAATTAGTATCGACTAGGAATATGTCAGGCCAAACTTCATAAATTTTTCATATGCTATTGTAAAGTCCATCCGATCTCCATCCGTATCAACATTAACAATCTTTATACTATTGCTTGATCGCATGTTTGAGTTTGTCATTTGTTTTCTACTCTTTTTGTAAGTTCCTATACATCTTTAAATTCATCTAGCAAAATGTAGGGATACAATCTTTGTAGAACCATTCAATGGTTTAAACCGGGTTTACTGTTAATTTTAGCTATGTTTCAAATCATAGTTTTTTTTTAGACAATGAGAAACAGCCGCAAACTTTAAAAAATATGTAAACGTTTACTAGTGAGCTGTATGCGATCACGTTGGGAATCACTGAGTTGATTGGATTGCTAGCATTACAGCGTTTTACTCACCAACTGGCAAATCCAGTAGTGTACTTTAAATCGTCATACGATGCAAAACCTACTGTAAAGCATTTCAATCGAAGTGTGTGGGTAAATGCAGGGGAAAATCGCTTTTTCGTCAACATGAAGCGCTTTGCAGTAGGCTTACATTGTTTGACGATCCAAGCAGACTGTAGACGGTTACTTTGGAAACCACTGGATTAGATCGATTAGAATATTTTCCGGTTCATCATCGATGGCATATATGTGTAAAATGACTGACAATTGGTACATATCTTGTGTGGCTTGTGTGTTATTGCCCATTGGTTTGCGCAAGTGTGAAAATGCTTGAAAACAATGACCCCTTGTGCTTTGTCGATTCCATTTTGTAACAATTTTGTTTTCCGCGTGCTCGCATTCGCAGGTACTTCAACTGTATCAAATCTCCAACCTCAACCACGGTCTGATGATGGTCGGCCCGTCCGGTTCAGGCAAGTCGTCCGCCTGGAAGGTGCTACTTAAGGCGCTCGAGCGCTTCGAAGGCACCGAAGGTGTGGCCCACGTCATCGACCCGAAAGCCATCTCGAAGGAAGCGCTGTACGGTGTGCTGGATCCGAACACGCGCGAATGGACCGACGGTTTGTTCACGCACATTTTGCGCAAGATCATCGACAATGTGCGCGGCGAAATCAACAAGCGCCAATGGATCATCTTTGATGGTGACGTTGATCCGGAGTGGGTTGAGAATTTGAACTCGGTGCTGGACGACAACAAGCTGCTCACGCTGCCGAACGGTGAGCGTCTGTCGTTGCCACCGAACGTGCGCATCATGTTCGAGGTGCAAGATTTGAAGTATGCCACGCTGGCCACGGTTTCCCGTTGCGGTATGGTGTGGTTCTCCGAGGACGTCCTGTCAACGGAGATGATCTTCGAAAACTACATGTCCCGGTTGCGTCACATCCCGCTGGAGGATGGCGAAGAGGAGAGCTTCAGCGGTCAGCCCAAGAGTGCCGATAAGGAGGACGAGATTACACCGGCCCTGCAGACGCAGCGTGAAATTGCCTCGCTGTTCCAGCCGTACTTCAGCTCGGATGGTTTGGTTGTGCGCTGTCTGGAGTACGCGATGGGACAGGAACACATCATGGACTTTACCCGACTCCGTGCACTGAGCTCGCTGTTCTCGATGCTCAATCAAGGGGCACGTAATGTGCTGACGTTCAATCAGCAGCATCCCGATTTCCCCGTACCACCGGAGCAACTCGAGCAGTACATCCCGAAGCTGCTCATCTACTCGATGCTGTGGTCGTTTGCCGGCGATTCGAAGCTGAAGGTTCGCTCCGACCTGGGTGACTTCTTACGAAGCATCACGACGGTGACGCTCCCGGCACAGGGTGCCAACCCCATCATCGACTACGAGGTTAACATCCAGGGCGATTGGGTTCCGTGGTCCAACAAGGTGCCGGTGATCGAAATCGAAACGCACAAGGTGGCCGCTCCGGACGTTGTCGTACCGACGCTCGACACCGTACGTCACGAATCGCTCCTGTACACCTGGTTGGCCGAACACAAGCCACTCGTACTGTGCGGTCCACCAGGATCCGGTAAAACTATGACCCTCTTTTCGGCTCTTCGTGCCCTTCCGGACATGGAGGTTGTTGGGTTGAACTTTTCGTCCGCAACCACTCCGGAGCTGCTGTTGAAAACGTTCGATCACTACTGCGAGTACCGTAAGACACCGAACGGAGTTGTGTTGGCCCCGGTTCAGCTCGGAAAGTGGTTGGTGCTGTTCTGCGATGAAATTAACTTGCCCGATATGGACTCGTATGGCACGCAGCGTGTCATCTCCTTCCTTCGGCAGCTGGTGGAACATAAGGGCTTCTACCGTGCGGCGGATCAGTCGTGGGTGTCGCTCGAGCGGATCCAATTTGTGGGTGCTTGTAATCCACCGACCGATCCGGGAAGAAAGCCGCTCAGTCATCGTTTCCTCCGACACGTTCCGATCATTTACGTCGACTACCCTGGAGAGACTTCGCTCAAGCAAATCTACGGCACGTTCAGCCGAGCAATGTTACGCCTGATGCCGAATCTGCGCGGATACGCCGAACCACTGACGAACGCGATGGTCGAGTTCTATCTCGCCTCGCAGGATCGTTTCACGCAGGATATGCAGCCGCACTACGTCTACTCGCCACGTGAGATGACTCGCTGGGTGCGCGGTATTTGTGAAGCTATTCGTCCGCTGGACAACCTTCCGGTCGAGGGACTGGTGCGTCTGTGGGCTCACGAGGCACTCCGTCTGTTCCAGGACCGCCTGGTGGAGGAATCGGAACGACGCTGGACGAACGAAAACATCGACCTGGTCGCAATCAAACACTTCCCGAGCGTCGATCGCGATAAGGCACTGACCCGGCCGATTCTGTACAGCAACTGGTTGTCGAAGGATTACATGCCGGTCAACCGGGATGAACTGCGCGACTACGTGAAGGCTCGTCTAAAGGTGTTCTACGAGGAAGAACTCGACGTTCCACTCGTCCTCTTCGACGAGGTGCTGGAGCACGTGCTGCGTATCGATCGTATCTTCCGCCAGCCGCAGGGTCATTTGCTGCTGATCGGTGTATCGGGTGCCGGTAAAACTACCCTTTCGCGCTTCGTCGCCTGGATGAACGGGCTTTCGATCTTCCAGATCAAGGTGCACAACAAGTACACCAGCGAGGACTTTGACGAAGATCTCCGTTGCGTGCTGCGTCGGGCTGGCTGCAAGGACGAGAAGATTGCCTTCATCCTGGACGAATCGAACGTGCTCGATTCCGGTTTCCTCGAGCGCATGAATACGCTGCTTGCGAACGGCGAAGTGCCCGGTCTGTTCGAGGGTGACGAGTACACGACGCTCATGACGCAGTGCAAGGAGGGCGCCCAACGCGAAGGCCTAATGCTCGACTCGAGCGATGAACTGTACAAGTGGTTCACGCAGCAGGTCATGCGTAACCTGCACGTCGTCTTCACCATGAACCCATCGACCGACGGCCTGAAGGATCGTGCCGCAACCTCACCCGCCCTGTTCAACCGTTGCGTGCTGAACTGGTTCGGCGATTGGTCTGATTCGGCCCTGTTCCAGGTGGGCAAAGAGTTCACCATCCGGGTGGACCTGGAGAAACCGACCTGGAGCGCGCCCGACTTTTTCCCTGCCGTATGTCCGCTCGTCTCGAACACACCCTCCCATCGGGATGCCGTCATCAACAGCTGCGTGTACGTGCACCAGACGTTGCACAAGGCGAACGCACGGCTTGCCAAGCGAGGCAGCCGCACGATGGCGATCACACCCCGTCACTATCTGGACTTTATCCATCACTTTGTGAAGCTGTACTCGGAAAAGCGCAGCGACCTGGAGGAGCAGCAGTTGCATCTGAACGTTGGTCTCAACAAGATTGCCGAAACTGTCGAGCAGGTGAGGGAATCATACCATGAAAATCAAGGGTTCGCAAACACTAACTCTCGCACTTCTCTTTCACTTTCCAGGTTGAAGAGATGCAAAAATCACTTGCCGTCAAGTCGCAGGAGCTGCAGGCAAAGAACGAGGCTGCCAACGCGAAGTTGAAGCAAATGTTCAAGGACCAGCAGGAGGCCGAAATCAAGAAGGTACAGTCCCAGGAAATCCAGCAGCAGCTGGCCGAGCAGACGGTCAAGATCGAGGAGAAGCGCAAGGATGTGATGGCCGACCTAGCGCAGGTCGAACCGGCCGTTATCGATGCCCAAGCTGGTAAGCTATTCGTCGGATACTTGGTTTTTTTCTTTTCGATTTCTTCGTTTTATATCCTTCTTCCTTCCTGTGTCACACTTCCACATTTTTCCACCTGCGAGTAAGAGAACGTAACGTAAAACTTACGAAGGATTCATTATTGATCGTTATTGCATTTTGCTCCTATGTTGTCGAACACACACACACACACCCACACACACATAATTGACCACTGAAATTAATTGATTCCCTCGCTGAAAAGCCGTCGGTAACATCAAGAAGAAGCAGCTTGCGGAGGTGCGCACAATGGCAAATCCACCCCTGCCGGTCAAGATGGCCCTCGAGTCAGTGTGTCTGCTGCTCGGTGAGGACGATCGTGGTGGCGATTGGAAAGCGATTCGCGCGATCATGGTCAAAGACAGCTTCATTGCGTCGATCGTCAAGCTGGACACATCACACATTACGTAATTATGCCAAAGCCCTTACACCCGTCCGTTTTGGATCGGAACTGATCGGATAGCCGGTTCTTGGTCAGCATAAAAGTCGCCTAGCAAGAAAAGCTCCAATCGCTAAACTAAATTCTTTTTAATAATACCATACGCACACACACCATAACGTTACTTGTGCAGGGCTTCTCGTGACTAAATGATATATATGTATACATATTCAAACAAACAAACGAAGAATTGGCATTTATCGAAACGAAATCATCTTATATATCTTTTCGGCTTTCTGAATGCATGGCAGAGAAGCGCGCATTGTAAAAGTTGCCATTTCTTCGTTCGAACAGAAAAAAATATCCGTTTTGTGTCTTGTCACTTAACAGCCTGTCCAATTGCTTCCATATCTCTCCGCCTTTGAGCACCTAAAAGTGAAACTATTCGAAATGGCAATCATCACTCAGTGCAGACATCTCCACGATCATGATCATCACTATTACGCTACAGATCACCTGCTAAGGCTCAATGGATAACTTTGTTACATGCACCGATTTTACAGTGAGCAGCAAAAACCAAACCAAACCACGGTCAATGCCGATTTGACGGGAACGGGTTGTGGGACTAAACTATTCAGACTGTGACCACACTTACTCGTAACGGTAACGGTGGTTTGCCCACACTTCTTCGTCGTTCAACAAATCGCTCTCATTTCCACTTTCAAGTATTGGAAGATGTTTTTTTGTTGGTGAAAAATATTTCCAAAAATATATAAATGCCAATCAAATAATGATTAACGTTTTCTAATAAACATATTTCTCTCCCTCTTCTTTCTCTCTCTCTCTATTTCTCTCTTTCTATAATGCTTTTACTTGTTATGCCGTTTCGAAATGTCCTCACAACTTCCTCTCGACATCAATCGTGTATTGTTAAAACAATATGCTAACATACAAACACATACTTTATATGTTACTCTCTATATATCCGTATATTTATACCTTACAAAAAAACAACACTAATCGCTAAAAACCCTAAAATACCACTACCCCACGATACCGACGCGCGGTGCAGCGGTGAAATCGATCAAGAAACAGCATCTCGTCGAGGTCCGTTCGATGGCAAATCCACCGGCCGTCGTAAAGCTGGCGCTGGAGTCGATCTGTCTGCTGCTCGGCGAGAACGCATCGGACTGGAAGTCGATCCGGGCCGTTATTATGCGGGAAAACTTTATCAACTTGATTGTCTCTAATTTCAGTACCGAAGACATAACGTAAGCATGATATGAATCAACTTCTCTTCTTCTTTTTTTATGCCATTCTCTTCACTACCCTTTTTCTCTGTCCCCTCTACTTAGAACTTGTTCCACAACTATTTCCCATTTTCACCCCCCCGGCTCCGTTTGCTCTTGTGGTTTTTGATTCGGTTTAGTTTTTTTTCCTGCCCCTTGCCCTTTCCTCCTAGTTGTGGTACACAAACCGTCCCTTCATGTACGGGAAATTAGTTTATTTTGGTGCCTTTTAAAGAGAATTCCCCATTTGAATACGCTCATTTGTTTGTTTGTTTGCCAGACAGCTCTTCATTCTGTCCGGAATTGCCAAACGAATCATTCACTGCCTTCTTTGTAGACTCCAGATAGAGCTAGTCTGTTCCCAGCACGGTTTTTGTGATGTTCATGTAGTGTAGCATACAATGTAGAGTAGTTACTGGTAGCTCAGTGCAGTCTGTTCAACAAGAAAAGGCCTGAAAGCTTTAAGACATAAACACTTTTGTATAAAGCCCCAGTAATGATAAGTAGAATCGTAGGAACCTTTTTTCACCCGATGGCCATGGTCTTGTTGAACAGAGACTGTATTCGAAGGATTTATTCTTTTCGCTTCCCTACCCTGCCCTTATTTGTAAGGTGTTTTCTTCTACTTGGCTGAAGAAAGATGACTTTGAATGTCCCGACGTGACTGGAAAAAAAAGAAATTTGAATATTAAATCTGTTCAACGTGTATTCTGTTTGTACAGAGCTTGCAAAACACTAACAAGATTGACCGCTTTCTAAATGTTATCTAATAGATCACACTAACCATTTTTCTAGAATAACTAACTGTGGCACGTTTTGTGGATTGGTTAAAAATAGTTAACAGTAATAAGTCAAGGATTTTGGAAATTGGATTGAAAGATGTTGAAATTTATTTATGTTCGGTTGATGTAAAACAATCCCCAACGTGTCCATGTGCGCATGTAATATAATGCTTTGGAGTAGCTCTTGCCCCCCGCTTGTATGTACGTGCTTGTCTCGCGCTTTTAATTTCTCAATCGCAAGGATGTTTTTCAATATGCTAATATATTTTTCTTTTCCCTTGCCGTTTTGCTTGCCGAATGTCCCCGATGAACAGCGACGAGGTACGTGAGAAGATGAAATCGAAGTACCTGAACAATCCGGACTACAACTTCGAGAAGGTGAACCGTGCCTCGATGGCTTGCGGTCCTATGGTTAAGTGGGCCATCGCACAGGTCGAGTACGCCGATATGCTGAAGCGCGTGGAGCCGCTTCGTGAGGAGCTCAGTTCGCTCGAGCGACAGGCCGAAACGAACATTAAGCATGGGCGTGAGGTAAAGGAACTGATCGCCCAGTTGGAGCAGAGCATTGCCGCCTACAAGGAGGAGTACGCCCAGCTGATCTCGCAGGCGCAGGCCATCAAGACCGACCTGGAGAACGTGCAGGCGAAGGTGGACCGTTCGATCGCGCTGCTGAAGAGTTTGGTGATCGAGCGAGAGCGCTGGGAGGCGACGAGCGAAACGTTCCGCTCGCAAATGTCCACCATCGTGGGCGATGTGTTGCTGTCCGCGGCGTTCATTGCGTACGGTGGGTACTTCGATCAGCACTACCGAAGCAATCTGTTCTCCACCTGGTGCCAGCATCTGCAGGCGGCTAGCATTCAGTTCCGGGCGGACATTGCCCGCACGGAGTATCTCTCGAATCCGGACGAACGGTTGAGATGGCAGGCGAACGCGCTGCCGACGGATGATCTGTGCACTGAGAACGCGATCATGCTGAAGCGGTTCAACCGCTACCCGCTGATCATCGATCCGTCGGGTCAGGCGACGGAGTTCATAATGAACGAGTTCAAGGATAAGAAGATCACCAAGACGAGCTTCCTGGATGATTCGTTCCGCAAGAATCTCGAATCGGCACTCCGGTTCGGTAATCCTCTGCTGGTGCAAGACGTCGAGAACTACGATCCGATTCTCAATCCGGTGTTGAACCGAGAGCTCCGACGAACCGGTGGACGTGTGCTGATCACACTTGGCGATCAGGACATCGATCTTTCACCGTCGTTCGTGATCTTCCTATCGACGCGCGATCCGACGGTTGAGTTCCCACCGGACATTTGCTCTCGTGTAACGTTCGTAAACTTCACCGTGACCCGTAGCTCACTCCAATCGCAGTGTCTGAATCAGGTGCTGAAGGCCGAGCGGCCCGACATCGACGAGAAGCGATCGGATCTCCTGAAGCTGCAGGGCGAGTTCCATCTTCGACTGCGCCAATTGGAGAAGAGTTTGTTGCAGGCACTGAACGACGCGAAGGGTAAAATTTTGGATGACGACTCCGTCATTACCACGCTGGAAACCCTCAAGAAGGAAGCGGCCGACATCGGGCAAAAGGTGGAAGAAACGGATAAGGTGATCGCGGAGATCGAAACCGTATCGCAACAGTACCTATCGCTGTCGCAGGCCTGTTCCAACATTTACTTCACGATGGACAGCCTGAACCAGGTGCACTTCCTGTACCAGTACTCGCTGAAGATGTTCCTGGACATTTTCAGCACCGTGCTGCACAACAACGCCAAGCTGGAAGGGAAGACGGACTACACGGCAAGGTTGCTGATCATTACTTCCGACCTGTACCGCGTCTGTTATGATCGTGTGGCACGCGGTATGCTGCATGCCGATCGGCTCACGTTCGCCATTCTGTTGTGCCGCATTCATCTGAAGGGTACCTCGGAGGCGAACCTCGATCAGGAGTTTAACTTTTTCCTGCGCAACAAGGAAGGTTTGGTGGCGTCCTCCAGCCACGTCGATGGTGTTAGTGCGGAGCAGCTCGAATCGGTTACGCGTCTCGCAACCCGACTTCCCATCTTCCGTAAGCTGCTCGAGAAGATCAAGTCCATGCCGGAGCTAACGGCTTGGCTGCAGCAGGGTTCACCGGAACAAAACGTACCCCTGCTGTGGGACGAATCGAAGGCACTTTCGCCGGTTTCATCCGCCATGCATCAACTGCTGTTGATCCAAGCGTTCCGACCCGATCGAGTGATCGCTGCAGCACACCTGTTCGTCTCCACTGTGCTCGGGGAGGACTTTATGCCGCAAGCGGAAAAGGAACTCGACTTCTCGAACTGCGTCGAGAGGGAACTGAACAGCAACACACCGGCGCTGCTTTGCTCCGTCACCGGGTACGATGCGTCATCACGTGTCGATGATTTGGCGGCGGAGTTAAACAAGCAGATCTCTAGCATTGCCATCGGTTCGGCGGAAGGTTTCAACCAGGCAGAACGGGTGATCAATATGGCATGCAAGTCGGGTCGCTGGGTGCTGCTGAAGAACGTCCACCTAGCGCCCCAATGGTTGGTGCAGCTGGAGAAGAAGCTACACTCCTTGCAACCCCATTCAGGCTTCCGTTTGTTCCTCACGATGGAGATCAATCCGAAGGTTCCGGTGAACCTTTTGCGCGCTGGCCGTATCTTTGTCTACGAACCGCCGCCAGGTATTCGGGCCAATCTGCTCCGAACGTTCTCAACCGTTCCGGCGGCGCGCATGATGAAGCAACCGAGCGAACGCGCCCGGCTCTACTTCCTGCTGTCCTGGTTCCACGCGATCGTACAGGAGCGACTGCGTTACGTACCACTCGGTTGGGCGAAAAAGTACGAGTTCAATGAATCCGATTTGCGCGTAGCTTGCGATACGCTCGACACCTGGATCGATGCTACGGCCATGGGCCGTACGAATCTGCCCCCGGAGAAGGTCCCATGGGACGCACTGGTAACGTTGCTTTCGCAGAGCATCTACGGTGGCAAGATCGATAACGATTTCGATCAGCGTCTGTTGGCGTCGTTCCTGTCGAAGCTCTTCACGGCGCACAGCTTCGAGGCCGAGTTTGCGCTCGTCGCCAACGTAGACGGGGTGGCTGGTGGACCGAATGGACAGCGACATATCACTATGCCGGACGGTACGCGACGTGATCATTTCCTCAAGTGGATCGAAGCCTTGGCCGATCGGCAAACGCCCTCGTGGCTGGGATTGCCAAATAACGCCGAAAAGGTGCTGCTTACGACGCGCGGAACGGACCTGATCAGCAAGCTGCTCAAGATGCAGCAGCTCGAGGACGATGACGAACTGGCGTACAGCAACGACGAAAGCCTCGATACGATGCAAACGCGCCAAGAGGATGGCCGACCGTCGTGGATGAAGACGCTGCACAACAGTGCGCTTACGTGGTTGGAGCTGCTTCCGAAGAGTTTGGCCACCCTGAAGCGCACGGTCGAGAACATTAAGGACCCGTTGTACCGGTACTTCGAGCGGGAGGTGTCCTCGGGTGCGAAGCTGCTCCAGACAGTCGTTAGTGACCTGCAGGATGTGGTGTTCATTTGCCAGGGTGAAAAGAAGCAAACGAACTATCATCGGACGATGCTAAGTGAACTGGTGCGGGGTATTCTTCCGGCCGGTTGGCGTCGCTACACCGTCCCAACCGGGTGTACCGTCATCCAGTGGATCACCGACTTTAGTCATCGCGTGCAGCAATTGCAGAAGGTATCGAATTTGGTATCTCAAGCCGGTGCCAAGGAGCTGCAAAGTTTCCCCGTGTGGCTCGGTGGCCTCTTCAACCCGGAGGCATACATTACGGCCACGCGACAGTGTGTGGCGCAAGCGAACAGCTGGTCGCTGGAGGAGCTGACACTAAACGTTACCATCACGGAGAGTGGTTCCGATGGGTTCGACAATCTGAAGGACAGTAGTTTCGGCATTTCTGGCCTGAAGCTGCAAGGTGCGCAGTGCAAGAACAACCAACTGCTACTAACATCGGCCATCATGACCGAGTTACCGCTGACGCTGCTCAAGTGGACCCGCATCGATTCGGAAGTGGCTCGTGCAACCAAGCTAACGCTCCCGGTTTACCTAAATTCGACCCGAGTGGAGTTGCTGTTCACGGTGGACATGACCGTCGCACCGGGACAGGACCCGCACAGCTTCTACGAGCGTGGTGTGGCCGTACTTGCCTCAACGGCTTTGAACTAAACGGCAGAATGGGACACGCGTAAATCATCTACATTATTATGCTAACATCTATCTAATGGTGCAAAGGTTATTGGGAATCATGCTATTTATCTTCATTTAATACAACTTATAATTGAAATATTATAGAGGAAAATATTTAGAACACGCCAGCAAAACGCTCGTTCATAGAACAATTCACGCAATGTTCGCTTATCGCTCTTATACTCAATAAAAAAAATATATTCGCATTCAATAAACTGCGTCTTCTAAGCGTTATCTCACTCTCAAGTAGAAAGAAAGTTATCTCGAGAGTTCGGGTTGATACATTTGAAAAAAAAAATCGGTTGCGTTGTTGTATTCTTCCAATGAAGATTTATGCAAGAAGGAAATTACTAGTTTTAGAAGTTAAAAATTTTGAAATACGCAACGGTGTAATTGAACAACCCTGTAAAAATGAGACTGTCAAACTGCATTGTTGACGTTTCGCATCAGAGTAGGTCACTGTGTGACGTATTTTTGTTCGAGAAAAATAACAAACAAAGACGATTACGTTTTGTGACGAAAACAAATTAACAGCCAGTGTTATCGCCATCAACTTTGCTGGTGGTTCATCAACTTCGTTTAGTATTTACAAGGGGCGAGACCGTATCGCATTTCTTTGTTCAATTCCTAAGTGTAGTTAGAGCTGGTTCCAGTGCGTATTGCGTCTCTCAAAAGCGGTCAAACCACCATGGGTTTGTTTGGGCCCAACAATCATATGATCGGATATTTTATCCTATCGCTCACCACTGCCTTCCTCGCCATCTTACCTAGCAGCCATGGGCAAGTATTTTATTACCAACCGGAGCAGGTTCATCTCTCCTTCGGTGACTCCCCGTCCGAGATCGTCGTCACCTGGAGCACAATGACGGCCACCAACGAGTCGGTGGTCGAGTACGGTATCGGAGGGTTCATCCTAAGCGCCACTGGTACGGAGGAAAAATTTGTCGACGGTGGCGCTGGCAAACATACACAGTACATCCATCGGGTGGTACTGCGTGACCTTCAACCATCATCCCGGTACGAGTACCACTGCGGAAGTCAGTGGGGTTGGTCGGCCGAGTTTTACTTTCACACGACACCGGAAGGATCGGGTTGGTCGCCTTCGTTCGCCATTTTCGGGGACATGGGTAATGAAAATGCGCAATCGATGGCTCGATTGCAGGAAGACACCCAAAGACATATGTACGATGCGATCATACACGTCGGAGACTTTGCGTACGACATGAATTCGGAAAATGCCCTCGTCGGTGATCAGTTCATGAACCAGATACAATCGATTGCTGCCTACACGCCCTACATGGTGTGTGCGGGGAATCACGAGGAAAAATAGTATGTAGCATGTAGTTTGAATACGGAAGAAATGTAGGCTATTAACAAACACTCGTTTCATTTCAGTAATTTTTCCAATTACCGCGCCCGCTTCAGCATGCCCGGCGGAACGGAAAATATGATGTACAGCTTCAACCTGGGTCCGGTTCACTTTATCGGGTTCTCCACCGAGGTGTACTACTTCATGAACTATGGCATTAAGACGCTCATCAATCAGTACGAGTGGCTGCGACGCGACCTGGAGGAAGCGAATCGGCCGGAAAACCGCAAGGAGCGCCCGTGGATCATCACCTACGGCCACCGACCGATGTACTGCAGCAACGATAACGATAACGATTGCACGCACAGTGAAACGCTCGTGCGCGTCGGCCTTCCGTTCATGCACTGGTTCGGCCTGGAGGACCTCTTTTACGAGTACGGTGTCGATGTGGAAATCTGGGCCCACGAGCACTCGTACGAGCGGCTCTTTCCACTGTACGACTATCAGGTAAAGGAAGTTTTCCGTCCTCACGAGACTTTTTTTTTTGCTTACGTTGCCACTGTGAGCGCAAGCTTGTTTTTATCGTCATATCGTGCATGCAGTGCTGACAGTCTTCTTAATTAATTTCTGCCCCCTTAACCATTTAAAAAACTAAATGAATTATTCTATTCTGCACAGGTTTTCAACGGATCTTACGAAGAGCCGTACCGCAACCCACGTGCCCCGGTGCACCTCGTAACCGGCTCGGCTGGATGCAAGGAAGGACGGGAACCTTTTCTGCGCAAAATTCCTCCATGGAGCGCCATCCACAGCCGCGACTACGGTTACACGCGTATGAAGGCTATCAATGGCTCGCATCTCTACTTCGAGCAGATCTCAGTCGATAAGGAAGGTGCGGTAATCGACTCGTTTACCATCATCAAGGACGAACATTTGCCGTACAAGCAGTTACTGGAGCGAGACGGAAAAGTGGGTTCAAAGGCAAACGGAGCGCACTAGGGGGAGAATCTCGCACATCGTTTCCTCAATTCGTTACCGAAGTAGATTTAATTCTTAACACCTATTCCTTCGTGCATGCATTTTATTGATCCAAATAAAATAAAATTTGTGTGATAAATTCGAAAAACAAATCTGCGGTTTCTTTGTGCATTAAAACATTACTATATACGGGATCGTGTTTAACGTGTTCAGTTCCGTTACGCTTTCACCTACGGGTATCACAGATCGGTTTTGTTCAGTGTTTGTTTTTGAGTGGGGAATGGAAATTTTGCCTTCTTCAATACTGCTTGTTACTAACTACATCGAACATTTGCACTATCGTATAATTCCTAAGATATTTAAAAAGGGTAAAGATGATGGCAGTTACATATTCCTTTGTTTTCGTGCACAAGGTAAGGACGGACGGTGTGATGGACGACGTGCAGTGGAATAAAAAGTATGTTTCGACATATGAGTTGGCACATTAAATTGTAGTTTTTTGTTTGTCGCCTCAATGGTAACTAGAGATTCATATTCTACGTTAAGTCGCTAGGATTCATTCTAAAGTCTCATCTGATTAACCATAGCCGTGCCGTGGTTTGGAATGTTTTGCTGATTCTTGAACTCCGCAACGCACGTGGCAGTGAGCGATTTACCGGCCGGGCGCTGGTAGCACGCATTATCGTAGCATCGTTCCAGCTCCTGCACGAACTCCATGATGAGTTTCCCGTTGCCACCGTTCGGACCGACGTAGTAATCGCACTGATATGCGTAGCGCTTCATGTCCCGTATGCAGCAGTCCAGGAACTCTGAGTTGGCACTGTACCATCGGTTGAGGGCGGTCAGAGGTAGCTTAAGTCGTTCGGCCAGCACGCCGGTAATGAACGTATCGTCGATCCAGAAAAACGGTACCACCTGTGACTCGGCCGCTAAGGCACGAGCGGTCCGTTGGTTGGTGATGTAAAGCCACCCGGAAAGGTACGGTGGGTAAACATCGGGCCGATGCTCTTCCCTCGATACGTACCACTTGTTCGCTCGCAAGCGGATCACCTTCTTGTTCCGGAAAGTGTAGCCCGCCAAAAGGTACCGGTCTTCGTGCTGATTCAAGTCGGACAGATAGTTCTGAATGTAGAACGGATCGAATACGATATCATCGTCCATCTTGATGAGGTACTTTGCCCCACGACAGTGTTGTGTCGCCCACTGCAAACTCATGAGGTGCTTGTAGGTGAGATTGCGGTACGCTTCAACAAAGTTGCCCTGGATAAGGTCTCCGTGCAAGCGCTGTTCGGCTTCAAGGGCTGCCTGCGTAATAAAACGATCGACGGGAGGTATGGTGGCCAAAGAAAAGATTCGTAACAAGCCCATCGATAGCAGCTTCTGTTGCGATATGGCCTGCCGATGGGCGGAACGTATTTCATCGTGCCCAACGTATGATGTAACCAGAATCACACCTGAACAGAAAAAAATTAAATAACATTTGCCAACCGTTTTCCATTTTAACAAAACTTTCAACATACCTAGCAATTCTGAATAGCTATTATTTTCTTTGCAAATATCATTCGCAATTCGATACTCAAATCCCGTCAGATTTGCCAACCTTGTCGGATCAACCGCACGCTCCTCGCTGCTTGCTTGGTCAAGCGATTGTAGCGAAGACTGGTCCGGTTCCCGGGGCAGCAGAAACAGGTAGTTCCCTTCACTGTCCGTACGGAATGAGTAGCGATAGACACCATACAAAATACCGAAAGCAACTACGGAAGTGAGGAAACGATGAAACTTTCTCATCACGAACGAATGCGCGGACGAGGTCGCCGCGAGTTGTAGCACATCTGTATCGCACTTTCGGGGGTATCTTCCACTGATATGTACGTTACTGGGTGGCACTTTTGGAACTTGGTTGATGGCTTTTACATACAGAAATATGGCTAAATTAAGTTGATGGCACGTACAAAACGCGAAACCATTTGGCACTGCTTTGAAAACTTAAATAAAAATAAACAAATCCCGTTTGACGTTTCTGGTAAGTGTTTAGGGCAGGGTTGGAACAAACCGGTTGTTTCACGAACCGATTGAGAAACATTTGATCATTTAGTTTTGTGAGTTAGAAATTAAAATTAAAATTAAATACGAAAATAGATTACCTAAGTGAGCCTTTTCTTCGTTAATCATCCAATACATTTGGTTTATTTTCGTCAATTTTCCTTTATATTTGAACCGTTTCCAAAAACAATAACAAAACACTTTCCAATCGGTTTTCCAGCCAACTGACAGACGTAAACAAACACCGGAATCACTCGGACGTGTGAATCATTCTTCGCGTGTATGGTAAAAATTGCTTCGAAATAAAGTGAATTTAAAACGGTACCAGTCCACCAGCAGCAAGCACCTTCCGTCGCTCACCACACGCAAATGTAGTACAAACTCGACCGATACGCAAGCAACTCGTAATTGTGTACGGTACGGTGCATTCGATTCGCGAAATAATCAAGAAAGGAAGCGCCGGTCTGATTTGTGTGGTATTCAATGGTGGCCGGTAATTTACGTGTTGTTTACGTACCGGCACGTCGACATGATGGACAGTCATGAGTAGTTTTTCGAATAGTACACATACTTGGTACCTCGGTGCGATTTAAGCGGTCCGTATTTGCCAGCACGCTACACCGAGTGTGCCTGCCGTGATCTGAAAATTACGATATTGTCAAAACAGTGGCGCGTGGGTGTTCTTGTAATACCGGTCCCACATCACGTGTATTGGAATGTATACCGTTGGTTCGGAATCACACAGTTAGCATATTTGCCTCTTAACTCTTCCTGTTCCTGGCATTCGGCATGGGGGAAAAGGCCCACACTGGGTCATATCGTTCTGCATGACAGCTCTAGTGCAACGAGAAAAGAAATACCCAACGACGTCCGGCGCACGTCTCAGCTTTTTCAAATCTATTTTAGTCCGTCCAACATCGTCTGGTTTTTTTTACTTTTCCCCCCATTTTTAACGCGCCCCTGATCGAGAACCAGGGGAAATATATTCCCACCGAGCAATTTAGAGGAACAAAACCACCCCCCAAAGTCACTTCTTCTATTCTTTCAGCCTGTGATTGCTGAAGATCGACTCGTCGTCATCGTCGTCGTGCGTAAGTGATAAATATCTCTCGAACGACGCATTCAGTGTGTGAGGGAAAACTTTCAAAAATACATAAATCAGTGTGACAAGCTATATAACATTCGGTGGTGAAAAGAACAGTGGATTGTAGACCGAAGTAGAAGACTAGGGCAGGAATCTTGCCCACGGCACACGGGACACGTTTTCTCACGCACGAAACGCACCGTCTCAACCGCTTAGACCACCATGAGCAACGGGATGACGAAACCCCTTTCGAAGGGGAAAGCAAAGGAATTGAACGGACTGTTGGAACAGTTGATGCAACTAGGTGCACCCGATTATGACGCTGTTGACGCCTGCTTGGATCAGCATCGGAACATGTACGGCGTGCTGGAACGCATCCGACGGCTGGAGCCAAAGCTTCGCACTACAAACGATCGTCCGCGGATGGAAAATGTGGAAAACTTCACCAAATGGGCCACCGGTAAAGGGTGCACGCTAAAGAACGTGCGCATCGCAGAGCAGGCCGAATACGGTGGACTTGGCCTGGAAGCGACCGGTACCATCTCGGACACCTTCATCGAGGTACCACGATCGCTGTTCTTCTACATCGACAATAGTGACCGCTTTAGGAAGCTGCTCGAGCTGATGCCGGCGGCTATGATGCGCGATCAGGGCAATGTTATGCTTGCCTTAGGCCTCATTATGGAGCGCTTCCGGAAGGATAGTTTCTGGGAGCCGTACTTCGACGTGTTTCCGGTGCGCTACACAACGCCACTCTACTACACGCCGGATGACGCGAGGGAACTGATAAACACGGAAGCGTTTTTCCCTGCGCTTAAGCTCTGCAAAACCATTGCGCGGCAGTACGGATTTATCCGTAAGTTTGTTCTGGACAGTGTCGATGACCTTCGGAATAACTTTACATACGATGTTTTTCGGTAAGTAAACAATGTTCAAATCTTTTACTTAAATGCTTTAATATAAAGTATCATACTTACCTTTGTATGAAATGTTCGATTGATCATCTTTGGAATAACAATGTCCTTCCGGCACCATTGATTTTAATGTATTTATTGTGTTGTTACTTAGTAATGAGTTCGAAATTTTAGATTTCTTTCCACCGATCGGTCGATCAATATTAACGTAAGTTTCGTCATGTTCTACCAGGAAAATGTAATAACTTCTTTTTTTACATTTTTCATTACGTTTTGTAACTGAACCTACCATCTATATATACTGTATCTCATACAATAATGTCTTTGTTCACTAAACACCTTCTTATACTACCTTCTGATCAATCGTTTGATCCGCCATCCAATGATCGAGCTGTCTTGACAAAGTTTCTGTTTATTTTCCTTTTTAATTTTAGGTTAAATTATCGTTCGAACATAATATTGCACATTGGTTTGTCTGTCTATCTTACAAGATTTTTACTTAAAACATAAATTTCTTTCTTCCTTTGTCTTTACCTTTCTTTATCAAACTCCAACTCCATGTATGGTTGGATGAAGGATACTTTCCCATTAAAACAGGAAACAACCACCCCTTTCGCACACATCCGGTGGCACAGCGTTTGGTCGATTGGCTCGTGCTTCTTCCAATCAATCGATCCGGATCCTGTATGTTTGTTTGTTTATCTTGGAGCCAATAATTAAACCGCTAATTTGCCGACATGTGGCCAACGAGGGTTGAGAGGAGTGTAAAAGAAAATTCCTCCATCGATACAGATGAAGCTGTTCATGGTGGCTCAACGGATTCGACTCGTTGCACTTCGCTGGCTGGCGGAAAATTCACTCCACCACTGTGAAGGGGGTGAAGAGGAAGAAAGTGTTGTGTTTCACGTTGTGGTGTTGGTCCTTTGGATTCTTCACTTTCTGAAACGCCTCGTGGTTTGGCCGACGGGGGGCGGCGAGCCAGCTTCTCACATCCTTTGCCGAGAGCGTTGCTGTTCCAACTTTTGTACGATTAGCTTCTTGAAACTAACTTTCTAACTTTCTCCCTCCGCCCGCTTCTCTTCCTTATGTGTGTGTGTTTTTTTTTCTCTCTTGCCTTGTAACAACTCGTGCATACTTCCCACGTGCACACTGCACTGCATGCCGCTGTTCGCACCGTTGTCATACCCGCCTCATTAACACATCGGCATCCCGTCGTTACTCCGTTCCACCAACTCGATGTCGATATCGGACAGAAGATGCTCGTACGGTTCGGCTTGGTTGGTCGGGGCCAATCTGCACAAAAAGGGAAGAAGAAAAGTTTATGTGAATATTCTCCGATGGTCAACCCCAGCCACCCACCAAACCCATCAAACCACCAACCACTTTTCTGGCGGAAAGATTGCAGTACGGTCATACCGAAATCGGACGAACACATCCCAGCGCAAAAGACTGGCTGTTGGTAATTAAATTGCATCTTTCGCCCAACTTTTACTGCAAATTACCACCAGCATTCGCCCTCGGGGCGCCGAGTGCAGTGTAGCGGAATTGGTCTCCGTGCCAGACAAGGAGGGGGGGGCAAAGTTTTGCTCGGAAAAGGCTTCCCGGCAAGCGGGAGCAAAAGTTTTGCTGTGGAACCGGACCACCACCGTTGGATTAAAGAAGCTTATGTTGGGGGAATGTTATTAGTGCATTGTTATGTATTGAAATTGGATTACGATGTTTGATGGCATTTACGGTATGACTCAGATTGGTGACAGTATTTTTCTCTAAAAAGGATTTGCACCATGCGAACTGAGTTGATGATCTCGTTCGATGCGGAAATTGACTCCTAAAATATTTTTTTCTAAAAAAGCTGGGCATTCTGCGAAGCGTCTGTGAAACTATCATAATTTAAAGAATTTTGCTGCAAGTATTGCTGCAATATTTTTTAAAGTATTTTATGAACGATCACTAACCGGTTTCCTATTGATTGGTTTACTTTCGAAAATTCAAACAGAATTTTCCTTAACTTAACGGAGTGTCTCACCTAATGCGTAGATTAAGCCACACAGCATCAAAACCGTCGACATTGACTCGCCTGCATACCGCCCGAGTCGTCCTACTGGAACGGTTTCCGGTCCCAGAGATAGTCCTGCACGTCGACCGAGTTGGGATCCATCACCGCACTCTGCTGCCTTCCTCGTGTGCCCGTATCGATGGTTTGCGAAGTTCCGCTGCCCGCGAGTGCTCGGTGCGTCGTGTAGACAACCTGCTCGCCGCCATTACTCGACCTCCCGGAGGCCGACGTCGAGGAAGAGCTCTTGCGCGCCTCCATCTCGGCACTGTGAATGATCGGCAGGCGCCCCTTGGCCATGTTGAAGTTTTCCGTGTAGTTCAGCTTCTGGCGACGGCGCTGGCGCAACCGGCAGGTGACGAATATGGCAACAAAGATCGCCAACGACACACCGACGATCGCCGAGCTGGCCACGATAGCGGACCGCACACCGACCGGTATCGACGTACTTTCGATGGTCACCGAGGCGCTCCGGTGATGCTGGAAGCCGTGCCCGGACAGCTCCAGATCCAGCAGATCGTGCTCGACGATGTTTTCCCGTGCGCTCTCCTCCTCGTAGTTGCTGCTGCCGTACGATCCCGCGGTGGCGGAGGTGGCGGACATTCTCGAAGGCACGAGCAGCCTATCCTTCGATCCGCCCGGCGCTAAAAAATGCGCCTCATTGCGATGGTTACCATTGGAGGGCGTAGCGCCCCGATGCCGAGCCTGCAGCGCTCGCGCTTCCTTGTACACGTCGTCCGACGGGCGGAGGTTGATGATGGACGTGAAGTAGCTGAAGCCCTGCGAGTCCAGCTTGATGTCGTCCGGTCGGATGCTGCGCAGGTTGCCGATATTGAAGCGCGGGAAGTGCTCGAACGCCGTCACAATGTCGATCTTGTCATCGATCGGTTTCACCTTCCCGTTGACGATCTCCGCCAGGTGGAGCTGGCTCGAGCCACGCCGCCGGTGTTCGAGCAGCTGCTCGAGGGTCATATTGCGTTGGGACAGGACCTTCGCGAGCCGCGATCCAATCCGGCGATCTTCCATCAGCTCCAGCAGCTCGCGACGATCATCCGAGCTAGCGATCGGGGAGAGATCGTTAAAAAGCGAAGGATTGCTTTCGGTTACGTCACGGTAAAACTCCTCCAAACTGTCCGTGAACGAGCGCTGCGTGTGTTCACTGATGCGTCCAATCAGATCGGCCATAGCCTGATCATCCTGCGCCTCACCGGATACTACGGATTTTCCCTCCAACGAACCGGATGGGTCCGCGAACGAGGTAAACTTTTCGATAATGTTCAACTCCGGTTCATCGTCGTCGTTGTCATTCAGTCGCTGTTGGCGCCTCGGTTGAGTGGCGTCGGTCTTGTTCACGCGCGGACCATCCTCACCCAGCTCCACATCGGACAGATTCAGCCGATCACCCCTGGCCGGCGGTGGCGACGTAGTCGTCGTGGAAGTACTCGGTGCCGTCGGTGGAACCACATTCGTTAGCTTCGGTTTGATGGCGATACGGGTTTTAAGCTTCGGCACACGCAGCAAATGATGATGGTGCCGCTCGGGGGACAGCTCGACCATTGCTTCCGCTTCCGGCAGCATGGAGGTCGCCTCGGCTGAGTTCAATCGTCCCACGGACTCCTTCGCCGCCGGTTGTTCCGATGAAGTGACGGGCGGCGAGAGTGTGCTCGAGTGGTTGGGATTAGGTTGGGCACTCGTTTGCTTGCCACTTGCCGTTCCCGACCACTTCTGCTCCCGGTGACGCTGACCCTGGAGCGATGCCGATGGTGTCCACTTTTCCCTTGCGGTCGAGGTGATGAGCAGCAGCGATGGGACGGTCGGAGCCGGGGGCGCCATCGTCGTTGAACCGGTTGCAGTGGTTATCGCGTTATCATCATCACCCGACGAGGGCGACGACGAGGCCGACAGTGCAGGTAGTCGTTTCCCATTGCCACCGGCTGTAGGAAACCGGGCCGGTTCCAGCGTGCGAATGTGTGCGTTACTCAGATCCGGCCGTATCCGCGATGCGACACCCTTGATCGGACGCAATCGTTCCTCCTTCAGGATGGGCAGTACGGGATTGAGGGCGAGCTGTTTAATCTCCACCGTGGGAAAGATGGACACCGCGTGCCCCCCGTCCAGCTCGTCGACGGAGTTGTTGGTTTCATCCTCCGCAAGCAGGACGGTTGTCTCCGGCCTGACCGGGTGAACGGTCGACTCCGGTCCGGAAGACGATTGCTCGTTAGCCACGGTTGAAGCCGGTGTTGTCGTCGTCGTCGTCGTCGTCGTTGTCGTGGTCATTATCACCGTTGTGTCGTCGAACACTCGAAACCGCACACTCGAGAGCGTCGGTGAAACGGTCGTCGTGTCCGCATCCTCCCCCATCGAGGTGCTAACATCGAGCGGACTCTGCGTGAGGGCGGCCAGTGCCATCTGTTTGCCCTTGATGAGATCCTGCAGCGAAATGTTGCGCTGCTGCAGTATCTCGCTCAAACTAAGCCCATCCGATTGCTTCAGCAGCGCCTTCAGGTCGGTGGCCGACGTTGGCTTTCCGGGCGAAGCCTCACCTGAACCATCGGGCGAGGAAAACTGCTCCTCGCTGCGGCGTGCCTGCGAGTACGGTTTCCGGTACGCCTTGTGGCTGCTAGCGGCTGTGGGAACCGTTGCCGACGGCGACTCCGGTGACGCTCGGACTGCGTTGCTGGGAATTCGTCGTAGCCTATTCGGATCAATAGGTGAAAAATTCCCACCCAGAGCCGGCGCTACGTACGGCGGTCGTCTTGGCGCACTGCCCGCCAAAGGCTGCTGCTCGACATTGATCGCATCCGTGTACGGGTTGTTCATCCAATCGTTCGCCCTATGTTGGTGGCCGCCCCCGCGGTACGGTTGGTCCGGTCGGCCCAGTCTCCCGTGAGCCGTTGGCAACGGGAGCGGTTTGTTGATGCCTTCCCAGCGTGACGCGGCAGCCCCAGCGTACGGTAGTCGCTTCCGGTCGGACAATCGTCCACCACCACCACCACCGGGGTTCGCTTCGGTGTCGTTGTCTTGTCCCTCCGGTGGCCAGTAATCGTCCTGCAGTGGGCGACGCTTTCGTTTCCTGCCCAGCCGTCGCCGTCGACGTCCGGCGTCCGGTAAAAGCTGCATCGATGCATCGTGCTGTTCGTTGGTGGAGGCAGCGGTCGGATCGTTGGCCAGCTGCTGGGTCGTCAGTGACAGAGCCTTGGAGACAGAGAGCCAAACGATAATAGTTATTGCTTTATCATATAATTATCTAGCTGCAGCAAAAATCAATAAGCCTGTTTTACTCATTTCCATTTTAGCTTTAGGACATCTGGCACAGTGTGGTGGCATTGGCAGGAAGTTCTAACCAGATTTATCTTCTCCTCTGTGTCTCGATGCCGTCCAGGAACCGAACGGACTAAAAGCACCCGGCTTGATGTGGAAACTGTTAATTATGTTTTTTGTTAAGTCCTGCCACAGACGATGGTCTGCTGGAGGATCTTTCAATTTCCCCCCACACGGTTGACATTTCCGTCCAATGCAACAACCGCAGTCACTTCGTTTGGCATGATGGTATTCGCAATCCCATCTCATGCCTTCGGGCGGTATGGTTGTGCACTGCACAATCGGTTCATAATCATCGAAATAATTGCACCATTTGGCCGGGGCCTAATAGGTCCCGGGACCGGCCAATTAGAACCACCTTTCCCGGAGCAATTTTCACTTTGTCTGTCCGTAATCCAATTAAAGAGGTTGCGCGGTGCAGGGATCCCGCTTCCAATCAAGCACATGGTGTCGCTTTGTAAAGACTGGCATCCGTTTAAGTTTGCGGTTTTATTGTGTGAAACTATTTTCATTAAAGCATATTTTATCACACTGCATCAAGCTAGTATCGCAAAGGTAGTTGAAATAATATACTTCCCCAGCCATTAAAATCGATATTTGTCCTTTGCCAACAAACCGAAAAACTTGTTACCGGCTCCTGTTTGCCAGAGGTTTTCCGCAATGGTTCCTAAGAAAGGTCATATGTTGTACTCTTTCGTGTTGCCCAGTTGCTTACCACATCCCCACTGGAAACGAAATGGGTGACATGTTTGGTTGTCCAAACTGACTTCACAACCGCTTCGTATGTTGAACTTGAATAATGTTACAGTTAGTGTCGAACTACTTCCGGGAACACCGAGGAGATAGTTGATGTTACGAAAAATGATACTATTTAGGGCATCATGTCATCATGCCACCACCACCACCATCACCCACTTTAAAATGTCCACCGTCGATTGAAGTTCGGTTCGACACGAAAAGGCAATTAGACGCTGGAGCAATAATAAACTGTAGATGTTGGTCAAGCGTAGGGGGGGGAAGGGTTGGGATGGTGTCCTGGTTTGACTGCAAGGAACTGATGGGCCCCTCGAGGGTGAGCAGGGAAGCAGTGGTAGGTGGTTTGGCTTTTATTAAAATTTATATACATATGTTGATGGTCATAGTTTCACCCGGACCCCGGAAGCAGCTTCAATCCTTTCCGATGAAAGCCCGATTTTGAGGGTCGATTGGCCTTCTCTTGGAATTAGAAATTATTTATACTCCATAGAAACCAATTTGGGGGGGAATGAAACCGAGAATACGTTGGACAATAAAACGTATATAAAGATCCCGGTTTCCCGAACGGAAGGGATAACAATCTGTTTCTGGGTACGCTTAGATAGTTTCTCTTGCCGTCTTGCCGTCTTTTCGTGCAACTCAGGGAAAAGGTGGCGGAAGGAAGGAATTATCCACCACCCATCTAATTCAAACCTATGTAAAATGAAGGTTTCATTGCAATCAACCTAAAATATGGATTACTTTCAAACGCCTTCGGGTGCCAGAATGAAGTTCTTTGATTCTTTGACCCACACCCAAATGCTACGTCCATCGCATCGGAATCAAGCGGTAACAGCTGTTCGGGTTCATCTTCATCATACAAAAAAAAAGGCCAACTGGTGCACCGGGTGTATGTGTCTCTGTGGGCGACTTGATAAAATTCGGACGCCGGTCCACTCGAGGACCGATCCATAAATCGGAGGAGACCCTCGTAAAGTGCACTCATGCGTTTTGCTAACCCATGAAGTATGTTGATGGGTTAGTTCTTCCACCAACCGGCGGGTGGCTTTTCCTTTATTTATATTAAGCTCCTCTGCCACTTGCGATAAACGCCAACACATACACACACAAACGGAGATACGGACTAAGCCGATCCGAAAGAAAAACCATTTGATTCCTTGACGCAGATGGAAGGGAAGAGGCCGCCCCCGGGAAATCCTCTTCCTTTGGCATCACGTTAGTGATCACACAATCCTTTTGGGTTTGACTCGGTCTTTCTTTCTTTCTCTCTTTGGTTTGGTTTGTAAAGTGCCGGTTTTTGGAAGCTGGAAACCAGACAAGCCGGTGTCGTCCATCCTTTCGTAGCTCGGTTGTTTCAGAGACGGACAGATTTGTTTCCGGTGCTCTTTGTCATCGGTTGGTCAAGCGTGAATACAAAACAATAAACCCAAGAGATAAGGAACCACCGGGTCCCGCCCAGTTGGGGGAAGTAATGCAGAGTGATATCATCACCTTTTTGGATTTTCCAAAGCGTTTTAAAACGTCCTTTACAAGCGCGTCCTGTGCTAAGAAATGGTTTTTGTTAAAACAATCAATCATCTTTACTCACTAACGGATGAATGCTTCAATGGAACACACAATTTTCTATATGCCAATGCTACTAAATTTATAAACATTCCATTCCTCCGTACGATAGTTGTTAGGGCTACTTTATCCTACCCAAACAACTTCTATCTCAATAGAATTGTTAGTCTTTTTATTTAAATCCCCAACTTAAGATGATTAAACATTGCAATAAAATGTTTGGTTTGTTTCAACACGACGACATCTCTTCTACACAAAACGAATGATTATTTAGTAAGTCTCACTAGAGTAACCTATTTTCAACTATGGACGAAGTAAATCCATCCTGTGGCATATTTATGAAACCCTCATTGCATCGACTCCTTGCAAAGGAATGGATTTTAAAAGAGCCCTTTGGCCGCACGGAGGCCGTAAACAATAGTCGATCTCTGGATCCCTGGCACATTATTTACGGAGTTTGCTTACCCGGAGTATGAGCCCCGAACGCTGCCATAGACCATCGAACGAACGGACGTGTTGCTTCAGTGTGTAGAACCAGGCAGGACAGAGGAGCCTGTTCTGAGGAAAAACGAGCTAGGCGCAGAATTCAGTCCACACATTCCATCTGCCCATTGTCTTTCCTCCCGGTGGAAGCCGAAAATCGGATATAAATTGCCTAGCAAACAGCTTGCAGCGTTTACCATCACCCTTAAGGAATGCATTCCCCGGCACGTCCCGGACTCCCGTATTTGCTGTCGAGGTTGGGCCATTTCGAGGAAAACTGTCCTTTCCTACTACTATCGGGCATTAGTAAGTCATGCCGCAATACGGTGCACCATCATCAGTCGGCGGCCAGTGTGTCCGGTCGTGTATCGGAAAGAGTCATTCCTGACCGAAAGCCGGTCGATAGGATCTTTCAGCTTTCTCTCGATGCTTTGCTGCCGACTGCTTGCTGTTTGCAAACAAGTTTATCTGTTTGCATTGAACACGCCCGACAACGACGACGACGGTGCAGTCGGTTTTATCGGGTCGACCGCGGGTTTCCAAACACCACCAGGGAAAACCAGGGAGGGGACCGTCGGTGCGTCTAGAACGGGAATTATTGGACAGTACTTAAACACCTCGTAAAGTGCCTTGCAAGAGAGACGCCCGAACGTGCCCTTAAGCCTGGCAAGTGGATTCGGCCTCACCGGCACTTCGACTGGCTTTATGTCCTTTTCGCCGTAGGACAGTAAACCGGGACGGGAGAAATGCGAAACCAAATGCAGTTCGTTCTTGTACAACTCTATAATCTCTATTTCAGCGAAACATTTAATGGGCGTCTAGCGTCCGTTCCAGAAAGTGTACAGCGATTTTTATGAGATCGGTCAATAGTGTGTCCAAACAAAGTCTTGACGTGAGCAATAAAACGGTCCTGTTTTCGTCACGTACTGTATTTGATACTGACATCCTTCAGCCCAAGACCAATGAAGCCAAAAAACCATCGACAAATCTATCGTTCGAAAAAACGTCTCCGATATGTATTTCGTTGTATGAAAAAATACTGATGGACCGGTCCTCTTTTCTTCATTTTTCCTAAACGTTTGCTGGTTTTTCAACCCTCAATCTTATTAAGAATTTGATATAGCACACTTCGTGCCCGCTTCCTCAAAAATGTTTCAATCGATTGTATTCCTCCCTCCACAGATGGGCCGTCTCGACTGTCATGACGCGACAGAACAAGGTTCCGGTCAATCTGTCCGGGTTAGAGGGGCATGATTTCACACTCGCCCTCATACCTTACTGGGACATGGGCAACCATGCCTATCCCACGACGCCAGAGGATCGGCCGGACGAGCGAGCGAGACTCGTCGCGGCAACCGTATACAATGCCGAGCACGAGCGTCTGGAATGTTTCCTAGATGGCCCGGATCCGGCACCGGAAGCAGGACCCAGTGTACCGATATTTATCGTCTACGGCCAGCGAACGGATGCTGAATTTCTCGTGCACAATGGGTAGGAAAATGAATGAGACAAAATGGAACTTCGGAATTGAACTAACAGTATCTTCTTCTGCCAGATTTGTCATCGCAAGGAATCCACATACGTCACTGAAAAGATTGTTTAAACTGAATCCGGAGGATCCATTGTACAAGGAACGTTCGCACCTGATGAAGCTGCTTGGTATCCCCACGGAGGGCACATTCACGTTCGGCTATCCAACGCTCGGTCACGTGTCACCGGAACTGATCGCGATCGCTCGCGTTAGCTCAATGAACGAACAGGAGCTTGAACTCTACACCACGATGGAAGTGCCCCAACGAAACGAGTTAATCGACTACGAAACCGCACACCGGCCGGATCTTATGAATCGCGCGAATTTATGGCTGGCCAAATCAATGCGCACCCGACTCCAGGGCTATCCGACGACGATCGAGCAGGACGAGGCGCTAGTGGAAACGCAGAACCGCCAGATGCATCCCATCCGCCGGCTGCTGATCGAGTATCGGCTTGAGGAGAAACGGTTGCTACAAAGCTACGTCACACTAGCCTGCGATGAACTGAAGCGCCTGATGGCGGAAATTAAATTAGGCACCAAACAATCCCAGCAGTTTGTGGAGAAATAGTTTACGGAGAAGACACACACACACCAAATGAAAGTGCGCCTTGTGTGCACGCAACCAATCCGCGGTTCGGAACCGATAGGTTTAAGATAGATCTCCTTTTCCCCCATGGCGCTATTAGAGCTTTTCCAGAAATTCGTCTTATTTTGCGGGCACAAGCTGCATATTTCGGAAATAGTATTATTATACAAACAAAAGAAAAAGCTTCCACTTGCCCCACCCAATACCAATTCCGGTCGTTTACGATCGCATGCTTCACCATTCAGTTGTGTCTATTTTAAAAATGACACAAAAGTATTTTCATGCTTAAGATCGTTTGTACGTAGAAATGAAACGATAAAGATCGACTGTTAAAAGTGCAATTGCGGTGGATAGATTTTTTTTGCTTTTTGTTCACCTTCACCAGTTTGCTTTATGCATCCACAAACGCTTACATTTGCATCGTTTAACGTGACTAAAAAAGTAAAGAAAACTAATGTTCTTGAGATACAACTATGAAATATAACTCACAAAACGGACTTTTTACTTCAGCTCTTTGTTTAATCGAATGAGATAATATCACTTTTCACTGCAAGCTGGGAAAAGCTCGAAAGGTTAAAAAATGCAACATACCACCACTTTCCATTGTTTCATTTATGGAGTGTAAACAAATCCATAATAGAGAAAAACACTTCGCCCACCCCATCGGGATGTTTTAAAATCATTATAATTCAATTACAACCCCTCCATTCAATAAGCGCTAATTAAATTGTACCAGCACGGAGGTGCACGTAGTAATTTATGTTCCCAACGGGAGTTTGTATTTCGGTGGGCAGCGGGAAAAGCAGACAACACCAGATTATCCGTTGCTACCATGTTGATCCTGCACGATTTAATCAGTTAGCCCTAGCACAGAGGTAGAGAGATAGATTCAGTTTAAAAAAAATCGTATAAAGCGGTTCATATATGACATGACAATAGTCGACTGAGGGAAACGAACGAGTGTTATAAACGAAATAAACCATACACTTCAATAAACACATTTCCAAACATTCCAAACATCCAACTAAACCCTATTCAAGGCGGTTTACATCAGCGCAAGGATGAAATCTATTCCCTTTAGTTTAGGTCGCAATATCGCCCGGGACTAGGAACCGCGCTCGGGACAAATGCCACATTGTGATCCTATACCGAGCGGATTTGTGGTACGCTCTTCAGCACTTCAGCAAAAAAAAATTAGAACGGGAACGACCGGCTTGTGAAAGTTGCTAAGCACCGTCCCAGGCTTACCCACATCACAACACCAGCGACCGCGTGCTAGAAAAAATATAATCCTCTCCACTGACCGCAACCACACCGCCCGAGTTTCGAGCCGCGTTATCGGGTCGTTCCGGCGGGTTATTGTGGTTCCCGCCAGTCGCCGGACACCGTTTTATTGGTGGTGGCAACATCGTTGCAAACGCATAAATCGATTTATCGCTGCTGATTTATGCATGTTTCACCGAGGCAGCACCGGTTTGGCTCCCGAAGTTCACGGCGGGGTCGGAAATTCATTTCAATTCATCGTCACCCTGGATCACTTTCCAGCCTCCCCCATATTCCCCGCTGACGCTTGGGTGAGTCTTGTTTTCCAACGCCATAATCGCAATAATGCTGGAAAATTGCCACGGGCGGTACTGGCGTCGGGGGTTTGGTTGGGGTTAGGTATAGAGGAAGCTGCTAAAATTTACATTTAACTTGCCACAGAACGTTTCCCATGGCTATTGCCTCAAAGTGTGGCTAACACGCGGTGCGCGCTTATGGCATCCGAACTATACTTTCCGTGGTTAAATTTTCATGCAATTGAATTCAGCCTCGCCTACTCAGACCATTCCTTTCGTTTTGTGATATATTTGCAGTGGGTGATCGTATGAATAAATTGACTCAGACTAAATGCTATCCAAAGTCACCCCTTTTTCCGTTTTGAAATTTTATTTTAATTGGTTCAATTGAAGATATACTCGTCTATTTGTTCTGTTTAAACTATGTAGGAGTTATTCTATGCCTAAACCGTAAACACGTTATCGATAATTAAACCATCACTGGTACTGATGACGGGCACATCTAATGACGATGCTAAATGTTGATATTTTCAATTCTAATTAAACGACCCGATGACCCGACGTTCTGTGGCTTGGTTGGTCACCGGGCATACGCCAATCGATTAGCGAAGCGATATTGGTTGGATAAATAAATAAACATGGCACCAACAACGTGCCTCGCGGGGTTCTCCATCCCGGCTGGAGAATCGATTGGAAGCAAGCAAGCGAGCAGGAGTCTCGATAGTCACAGGATACGTGGCACGGGTCATAACGGTCGCAACAGCGTTTAATTTCATAAGAGTGGCGGTAAAACGCATCAGCACGTGATGGAGCACATCCTTCACGGCGGTCCGAGGGCCTACTAGAAAATCTATCACCGTCCAGTCCGGGTTGTCCGCGGGTTGATCCGCTATCCGTAGGAAAATTGGTGAAAATTGCATTTCCATCCAGCCGTTGCTGGTCGCATTTTTCTCTACCTCTTGGTAAGGAATATTTCAATTTCGATGCAACGAATTTTTGTGCCTCCCGGGAACGAGGGGACATGCACGTTGATCGAAGCGAAGCGAAAGGTGAGTTTAATTTGATCCTATTAATCCGGCCGAATGAAGTGTGCACCGGGTCGTGGGAAGGTGAAAAACACCGTGGTACGGAACGCACTCTATGAAGGACCCGTTTCCCAAGCCGTCCACGTATGGATCGTGTCGTCCTTTCCGGGCTTGCGTACGAAATCGTACCTCTGGACTCAAGGATCCCGCATGCTTCCGTGTGGAGTGGTGACGCTGCTGGGAGACCACAATTGGATTAAAAGATGGCCACGGTGGCCCCGGGCCCTTTAGCCGTTAGTACTGCGTTTGGTGATGGTGGTTCACTTCATTTCGCAACAACCACAAGCCGAGCAAACAAACCCTGGCGGTGGATGCCTTCTCTTTGGTCCTTTCCGGGGCGAATGTAGTTCTGCTGGCTTTTTGTTTGGAAACCTAAACCTAATGGGAAGAATTTTAATGTTTCATGTTACTAAAAATGGCTCATGCTGTAGGCTTTTTTCCTCAGGGGTTTTTTTTTAAATATTTATTTTGTAAAGGTAATGGACTTTCGTTTGTTTGGGCATTCGTTTCCCCTTGTGTGGGTGTGTTGGTTGTTTTATTTTAACCACTACCATTTGGCATTGATTTTAATTCGGTAGGAAATCAACATGCCGAGAAAAATCTGCGGAAAAGCGCACCCATATCGTACCCGAGATGGTTCCCCGAATTTTGGCTCACCGGCAAGCTTAGTTTCCACGTGAGCAATTTCGGTTTGTTTTTCCTAGCGGAAGTGGCATATAAAAGCCCCAGCGCCCCCATGGATACGAAATTCCCCATAAAGGTAGTCGTTTAATGGTTCATATATTCAGCACCGTAATCACAACCCGTTGGCACCATTTCTTTTCCCATTTTTTTTTAACTCCATGCGGTTTTCCACACACTCACGCTCAACGGGAAGAGGATCCTACACCGGTCCGGCGCTGGTGTAGATTGCGTTTTTCACTCGTTAGAACACACAATTTGATTAACAGTTATTACTGTCTCCTGGCAGCTGTGCAAACACGTGAGATGCGAGCTCACTCACATGGCAACCACGTACACATGGGCGGGTGGGGCCGGAAAAGGACACACCCCACCCCATGGTGTTGGTGCTCGCTCATCCGGTTCCCCGGTTCCGATCGCGTTCGGCGATAAACATTGCGCTGCCACTTTTCGGCTGCCAAAAGCTATCAAGTGCTCAGCATCAGCAATCGTTCGACGTCACAGTAATGGTCAAGATGTTTACCAAATGCTGTGGAATCGCGTCAAAGCTTTCGGTGTGTAAATTATCTTTTTACAAGTTGTTCGATGACATTAGACAAAAATATCAAATTTTAAACATGTGTCCGATTCGAGGTTTCAAAATTAAAATATGTACATGAAAATTAACAAGCTTCCTAATTTAAAATCACCTGTTTGAGGCTTGTGTACTACAATTACTGTTTCTATGAATTGGTGAAATGGTGAAAATAATTTGAAGCCATATTAAACGTTTATAAAAGCTTAAACCACGTAGTTAAACCAATAGTAGGTAAGTTAGTTTTAGTAGATTTAGATATATTTAAGAAAAACATTAGGTTTTCCTTTACTCATTTTCTCGTTATGGAAAGTGTTTCCTTTAGTCGACCCAATTTAATTATACGAAATAAATTCGTTGAAAATATTAACATAAAACCACAACCGCTTCTTGAATCGTAGAATTAAAACAATCCACCAACACTGCATCCACCACTGTTGGTGCGACTTTGTTGATGTACATTTTCCCATTTTCCAAATACCATTTTCACCGGTGCCGACGACGGATGACAGGTCCTTGGGTGCATGCATGGTGCGCCATGGAGCGATGGTTTTTCCATTTCGTATCTATTGTTTTGCTGGCCCCGTGTCGGATGCACCATTTGCGCTTTTATTATTATTATTGTTATTTCTGCGCGACCAATTTGATTGAGTTGTTTTGCAGTGTATGTGCCCGTGTTCTTGTCACATCTGTCTTTTTTTTATTTTTCCTTCTTGTATTTGTATCCCCCTTTCCCTCCGTCCCGTGTGTGTGTGTGTTTGTTTTTACGAGTCACCCAATGTTTTCAGTTCGTTTTAACAGCTCCTGTTTTTTTTATTATGCTCTTTTCTTTCCCCCGTTGTAGTTATCAATTGCGTTTTTCCAGCATCGACGCCGCAAAATGGTCACACGGAAAGTGTCGCCATTGATTGCGCTCGCCACCGTGTCGCTGCTGATTAATGTTGACACATCCGAACAACGGTCGGTTCCGATAAAATTGTCCGACAGCATTGCGCCAGCCGTGTGTTTTGCTCTTTTGCGGCCGATTATGCATCAGGTTCGCTTTTTAGCGGTTTGATCGATCGGTATCACACTGCCGGTGGGTGGTTTATGCAGCCAGACAACGTATTTATTGTGTCCGTTGACATAATGGTCAAAAGGGTAATATAATTAATGGTACTTAAAAATTAGCATGAATTGATGAATGATATTCTAACGATTTCGATCTAATCGATTTAATTATTTTAATTTTCTTGGTAGCAAAACCACATGGATTGCAATGTTATCAAAACAATTTTCAAATATCTTCATCGACTCGAACACCGACCAAAATCATATGCTTTCCCGCTTGGATGGGACAAAAACATTACTTCAACGTGACGAAATGCAATCGAAATGGAGACATCCAACTTCAATGCATAATCTGCAAGCTCTTGCTCTCGTGTTGGTCTCGGATGCACCGGAGATGGAAAGTAAGAAGCTTACCAATTCCTGCTACCAATGCTCCCCAAAGGAAAACGCGCCAAGCGTGGCAGAGCGAAAAGGAGAGTTTTCTTTTTTCGTCCCCCCACTCCAGCCGTCGCGTGGAAATGCATCCGTCCGATCACGAGAGTTTCCGATCGAAATTGGTACCCGTGCTGTCGTGTTAATTTCAGGCGGCCAGCAGCCGCATTCGCATTCGCGCAAGGGAATTGTGTAGAGGATTCCACTCGCGACCGGTTCGTTGAAGCATAGAAGCGTCCATACGTAAGTACGGACGCGTCAGCCACCCTTGGAAGGGAGCAAAAAGAGAAATCTCTTCTTTCTTTCGCTTTCATCTTCTCCGGCCGGTTGATATTGTGTTGTTGTGCATGCGGGCGGGGTGGACGGAGCTTTCCTTCCTCCCCAACGTTCTATTCCGATCCAAACGAGCCTTGTTTTGTGCTGTTAGGAAAGGGGTTTTCCGAAGCAGGAGAACGTCAGGTGTGGCGAATCGGATGAAAAATGCTTTCGAACACGGCCGGTGGAAATCGACCGAGCGGGGGTGGGAAAATCGAGCGGGCATTTGATGCATCATGCATGCGGCGGCATGTTGCATGCCAGACTGCATACACACGGGTGCACGTGTGCAACTGCATGCATGACGGAGCTTTAGGGGGAAGAAAAGCGGCGACACGCCAACGGTTGGAGCGAAGACATGCACAAAGGGAGTCGAGAAGGGGGAGGAAAATCAAAGCATTGATCGATCGAGGATTGCCGCTAGAAACCCACCACCAACCCGCACCGCCCGCCGTCCCTTGGGTGAAACTGGCGTGGTTGTTTTTCTGCCTCAAGAAAAGATCCACCAGGGGAAAAGGAAACGATGTTGCTGCTGTTGCTTTCGAAAACGGGCGACCAAACAGCAATAGAAAATAATTTCCCGTCAGATCTGAACGACTTACGACGGTAGGGTCGGGTGGAAAGTGGGCAGGAACAAATATGAAACTTCTGAGCAGTCGAGAGTACAGCGAACAGGGTATATTTGGCGAAGCACGTCTCCACGGGGTATCAGGAGTTGGTTCAGTGAACAAGTGTGCCAGGAACGATACGAACGATCACTCACGAACGTGTCTGATGGGGATGCACCCACCATGCAGTTGATGCACTTTTAGATTAAACTGTTCAATTGTTCCAATTTGTCTTTGTTTATGTTCACTCTTCAGTCGAAGAAGACTATTCAGTGTAAGAATTTTTCAATGGATTTCTTTGTGAATTACTTTCTAAAGAAAATTCTTTATGAAAAATTCTTATCGTACATGCATTTTTGAAAGTCATACAATGAAAAATGAAGCAATATTCAAATTTAAAATGCAAGGCATGATTCATATCAGATTGTGCTACATATTTGATGCACGTTGCTTCCCTCCACGGTCGTGTTTTTACTTATTCAATTATACTTCACTCACTCGGTGAGACAGTATCGGTGGAAAAACTGCCCTTTGTACTTGGTAGAGTTATATCCATCAAACAGACAGGCCTGTTTTCATATGGAAATTCCCCCATTGGAGCTCGCATTCAAATTCTTCGAAACAAATCTCTCCGATGGAATTTTTTCTCCCTCCTAATCCCTTGTGCACTCGGGAAAAGCACAATATCGCCAAACTCAAACGAACAAAAAAAAAAGAAATAGCCGCCGCCTTTCATCTTCCGACATCGTTCGAGGTGGCAACATTTTTGGAACAAAATGCAAATGGTGTACGCCCGGTTCGTTCTGATACATATTCGAAATCAGTGGCACTCATTTGATCATCATCATCACTTCCCGACGGCATCGTCGTCGTCGTCGTCGTCGTCGTCGGAAACAAGTTACGATAAGCCACACGGGAACGACGACCCCGTTGAGAAGGCGACCTGCCGATTAAGGATACGACCGGCACTGCTGGATATGGGGTATTTGAGGAAAATTCCCCAACCCATGCACCACCGAAAGCGCACGATACCAGATCACTTCCGTTCCGTAGGTTGGGCCATGGGGGAAAGTCGCACGACCGGATGTAGTCCGGACCGGATTTTGGAGCACCTTTTTGCGCACATTCCCCAGGCACATCTGATGAACGAGGGCTTTTGGGGGAAAGCGGTGGGGTAGGGGAAGGCAGGTAGGTGGCAAAGGAGACATGCAGTGGGAGCATATTAAAATATTCATATCAATATCGCTTTAGCTTATGCTTGTGTCCCTTCCGTTAGTTTTCCCGTCACCCGGGTAAGACATCCAGTATTCGTTGCGGTCCGTGGGTACGTGTGAGGGAAATGTGCTAAATTTTCATTTTATCCACCCGTTCGCTACCGGCCGGAGGTGCCTTTCGACGGAGAGGGAAGCGCGTGCTTACTTTTATTTGTGTGCAAATTTGATAGATACTTTCCGTCGGTGGTGGAATGTCTCCGAGGTACAGCTTGAACGTTCCCTAGTCCTAGAGTTTCCTCCTTTGGCGTTAGACGTGTCGTTTGGACAAAACTAGTTCGTGCCAATCTTCGTCGGCTCATTGCAACGATGATATGTTGTGCTGGTAGAGTTACCACTTGACACACTTGATAGGGGACACAGCAAACAAGCGGCTATCACTCCCCAAGACGATGCATTATTAAATTAATACTATTCATCGTGGGATTAGAACTTTGCACCAACCGCGCTCTGTTACAACGAAAACCAAAGATACTGTGGCAACATTGCGGATTAAATTTATACCACGTTTCTCAAAATTCACAGACATTACTCAGCGTTTGTCTTTCATCCGTTGATTTCTATCCATTAGCAAGAAACTCACGTTTGCTACTTCTAACCTATTTCTACCCTCTCCTTTATCAGTTCATTGAAAAATAGGTCAGTTTTGAAAAATAAACAAAACAAAAATGGTCTCCAATTAAAAAGTTCTCCCCGCTTCCTTTTTTGTTTGCCCACTACAACAGTCCTGTTTCCGATGGAAAAGCATCTTCGAGTGCCTCGATTGCCGTTTTTATTTCCTGCACTACAGTGTTGGCAACATACCACCCCTTTCCCCTCTCGTCTCCTTTCCTCATCTCAGCGCTTCCCGAAACAAGTTGACGGTAGTATACATTTTTCATTATGCTATCGATCCGTTGTCAGTCTTGCATTAAATATAACCCATTCTTTTCCGCTCCGAGTGGATCAGTTGTAATGAGATTAAGCAGCGGAAGGGGCGTCAGGATCCGTGGAGTAGTTTTCTCCGAAGTTGTGCGAGTTGATAAAACATTTACGTCCGAAAGCAGTCTGTTGTGATTTAGTTCGTTCGTTCGTTCGTTTTTAAACGGTAGACGATGGTTATGATCCGTTCAAAAGACTATTTAATATTTGTTTTCTTAAAAGTAAACTAACGATGAAAATAATTGTGTTTAAATCATATTACCAGCATCAATTGCTCACCTGTGGCTCTTGGGAAATCATGGCTTCGTTTGTAGGTGTGCCATCAACGTTGAGATCGAACCTTTCCTGCGATACGTTGTATCGTTCACTAGCGACCGTTGTTCCCAGCGCGACTCCACCGGAAGGACTTGGCATGGTCGAAATTAATGCTACTATAAGCAGTGCACCGTATGTCTTCATGTTGTTGCTGTGCCGATAGTGGTAATCAGTCCGAGGCGGTGCCGTTGGTTTTCCAATCATGTTTTGCACTGTTTTAAACTTAGGCTGCAGAAATGGTCTGTTATTGTCGTCTGTTGGCTGTCCGTCTAGCTAACTTTCTCACTTTCCCTTCAGTAAGATCCCCTAAATCATTTCATTTTTAACTTTTTTCACACTTTTCACTAATCACTGGAAAAAAATGTTTACCTTTTATCACACTTTTATTTTAAATTTCTGTTCTTTTTCACCTCCAAAGTAACGTGCTGTTCTTTTAGTGATTTGTTTTATTGTATATTTTAACTTGAGCAGTTTTTTTTTTCTTTCATCCGCAAGCGGTGTTGGTTCCCTATTTCCCTTGCATGATAAAACATGATTTACATAAATCGCTCATGTTACCCTTTTTTCGCCATTAAACAGTTTCGAACACGCTCGCTCATGCATCTCCATTGGTCGATAAACAATAATTTGTTCCAGCATCACTTCTTGCGTGCATTTTCACTTGTCGCTACCCATGGCAACCGATTGTTAACACGTTTATTCATCTGCTTTTTGCTCGCACACGATTTTTCCTTTTTTACTACCAATCCTTCCCAGCCGGACGAGGGAAAACGTATGCAATGTTGGAAGGAAAAAAACTGAGCTTGAAGCAAATTAACCGAGTGTTTTTGCAACTCCTAGGCATCGAAACGCCTCAACCACGTGCTAAGGAATATGAATTCGTTTAACAGACGCACACACAAAACGTCACACTTTGTTGAATTAGACCGGCACTGGGCCGGATGCAGTCCCACAATGATTAATACCGCCAACGATGCCTTACACTTCCATTTGGTTCATCGGAGATACAAATTCACAATAGAAATTTGGTTGGAAACGAAAAAAGATCTGATTGTGAGTTCGAAAGATTTTCTCGGTTCTTCTCCGAAGTTCAGTGCATTGAAAGGATCAATTGAAACTTGAATACAATTCTAGAGAAAACCTCGTACCGGTTGCTAAAAAAAACCCGCACCAAAAGCTCCAGCACAAAACCATTGAATTCAAATAAAGTTTTCCTTGATTTGTCAACCTTTTTGAAAGGATTTTCACCGAAATTTAAGCTGACGCCGGCTTCCAATGGCGCTCGGCTTAAGTGCGGCTAGGCCGTTCCTGGAAAAAGAGTTTCCACCGTTCCTTCGTTTAGAGTCGCGGTAACGTGATAAGGTGGGAAAAACGGGGTGGGAAAAAAGAAAAGCGTTTGCGAAGCTCGACACCACACTGTGGAAATCAAATAAAAAATTAAACATCTCGCAAAAAAAAAGGTTCCGGAAGGAAAACTTTCCGTTTGATGTACAGTGCCTTTGGGAGGGGTCAATCTGTGGGGTTCGAGACTGGTGATGTTGTAGCGTGTCGAAGGTGACGACGGGGAAAAGATTAAACTATTTTCGGTACACACGGACACTTGAGCTTCGGTCAAGAGGGATTAGACTTGGGCAGCCAACTTTTAACGGCGGATTATTTCACTATTGTTCTTTGGAGTGAGCTATGGTTTTTATTTTCTCGGTCTTTGACATCTAGCTGTCACGAAGAAATACAAAGCTAGCAGCTATTGGATCTACTGCCTTGATTGTACCGCGTGTTTTGGGTGGCTTTCGTAAAGATATCTTAAAAGCACATACCGACAGCGAAACTGAACTGTTCACTTTCGACGTCCGAGTGCAACTGACTGATTTCGCGTCCACGTAAAAGACCTCCACAGGCGGATCTGCAGACCGCCTCGCAAGAGATGAAAAGCGTGTTTACCATCGCGAACGCGTGCAGCAACCGAACCGGGCTCGGCTTTTGGGGCTTCGGGCTTGGTTCATTTTGCTAAAGTAGCCCCCCCCTTTTACTCTCTTCGCGATGAACGTAGCGGGAGAAAGCTCTCCATGATGAAAATTGCCCCAACAACCGGCACGAAAGTATGGACCGATGGATGCTGCGTTCGTTGGCGTCTCGTCTGTTGTCATGGCTGCAACGAATGAACGACGTTCGTGAACGAATGAACAGACTCGACAGACTGTTTATCCTGCTGGATGCTGGCGTGCGACTTTCGCTTCTTCGCCCGATGGCTTGGATGTGTTTCGTTGCGGTTCCAGTTTTATCCCCTCGTCTTTTCGAGGACGTGTTTGTAGCAAAACAGTTTTTGCTTCCTTTTTTGCAACAGTTTAAATCAGCACTCCACAAGCCAAGGAAGCACGTTCGATGTTCGGTAGAAACAGAAGGGAAAAAAAAAATCCCAAAGTTTGTTGATCCCCACCCGAATAGCTTAGGGACACGCTCAGACCGCCAAAGGTGAAATAAACCCGCCGGTGCGGAATGACAGGCCCGGCAAGCGGGGAGGAAATGTGTGACTCCCGGTACCACGCGTTCCACAAACTGTCATTAGCGGTGTCAGCTGATTTTCCACTCAAAAAGAGCTTAGCAAATATGTTTCCCCTGGCGGTGTGCGTGTTTTTTCGGCAGTGTTTTTTGTTTCTCCCGCTTCAGGAAAAACTTTATCCAGTGGATTTTCGTTGGATTTCATCTGGATCACCTACGCAACCGGCGCGGATATAAAGCATTTTTATGACAAACAAAATAGACAACAATCTCACAATGCATATTTCCATTCCGGGGCCCATTTGAGCAGATTTAATTGCAGAGAAATATCCACCCAGCGACGCAACGATAAGCAAATCTACCCGTCATTCATAGGACCCTTGAAGAGGCTAAAATTAGAAAACAATTTAGCAAGCGTAATGGAAACTTCAAACGACCTTTTACTAGAGGCTAACATTATCGTGGCAGTACGGGTTGGAAAAAGCAAAACAAAAAATCGCGAAAACCGAAGAGGTTCATTTAAATTCACCTAACACAGCAAATCGCTTCAAACAGATCTCTTCCTGCTAAACTAAATTTGTATCATGTCCTTTTTTGCCGCCCTTCTCGAAAGAAAAGCTTTACCCGTCAGCCCGTTATCAACTGAACCACAGAGCCGAGCAGGGATTTTCCACCGAAGAAATATGAAGAGGGAAGTATTAATGCAAAACTCAGTCAGCAGACCGTTACCCAAACCCAAAGGCCCCGTCTTAGAAAGGATGCGAAAGTTACCGGGAAGGAAAACAAAAATAAAACAAACGTTTCAGTCGGCCCAAACCAATGGAATAAAGAACAACAAGATTAAGAAATCCCTTTGCAAGGCTCTCGACGGAACTAGAACTGCTGGGCTACAAAAACATCGACAGGACCAACTCTGCGGGGGCAGATAATTGATGAAACGTTCGAGTTTTGTGGCTTGCTCCGCTTAATTCTGTTTAAACTTTACTTTGCGTCGACTTTTATGCTGAAGAGAAAAAGGCAGCACCAACCTCGAGGAAAACTTTCGCTGGGTTTGTTGTTATATGAATGTTTTTTTATAAATCTGACGCTTAGAAACTCACTATTGCCCTAAAATAAACATTATTTATTTAATTTTTTGGTGGTTTGTTCTAATAGGAATACAATGTGCAGAACAGAATTACAATGTTGCCATTAAGTTAAGGTGGAGATATAACTGCATCTATGTACGTGTGAAAATTGTAATACACGATCGCTTTTTAATCGACAGCAACCAACCGATGCGTGGTAGTTATTCAATTAAATCTTAATCTACCTATCAAAAAGTAATACGAACCACAATCGTTTGTCCAATAATAAATTTAATTTTAAATAACCCCCCACGCATTCCCAATCCCAGGACGATTTCATTCGTTTTACCATTTTCACAAAAATAAATCATCATCACGACGATCGTCGGGATTTTCTTATCGTTTTGGGGATTTATAAATGCAGCCCAATTCTCTGCCTCGTCATCGTTTAAATAATTGTTTTCATGAATCGTCCGGATGGAGAACCAAAACGGATAACAACAAATAAAAAAAATAAAATATCACACTCAACCGAACGCATTTTCCCGGAAAAACGTTCGCACCTTGGAAATGTTTAATAAATACAGCGATATTTAAATTGCAACACCACGAGAACGGCAACCAACCGTGGTGCGGTGAGTGTATCGGAAAAATTAACATTCCAAACTCCATTGCTGCAACCCTTCTTCCCTGGTCTTTTGCGACCGCGTCATTATGAAAACCCCTTCTGCGAGCGAACGGCGGACCGACAAGCATCATAACGAACATTTTTCCTTCCCACAAGGATATGTTGACGAAGCGAGGACGCGTGATGGGAACGTCGGCAACAATAGGACACTAAATGCGTTCCATGTGTGGTCATTTTCCATTTTCCGATCACGCTCTCGTTAGCGGTGGTGATGTGAAACGAAGGGGGGAGAGAGACAATGCACACGCATCTGCATGATTCCGTTCAGCAGAGCTGACGAAGCCGGAACATGGGATTCATCGGGTCATCAGAATGGCATAAATAACAATCGCTCATTCTCACTTCTATTGGATCCGCGACATTGGGTCCGCGACCTCACATTGGGTCCGCGACAGCCGAGCGGTAGCGCCGGTTAGAAAATCGGCCCATGAGCCGACCACCTCGACGGCGTGGGTTCGAATCCCAACCGAGACCGGACCCTCCCCTGTACGAGAGGACTGACTATCCACGTACAACAGGGAAACAAGTCTCGTAAGCCCTTAACGGGCAGGCATGACCAAGAGGTCGTTACGCCAAGAAGAAGAAGTCATTCTCACTTCGGTTGTCCATGCAACCAGCGAATCCATTATTAATGCTGAGCATTTATGTTTATTTCTCTCCGGTTTCGGTATCAAATGAAAATTTGATGATTATTTTCCCTATCAATAAATGTTTTATTTATCTGGATTTTTGTCAATTTCGGTTTATATTCTCTCAATATTATTTTGAAGATGGGTTTGAATAAATGAATAAAACACATATGAAATTTGAAAATTTTTGAAACAACAATACAACAAAAGAAATTGATTTAAAAAAGTTAGAGGTTTGTAAAAGTGAAAAAGTTAGAAGAAATGTTTCCACCTTATGCTTCGACTGTGACTGAAAAATTCTACCTACTGAAACTCGTCCTACCTCGATCGGAATTCGACTCCGTTGCATGTTGCAATTTGCACCGTCGCCTTAATCAAACCATCGTCGCCCATTACGGACATCAACTCATCGTTCGAAATTTCTCCCCTGGGATGTGGGATCCCTGCTCTCCCCTAGCCGGGGTCGCTGACCGGGCCCCGTTTTTCCAGTGGCGATGAAAATTGGAAACGACGCCGGGCGACGACCAACAACAGTGCCCGATTGCTTATCGATTAAGGGATCGAACGCTTTCGGAAATGAAAATTTATCACCACCCTCGGAGGAGGTTCGTTTCGCAGAAAACTTCTTGAAAACCGGCCCCAGGTAGCGACCGCCTCCAAACTCCAAACTCCGCCGAACCTTCGTCCAACTCGCGTAAAACAATAAAGGTGCATTCCCATAAATTAGTCCGATTTAAGTTGAATCTTGTGCTGCCGCTGCTGCTGTGTTGCTGTTTTCTTCGCTTCCGTTTTTTTGTTTCGGAAAACTATCTCACGAGTGCAGCGCGATTACCAACTACTAAAAGCTTCACCGCGCGCGACTAGTTTTCCGCACTGCTGCAGGATACCAACGAGGACGTTCTTATCCATGGAGGATTTATGCAGCACCTTGTGGCAACTTTTGTCTCTCGAAGGAAATGGCACCGAACACGAACGATCGTCCTGCTCGGTTAGGTATGTTTTTTTTCCACCGTGGGGCATAACGTCCACAAGTTTCAAGCGGTGGTGTAGCGAATTTTCCTTCAGCCGGAAAACTTTCCAGCCACTTTCCCTCCCTTTCGGTCGGTTAGGACGAATTTTGGAGTTCTTTTGTTAACAAATTTTACGTCACCTTGGGAAAGGTGTGCAGTACATCAAGCCACACACACCTCCCATGGACCTTCCTTGTTCCTTCGAATGGTTCCCTCGAAGGAAGGACATGGACTGGCTTTCATCGTCACCGGTTGAACAAAGGAACTTTGTTTTGTCTCTGAAGAAGCCGAGAAAAGTGTGTAGGTGCAAAGTCGTTTCAAGTGGGAAATAATTGTATCGCCAGCTCAGCAGTTTTAACTGCCCTCTTTAATCACCTAGCTCACAAGTATGCCGCCGGGAAACGTTGGAATGGATCTTTGACAATGTAATCACATTTTGTTAAATTTTTCTTCAAACGATTTTTATCGTCTCAAGTTTAAGTTTGATTATACGTTGAGGAAAAAATTCTCTTTTAGTGTAATATCGTCCGCCCACTTTACCGCCGACATAAATCAACGTAATCCTGGGCTTATTAAGCCCTAACTAATCTAATCAACCTACATCCAGCTGGAGGTTGTCCCAGCGGTCACACTTTTAGTAATTAGATGTTTTCTGGCAGCAAATTGCTTTTTTTACAAAAGCTTACCGGTTGCGCTGCCTAAATTAAAAGGAAATTAAACCCATTCCCAGCCCGAGAGATAACCGGGTCGCCAGTTACATGTTGAAAACGGCAATACCCTGGCACCCGCTCGCTGTTACTTTAAGCTTTTTAATTCACCCTCAACAGTGCTGACGTCAGGTTTCCGTTTAGATTACCGAAAGTATCACCGGCAAATCAAAACAGCAAACCTAAATTATAGGAGTAAAAAATGCCAGCCGGAAGAAAATTTGAGGTAATTAGATGAAGCAAAAGTTTAGCCGGCGGTTAGCTGACTGAACCCCAACTTCCCGTTGCGTCATCGGGGAGGGAAAAATGGGTGGGAGTTGACAATAGGGGGGAAATTATTATGACTTTCCTTTTAATATCACACCCTGACCCGGCTGAACTCGGCCCTTCAGCAATCAGAGTGAGGATAATATTTTAATGTTTAATTTCCTGAAGCTCCGGATGAGGCGGATGACTCGAGAAATAAACCAAGAGAAGGAGAGTTGAGGTATTAAAAAACATATCGCTTAACGCTATCTAGAGTACGAGCACTTACCACAACCAGATAACTGTTTTAATGTGATGAATATTCATTAGTCAAGAAAAACCAGTAATATAATCCGTTTTTCAGTGTAATTTTTGTCGATACAAATAAAATTTCAACGACATTTTATAGCAAATTATTGAACAAGAAAATAGATAAATTGTAATATACCATATAAATTGTAATATATATTCAAACCAATTATGAACACAAATAAAACAAAACACTCGCTAAACTTTCGCTATCGTTTAGCGAATCCGACCGGTGCATCATCAAAACCGGTACAAGGAGTCCCCCTTATTGGACGCCCAACCTGGGTTAGGTCGGAACCACTTTCTCCGCAGATTTTTCCAAGTTTTTCCTGTTTATCGTACGCAACCGCATGCCTTCAGCGTGTCGCGTGTCCATTGCGGGTGGCTGGGTGGATGCTCGGGTGACTTCCCCGGCTGCTGCGAAATAAATCCACACACACACACACACACACCCACAGAAAGTACGCCCAGCTGGAACGAGGTTCCGGTTTGCCGTTTCATGCGCGGAATCGAAAGTGCAGCGATCGATCGCGATACTTTGCGGGACGATGTAAGCGACAACCTTTTCTCCACATGTGTGAAGTTGAATTAAAAGACGAGTCATGTTTTGATCCGGTTGGGGACGGAAACCCACCGAGATTGGAGCTGATCCGAGGAGGATTAGTATCCGAAACCAAATGTCACGATCAGGAAACATAAGACTTCGTTATCGTGACATGCAGCAATTGCTTTCTTCGATACATTGACCTTTCGTGCATTCAAATTTCCCTCAATTATCACTTTAAAACAACTCTTAAATACTTTCCCAATACCCCTACCGTCGCACCCTTACCCTTAGTGCAACCGCGGAAGTAAGCAAATATGTCCTCAAATATAGCAAACCACCGCTCGACGGTTCGACGTAAGCAGATTTCAGCAAACGGGCGGTTAAAATCGCAACCGTGCAAGGAAAAGCATCACCATGTTGGCCGACAACCCATTACGCACGGTGCTCATCGGAATGACACGAATCTCACGACGAAGACGGCGAAGACGATTACGCAACGTTGATCGATTATTATTGCCCAGCTCGAGCCTTTTGGGCCGAAGCAAACGAAAGAAAACCCCCACTTGGCCTGGCTTTAAAAGACCCTCTAAAAAGAAGATGGGGGCTCTTGGGCTGCCTGAAGGGGGAAAGCACATACTCAACAACCGTATGTGCGAAGAACCGGCAACCAAAACCCGCCATAAACGATCGCATTAGGTTTAAGTGTTTTCCGATCGTTTGCGGTTGGGTGAGTTTAAATCTGCCCGCCCCGCGCGTGGCCAACTCCAACGGGAAGAGGAACCCATTTCGAAGATGTCCAACCCGGGAGCGTCGGTGTCGATCGAGCCAAACTTTGAAGACCGCTGGACGGCCGTAGTGAATGCGGAAAATTGCGAACTAGCCTAAACAAACGCGGTCCACCTCGGTTGGAACCTCTCCGATTTTCACGCTCGCACACCTCACCCCCCCGGTGGGGGTTGGATTAGCTGGATGTTGGTGAAGTTTGCTTTAGCCGTACTCTGCGGAGTGCACCGCGGAAACCAACTTAGGGGGATCGTGAACGAAAAGGTCTGCTTGAAACGCTGAACGTAATCGGCATTGTTTGGTGGACGCATGCTCAGCGGGTGCTCCAGTCTTGGCTGCTTTCCCGAAGGGAAAAGCCGCCTACGGGGTGGATGCTTTTCTTATGATTGCATAAGCATTTTGTGGGCTTATATCAATTGCAAATTTGTGTTCGAGATGAGCTTTGGGCGGGAAAATTGTGTCAATAAAGTGTCCAACTTATAGCTCAACATCATCCATCGGTAAATAAAATAAACTGTACCGGCAGGTTTCTTTGTGTGTTCGTTTTTGCTTTCATAATAAACCGGGCGTTTTCTTAATTACTTATTCAATCAATTTATTTTGTACACATACAGTAGTTCAAATAATATATTGAGTATAACAAACGTTTTGCTGCTTTAAAAAACTGCTCGCTGTTGTTTTGTGTTCCTATTTTTCAGGTTTTTATTTAAATATCTCTATCGTTTTCATTCTATTTGAAATGTTATCATTTTATCATCAAAAGTCACTAAAAGACACAACCCAACCTTGCATTAGAAGCACTTTAATCTGCCAAAAAAGTGCAACGCAATGGCGTCTAGATTGGACGGCCCCGAAGATGCATCCCGCATGATGCATCAGCACCACCGGATGATGCAATCATAAACCATTTTTTTCCTGCCACTTTCTACACCAGCGATGCAGTTCCTGCTCTCCGTAGGCATCTAATGCAAAACTGCAATGCATTTCCGCGTGCCGGAAGAAGATTTCGAGCATCATTCTGCACCAAGCTCCCCCCACGTGTGAGAAACGAGCGCGATCTGTCTCGTGCCTGTCTGTACAATCATTTTATGCATTGTTTTCCAGCCCACCACCCACCGCCAAGGGTTGGTGGTTAGTGGTATGCAGCTGGGCGTAAGTATGGTGGAAGGTCCCGGAAACGCTGAAAACGCTTTAAAACCAACCAACCCAAGGTGGGCGTGAGGGAGAATCAAAGCTGGAACACCAACAAAAAGGAAAAAAAACCCCGGAACGCTAACACTCCCACTGGTTAAAAAGGGAAACTTGCCTTTCCTGCATCCCATTTCTACCACCTACCAGTTATGCACTTTCCCTGCAAGTGCTGCACTGTCGGTTGGTGCGCTTCCGCTGATGCTGGATGCATTGTCGGAGCACGTGTCGCCCGTTGGCGGGTGAGGAACCGGGTGTATGGTGGTTGGGGGCATTATAAACCACATAACCACCTTACTTCATATTCGCGCGTCGAGTACATATCCCCCATCGAGGGACGAGCATAATGAGGGGTTTTGTTTAACAAATACACCCTCGGTTGCATGGTGGGATGCAATGGGGAATATCTCGGTGGTTAAAAAATCCACACCCACTGACATTACTAAAACAAAACTGTCTTAAAAAATAAACAAAAGGGAATGGCAGTCATAAATGACCTTGTTGTTCTATGTTAAATGATATTGCAGAAACATAGACTCACTGATGTTTAAACGAAGACTTTAAAACTTATTATTATTGTGTTTCCCTCTCCCATTTACTCTGTTATTTGACGTTTATTTGAGCAGACATTGCACTATGCCAATAAATACTAATAAACTTTTATCCAAACAAAAGAAAAGCGTAAACCAACCGGAAATGGATCCTTTGGCGAAAATCTCCGCCGGCGTTACTGGTACCATTTTTCAAACCTTCCCGTTGGGGTTGAACAAAAAGCAATCACAAAACCTGTACATGAAACGTCAGCAAACGAAGGAAAAAAGGAAGACGAGAAAGGCGAAGGTGTCGGAAACGATTTCGGCAATAACATTGCCCTATTTTCATTCATGAAAAAGCGGTTCACACCGCAGCGTTCCGCTTCCGCCGACACATGGCCGTGACAAACGGTTATGGTGCATGAAGTTTATCATCTTCAGATGATGATATTTGTACAGCAGTTTTTAAGCACGTGTAAACTACCCGTCCGCAGCAGCGGAAGTCCCAGCACGAAGGAATCCCTTCCGTCGTTGCTTCCTTTCGAGGCTTTCTTTTGCTGTCCGACAGGGCCGAGAAGGAAGCGAATCCGAAGCATTCATTCTCAGTCCCAAAAACACACAAACATTTACCCCATCTCTCCATGTCCGTGGTTTGTGCCTTCCGAATCGGGGTTGAACAAACGGAAGCTGCCCATGTAAGGGGTAAGTCCATCATTATTATACGCTTCCCTTCCGCATTTGCCCATCTTACCTCGTTCCAGTACCTTTCAGAACGGTCTGAAATCTCTCCACGAGGCGAATTTAGCTTCCGGCCACCCCCAGGAAACAAGGAAAGTAGTTGCCTTTTTTATTTCTGAGAAGAAACCCCCTTCTTATCAGTCGACCGCACAAGCATCGGCCAAAAGGACCGTCGGTAGCCTGCAGTCGTTAAAATTTCATTATACACCTTTAAATGCTGGTCCCAAAACACACTCGCAAACGTTGGCCTACATCCTCCTTGGAGTTTCGCTGGTGCAGGAAAAAAGAAAACACCAACGACCCCCAGGCTGCGGTATATACGGGCGTGCGGTCGCATACGGTCGCCATTTTAATCGCTTACGTGGAAAACAGGCAACGACGTGGCAACGGCATCAGGCGGCAACGAAAATCACCACTAATGAAACATTGTGCACAGGACCGCGATGGCCCACTGACCGTGGTTAAGTCTGCACTTTCAATCCTTTCGTAGCAGACGGATCTGTGTTTGAAATTCATGCACCACACTTTACACTCTTCCGACAGAATACGAATCGATGGAAGGCTGGCTCTACCACGTGGGAGTCTCCACGTGCGCTCAGGAGTTGAATTTGCTACGGGGGTTGTTTTTCAAGTAATTTACACCACATATCTGTTGACATTATGTTTTGTTTAATTTGTAATATCACCGAAATAACTCATAAAAACACAACTAGTTTCATTTTATTAAATTTCGTTCATTTCATTGTGAAATTTAAGCTGTCTCGGATCGTATCGTTTTTTTTATTTTAGTCATTTTGGAACAACAACAGGTTTTTGAGAAAAGCTAGGACTCAACACAATGTATTTAAAAAAGTTATTTTAAATATACTCACCGCTAAACAGACAAAATAAGCTGGAGTAATAAGCTCTAACATAATTATTACCACCTTTCTAGTAACGGTGCCAAAAACAAATCCGACAGCATCACACGCTCTTTGCGGTGGATTCGAACGATGGATACCTAACCTACCACAACACGCTCAGGCAGACCGGAAAAGCCTAACACCGTGCGTCGACGCGAGCCCTCCGGATGATTTAAATGAACCTTTCCACGAATTGCGAGCACTGCATCAGACTTAACTTTTGCTTTCATCCCAGCATCCAATTCGCACCAGCCGAAGAGTGTTGGGTTACGGCTTACTTCCACAAAACATCATGGCGTGGAAATAATTGCCTGAAGTTTTGCGCTGCGCCAATAACCGTTACATAAGCCGGATGAAAGCCAACTCTTTGGGAAATAAACTTGAACGAAAATATTTGCATACTACGCAGAAGAAACACACTGCACTGTTTAATTGGAGCATACTAACAAATAATTCAACGATCTTTTCTATCCGCTGACGTCAAGTACATTGTTTGTTATTTTGAAGCGTAGGATGCATTTAACTTCTTTTAGCAACTGGGCCACTTTTGACTCTACTAACTTGAAACTAAATCCGTCTGCAGCTTCCGGCAGACTGCATTGTAGTAAGATAACTTCGATGCACTTTCCATTAAAAATGACAGCTGCCCTGGGCATTTGATTGTTATTTCCATATAGCCGTCAGTAGTGCTGGATGGCGCTACCAGTTTGATTAATGGCTATTTTTCCCCACACACACAAAAAACAACCAACAGTAGCACTCCAGCTCCAGCTGGAAAATAAAAATGTTACACTCATCGTGAAACAACAGCGTCAGTTGCTGGCGAGCGAAATGTGCTTTTCTTGTCCTATTCCTTTTCCGCCCGATTGCTCCAGGTCAGTTCGTGCATTAAATTAAATTTGGAACTCGGCTGGAATGGTGTATGGATTTTCGCTGTGTATTTACAAACGGTTTACAGCACTCCAACGGAAGGCAAGATAGAACGAGTGAGTGTACGTTCGAAGGACGAAGGAAAGCGGTGCGAAAATAATCAATATCGTTTTCAGAAAACTCTATCGTTGGTTGGTTATTTAGGCAAATGGTTTTACATTCCAATAAATAACGTTTAAGAAGGGAATGTTTTATACACAATGTTTTTAAATATGTGAATTCGTGTTGGGGTGGATTAAGGGTTTAGAAGGCAAATTTAGTAAAATTTCATTCAAATGCCAAAGTCCACCCAGGAAATAAGGCTTTAAAAAATCATGGAAAAGGGCCATTTAAATGTTTTATTTCAAAACCCCTTTCCTACTTCCTGGGGCAATTTTTCCCTCGCGGTGATTCACTTTTCTTGCTCTTGCCTGCCCAACCGACTCTGAAGTGCGAAGCCAGACAGCCACGATGGACGTTTTAAATTTGAATAATTGATTTATCTCCAATTTTCTCTGCGTTTCCTAATTTGTTAACTTTACACTTGCGTTCAGCTGGCCAAACCACTTCGGTGCCCTTATCAAAACCAAAGGTTCCGCTTTCTCTGGCTGCCCCGGGAAAAAGGGCCTATGTCGGCCGGTGATACCCGCATATTTTCGACCCGAGTGTTTGTGTGTGTGTGTGTGACATGCCAAAGAAAACTTTTAATCTGCACCAGAAAGATCCGATGGACACGTGGATGTATATTTAATTTGAATACCAAAACAGTCAACTTCATGCCAGGGATGCGATGAGGTGACAATTTGCAGATTGGCCTCAATTCTCAACCCCGACCACAATGAAGAAACGCTGTCGTTTAATTTTCATTCCCAAATCACAACTTTGAAAACCAAATATTCATATGTTTGCAGAAAATTCAACTGTAATGATTGAAAGGTACGTCACGTCTGTCGTGAACATCTTTCGGCTAAAAACTAAATATGAATTTAAAGTCAAAATGAAATTCACTAAACCTCCCTGCTTCCGATTCATTCGACCACCATGGAAGCAAATTTCATGGCACATTAGCAGCATCGCCTTCCATCTTGAATTCAGTTGGTAATGAATATTTCAAGCACCTGCCGGCACGCGAATGATGTCTCAACCGTTTCCTCTTTCCTTTTTCTCTCGTTTGCACCCCGGCCGGGGCTTTATCGTTTTCTTTCGCGCGGGTCAAGGGAGCAAGTGGCCGCCCGAGATGACCAATTTCCCACCACAGTTAATTGGCCATCTAGCGGCAGGCGTGACTGAAATTTACTGATAAGTGAATCGCTGAAGCGCGCTCATATCATCGTGTGTCGAATGGTTTTTCACACATTCGTTAGCAGATCCATGTCCATTTGCCGGCGAAACATTTCTGTGTCTATGGCGTCTCGCTTTCCAAGTTGCACCTACGACCTACGGCGGACCGAATCACTTAATTCGCAGTGTTTAACAAGCGGAAAAATCAACAGCTTTTAAGAAAGAAACTTGAGAAAGGTGAAGCTCGAATGAGAAATAATCTATCTCATAGAAGGGATGATATGATTTACTTATATTCTTCCAGTAAAATATAATAAATTATCAATTATCCAAATTATCAATTATCCAAATGAGAAAATCTTAGATTAATCCCATGAAATATAATTTCTTCGTCAAATATACAACTCACTCTGCAGACGCACGTGACTGTTAGCACAGTGAAAGCTATTTCCCGGCGAGAAATACCCCGCAGGGCGACAGTTTTCCGCTTCTCGTGAGCCGACGCAAATATTAAACACCACAACAGCACGGAGCTCCCAAAAAGAAAGGAAACGATTATCGCGTGCCGTATTACCTAACAGGTGTACTTACAATGAAACATTCATTAGCAAACGAAAGGGGAAAAAAGACAAATGAAATAATCAAAGGGAAGGTTTACTTTAAATTGGATCACAAGTTGGTCGCTCAAAATCTGTTCCGTCTGTAATCCAGCCTTCCTTTCCTCCTCCAGTGGAACGCAAAGAGCTGACAACTCAGAAACCCCCCCCCCCCCCCCCCCTGGCGGCAACAGTTTCACTTTCAACCATTTTGCCAACGAAAGTAGTTGATATTGTCTCCCCACCGGACGACCTGCTGGTGGCTAATAGGAGAGTCCCCGTTTCCGGAGCCACCCCAAAGGGAACGGAGAGCACGACGCAACTGTTAGTGACACTTGGTCGCGAACATCTTGGCGATCTCCTATGGCGGCAAAATGCCTACGACTGACCACGCGGCAAACAACGAACACCGATGGCAAATAAAAAGAAAACAACAAGTGCGAGATGCGTGAGATTTCCTTTCTATGGACAGGCGGCCAACGACCTTCGGATCATTAGCGGTCTTGATCTTGTTTTCTGCTTTATGGCGCGGCTCGCGGGGTCTTGTTTTCACGTTTTCACTCTCGGCGGCTTTTCATCCGGGGACGACACCAACGAAGCCGGCACGCGAGACCCACCAGGAACTGGTTCCAGCAGAAGTCAAGGTGTTGAACGTGTTTGTCTTCTATCAATGCGATTCCGCGGAGGGCCATTAGCTAGCAAACTTCCATAACTAGGCCATCAGGCAGGTTTAGTTTTCTTCAATTTAATTGAAAATAGTTTACTTATCGACTGATGATACAAAAAGTTACATGATTAGGTCATAGAGCAAAATATTGCATTGGGATCGGGATAAATAAAAACGGGATATATGGTAAAATAGAACAGCAAAAAGCGTTAATTACTTTATTTAAAGCATTTATTAGATAATAATCAAGAAGAAAAACGTGTCCACAAACATAAGCGTAGAGAAAAGAAAGACTAATTTAATTATACCATTTTTTTCTATTGATTAATTCAAATTGCTTAATTAATTACCCTAGCAGACTGTTCCAATCATTATCCCTTTTTATTCAATCCCTTATTACCTTTTTTTCAACCAATATGTTAGTATTTAGGCATGTTTGTGAGTATAGGCCAAAACTACGTAATCGTTTTTTATGAAATAAAATCAAGCATTCTCTAGCATGATCTTACATCATCTTTAAGCCACTGTTATATACAACAGGCTGGTGAAATACCATACTATCAATTGCACAACTCTCAACATCTCTAAAACGGATATATGAACTTTACATCCTTCCACAATCGCAATCAATAAATGATTTCATTGGACCTGAGCCATCTTCCAATATAATTTCAGACGCTTTGGGGCAGTTTAAATTGCGATCTTTCGAGCCGCCCGCGGTTTTTTTATCTCCGCTGACGATCAAAGAAAATTCAACGGAGAAATTGATGCGTCGTTCGGTATATCACGCTTCACATTGGCTTTTCTTCTTTCGCTCACCCATTGACTGTATCATTCCCTTCCTTCGGTCTTTTATTACAACCAGAGGGTACCTTTAAACCATAAACCAAAAACTGTATACCGATCGAAAGCGCCAACGGTTGTATAGGCTATGGCAGCTAATTGCTAATCTGTCTCCAAGTCGTTGCTTTCTTTAGCCGAGCTTCGCAAACAACAGGCACAAAAGCTTCTATTGGTTTTTCCTACCGTCAATCAATTGTAAAGCAAAATGGGAACTGTTTTTATTTATTTCTTTTCTTATTCAAACAGACACTCCCAGCGAACCCCATCGGAACCGATCATCAACGAAATCGTAATGTCTCGCAAGATCTTAAACTAATGAAAGTGAAACCGTACCATCTTTCATGCTTTTTTTTCCTAATTTTGTTTGTTAGCGCTTCACAGTTGTAGTATTTTTCTTCAAATCACCAGACATTAATTAAGAGCTATAAAAGTTCGGTCAATAGCATTGAAAGTTATATATATATAATTGCAGTCTCACCGGTTGTTTGTACTTTCGTACAGAAACTTTTTTGAATGGATTAAGTTCGTACAGAAACTTTTTTGAATGGATAGTCTGTATAGTTGCGTAAGTTATTAAATTTAGAAAAAAATAATGATAAAAAGGTTCGCAGTGATTTCTTCGGATAATTTCAGATACGTTTAAGCAGTTCATTTACGATACCAAGCTTTTTATTACGTCACGCCAAGTTGAAATATTCTAAAACTATTGGGATCTTTAAAATTGATGTTGATATTTGTTACTTGCTTTTCGCGCATTACGATACTTTACACTTAATAGACCCTTTACGTATCGCTCTTCCAAAGCTTTATAGTTTTATCATTCTCGAGCGCGGCGGAGGCAATAATATTCTCCGTCGGGTGGCACGCAGTACACAGCACCGTGTCGGTATGGCCCTGGAGCGTCTGCACAATCTCCTTGCTCTGCAGGTTCCAGATGTACACCATATTGTCCTCACTTCCCGACACGATCCACTTGCCGCCGGTGACGGAAAAGTTGGCGAAAATGCAGTACTTCTCGTTCCGATGCCCGGTGTACGTCTTCAGACACTTGCCCTTCGAGTAGTCCCAAAGCTTGAGCGTGTTGTCGAGCGTGGCTGCCAGGATATACTTCCCGTTGGGCGAGAACTTTACGAACGAAACCGGTGGATTGTCGTCGTCGATCAGCGTCTTCAGACACTGGCCGCTGGCCGTGTCCCAAATTCGGCAAAGCCCATCATAGCTGGACGAAACGATCAGCGAACCATCGCGATTGAAATGAACCGCCGAAACCGGATCGGAATGGGCCGGTAGCGTTTTCAAGCACTTGCCCGTCCGGACGTCCCAGATGCGTACCGATTCGTCAAAGCTCCCGGATACGATCAAATTACTCTGCGGATTGAAGTTACAGCAGAACACGTAGTTGGTGTGCCCTTTGAGCGTCTTGAGACATTTGCCCGAGCTGAGCTCCCAAATTTTCAGCGTCTTATCATCACTAGCCGTCACTAGCAATCTGCTATCGCTCGACCAAGCAACATCACTGATCCCGAGCTTGTGGCCGGAGATCGTTTTCTCAAACTTGCCATCGTACGCACCCCAGATTTTGATCAGTTTATCGGCAGCTGTGGAGATATGGAAACACTTGATTTCAAAACGAACAACACCGGAACAATTCGATTCTACTTACACGAGCTTGCCAGCCATTCCCCGTTAGGGCTGAACTTAACTGCCGACACCGCCTTCGTGTGGCCGGCGAGAGTAAATTTTAGCGTATAGTTTGGTTTCTTTTGAAAGAACATAAGAAAACATTTCATTTATAAATCAAATTCAGCTGACCTTACACGGCATCATCATATTCTTACCACTGATAGCGACTGCCGGTTTTGGCTGGAAGGTGTATGCTGGCTTTGTGAAGGCGGAGGGGCATTTTGTATTGGAGTTGGTATGTGGATCGGGTGGCCACCGTGGCCCACGGGCCCACCGAGAGGAACCATGCCTGAGTACAGTCTCGAGCCTGGAAAGACCAACGAGGGTCGACTGTTTACGCTATTTTCGGTCACACAGCTTCTAACCCCCCGGGGAGAAGTTCAACCAGACGATGGTTGTCGATGAAGCGTCGGACTAGTCAAACTGCACGGGCTATTGGTAAAAATGCACTATCACTATGTGTGCACTCTTCGATTGCAATTTTTTCGATACTTTTTGGAAGTTTCTACGATAGCACACCAAAACTACACTATCCAAACATTTATTCACAAACAAAAGTCGCGTCTTTTTGTGAAGTAGTGTTGGCAAAATCAGGATTCGGAAGACCCGAAGATTCAATCTCTTGGCGGGTTCTAAAGGATTGGATCCGATTTGACGGATTCCGACCAGATTTGATCCGTTGGGGTATGAATCAAATGATTCTGATTTCATTTGATTCAGACTATATCCTAATTTATTTGGATTTGATGTGACTTGATGCAGGCACGCGGTGAATTGTTCGAAATCGGAGATCTGAATCTCAAACCGTATTTAAATCGAAAGATTCGATTCCATGCAGGGATTGGTTTTCCCACCACTAACGTTGATTTGTTTTTAGTACTAACGTTCATAGAACAAGATGTCAAAGCGTGTTCTAAAACATGACGATTGATGTTTATTTACAAAATATCAAATAAAAAATGCAATCACTTGTATAAAAAGTTAAAAACCAATTGTGTAACTTATTAATTTCTTGCTAAGACAAATTATACGCTTCCTTGGGCTTTGTAATTCCTTTTTTATTTACATAGCGCTTGTAACAATTGCTGCAATCTACGGTGTTGACCAGAACAGGATGATGGAAATTCGCCAGTTGTGAAGGATGGTTTTGTTTCACAGGCCTAGGCGGCTTTCAATTAAATTGTTCGTATTTGAACGAATTCCTCACTGCACCCACTGCCGCTCCGATTTTACGCTTTACTTCTGTTCGAACGTGTAGTGTTTCTTTCCTTCGTTCGGGTATTGTTTGGCGAGCACCGGTCGGAACATCTTGTAGTTTTCGAGCCAGTAGTACAGCACAAAGCAGCCAGTCATAACGCCCAAAAACGCCATCCAGTAGGTTTTCACCGGGTAGCGTGTCGGCTCTGCCGTACCATATCGATCCTCGGACCAGAAATCGGTTTCTGCATGAAGCTGAAAGAAAAACATACGTTCGAATTATCAAAAGTGACACAATTGGAAAATTAATCTGAAACTTACTGTATCGTGTAGATTTCTCTTCAGTTCCGGAAAATCGTATGGATAGTAGGGATCGCGAGCTTCCACTGGTACATCCGGAAGTTTAGGATAATCACCATAGCCGAGGCCATCGTCTGGATACGGCTGATACTCCGCTGGTACTAGTCCATACTTTTTAGCAGCTGCTTCGCGATCCTTTTCAGATTCCGGGAACTTGCCGGGCTTGAAGTCTTTATTCCAGCCATCTGCAATGTTGATAATAGGCAAACATTTAACTACAATTAATCCTTTGCTACCAAACCACCGAAACCGAAGAGAACGTAAACAAAACGGTGGAGTTCTGCTGCGCCACCAATGACAGCTTCTTCGTCGTCTGGTTCTTCCAGAAAGTTACGTAAAAACCGTGCAGCAAAAACACCGCAATGAACAGCGAAACACGGCAGTTTTCGGCATATTTGGATCGGCACTTCTTAACACTTACGGTTTCGGACGCTCATATACAGGAGCGCCGGGTTTCGATTTGTAATTTGAGCAGCAAATTTGATTCCCTTGATCAATGCTGCCATCTTCGAGGGAGCACTTGGTTGTCTTTTCCGCAGGCAAAGAAAACCTCGAAAACTTCAGGTAAAACCATGTGAAGTGATTTGACTTTTAACCGCACGACCAAGGTAGTTAAGGTAAAGTAAATTGCTCTTCACCAACGGTTTTGAAGCTTCGTTCTACTAGCCTTGGGCTACACGAAGCGCAAACTCGAACTGTCACGAAGTTCGTGACATACGTTTACCCGACGCGGGACGACGAGGACGTGTTGTGTGGCCGTGCGGAGTCCTTGCGCATCCTGTCGGTGGAAAAGCTGTTTCAGCTAAATTGAAGTGTGTATCGAAATGAGCAGTGCGACTTAACGTTGTGTATCCCAATAACATTCATAAGGATGCGTAAAACTCTTGCTTGTGCCTAAATGTGTGCATGTGGCGTACATGCAAAATTAAAGTGTTTGTCCTGAATTAACCCGGTGGAGTGTGTGGTAAAAGATAAATCAACAAAGAAAACAAACCAGTGACGCTTGGTTTGTGACTAACGCTTTCTTCCATTGCATCGAGCAACTGGACGAAAAAAATTGCGTTTTTCGTTGCAATCAGCCGTCTCGTCCTCATCGCTGTTGACGAACGGCGGTCTTTGGCCGAACGTGCCAAGTGATATTTAGCATCGAAGTGAAAAGCAAATTCCCGCACCAACATGATTTCGAACTACACGGAACTCTTTCTCATCTGTGCCATCATCCTGATGCCAATTTTCTACGAAACTTCGAGCCGCTTTCGGTACTACTTCAAATTTGTCGTCTACTATGGTGTGGTAATACTGAACTCCTTCATACTGATTCCCGTCTTCTGCCTGAGGCCGTGTAATGTACGGAACCTGGTGTAAGTACACGCGCAAACGAATCACTACTTTTAGGTTCTGGCAGGATTTCCTTTTTTTGTTGCGTTCGGGGACACAACAGTCGCCTTTCCCACAGCACCTGGTGAATAAATGTCAAGTTTGTCTCCCCGAGATTTTCACCCTCCCCCTCATTTAATGTTTTCCACGCTTTCCTCGCTCTCGCATGAAGGGGGCTCGACGGATCGTCAATAATATGACGCAGCACACCACCTACTAAGCAGGACAGTGAGTGAAGTGGCCGTCTGTGGAGTTACAATAATCGATATTCTGCTGGAGCGAAACAAGTGCTCATAATAAAAGTTTCTCGGGGTTTCTACATTGCCCAAGCAAGCAAGGAAACGCTCTCGACACATTACCTGTCCATGTAAAAAGTAGGCTTGGACGCAATACGCAAACACATTTTCCTAGCGTTCCCCAATCAGCTGTGGGTAACAATGTTCTTCCACACGTCGGCACATTAGAAAATTCTCATTTGAAGTAGGCAATGGACTATTTTTCCTTTCAAGAAACATTATCGATTAAACTTTCTGGTGTAGGAAAAGGCTTTCCCTCCATGGCATGCATCATCGAACGTCTTGAGACTGTCCTTACTAGCCTTGAGATATTTTTATAGTTCTGGCTAGCTTCTAGCTTTGGCATTTACTTTCTTTTTGTTTTAGTTTTGAAAGGTTGATTTTTATATCAGGAATAAGAACCTTGATCTTTATTCAAACACAAAATCAATAGTTGCAATGCTTACATAGTACCTTTTCTAGAAAACACTCGGCTAAAGACATTAATTTGTTGTGGCTGTTAACATCCAGGGTGTGTGTTTTCATGAACATTCTACCAAATGATAGAAAACAGGCTCAATTAGGTTAACATGTTTTAATTCCTGCTCTGGTTTGAGAGTACAAGACCATACACCGAGTGTTTGTCGAGACTTACCACAAATGTTTACACTAATGCCGGCGAGTTGGAGTTTATATATCGCGGAAAGGGAAGAACAAACCGTCGGTTTCTTGCGTGTTGCTACGGTTTACGGACGTACGCAGTCATCCGGCATTGAATGGAATGCGGTGCGGTAAAGAAGGCTATGCGTTTCAACGGTCACAAAAACCTTGTTCTCCCTAAAGTCTCTATGCATTTCCGAATAGCCTTGCAGTTTTGTTCAATGTCATATAGAATCCGGCCAATCGTACATTGCTGACCATTACCGTTCGATGGCCTTCGAACGGAAGTTTTAGATCAAACAAACGGAAATAGAGAGAAGGTACAGATCACGTTGCGGTGTCGGTGATATAATGTACCTGTTCGTTTATCTCCGTGCTCGCGGCCTGCTGCGACCAACATCTTATCATCATCTGCAAACGGGGACCGCACGGGAACGCAATGAATCAGCTTATTGGTACATCCGGGGGAGAACTGGCAGAAGAAGCTATCGGTAGACGGTAAAAAAAGAAGGCACTTGGGGAAATGATAAACGTATGCTCGACTCCCCATGGAGTGTTTATAGTGTGCCCTCCTTGCACATTGTATCGATGCGTCGCGATATTACAATCTTATGGGTACTCCATGGTCACCGCTTGCCTAGCAGACCATCGGGTTTAGTTATCAAAACGGTTCTCCCCCGTATTGGTTCAAGATAGGACGGTGGTGGTTTTCTAAGGAAAAAAAAAGAAAATGAACGAGATGCTATGCGGTGAGATGCGTGGAATTTTATTAAGAATTAAATAACGTGTATTTTATCTTTTTCTTATAAAAACTGATATTTTGAAAATATGACACTTTTTTAGCAAATGAAATTAATCTCACATTCCCATCAATGCGCGTAAAACGTACAATTGGGGATAAAAAACCCACGACGTAAGCATTTCATTCATTCAGTCAGTCTGTTTGTCTGCGCACACCAGATCACGTTGCCGAGAGCATTGCCTACTGAATCATGTGCAATTTCACTCCCAAACCACCGACGACCTCCGTCCCGGAGCGATGCTTCCGTTCGGACGCGGGACGTGTGCTCCTTGCTTTCGTTCTGATACCAAATGTTTTTTTTTATACTCCCAGCCAAAGCGCGCCCCTCGCGAAGCCGCACACGCGGTGAGGATCGTTACGCATCACGATCGCGCGCGCTCTTTTGCTCCCCAATGACAGCGTGGCGCGTTTGCTACTCGCGGACTCGCGGGAAAAAAGGCGCGATCTTCAACCGTACGGGAACACCGTTTGTGTTGGGGGGGTGTGTTTACTCAATTCAGTTCAATTAGGCCTCAAGTACCGCGGTGCACCGATCTTGCCGTTTGCTGATAACGAACGTCTCCCGCCGCCATGATGATGGGCGTCGTGTTGGAGCGAAGAAAGGAGGAAACCCTTGTCGGTGGAATTCACGAAGACTGACGAAGCTGTCGTTGAGATCATACTTTAATCCTTCCCCATAGGGCCCACCATAAAACCTCTCAACAATCTTACATGCAATTGGAAACGTGTCGTTCTCTCGGCTTAAAGGGAAACGTTTGCGGCGGACGTTAAAATAAAACATATGGGAATTGTGTTTAATTTTGCTGGTGAATCTGACAAACTAACTTGCACTGTGCCCCGTCCGTCTAGGTCATAGACTGACTATGTGTCCACAAACACAGAGAGTATTTTATTTTTTGTTGAGAAAATCATGCCGTAGCCAACCCATATGGGTTGGCATCATCATAATAAAACCTTCGCTCTGCCAAGGTTAATGTGGAGAAATTATGTACCATGGCAAAAAAGGTATAAACACGCTTGAAAAAATGCACACACTGCACAACGCAGGTCATAATGCTGTAATTGTATGTCAAGGCCATGTTTTGGTATAAACTCAGTAAGTTTATGTCCTAATTCGTCTAATTAGTAGAAAGCAATTTGTTTCGAAGCAAGCAGCTTACTCAATTCTCTTTGAGATACACGTGAAGTATTTCCCCAAATACACTTATTAGATAAAATAGAATTACTTGTAATACATCTACCAAAAATATCACTTCTCCCACTTAGAAACCAAATGCACTGCAACACAATTCTATTTCCACAATCAGCAACATCGGACTGCGATAAAATGCATTTGCGTCAGATGGCATTCCTTGGCCTCAGCGGGGGGACAACCACCGCCTAAATCTGGAATCTGCACGCGACGCATTATCGATGGCTTATCGTGTCTTAAAATGCAATCTCCAAAACCAAACCCCCAATGCACTTTAATCTGTCTGCGGCCAAACTGGAGGGCCGCTTTCTAGACCGCAACGCCAATGGATCGCATTGGAATCCATTCCATCTGAAAGTATTGGCGTCAGAGCACCCCGTCAAAGACGGAGCAGAATAAAATAATCCCACCAATCGAACCGACGAAGAAGAAACAACGTGATAAGGATGTTTGGGATAACGGAGATATCGTAATCGGTTGCGGTCGACGGTACTGAAAAATGGAACCGTTGTTGTTGTGCGCCCTACTGTCCACCCCCTCCCTGCGGACGTATTCGCTCGGCCACGGACTCTGGACCTTAGAACTACTCGTCATCTCGACCAGAAGGAGGTTTGGTATTTTTATGATCCCCGCAATTGAATGAGTTTTCCCTGCATGAAAATTGTCAAAATAAACTGACCAAAGGTTAAGCAGTAAAATTGACGTAGCGACCGCGTTGCGAAATTCCGTCCGCAAAACCGATAGTGCTAAAGGCATCCGTTTGAACTGCTTAACTCTATCTCTAATCCACGCACGTTTCTAAACTGGAGACGTAGGAACCGCTTTGATTTAGGCCAAAGTATTTGTGTGTAAAAAAAAAAGACGTATGACACGCTACCCTCGTGGCTTATCAGCGAGATTTGTTTGACCGGAAACCCCCCTGAAAATGGGACTCATCGCCAGCGAGCGTCTAGCTACGGCGGACATCATACAGACGCTTCTCGAAGCATTCCATACGACCCTCACCATGGGGTTCATTGAGACCTTGTTTCCTTTGGCTTCGAATAATCTCATGCGAAAGCTTACCGAAACGATGCTATTACGGTATCCACATTTGGATACGCAGCCTAATGGCTGATGTGTATTAAATCGCGAATACCTTTGCGGAATCCACTCCTCCCGCTTCTGACCGGAGCACGTTTGTCGGAACACGCCGGTAGTAAAGTGGTAATAAAAATGGTCCAAAATTAAATCCACATTAATGATGCATTATCACTTGTTTGGTAACGCACTACGAGGCGCACGGAAAAAGAAACGTTACCGATAACGATGTGAAACACGATAAAGACGGTGAGATAATAAGTTAAGATTGGTTATCGAAAGATTAACTAAGCGCATTTTTTTTTAAAGCACAATAATACGTTTTGGCAAAGTACAACCACATCGAGACCTTGGTTCTGACAATTAGCGTTAATTGAACGATTAGAATTATCGCACCGTGACACGAAAAATACGCATGGGGAACAACCGTGCGGGTCCTCGCATCACTTGTATGACCCGCTTTCAAACACCTACTCTGATCAACCGTCTCTGATCGTGTACGCGACTACCACCGTAATTTGCCGGTCCTGGGTCAAGGTAGGCTTCCGACTAGTAGCCGGTTTACTGAGATTTTTAATTATCTGCCGATGTTCTAGAGGTCCGTTTTTTTCGATCGGAGGTACATTTTAGTGTCTCAATACATGATCAAAGCAGGCTGATCATACTTTACGCAGTTTCGACAGTGCGTAGTAGGCGCTACGGAGTCAAATTTATTCCAATCTGCTGCAGCACTGCACCCCCAATGCCATTGGCGATGCTGGCAGGATTATAAACATGTAAACACACGTGCTTGGCCAAGATAACCCTGGCCTGGCCGGTATACGCTGTCAACAAGTTGTCAGTGCGTGCACTTGGACCGCAGCTCGCCATGTAGAGGGGTTTTGTTTAACCGATTGGCCATTGACCGCTTCCCTTATTAGGGAAACGATTGACGTTCTGAGCTGTTCGAGAACTTGCTACTGATAGATTTAAAAACGGACACTTTAATTATTTTTTCGTGTTTAAACTTTAAATGAAACACCATCGACGTAAACTGATTGATCGTCTACTTTGAGCTGTTTAAATAAATGGTTTAGTATTAAACGTTGCGATTTACTTATTTTCGTTCTCCCTCTCTCTCTCTAGGCTAGCTAGCAAATTCTGCCGAGTCGTGTCACCGATCATCAGCATGAAATGGGAAGTCCGTGGTGCGGAACATATGGGCGCCGACAGGGCGATGGTGATGGTGGCGAACCATCAAAGTTCATTGGACATATTGGGTAAGTGCGACGAGAACCGCCGAACCACATGTTAGACCCACATGTATTGACTTTTTCCCGCCTTGACCCGTTGTAGGAATGTTTGATTTCTGGCACCTGATGGACAAATGTACGGTGATCGCAAAGCGGGAGCTTTTCTTCGCCTGGCCGTTCGGGCTGGCCGCCTGGCTGTCCGGGCTGATCTTCATCGATCGCCGGCACACCCAGCGCGCCCAAACTTCCATGAACGAGTCGACCGATATGCTCATCCAGAAGCGCACCAAACTGTGGGTCTTTCCGGAAGGGACGCGTCGCACCACGAACGAAATACATCCCTTCAAGAAGGGTGCCTTCCACGTGGCGGTCCGGGCGCAGTTACCGATCCTGCCGGTCGTTTATAGCTCGTACCACACGTTCCTGGACGATCGGAGCAAAGTGATGAACCCGGGGCACGTGATCGTGACTGCGCTACCGGCGATCGAAACGAAAGGACTCACGAGCGATGACATACCGGAGCTGATCGAACGAACGCGCAACGCCATGATCGACACGTTCAAAGCTACTACAAAGGAGGTTGAGAATCGATTCAACTTGAGCGGTCACGCAAGTCCACCGCGGCTTACGGACACCGTGCCATCGATGGTAACTCAAAAGAAGTCCAACAGAGGGTCGGAAACCACCGTCCCCCGGCAGGAATCGGCAAATCTCATCGAACCGGGTGCGCGAAAGATCGGTTCACTGCTCGGTGGAGACGAGTCGCCCATCAAGGAACCGACCGCGTACCGACGGAAGGATGTCCAACGAGACTAGTGAGCGCTCCCGTGGACGCTCGCTTCTTCGTGCCATTAAAATAAGCCTGGCTAATTGGCATGGCCGGATTTTAAAAAGGAAGTGATTTAGCGCATGTGTCAATTTCCGTTATTTTATATTTTAATTATGATTTCTATTCAAGGAGTGACGCCAGCCGTCGCGCTTTTTACGGGGTGAAATGAGATTGAACAAAAAAACAAAAGATAGCTAAACACAAAGCATTTTCCAAAGGGTTTCATTTTTAATTTGTTTTCTATTGAAAATTCGTTTAGGCTTTAATGTGAAAGGAGTTCGCACACTACACACGCGCGCGTGTGTTAAAGATGTGCTCATTTGTAACATACTTTATTGAGTTTATCATTTTGAAAGCGATCAAAACGGAACGGCAGCCAAAGGTGCTATGTTAGATGTCGATAGGATAGTACGTTCACGGAAAGTGGTTAATACCTACAATTGATCTCGGTGGAAGAATGATCGTCGCCGTTGGCCTAAGAAAATGGCGAAAGGCAGCACGTTTCGCAGTAAGACTCACTAGAGCACGTGTTGAAAAACGTACCCTCTCTTTTCCGTATCCATTCCGGTTAGGTATTTCGATCTGTGAGATGAAAAAAATGGTTGAACGAGCAAAACTGAAAAGAAGGAAACCAGCAATCTAACACAACAATGTTTATATAAATGTTCCATCAGTGCTGTACACAACGACGCTTCACATTACGTCACGTCAGTATAATGTACTTGTAACCCGTACGCTTATGAATTAATATGAGCAGGTTTTCCTAAACTCTATTGTTTTTCTCTTCTTACAATCACTCCACAGTCCCGTCCACACACTACTGCTAGGGATAAAAAAAAAACACATGTATAAAAGAAGTTAACGGTGAACAGTATGATTTGTGTTAATAATATTCATTCCACCATTTTATTATTTTTTGTTTTTTTTTTCTGTTTTGTACATTATGTTGATACGCAATCGTAACGGCCTGGGATATATATATATATCGATAATAAACAACAATGCATAAAAATTTATCTAATCATCACGTCGTCCTTCGTCGTCAAAATCGAAAGAACGATTTCAGTTGGTTCGTTATCGAGATCGATCTTTAATCCAGATTCTGAAATTGGCGTGTCGTCAGAGACTAGTTCATTCTTGTTCAACAGTGTTAATAGTTCATAAGAAGATTAAGTAAGTCATTTGCAAATAAAGAAAGTGTTCGTTCAAAAAAGAGACATTTGATAAAAAAAGAAAAAAATAAAGAAATGGCTAGAAACAATCGACCTCATTTAGACGGTCTCTTGCTAGAACCGAGCGGGGGGAATGTATCAATCATCCATATGCCTTTGCCACGACCCGCACTCACCGGTTTAGAAGTAGTCGCGCAGGGATTAGCGTTCATCAGACGCCTAGTCCCTCGACCGCAACTACTTGCTACCGGTCGATCAGCAGAAGCCAGATCAGAACCTTTCGTTGTCTCCCACGGGTTACTTTTCGGAACGTCGCTGACACTTGCGCTTGCACTCACACACGTAATACGACTCATATTGTGGTCAAATGCATCGCTGACCGGCGTAGCAAATGAAAGGTTGTTCATTGCTATGGACAGGGTAGCATCAGCGTGCTCGGTGTCGGCATTCTCTGGCAGATGCTTTCCAGGCTCCATCGGTATGCGCAGATCCGTGCAGCAACTATCGGAGATAACGAACGCCCAGCGGATGCATTGGGAAAGGGCACAATATTTCCCATCTCCAATTCCCTCGTGGAAATCGCAGCTGATTTTGGGTGTATAATCATACACATCCTTCATGATTAAAATCTGTAACGCGTGCATCGTAGGAATGGGTCGATTTGCTTCATTCAGCATTTTTACAGACTGCTTCTTCAGGAGGTAGAACAACTCCTTCAACGAACAGACGAGCACTTCCGGGTTTTCAGGATCGTCATCCACAATTTTCGATAGCATTTGTTCTACCTTCGCCAGGTCATCCGAATTGGTGAACACTAGCGGCATTTCTCCTGCATTTTTGCCCATAAATTCTCGGAACTTGTTTGCAATCGTCTCGTAATTCTGCTCGCCGAGGGCATTCGGCGGAATCGGAAGCTTGTGGTGCATTTCTGAGTGTGCTTGCGCCGCATACGCATACCCTAGCGGGAGACTGCCAGGGTTGATGAGCGTATGGAACCTATCCATAACACCCTCTTTCAAACAGTAGCGGATGGCAGCTAACTCGGCGGGAACAAACGTTCCCTCAGACACCTCACAAAAGTATCCCATGGAAACGAAAACCAGTTCCAGCGTGTCCAGCGCTGTAAGATACAAAAATACGAGTGTTAAAATCAATGCCAAACTACGCATTCTCATTACACTAGCCGTGCTTACAGTTGTTCTTAGCGGCGTTTTCAACCATTGAGGCCATGCTATCGCGGATAAGTTTGCCTTTCTCCTCAAGGAAGTGTTTTTCTTGTGCCACCGTTGAATAAGGTGTGCCAACGCCGGTTAACTTGTCCTCACATGCTCGAGCCTGCAATTTCGCAACCTTTGCTTGTTCCACGTAAGGTGCACGCTGCTTGGTATCCATTTTCTACGATAAGAAACAATTTCACAACTATCAGGCCGAACACATTAGTCGCAGTAGATCAAAACTTACCTCCCATTGTTTGCCAGCATAGTCTTTAACTTCTTCCATTCCGCGAAATTTTCGACCTTTCGCTTCTTCTCGATTTCTAATTTCGAGCATGAACATGAGGAACGGATTTGGTGGATTTTTTTTAGGCATTTCTAATAATTTTGTTGCTACTTGCTGCAGAAACTAAGGGAGATTTTGTTGAAATGTGTATCGCACTGATTAGCGCTGTCAGCATCGGGATTCGGAAGACCCGAAGATTCGATCTCTTAGCAGATTCGAAAGGATTGATTCCAACTGGACGGACTCAGATTCAGATTTGATTCGCTTGGGATTTGAACCAGATTTAATTTGTTTGGTGCTCAACTTGATTCGATTCTCAGCTCCGACATTTTTACCATATTTGTCTTTAAAATAAGACTCTCCATTGACAATCTTCTTTGGACAGTGATGCTCTATTCCCAGACCAGCAATGATTGGTTCACGTCTCGCGACTCCCAATTCGTTTGATTGGGACTCAATTTTCCCACCACTAGGATTGATCTATTCATACTTCAATTAATTTCCCTAACCGCGTGACTACATTAAGCTGGCCGTAAACGTTGCGAACTTGTTCGTGCGAACAATTTGACAACCAGGCATTGGCTATGTTAAGGAAAGGAAGGGAAGATATCCTCTTATATCTTCCTTTCCTTTCCTTAACATAGGCAATGCCTGGTTGTCAAATTGTTCGCGCGAACAAGTTCGCAACGTTTACGGCCAGCTTTAGGCGTACCATACCAAAAAACTGGTGCGGCCCAGGTGGTAAAAACCGTTTTTTTTCTCTTTCTAGCGCACCATCGGCTCTGGTACGCTGTCACTCGACCGTACCAAGTTTTTGGTATGGTACGCCTAATGTGGTCACGCGGTAAAAACTAGATACGATGCATACATTTTAACTTCAACATAATTGTTGGCCTGTTAAAGCCCTTTCATTTGAGGGGTCTATTGCTAAAATAGGCTAAACCATCAAAAAGTTATTAACAAACAGCCAATAATTCAAATTGCGAATGGGGTTTTGAAGCTCAAACTGGTTTCAAACTGACGAGTGTTTGCTTTCCGCTGCTCTTTAAGAGTTAGAAACAATCGCCAGTGCATCTCATTCTTGCAAGAGAATTCGACGAGTGCAGAAGTCGGAGAAGACGAGCAAAACCGTTCCCGTCATAATAAATTCAATTCGTTCCAAGTGTTTGCCAAGCAAGTCGCCAGGAAATATCAGAAACTTTAATAAGCGGAAAACCCGGAACAAGTTAGAAAAAGTGTGTGAGAAAAGTTGAAACGTGGTCGCCTTTAGATACCCCGCGGTATAACAAACGGTGTGGAAAAAACACGGAAGTACGACAAGCGAAGAGAAAGTTCAATCTGGCATATTTTTCTCCATCGCGCCGGGTTGGCTATAATATCGTAAAGCGTAGTAGTAAAACGGGTCCAGGAGTACGGAATATCGATTTTTTCCGTTTGTGCGCGGTGTGGGAGGCAACAATACCATTTGAATACGTGACATCGACCACGACGCGCGTTTCGTAGGGTAAAAAAAACTCCCTTTTCCGTCGTCCTTCGTGTTACCCTGCGTTTGAAACGAGTTTGTTTTCCTTTTTCAACGTTTCGTGCGAGGAAATTTTCGCAGTGAGACAGTGGTGGACGGAACGAACAGAGAAGGCGAAACGACTGAGTGCAGTTTGACGAAACCAACGGCGCTTTTCCTCGTCGCGTGTAAATCGGATTTGGTGTTGAGGAAGAAGTTAAAAATAAAACTGCCGCAAACATGGCTTTCATGATGCCGGTGATGAAAAACGAGTTCGATATCTACAAAGGCCGGCAGCGGCGGATATCGGAGTGCTCGAACCAGAGCAACTGCCGGTCGCGCAAGGTGTCGGAAAGCTCGCGCTCCGATGGGCCCAGCAGCCTGTCCACTTCTCCCGGAACCGATGGAGGGTTCATGGCAGGTTCGCCGGCCCATCGCAGCCACCCAATGTACATGTCCCATCTGGCGTCCCGGTCGCAGTTCTCCCGCAATTCGTCGCGCACTTCCCAGAGTTCGCTGATCGCGTCCAGCCCTTCGAAGGCAAGCGCGGGCAGCAGTCCACCGAAGGCGACCAACGGGACGTCGGTGCCGGCGGCGGCGACCGTCGGTAGCCAAAACAGCCTGAACAAGTTCCACACGCGGCTCGTCGACAAGCTCCGGAAGTCGCTTCGCAAGAGCAAATCCTCCGATGGGCGATCATGAGCAGGGAGCGGTGGAGGTGGCCCCGAAGACGAGCAAGAAGTAGGAGATACAACACATCCTCCGGATGTGGACGATGACAACGACGACGATGACGCACCGGTGGCTAGGCGAAAGGAAGCGCGTAGAAGCCGGGCGACGAACCGCCGGCCAGACGCAGCAGTGCTGGGAGTTTGTTCGGACAGTGTTCTTCACTGTGTGCACCACCGGAAACCTCCCATACCTCTGTACAGCAACACCACTCCCACGGCCACCACAACGACGACGACAACGAAGATGACAACGATGACGGCAGTGGGACAAAGGAAGGTCCGATCCAGGCGGGGTACATTCAGCGCTCCAAGGTAACTTGCCGCTCCCCGTGCAGCGGGTGCACCGCCACTATCCTGTGCACCCTTTTTGCTTCACGGCCCTCGTCGGGATCAACGGCTCCCAAAGACCCAAACTCAAGACAACACCGAAAGCGACGGGTCGACCATAGCGAAGGCGGGTGGTTATAATGTAATCAATATTATCTCTAGTAGAACGGCCACTCGCAGCAGCTACACTGGCAGCGCCAACAGCAGAAGTAGCAGAAACAGCATCGTAAGCGTAAGACAAGATACCTTTAAGAATATATTGAAAACGGGTGCGCAGCATAAACAAAATATACACCATAATTTAATCAGTAACTACGTTCTCTACGGCTAGCTATCGTTATCAGCATCGATCATATACACAAAGTTTTGTTTTACGTCACACAATATTGCAAATTGTTCGCCTTCGCTTAGGAATGTCTATCATGCTAGGATCGTAAGGATCTTTTCGCAACTATCATACCGTTTCCCGGTAACCGTTCCCGTCTCTCTAACCTGTAAGCAGCAGCGGTATATTTTGTAGTAAACATTATTTTGGCTTTTTATGCTGGAAACGTTAGACGTTAGGTGTACAGTAGGAGGAGAGTCCTACATCTACCTAGCTATCTCTCCTGATGGATGAATCTGTCATTCACACCACGTACTACAGTGTAGTGGTTCCTATATGTTCCTTTACTTTTACCGTAACAATCTGATCCGGTTGCTATGTTGGAATTTTTTCCTTTCTCTATCGGTTTTTCTAACGGTCTCTAACTCAACCACCGAGGATGAGTCTTCGTTTCTTCCGACGAATCGTACGACAAACTATTTTGCTTTTGGATCCACTTTGTCAGTAAATTACATAAAAAGAAAGAGGTGGGAGTCGAGAGCTCAAAAAACGAAAAGGATGCATGAAAAGTATGTTCAATACCTTGATCCAAACCTGTGATACACGTTCGGAACTGTACAGATTTTGTTTGTTTATTACATCGATCACTGTCCAAGGACGCAAGCCGGGGACAGCTGGGCTTTCCCTTCAACGGCAATGGCAATCGGAAGTGCATCGTGCATTAGTAGTAGGCGGCTTTTTTTGCCAAGTAGTAGAACACACCGGCCAGGGAACGACGGCAAACGCTACTGTTCCCATTGGCAAATTGCAAAGACCACAAACAACGAAGTGAGAAAAGGTAGAACCAAGTTAGTGAAACTTCTAAAAAAAAAAAACACGAAACAGGACCGTTTTGGACGACGCACATTTGCGATCGGTTTCGGTATTCTTGAGCATTTTCTGCACACAAATTTCCCTCATGTTAAACTATTTACTCTCAACACTGGTCCTAACTATTTGTTTTCCTTGCTCTGGTCCATTTTGCAAATGTCCATAGCGACAAGGTGTTTTAGACACATTTAATTAGCTGTGATTTATCGAATGAAATGATATTGTTAAATGCTTTTAAGAAAATGGATAAACATATACACAACATGCACATTCGTACTATTTTAGTGCCCACTCCGCAGTTCAAGCGTGCTTTTGCGTGCTGTATAGTTTTACATTGGCATGCAAACGTGGCTTGGGAGACAGGCAGAGTTAAAAAGTAAATATATATTTTGATTGAATGAATTCGTCCGTGGAATTGAGCATTCTAAAATACGTAATAAGGTGCAGTATTGAGATGAGAAAAAAGAACTCTAAACAAGCTTTTTCGATCCAACACGCCACAAAACGCAACCACCACAAGCAACGTAACGTGCATTAGTGTAGAGCAGGAGCTTGGGCGAGAGAAACACAGTATAGTATATTTAAAAAAAACTTATGTATACTGTTACGCTTACAAAAAAAAACTAAACACTCATCGATACTATGCTACTTCTACCAAGGGGCCGCAACACTGGAAAAATATAGTTCACTATGAACGGTGTCACAGGAAAATGGATATCTAACGCAGCACGAGTGCTATAAAATAACCACTTAGTGTTACTAAGTGTTATGAAAATAGGGGTTCCCAGGCTTTTCCTACCATTCTTTGGACGGATGGTATCGATTTTAATTTGCACCGATTCAATTAAAAAATGGTCTTACATTGTGCACCATTTTATTTATTTTTAAATAAGACAACGGAGAAACTGTCAACTACTTAACTTGTGTGACTGGCGTTTCCGTTGGCAAGCTCTGACGTTCGCGTTGGCGTATTCCAAGTTTATGGCCGTAGTGGGGCCTTTGGGGGTGGGGTGGACTGGCGTTGTTGATGATTCAGTCAGTCGAGGGTGCAATTTTTCTACCGCTTGTTTCTCGCAAACACCGCGATCTCTGCATCAGACGGATTCAAAGCAGTACGCCGCAAATGTACGCCACAACCGGCTCAAACCGGAAAGTGAGTTTTCAAACTCGCTGCCGGCGGCGGATTCGTTTAGATGGGCACGGCGCTGTATGACGACGTCAACGACGACGATGTGTGTGCGATTATCATCGCTGACCATATTGTTGTGGAACGGCGTATCTGGTTTGTACTCGGTCCCGGTTAAAACTGGAACTAATGCGATGCCATAACACACCCTGGGATCATCGCTCTTTTGCCGGCTGATACATGAAGGCATTTTAAATCAAAATACAGATGATTACAAAATGATGGTACAGTAGTAAGTTTGGAAGAATCCTCATCATTACCCTTCCCGTCCCACTGTCCACCCTGTGTCCGGAAACCCCTGAGAGAGCAGAGATGAGATGGCATACCGTTACGAAGAGTGCTGGAAAATTGTTATTGCCGGAAATTTGAGACGAAAAGTAATGGAACACGGCACGACTGCAAGTGCGTCCTTTTTGGAAGCGACGGATTGGAATAGATCTTTATTGATTTTTCGCTCACTATCAATCGAAAAAGACTGCTGCTGAATTTAAAAAACAAAAAAAAAACAAAAAAAAAAAACACATAAATCAATTTATTATTGTGTAGATGATTATTAAGTTCATATTTCGTACGTATTTAAGGAGACAAGTAGATTTTATTCAGAGAGACGCGTGGAGGAGAACGGCAGCGGCGAAAAGTTCACGCTTGCAACGAACAGATAAGGGATTGAGATTCTAAATGAAGCATTCTCGTGTGACCTTGCTTGCTTAATGGGAGCTACAGCTTGACCCGAGGTAGATTGGATTTATAAAATCAACAGATCCCACACATCCATCATTTCGTTACGACGCATTCGAGAACACCAAAATGGTTTGTACATACAAAACAACTGCTACCGACCGAGGTGCAGGTGCGCATAATTAATTCAACCAGGCAATCGAAACATGAAATAAAACCGGTACATCTCCTCAAAGCACCACTTAGAGCTAGAACGGTTTAGTGAAACACATTCCACTTTTGCCAAATTGTCAATCGCGCACCAAGCAATGGCACCGTGGAAGGAAAGTTCGTTTTCGGCTGTGGTCGGAAAGTAATTTTGGCAAATTTTACCATCCCCTACAAATTTGTTAAACCCGTCCTTCCCCATCACATATCTTCCGCAACATGACAGGTTAGTTCTAAATCATTAGTTCTTATAATTAGTTCAAAACACACAGGAAACGTTAGTCACGGGTGAAAATTATACCTGTCCTTTATGGAGAAGCGAGAAAAATGTTATTGAAAAATAAACTCCTATCTGCCTACCAATACAATACTGGACGCCCCGAGGCAAGGTGTAGCCATATACAAGCATATTAAAAGTGAAATATCATTATTGTATGACTATAACTCAATAAAGTTGAACGAGCAGGTTCACGATTTATAAACTAACTAAACTCGAAACTTGTTTATCATCGCTTCCTTCGATTCTGTTATGGATGCGCTCTACTAAGACCACAGTGAAACAATAAAAGAAAGAAACAATCAATCACATGTGCTGCATGTTCCGACGTGCGCGAATGGACGTCAGATCAAATCGGGCGTTAAAAAAGGACAATAAAACAGGCGAAAACAAGACTCTGCAATGGAATTCTCTGCCGCCTGCGTCAATCGGCTAATTTTAGGAAGGCGCTTTAAAAATACGATTGTGGTGTGCCTCTCAATATACAATCTTTGCACCGTGTTCGAAAAGATCGACCGCGTCTCGACGGCCGAAACGGTTCTACGGGTGTGCGCGAGAAAAAAACTGACCAACACTCTCGGGTCACCGTTGCATTTGGGGTTTTTTTTTTCATTTCTAGTTGTTTTCATCATTCTCGAGATTTTTGCAAAAGTCGGCGGACGAAAAAACGTGAGCATGTGCGCGCCGTAAATTACTTGTCCCGAATTCTTCTGCGAGTGGAGCGGAAGAAAACCGGGACGCCGGTCCCTTGTGGTTCAAATTGCTCAATTCAGTCCCGGATGGTTTTTTCCTCCTTCTTGTTGTCGTCGTTGATCGAATTTTAATTGTTTATTTTTAGAACGTGTGCTTGTCTGCATCTATCGAGAAGTGGAAATCCCGTGCAGAACGCCATTGCAAACCGTGCAAATTGAAATGCATCACTTCTCACGTCCCCTCAGTCCATATAGCCCCGGTGGCACACAGTGTAGGTTGCTGATGACCACGGCACGTTCTGGGTGGTAAATATTTGTTTCATTAAACCTGCCCCACAATGTAACTTCTATTTAATTAAGCATCGCTGATGACACTCCTTGCTGTCCCCAGACCGTGAATAAAATAGAAAAGAAAGATAATTTGTCGTTTTAGTTGTGGAAATTGTTTGCTCTAGATTATTGAAATACCTGTTTTGGTGTGAAACGCGTGCTTCCCATACAAGCGAACTATTCGTTACTCGTTAAAGCAACAAACTGAAATTCTAACCCTATACGAATGAACTACGGTGCATGGGAGTTCGTTTAGAAGGAAACTAATGATCCATTTTTAAGCATTTGTTATGTGACCAAACAGAATATAAGAAACTGGTTTTCCTTAAAGTTTCCTCCGTCAGTCTCGTGCCAATAGAGTTGCCTCTTACCAGCACAACGTCTGTTGAAAAATGTTAGAGGAGGGCACGTCTTACTGCAAGCAAGCAGAAACATTTAGAAAAAACCCGACCCAACTGGCCGTCCACAAACCGTGTGCTCACTTCTAGCTCCTCTAGAAGGAGGCAACCGATGGACAACCGGTTTCTAGCACATTCCGTCCGGTCGAGAAGTTGAATGGCCCGCCGGAGCAAAAATCTCCAACGATTCGAAACACAGCTTCCCCCAGCGCCAACCGTGGGTTGATGGACGCAACACTATACATACGCCGGCTTAACCAAAACCAGCGCAAAAACCTGTTCGGAGTGCATTAGGTGTAAGTTATGGATGTAATATGAGTAACTAATAAAAATGCCCAACAGAAATGGCGGCGATAGCTTGCAGCAAATCCGCATTGGACGCAGGCTATATCGTACTTTAATTTGCAACGAGGCAAATAAACTCTGCCATGTAATGGAGGTAAAGTTTCTCTCCGGGAAATCTCCTTTAAGCACGGGATTAAGTAGGTTGATCTCACAGCACCCTTCCCTTTATAAGAGAAACAGCTGCCAAATGGATGCCACAAATTGCAAACTTCTTCTAACTTGATGCAACAAGTGGAAAATTATTCAAACTATCCCACACCTCAACAGTTGTGTCCTTGATGCTTTTATCTTAGGAAATCAGAAAAAAAACCGTGTAATACAAATATTATTTTATCTATACCGATAAGACGATATCTAACGCTGCTATTTATTTAAAAACAAGCAATAAAGATAGCGCTTACTAATATTTGCCACTGTGAGCGTCGACAGATGACACGGTATTGATTCCGAATGATAGTGGAAATGATCATATTGGAAATATGTTATTACTAATATGATAACGAATGTCGAGGACGTGAATGAAGCAATCACAAAGTATAGAAATCGAATGATGACTCACAGACCTCATAGCGATCGGGATCGAACAGATACATGCACAAAGAACTGATAAATGGCTCTAGAAAACTGATCAACTATTCAATGTCCACCATTTTTATACAAATTCCTTCTTCAATACGTCAGGCAGGGATTCTCCCTCAACTCTGGTTTGTAATAAAATCAAAGAGGTATATTCTACGGGATAGAGCAAGTTATTCTCGGCCTCACCTACACACCTGGCAGTAAAGTACGGGCCGTGATTCACGAGATCTTGGCGATACCATGTGCGCTTCCCTTCGGGTGTGACCGAGTTGCGCGTGCTGTTTATAGCAACATGACCACTATTCCAATCCTAACCTACCAGACTTAGACGAATGTCGTGGCTTAAGGCACACACGCACAGAGAGGCACCTCGGCACAAGACAACACGTGACCTAAACCACAGTGAGATTGAATTACTATTTGTTCCCTTGTGAACGATGGTGGCAATAAGCAGTGCGATTGTTTACCCTTGGGAGCGTGTTTGGCTTCCCGGCTGAAGAAGAAGGATCAGCTTCTATTAATTCACGGTTCCAAGTGGGAACGTTTACATAACGGATCACACTCCATATCACCAGGAACGCCTACCCTCCTGTAGGCACAATTCGACAGCCAAGTGACAGGTGGTGGACGTTGGTTGTTGTTTTCAGTTTAGTTCAAACCTTTTGATGCTAATTACAGCTGGGAAAATTATACCCCACCGTGTAGGAGAGCCTCCTTCCCGGTGCACCCCAGTACCGTACCGATCTGGTTGGTAATTGAGCGATCGATGCGCCACTCGCGGAAAACGGATGGAAAAATTAACCCATTACGGTAAGATCACTCGTTAGGCACGTGCATTGGTTAGTTCGTCAGAACGTAGGCAAGCTCTAGCGGGGCGGGGGAGCACGGATGTTTTCGTGTCGTGCGAGCAGACAGGTGGTACAACCGGCCATTTTTAATGATGCACATAAGATTGCTGGCGGCGAGCGATTTGGCAACCCTTAAAGATGCCGGGTTGTGGGGGGGGGGGGGGGGGGGGGAAAAAATTTTTCACTCACAAAACGAAATGAGCCAACGGAGACGCACCGATGAAGGGGTGGGGGATTGCAGGGTGATACGTTGCAATTTTTAATGGCCCATAGAGAAGACCGCGCACGTTCTCGAAAAAACACGCGGTAGGGGAAAACTAAAAAGGGGTTGCATGCAACGACTTCAACACGCCGCCGAATGCGCGGGCGAATAGTTAAAAATAATAAAACAAACCAGATGGTTTCATGCACAGTGGAAAATTCCACTGCCGTGCGACGAGTCACTGCTGAAGTGAGGGTGAGTTTGAGTTTAGAAAGGCTAGGGCTAGAATTTTGATAAAACAATAATACAAAAATTTAGTTCCAAGCTCATGACGCATTTTGTACTATTACAAGTATGGTAAGAAAAGCGAAAAAGAGAGATTGTTTCTAACTATTGAACAAAGTGTCTCAAAGTATCATGATATTAAAACATCAAGGTCATGGTCTAGTACATAAAACCGCAAAGCAAAGAGCGGAAGTTTTATCACTCCACATGTTTCAGCCCCCTTTTCTTAGCATGAATTTGAGATGAACCTCCTTCACGATGGAAGAGTCGAAGAGACTCGGAATGACGTTGTGCATTTGTCATCCTTTGCGCTACGGCTGAAAGTTACACCCTGCACCCCGAACCCTACAATCAACGGTCGACCGACGGGGATCATTATGACCGGGTCAACATCTACTGTAACCACCACTCCTGGGGGGAGGCACTGGGAGTGTTCTCTAGTGGCGCCAGACGTCGTCCGTCGCCGAACGTAAAACGCATACGTTGCAGGGTGCAGTCGTGGATAAAACACCCCCCCACACACACACACACACGATTACGAGGGGATGGAAATGCCAGAACGAGAAGCTACGGAGCGGTGGGGATACTATTTTTAGCCCATAGACCCCAACGAAAGCTACACCTTTCACAAGGCAACCGACGTTGGGTGAGGAATAAGGAAGACAAGGGAAACGGTGCATGTCGTAAAAATGGTGAGCCAAGACGCCACAAGACCCGCCGTTAAATGAACCGATGCCCTCAAAACTGGATCATTTCTAACGCACAACACGCGATACAAATTCCAGAACGGAAACAAAACGGACAACAGCAACAGCAGCAGCAGCAAAGGTTCCTCAGAAAACCGAAATCAACATTTATTCCGATGCGTAAAACTCAATTGAAAGATGACCCTGGACTTGAAGGGACTGCGTTGGTCTGCGCCGTATATACGGTATCCCATTTGGATGTCAACAACTACCGAAGGTTAGAGAAGCATGTACTTATCATTTGAACCCCCCTCCCTTCTTTTGCCCATCGTCAAACGATAGCCAGTAGTAATGATAATGGTTAACCATTTGTCCTTCAAGGACACGACCTACTAGCTAACAGTTCTTTACGGGTTCTGGCTTAAGTAGCACGTACGTGCGTAGTATTTTTGTTATTTACATCATATTGCATCAAATAAAAAAACCATCACACGTTCTACTCTAATTCACATGATGTAATAAATCCCACGAAAGAGATAATTTAGAGATCTCTACATTGGACATCAGGTACGGTTGTCACACGTGCCTCATAACTATTACGAAACGCACATGTGTTGACAATGAACAACCCCAGCTTTGTTGTTTACGTTGACATATCCAATTGGCAGTTCCGGAAGAAGCGTGCCTCATAAACAAACCTTTGCAAGGTCAGTTACATTCGGATGAGGCTGATAACGGTGCGCACGATGGAAAAATTTAGGCTTTCTTTATCGCCATCAGGAACGATGTTTCTTAGATGGTAGGTCAGTGATAAATCGGTTATTTCTTACCCTTTGCTCTAGGGATGGGAATTTTCCACCAACGATCGAGCTTACTAATGCATGTTTATTTGCTGGGTAAGTTTTGGAAAAAGTTTTCAATTCCCATTCCGAGAAACAATACCGTCGTGGTGCATCGCGGAGGACGTACATCATCCTCTGGTGAATCATCAGCCACTTGAGGGTTCCAGCGAACATTCTAGGTCGCCATGGGCGAGTGCGTTGTACAGGACACCAACTTTTCGATATGACGCAGACCTCTATGATCTATCCGGCATCCTGGAGTGGCCGGGTGCCTATGGGGCGGATATTTTGCGTATCATTCCACTCGACCGAAGCTCGGCTCAATTGATCACAATTGATATCGTTTGTGTCGTCTTGTTGCGAAATGGCCAAATGCTGCGACATCGCCTCCGGTTGGCACACTGTTCGAGGGGCCAAAGGAGGCCATAATCCATTAGTGACGCCAAAGAAGTGGAGCCACATGGACCAAGTGGAGCTTGTATTTGCTTTAGTAAATTGCGCCCATTTGCGTGTCGACCGGAATGCGTCTGCATCCGCGTATAGGTTCAGGCTGGAATCAAGCTTGAGAGCTAGCAGCAAAAAGTGACCAATTTAAATTGATACAGCGAGCAGGGTGCGTACATCAATCGATCGCCATACAGTGATCGGTGGCGATCGATTTGCGATCGTTTCGTTGCGCCAATTACCGCGTCGCCAGGAAACTGATTGAAACTGGTTTCGGTGGAAAGCTGGGTGTGGCCATAGACGGTGGCATTGAGCTTGAATTCTTCAATGAAAACATTCGCTTCCCCCCCGGGACTGCCAATTGAAGCGACGCTAACGATTAGGTATAGGGATTTTTGTTTCATTTATGCGAACTGCGTCGTGGTGAAGATAGTGAAGCAAAAACATTTCAATGGATCCGAACTGACAAAAACATTTGAGATGAATTGGAAAAACGGTAATCTCAATTACCTCATAAAATATAACAATAAGTTATTTCATAAACAAAATCGCACTACTCGCGTAATACGATCTGTCCAAGAAAATATTCTCATCGCTTACATAATTTAATAAGCTCTAACGTTCAAAATATTGATTGTTTGGCATCAACTGCGTAATAAATGTAGTTCCAATAACCAACTCATATTGCACCATCCAACCCAGACTTACTGCCCCGATGGCGTCGGTAATCCAGAACTAACACAACCCCTCGGCCGGTATGGGCGGAAACTCCCTCATCACGTCACCCAGAGTACACTCGACGCTGCGTTGAATCCTTATCAGTCGGTTATCATCATAATTGCGAATGATTGCATCAAGCCGGTATTGTTTTTCCATCTACAGCTCCCCGACGGTCCGTTGGACAGAACTTAATTGTCGGAACACGCCACTCGGGATGATGAATGGAGGATGTCATTGTACTACGAAGGTTGGTTTAAAAATATGTGGGACTAGGTTACACACGCCCGCGGTCCGCGTGAAGGTGTCATTGTGAAACTTATCTCCCATGAATCATGTCTTACCCCTAGCAGGTGCAGATAAGGACATCAACAGGGTGAAGAAGAACCGCTCAAAGATGCCTCGGTTTTTTTAGTTATTCCAGCCACGTTAGTTGATGTTTGAGCATTCCACAAGCAACATTACATCAGCGCGAGAAGTTATATATAGTTCCCGGAAGTTCAGTGCTGGTAATGCACAATATACCCTTTTCCATAGAATGAGGTTCTTCCCATTAAACAAACTCATTACATTACATTCATACTTATAAGGGATTTCGTCTCAATGTGGAAATGGTTGGCAATTAAAGATGCAATGATCGTTCAATCCAGTAATATCCAGTATCCCGCTTCAGGTCGCTTTCAACCTGCTTAGCTATAGTCGGTCTACAATTAATCCATGGCACTCGCGGACCAAGACATCAAATTACGTCTCTCCACCCGGGCATTGTTATGAAATATACCCCTCGAGCTCACACAAATACATCTAGTAGCCAGGTATCTCGAGCAGGTTTGTTTTCCATGCGTTACAATAGACTCTAGAACTGTTGAGACAGCGCATGCTACCATTGCACACGAGCGTCAAACACGTGTACACATGAACCGAGTGATACCGGGTACCGGGAATTCGCCACAGCTATGGTGGCCTTTTGCTTTTCAGTATTTTTTTTTTCTCCATCGGTTTAGTTTTACAATTTCGAACGATCGAATGACAGCCGGCAAGCGTCGGCCGTAAAACCGGTTCGGTCGATATACTGTTTACTAAGCACTTGGGCGCCTCCATCCGCACCAGATAAGTAAGCCGTACCGTGTTAAATTGCTCAACAACCGATAAAGCCACGGTTCGGAAAAGTCATTTTGAGACGAAAAAGAAGGGAGGTAAAGGTGGCAAAGTGCGAGCCGTCTGTCGGGTTGTGTTTTATCGTTTGTGACACTCGTTTGCGGTTTCCCTTCGTGCGTCGGAGTTGGGAATTTTCCATTACAAGGTTTCCCGGGAAACGAAGCGCAGGAAATGAATTGAGATAAATCTTGGTTCTGGAATTTTACCCGTTTGAGGAGATTTTTTAGTACTCTAGTTAGATAAACAAACTACAATTTAGGGCTGAAAACCAACCATGTGCTTCCGGGCTGCAGTTATAGCGTATCTCGGTTATAGCGTATCTACGAATACCAGTTCGAGCCATTCGATGACCGAGCGGAACATGATGACGGTTGCAAAACCGGTTCTAAGCAGTATCGCGCGAACCTTATGCTAATCGTAAATGGGTTTGCGGAAGAGTTCAGGGAAGATTTCTTGGTGCGAATCTCTTAACTTTGAGATACGCCGGGAATTCCCGGAAGGGTACGTGTTTTCTAGTAATTTGAAGAATGCACAAACCGGTTCTGTAGAGGGATGAATTTATCATTTTAAATCACAATGTTGAAGTGCATCAAATGAGCAAGTAACAATGAAATGGCGAAAGTGAGTTTACTTCAAATATTTTATCACACTTTTTGTCTCATACTTCCAGCACTTGAGAATGTATCCAGGATCACGATTCCGATTGCGCAGCGCACAGGAATTGTGCAATCAGTTGAGGGGCTACTTGAACAAACCTAGCCGGCAGCTGCATACACGGCAAATAAAGTGCAGTGTCAACAAGACTGCAACTTTTCCCTTCCCTTTTCTACTCAACCTATCCCGGAAAGAATAGGCCGTACCTACGTAACTGACTAATACTTTCCAGCTCGTTGCGCAATCGTACACCGTTTTTTTCCGCTTACGCGTGTACGAACACAAGCCGCATGATATTTGAAAGTGCGAAGTTTTAAGGTTTACCCTCAGGCTTGGCATAAGCCCAAGACCGTGTTTCACATTTCCTTTTGCAAAATAGTTACGCGAAAGGGACCAATCTATTACTCATCTTGGACTTGTGTTGTTTGATGTTTCCACTTAACGAAATATCTCCTCTCTGTGTAAAACCAGGGCGCGGAGTTCGTAGTAACGACGGCACTCTCGAGTCATTTATACCGATCAACGTCAGCATCAACGTGCCCATCTCGTGCGCGCATAAACTTCCGCTATTTCATAAATACTAGGTAAAACGGCCCGGTTACACGGCCCCGTTACAGGACCCAGTTACAGGACTCGGCTACAATGCCCGTTTACAGGGCCCGGTAAACCGCGGTAACATGGCCCGTTTACAGGGCCCAGTAACACGGCCCGTTTACAGGGCCCGGTAACACGGCCCGTTTACATGGCCCGGTAACACGGCCCGTTTACAGGGCCCGGTAAACGGCGGTAACATGGTCCGTTTACAGGGCCCAGTAACGCGGCCTGTTTATAGGGCCCGTTGACAGGTCCCGGTTACAGGGCCGGTAACACGGCCAATTTACAGGGCCCGTTTACAGGGCCCGGTTACATTGCCCATTTACAGGACCCGTTTACAAGACCCGTTTACATGGCCCGGTGACACGACCCGTTACAGGGCCGGTAACACGGCCAATTTACAGGGCCCGTTTACAGGGCCCGGTTACATTGCCCATTTACAGGACCCGTTTACAAGACCCGTTTACGTGGCCCGGTAACACGGCCAATTTACAGGACCTCGTTACACGGCCCGGTAACACGGCCCGGTAACACGGCCCGTTTGCAGGGCCCGGTAAAAGGCCCGTTTACTGGGCTCAAACTTATGGATGTAGTTTTATTGTTGATTTTATTCTGCGTAGGTTATTTTCATCACGTTGCAGCACCACCTTTCCCAAGAGTAACTGCAATTTTCGAAAAAAATCGAAAATTTCGAAAAAAAAGTCTATTACAAACTATGAATGAAACTGTGTAGCTGTAAACTGTAAACTTTCCGATTTGCTTTGTTTTATTTTACGGCAAAGTAACCATCGATAATCAATGTAACCATCGATTACCAAAAATCAGAGCGCAAGGAAAATTTCCCCTTCCATCCTGCATCCTTGGTATCCTTAGCAACACAGTATAGCGTTATAGGGGAAACTAACGCGTTAGCAGAGTGCATCTCACTTTCGCCCTCCTTACGCTCGCTTTCCATGCTATTGCTATCTAATAACAACGTCACGTCTAACTGTAATTTAAGAGGGCGACTAGGTAAAACGGCCCGGTTACACGGCCCACTTGCAGAACCCGTTTACAGGGCCCGTTTACAGGGCCCGGTACCAGGGCTCGTTTACAGGGCCCGTTTACATGGCCCGGTTACATGGCCCGGTAACACGGCCCGTTTGCAGGGCCCGGTAAACGGCGGTAACACGGCCCGTTTACAGGGCCCGGTAACACGTCCCGTTTACATGGCCCGGTTACAGGGCCCGGTAACACGGCCCGGTTACAGGGCCCGGTTACATTGCCCATTTACAGGACCCGTTTACAGGACCCGTTTACATGGCCCGGTTACATTGCCCATTTACAGGACCCGTTTACAGAGGCAGGTAACCCGGCCAATTTACAGGACACCGTTAGATGGCCTGGTAACACGGCCCGGTAACACGGCCCGTTTTCTGGGCCCGGTAATACGGCCCGTTAACAGGACCCCGTTACACGGCCCGGTAACAGGGCCCAACCTTATGGAAGTAGTTTTATTAATAATTTTATTCTGCGTTGGTTATTTTCATCTCGTTGCCACCTTTCCCAAGAGTAAATGCAATGTTCGATTCGAAATTGTCCCCAAAATCACGAAAACGTTTCATTTCCTTTTGTATGCCCAGAGAAAACGGAAACTATTTTACTACGATGGTGCAAACATTATTACGCATACGGTAAATGGGGGTACACGGTGGTGCAAACATTTTTGCGCATACGGTATTTGGTTTCCCTTAGCAACAGCATAGCGGTTAAGGGGAAATTTCTACGCTGTAAAGGGGAACCTAACGCGTCAGCACAGTCCATCTCACTTTCGCCCTCCCATCGCTCGCTCACTTCTCGCTATTGCTATCTAATGCCAACGTTACGGCTAACTGTAATTTTAGAGTGGATTTACATCCATCGGTGACAGTTCTCAGTAGACATTTTAATTGCACACGAGCTGCATCGGCTGACGCCAGATAAATATTTTTTTTTTACTCAAACGTTTACCTTCTATGTAACCGGCCGGGTAAACCGATGCCGGGTTGACGGCCTTGGCTCGTGAGAATTTTTGCGCACACGACTTGGGCGCCCCCGAGATTGGCGCCAACGGCTCGGAATAACAGACGCCCGAATCGAAGACCCGCACTTTCCGTTGCCAATGGCAACATTAATCGGTTTCGGTTTCGGTTCGCTCTGTTAAGCACATGGTTTAGCACGTGGACGGGAAGTGGTTTCTATCGTCTTCAGATGCATGCACTACTCAAATGCATGGGAGGATTTTTCATTTAATCTACTGCAAATACTGCAACATTATTGATAAATTACATACTTCTCAACTGAAACTAACCTTTTTGCACATTCAACATTCAGCATCTGAAACTGTTGCTACTATCCAACGGTCAACCAAACATGATTTTGCACCCTACATTCCACGGCTCGTGACGCCAATGAACCACGACAAACTGTGCGCGAATGCGGAACATTTGCGCACGTTGTCGACGCGGACGTTACCAGTTTTTGCCGCCAAAGTATCGAGCCTCCAATCCGAATGTTATGTGATACTCTCGAAATACCGGTTTTATTGCCATTTGCACGATCTTAAACATATTTCCATTAAGCCTTATCTTTTTCTTTTTTAAGAACTCCTTGATTTTCATTTAAAATTCATCGGTTTGTGCTAACACTGACTTTTTATTATACTTGTTTGTTCACTTTTTTTAAATCACAAATCAGTTTGCCATCTATACCATGTTGTTGTTCAACACAAATGCTAAAAATAATCTCGTTGTTGGCGTCCATCAATAACTGTCTCGGAATGCCAGCCCGGGTTTCGGTCCCGGGGCACTGTTTGTTTGGCGTCGTTCAGAGTTCGAAAGGGGTTTTTTATCTTTTTACATCACCCGTGCTACTCCCGTGTGCACGGGACTGTGGGCACATCATGTAAAAATAAATACGGTTTACTGTGGCCCGCTTCCACTGGCCTGCTCTCGGGTGGATGACAGTTTTCGGCTCACATGGTATACCCACATCTGACGGTTTAAGATCTCAAGAGAAGAAATGGACCAAAAAAAAAAAATGGCCCGCCTAAAAGGCGACGATCTCCCGGTCCAAAAGGTTTGTTGACTTAGACATATGCTACGACACACCCTCGACCGGATGCATTAGGATTATGCCAGATGCATGAAGATCAGCTAATGTCGTTGTTAGGAAACATTGGCGTCGCCAAATATCGTTACGTTGCTTCAATTTGTGCAATTTGGTCATGTTATTCTACTCCTTTGCAATACAAGAGCAATCATTACTGAGACTTTTGCGAGTTGACTAAATTGAATCAGGAATTTAGTTCATCTCTGAATGAAAGTACCATACACTTTATTTCAGAGGATTAAAATCATTATCTTCCTTTGGAGGCTGCCCATTGTTGGTATAATAAACCTAATACTTACATACCTTTGGCATTCCAAAGCACTACGACCGAGAGACGCTTGAAAAACAGAGACGGGACCTTTTCTCTATCCGGCACCATGTAGGTCAATGAAAATCCATCTGGATCTACAGGGTGGCTGGCTGTTCCGCGTTTGTAATTCCAATGTCAGGGTTTATCCGGCTTTGTCAGGTCTTTTTTCTCCGCCCGTCCTTGCACCGTTCCTAAATCGCATAAATAACGGAGCTGCGTGCGCTTCCGAGCAGCGTGTCGGCTGACGAGCAGAGCATGAAGTCCTATTTTAAAAATAACATTTAAGGAAAGAAAAAGGTAGCTGCAGTAACGTTCGGGCGGCTTTAGACGGGTGACATAACACGTTGTGCACGAAACCCGTCGAATGGTTTATACGAAAAGTTTCGAACGAAAAAGACGATAACAGTTGACCACCTTCTCAGTTTCGGGATACCGCTTTGGTCATTAGAAGCGCACACCACCACCAGCATCACTGTTCGTTAAATGGCGTTGTTTACAACGAAAAGCATCGGCACATTTGGTTTACTCCCACACCATGGACACCGGCGATCTTCGTGTCGGCGATCCTGCTAAAAATAATTTCTTCAACAATTTCACGCACGATCGTCGCTGCAGGCGAGCAAAATGAGGGGTTTGAAAAATCGCTCCCTGGTCAAGCGCATTCCGCACTTGCCATCCTGCCCAGCGTCCTCGGCCACTCTCGTGTCTCCGATCCTTGGTGTGGAAGCTTGTTGACACGACCGTTAAAATAACCGGATGAAGCCAGATCGTGCAAGATATCCGAGAATTGTTGTTAAGATTTACTTTGTTCGATGTGACTCGCTATAAAAAAAACAACGCATCTTGATGGGGCTAACCTTTAGCTGTTCGTAAAACCAACGACGTTGGCTAGCCCCCGGCATATGGTTCCTTTTTAACGGGAATCGCACCTCCATACAGAGCGGAGGGAGAAGGAGTGATCTAACCTCCAATGGTAATTTATCGTGGGCAGGTGTGAGTCAACATCTTCCTTCCGGAATGTGACCGAAGTGAACATCTTGGACCTGTTTTTGTTCGCGCCCACTGGTGGAGGTATTATCTGATGATTAATGGACACTAGTATTGAACTCAATAGTAAATAGAAAACGCCGAATGGGCATGTGCATCCATGGTGAAAGTGACTATAATTAGGGTAAATTCACCTCGGTTTGAATTGCCTTATAAGGAAAACTCATGTAATTAACGAATATGTGCGCACGTTTGAAGGTAAAAAACCAAGATCTACTTCAAACAAATTAAATGTTAAAAAAAAATGTCAATTCGTTCGATCTTAATATGATACCGAACATTTTGTTCTTATTTTATCGACAATCATTTTTGATCAATTTTATGACGTTCAACCAAATATTTTACTATTAAATTCATCCAAACCCTCTTTCATGTTTCATCGTTTTACACTTATTTCTTAACGTACTTTTCAAATACACAAGTTTGAGAAACCTTGTGCGTATCGCTAAATACCGACGGAGCACAACTTTCATCTATCAACCTCGCTCTTGTTGCACCGACTGTCAAATGTGCGGTGCGGTAAAACCGCGAACGTTGATCCGGTTCTCAAAACTAAAAGGAAAATTTGCAATTTTATCTGCGGTACAAACCCGAAGCCTTGTATCCAACACGTGTAAAAGTTGAACGCTTGAGACTTCCATATTCTGCCGGTGGAGTGAAATGAAACAGCAATAATTCTTAGCTGAAGTGACCTCGACACGAGATTCACACCTGTGTGTCTGCGAGTATATTGCATTGCATGGTCAATCGATTCACCGTCTCGGGAAGGTGATCGCCTAGCGAAAGCCGCATCATGAGTGGGAATTGGCTTATGACGCTTGGGACAATTGTCGTACCGTCGGTTGTGATTTGTTTCGTTTGCGTGGTTTCGTTTGTTAACTTTTATTTAAACATCAGGTAAGTAGTGAGGTGTGCTCGGAGTTCCGGATGTGGGTAACATGGCTCTCCTATCCCTTCCGCAGGAGGCGCTTCCCGGCGAAAGTGAACTGTTGGTTTTGTAGTACCGACACACGCGTCCCGTACGATCAATCGAATTCGTTCGTTTGTCCGACGTGCCGGCAGTACAATGGCTTCACTGCGGACGGAGACTACAACCGGGAAATACCGGAACAGTATCAGCAGCGGCTGAACAATTATTACTATCATCAGCCGGCGAACATCACCGATGACGACAAGTGGGGTCATTCTGCGCGATCGATCGCCAACAGCAGCGAGACCTCCCGCAATGGTCTTTGCTTTGGTTGCAATCGTAATCAAGAGCTGAAAATACATCAGCTGGCGTCGTTTGTGCCGGATGATGAAGACAACTACGACGCCGAGGTGGAAGAATATCGGTAAGTTAGTGCTTTGTCATTCGCGGATGTCACCACAGACGATGAAATGCTTTTTATTCGATTTCTTCAATGCAGCAAACAACTGGAACAGGCGTACAAACTCTGTGGCCGCTGTGAGCGCATTGTAAAACGCACTCTGAATGATGTCAAGCGCAATATTTTGGGCTCGAAGCTGGCACAAATTGGTAGCAAGGGGTTAAAGGCGCTCGACATGCATATGAAAGCCTCCACGAAGCAGCTGGCGTACCTGAAGCGCCAACGGTGGGCAAAGATTAGCATTTACGCCATCACGGGTTTGCTGCTGATGAAACTATGGCAAGATGTGTCGGAGACCGGTTGGACTTTGGCAGACCTGATGCTTCTCTGCCCGGCATCTCTCCTTGCAACCATCACGAGGGTTGTATCCTATGTACTGGCAATGAAACAGCTGGTTTGGCAACAGTTTGAAAAACTCCTCTCCGAACCGGCCGTCCAGAGTACGACGGAACGCATGGAAACGATCGGCCATGAGCTCCTCCAGCGCTACGCCCCACAACTTATGCAATGTTCAGCGCCTCTGCTCGAGTCCTTTACGGAGCATGTTCCGAATGAACGAATATCGTCCTTTCTACTCAACGGTGCCATCATGGCGCTGGGTGCGTTGCTCGCTTCGCTAGGTAACCAGCGGACGACCATTAAACAGATGCTTATCTTTGGCCTATGCACTATCGATTGCGTTTTAAAGTATTTGCAGTATGAAAATACGAAGCTACATCCTGCTTTGTTGCTGACACTGGCCGCACTTTGCCTCGCAATTAGTTGCATTGGCAAGCGCATCATCCGGACCGATGTGACAAACGGAGGTGATATGAACTCTAGTTTCCACAAAATTTACTCTCAACAGTGCACCGAAAGTGATTACTCCGACGTGGACACTACGGTAAACGGCGATCAAACTCCTGCTGCATCTTTCCAACATAAGTACTCCCCTAGACTCTCCACGGGAAACAACATACTACGCCCCAGCAACAATGTGTCCTTACTAGAGCCAAAACTCTTCCCTGCCAACGACACCGGAGCAAATGTCAGCAGAAAATCCCTCGATACGACCAAATCGGGGAGTCCTTCTTCTTTATCAATATCGCCAACCAGCTCGTTTTTCATGAACTCGTTTGCCGCCAACACCCCAAAGATCAGTGGATCATTATTTAACGTTGCGGAAGCTGGCCAGCGACCAGCGTTGGACGAAAGCAGATCCGTGTTTAGTTCGGCTATAGCTCCACCACCTGGATCGCTGCTCAAAACGCCTTCATTTTCGGTGGACGATTTTCAGGCAACATCCAAACTCAGTTGGAACAATCGGAAGAGTGGCCCACCGTCAACGGCCTCCACTCGTGCAAAGCCATTCCGGTACTCCATGAGCACGATAACGCAAGAGGCGGATGCATTTCGGGAAACCGATGATCCACTGATCGAGGACGATATCGACCGACTTTCGATCAGTGGACGGGTTTCGATGAACAGCTCACTCCTCCGTCCCGCCGCCGGTGGTGGAAGTCGTGTATCACTGGGAAACGGCAATCCCTTCGCCCAGGTAAATCCCTCAACCGGGGATTTGGATTATGACGAGATTTCCTCCGTAAGCCTGCGACAACGACGCCTTACCAAACCTCGACCTGCCGAAACGCTCGCTTCGACAAGAGAGTCGCTTTGGTCCGGCTTTTTGGCGACCGGGGCGGGCAGTGCACAGCAGCAGGCACACATGTCCCGCACGTCATCGCAGAGCTCCGGTTTTGAGTCGCAGGTGGGAACGACTCGACGAAACACACCGACAGAAACGGAGGTCTTATCGGTGTACACCGTCGTGCCAGAGGAAACATCGAAACCGCCACCGTCGCCCGTCCCATCTTCGGCGTCCGTGTTTCACAGTCAGCGAAAGGGCACTCCCAGCATCAACTCTCCTCATACTCGTTCGTTATTTGGCGAGCAAAACCTCTTCAACCATACGCTCCATCAGCAAACACCGCGCGAAAGATCGTCTGCGTTATTTTTCCCAAAAGTTAATCACTACGCGATGCCCGGTAACGGTGGGCCGGCCACTATTGGAGGAAGTCCGATGAATCGGTACATCTTCCCCCCGCAACAATCGCAGACACCGTCCTCCTATCATCATCATCATCCGCATCACCAACCTCATCATACGCAACAACACCAGAACCATCACACACTTGCCGGAATCGGAGGCAGTGGCTCTACTCTTTCGCTGCATTCGTTCCCTACAACTGGATCCACGCTCAGCCTTGCTACCGGCAGGGACTTATCACCACCGGAAACACCATCCTATCCAGCGCCATCGATGGCGGGGACCAGTTTCTATACCTCCTCAAACAAATCCATGGCAAGCGGCAGAGCGAGTCTTCTCAACTTAAGTAAATTAACCAACGAACATACTGGTGGCACACTGCCCACAGTTTAGCTGGTTCGTGTATCGTTCACAATATTAGTAGTTAGGTCAATTGTTTGCCGATGCGTTCCCGGATTATGCTTTCTACCCGACCCACTACTACTACTGCCGAAAGCATTATCCTGGTGCGCATCAATGTGTGATTATAAATAAAACCAATATTGCTTTTTTTACATGAAATCAATACTCACCAATGAAAAACAGGAAGGATATTCGGGTTTTGTTTGATATTCCCCTTTTTCGGGAGGCTCAAGGCGCGTGTTAAATTCGGATAGAACAGTGAAGAAAGAAATATCTATACGTGTGAATATTCCTTATGACTTTCTCCTTATTTTCTTGCTGTGATGCTTCGTTTCATCCACCATTGCGACGCTAGCTACACTAGGGGTGTACTAGGGGTACCACCACGGTCGGGGAACGGAAATATCAATCAATATATTCGATACTGTTCACGAACTTTACCGTACAGTTTATACTTCAGACTAAACTAAACAGAGTAGTAACAGAGACAATTACCGAGTGCACACTATCATTCGTGTTTAACATCAATTTGGATGCCAACTTTTACTTGACAATTGTGAGTAACGACGATCTCTTGCTCTTGCTGTTAACTTTGCAGTTGTGGCCCTCTAGAAGGTGTATCTTTTGCCTTTACGCGGCTACATTGCGGTGCGGTTAGTTCGTATGCCCTCTTCTCTCTTCCAAGTAAGGTAATAAGTATTCATAATGAGGATGTGCAACGAACAACACGCTTACTTTTCTAACACAAATGCATGGCCTATGTGATCGTTACGTTAAAAGCAGTTGAACTTGGTCCAATGTACTAAAAGTGGGAAATTTCAACTGATGTTTAAGGTAGAAAGCAATGAACTAAAGCGGGCCGATTAGCCTCACGGCCACGAGAGGCGAAAAACTTTTTCGGCACTCACTTTTTCGCGACTGTGAGTGCCGAAAAAGTTTTTCAAAATCTGTGGATGGACCACGAAAATGGTAGCGAAAAAAGGGTGAAAATGTTTTGACAGCTCAAATCTAAGCAAACTGTTCTACCGTGGTGCGTATTATCACCGAGTCTACCGAATATTGAACGTTTATTTGATATATTAATCAAAGAATTATCAATTTTATCCAAAATCTTCTGATAAAAGACAGTGTTGTGAGTGCCCTACGATAAAGAGCCCGGCCATGGTGAACGTCGTGAAAACGGTGTTGAAGCGAAAAAAAACCGGTTTTTTTCGGGTGAAAATTATTTTTCAGCTGTCGTGGCCGTGAGGCTATTGGGTTTGAATTTGAAAAAAGCTCATTTTTCCCTTTCAATAAACAATTCCCTGCATGAAGGCGAAAACGAGGAATGATTTTTTTTAAACTGTCCATATTACGTTTCCCTCACAATCTTCACTTTCATTTGCGCCTAGTTTGGAAATTTATTTTCATTCAATTTTTCGTTAAGTCAAACAGTGTTGATAATTGCCTAGTTCAGTATTTTTCCTTCCCGCTTATATTAATAGTCGATATTCGGGAGGTGTGAGTGTTGAATGCTTCGTTTTCAAATACATTGAAAAAGTTTGATTTCGATAGTTCAAACAATGTATGGTTTTAGAAAAAAAACAATGTCTTTCCTAGCCTACACTTGGATACATAAGGATTTTCTGAACGATTCACCTTCACCGTATTTTCCTAACGACTGGACAGTTGCCTTTGCCTGCTTCGCTTGGCTTCTTTACTCCTCCCAACAAACTTTCCCAAAAGCATACAACATACTGTAGCGAACGTTGGAGCAAATATTAAAGTTCAATACGCGACTGGCGTGGAGTTCGAAATTCGGGAAAAAAGGTGTGATGAGTATTTAGTAAACGTGTGCCAAGAAAAGCAGGTTCAAAGCTAAGCTAATCTTACCATTGCAATCGTCTATAAACCTGCTTTGGTTTACCTTATTTTCCATATCTATGCTACACTCTGTGATGCTTTTTGATCGGCGAGTGCCAGTATACGACCAACTAACATGGAATTCACTTAAAGCGTTACACTTGAAAAGCAACAACAATAATATAATGTTCTAAACGCTTGACCGGGAAATGTCCGGGGTTGTAGGAATGTCTCCAAACGCCCCATTTCTCCCTTGTGATTTGGACCTATTAGCAGACTAAAAGTAGAAGTAAATAAGTAAACAAGGGGCACGGTGGAAAAAAGGGGTATGCATGAAAATAACATCCGCAAGGTCCACTAGAAGCCGTGTTACGAGCACGACCCGACGAACCTGCGACGGTTTGCACTGAAGGAAGGCACCAGATACCTAACCATGCAAAGTGGTACTAATAGTTATAATAATAGTAATAATAATGATAACTCCTACTGACCATCGGGTGGGATGAGATGATGGCAATCGGTTTTGTCGCTTTTGAATCCCTTCTCAACATCCCTACCATATTTTTCTAGCCGTCTATTCCGTTCCGAATCATAACATGTGCTCCTTCTTCTTTCTTTCGTCTACTCTTTTACCGGACAATAAAATGTTACCAATTATTCCCAGCTTCTCTTACCCACGTACAGTGTGTCCATCGTTTTTTAAGGGAACCGCAGGTGGACGGTGTGCCCCTACGTCGGCGGTCGAGACCCTACAATAGTCCGTGGTAACTTCCATTCAATTCGTTCACTGTATCTCACCAAAATGGCGGCCATATCTAGTAGTACAAAAATCGATACTATCCAGAGTTGCCACCCGACGAGGAGTTAGCCGATTTACTGCTTCCAAACGGGACGGGTGACATGACGCCCGACACATTCGGTGGGGTAGGTGTTTTAGCCGTCCTTATACCGTCCCCTTCGCAGATGTACTTGCCTGCAATGGTTAAGAGGATCCGTTTTTTTAAATGTGTCGTAAAAATCAATTTTCTAACAAATGCGTACCTGAGACAAACCGGCGTTTCACCAAAGACAACCGGTACCCCGTTCCAGCCAGTTCGAACTCAATCCCAGATAATGTCGTGCCTTCACAGTTGAACTGGGTAGCGATGATGGCCGGGGTCGAGGGTCCCGAGCCCACCTCGAGCCGTGCCCGAAGCGTATCAACACCACCGCTCTCCGAATGTTGCGATATGTCCGTAAAGTTCCACACCAATCTGTTCGATTCTCCTTGCCTTTTGTGTAGAGAAAGAGGGTAATAGGTTAGTGAATAAACTGCAATGGCACAGAGTGTACTAGAGGTTCTACTTACCAAGCGGAATGTGGCTTCGATTGTACATTTTTAACGCCTCCATCGACGGGAACGGAGATGGAGACGTTCAGCAGCGGCGAAGGTTGCGCCATCGCGTGACAATTGTACTTGTAATCAATCTTGATATCCGTGTGTCGCTGTTCGCACTTCCAATAGGACACGAGCTGGAATGGGCAGGAGGACGCACCCGGTTTTGCTTTGATCTGATACTTCAAAATGTCCACGTTGATGTGCGGCGCATTAGGGTTCTGTTCGGACTGACGCCTCAGGATCGCCGTCAGTGCCGGCATGTTAAATTCGAGCGTCGTACTAAAGCTGGTCGACTGTAGCCGATCGATCGATATGAGCTGCTTATTCGGCAGCACGTTGTCGAGATTCTGTAGATTCTTAATGCGGAAGCCCAGCTTGGCAGGGTTCGGATTGTTCGTCAGCACGTTCACAATACCGGCCGGGAAGGATATCATCATGTCGCCGGACATTTTCACCTGACACCGCGACTCGTCGGCACCCCTGTAGCGTAAGAAACAAAGAAAAATTACCGGTAAAAGGAGTGCTATGACTTGCGGTGATCTCCACTCACTTGAAATAGGCATGGATAATCTCGTGGAATGCGACTGCCAGTGGGATCGTATCGGACATTCCGATCGTCAAGGGAGACGGACCGCGGGAGGACCCAATTCCGACGCTCGGACTGCGGAACTCCAAACTGCCCACGCTGTCCGCACGAGCGATCTGTGACGCAGGGCTTACTCGATCGCGAGCTACTGCAAAGGCAATGAAGTAGATTAAATAAAAACTATGCACTATTTTTTAAATCAATGCTTTCTCCTTACCGGCAGCTTCAGATCTTCTGGACGGTGGCCTCGGTATTGCAATACTGCTGCCGCCGGTTGAGGTTGGCGTCGGAATCTGTCGTTGAGTGAGTTTGGTCAGATTCGCCGAGGCGGGTGCCGAAACACTGATGTCACCCACTTCCGAGAAGATGTCACCCAAATCTGCATATCGATTGCTGATGAGTAAAGAAAGAGATATTTAAAAAAAACCACACGAGGCAGCCATAAGTAGAACGAGATGTGTTAGTGACTTCCACTTACTTGGAGCTGGTAGACATCGATAGGGTGGGACTTTGCAGTGGAGCGTACGGATGCACCGTCGTCGGTGTGGACGCATTCGATGCATTCGGACTAGTAAGGTGGGTGGTGGCATTGTTCAACAGTGATGCATTGCCGACCGACATTTGGTGGTGCAGTTGCTGGCTTGCTGCCTGCTGCTGCTGCTGTTGTTGCTGCTGATGCAGCTGATGTTGTTGGTGGTGCTGTTGCTGCTGTTGCTGTTGAAAGATAGATTGGTTTAGTGAGCGCTGATCGTGGCACGGCTTGACGACGCCGCCATTATCGCCGATTTGCTGCGAAACCGACTTGGAGCGTTTCATGCGCAACAGTCGATCCTGGTGTTGCGGATCGAAGCTTGAACCCCGTCGTGCCTTCACCAATGCGAGTACCGCGCCAAACGGGCAAACATTTTTAAAGTTTATACGCCAGTGGGGTTAGTAGTGAGACGGAAACAAGTAGAGTACACCGAAAGAATTACCGAGACCCAGCATTGCCAGGAATATTTTGTTTTATGAATGACGGTGATGATGTTACGATCAAAGGTGAGACGAAAACAAGGCACACGCGTCACCAATGGATGATCCAACAAGTTAGACCCATAATCGACACCGATAGGTACAGAAACAAAGTGCCAGTTTTGAATGAGTTTGGTGAGAACGGATGAAAGAAAAAAAGAGATACAGTCAAGAATATGTTAGAAAAATAAGACCAGAAGAAATGTATGAATATCTAGCATTACAACGTGGCACACACACACACACACACACACATATGAAAGAGCACTCTACTTTCCAAAAATCGGCAGTAACATTTACTGCTGCATATTATTGATTGAGAAAAGGTTTTAAAACGTTAATTTACAAAGCATCACTGTGATAAAAACTAGACCTAAAAATGAACTTAAATAAAAAGTAATGTTAAATAAACTACGAAATCCAACCACTATCATTGTATTCAAACAACCTCCCAACAGGATAAGCACACTAAACAAAAGAAGTTGCACTCTTCTCTAAGGACAAAAATGTCATTTACCGATGTCAGGATGCCGATGGGCGATAGAGACAAATTTTCCACCGTAGCCCGGAGCTCGTCGACGCTGGCCGAAATCGGTGCGGCCCCATTATTAAGAGGCTTAATTTCCACATGTATCTTTCGCTCTTCGCGCTCATCCTCGCTGTCGCTGTCCGAGCTCGAGTAAAAGTTATCTGCAAACAAAAAAAAAGGAGAAACAGAATTGGAACAATCCACCAGACAGGTTCGGACCGGGATGTGGCGGCCGGAATATTGCTTACTGCTCTTTTCCGTGATGGTCCCGCTGTCCCACGTGGTTTCACGCGGCTGTATACTGTAGCCATCCTCGTCCACCTCGGGCGTTGCCGTCGGGGCCACATTGGACGCGCTCACGGCGGAAGTAGTCTGCAGATTCGTGGCGCTGTCCGCGTTTGCCGCGTCACCCTTGCCTTCACTACGAATGGAAAAAAGAAAAGCATTCAATGCATGTCCGTACAAATGAAGCACAGCAGTATAACACCAACCCGTCCAGAATGTTTTCCTCTTTGGCACTGGAGTTTTCCGTGGAATCCTTCTTCTTTTTGGCTTTTTTCGATTTGGCCTTCTCGCGTCGGCTGCGCAAAAATCCAGAAACTGCTTGTGGACACATGAGAATGATGAAGAAAGTAGACAGATGTAGCAATTAATTATGTCGACAAAATCAAACAAAAACCCTTCATCCAAATGTGTCACAATTTGTAAAATGAAAAAAGTGATGGTAAAATAAAAAGCCGAAAAAACTGTTCTCAACTGTGTGTCTATTACATCGAAGGAAATTTGTCAAAAAATAAAGAAAAGAGCACAACCCGTTTGCCAAAATTATTTTCAATTAAATTAGAAGAATGTCTAAACCATCAACCAAGGATGAGGTTTGTCCCGAAGGGAAATGTTAATAACTAACAAAAATTTAAACGTTAATTTCATCACATTTTTTGTCAGTACGGAAGATGTGCTAGAGTAATTAAAAAAGGATAAACTGGGTAAACGGAATTTTGAAATGAAAATTATGTGTGTTGTAGGTATGGAGGTATGAAGATAAACGGGGAAAACAATGTATCGGAAACTGTAAATTAGTGAATCTGAAATGAACGACAAATTAAAATAATCATAATCAACAACAGAAACAACAAATCTTGCCATTAAAATGAAACAGCCAACATCAGCATACAGTAAAAGCACGCACTAGTGAACAATTAATAAACTATGTAGAAAATAAGGTGTAGCATAGCACTAGTTATCGTATTATGCAACTGCTAGAGAATAAAAAGCCAAATTGCAGCCAAAACTACTAATCGAAAGATCAGGTTGATTTAAGGTAGCAGAGTTCTCCCTGTCGTCCTTATCGCTTTTAGTTTCTTCATGGGATCAACTTGAAAGTATCGGCCACGAACACACTAGAACCACGCGCAGTCATATGATGCATTTTGTTCCGGCTAGCGAGAATTACTGAACACTTACCCAGAAAGATGTAAAACTTTACCAGAACTTCGATTGCGGTTATCTTGAAACTCATTGTGAACATAGCGAGGTTTTTGCTTAACATTGCAGATGGCAAATTTAAATTGTTACTCCAGAAAGTATTTCATTTTTTTATGAAAAATTATCTCACAATGACACCATTAGTATTAATAAAAAAACAAAACTGGCGACAAATTATCAAATTAAATAGCACAATCAATGAAGTTGTACATTAGCTTCAATCACAATAAACGTGACATTTCTAATCTATGAATGTTTCTTTACACTTTTAACTGGTGTACAAATAATGCCGGAAATCATACACCGTACTCAATATCGGCCCGACCGACGTCATTGATATCAGGTTTGATTTTCAACAAGAACAAATCTTCCCGCCCACTGGAAAGGTGATAGTGAAAGTTGTTTGTTAGAAAAAATCTGGGACGTAACATAGTAAACATAAAAGATACAGAAAGAAAAGGGTTTCCGAGAGGAAAGGTGGCAAATCGATTTGAAAACAGTAGAAAAGAAGAAAGTATGTGATGGTATACTAAAAGCAAGAAGCGCATAGTCTAAAGCTAGGAAAAGAATTAACTTACTTAATATGCAATATAAAACTATTATTTACATACTCTTGTTATACAAAAACAGTTACATAAAAACCAATATATCAACAAATTCATAAAGCCAAAGTCTTTTCTTAAGAATGCAAATATTTTGGATGCTTAAGGATACAAAAAAAACTTCCTGGAGAGCAACCTATCTTTTTCGATCGTGCTATTGAAGAAGAGGAAGGAGAAAAAGAATGATCAAGAATATGAAGTAAGAACCAAACGAAACCATCACTCACGCTGCAAAAGAAAATTATTTGTACAGACAAATTACACTAGAAATACATAACAATAAAACCGATTGATAAAAAAAAAATCCGAATGTAGCCCAGAGCAAACTCAACAAGATCGAACCTAAAAAACCAAAGAAAACTTCCTTCAACCAAAGAGAATATGAACAGCCAATCAATTCATAGGTAGAAAAAGAAAACTTAATAAAACCAGGAGATAAAGAGATCCATAACACCACAAGATGTACGAGATGAAGATGTATGATTTACATTTGGAGCCGCGCAACAATGGATTCCGCCCGATAAAGGAAGTGCCCGAGGTCTGCTGCTGCTGCTGCTGTTGATGATCGGTGACTTCACCGCCTCGGTTATGGTCGGGATCATTGGGACTGGTAGGGGCTGAGACGGTGGCACCGGTAGACGACACGGAGCCCCTACCGACGTCCACGTTGGCACCAGCCACATTTCGACGAGCGCCAACTCCTGCACTTGCGGTAGAGTCACGACTGTCACGGCTCCCTTTTGAGCCCACCGCCCGTGGTGTGGTTTACAGTTTCGAAATTCCGGTGGCGATCGTCGCCGAAGCGAAGCATAATGTACACATGCGTACACACATACGGGGAAAATGATGATGTTGGATGGCGAATTTGCACGTGTCGGGTATTATTTATTTAAATATGTTTAAATAATGTAACACCGCACAAGGGCACCGAATTGATGGGTTGAGTAACACAGGGAGAAAACAGAGAGGGAGAGAGACAAGAATGTGTCATGAGAATAATTTGGAGCCAAATTTTTATTTGTTCAAAATGCGTTATTGACGCCCCTTTCTGGAAGGTCAATTGGAAGGGCAAAAACGGAAATGTACGACAAGAGAAAAACACAACCAGTTAATGCAGGCCGCAGTAAAAGAAGAATCTGTGAGAACTATTAGTGGAAGGAATCGTAGCACCGAAAAGAAGAGTAAAATGTATTTTTTTTCAGGAGATAGACTAGAACTAATCTGGGAGGAGGTTGACTAAAATTATTAGAGTTAATAAGAAATTTATAAGGGCAGATAAACTTCATTTTCCTTTAGATATCAACAGTTACCTAACAGGAGCAGTCCAAAATAGATAAGACATTGGGTAATGTCTACATGACTGGTTCTATGGAGGCAACTATTAACCATTAATTGAGAAAAAGGCTCTATAATAAAGGCTTGCTTTACATGAGGGTATAATTAATAGCCCCAATTTGGCTAAATGTATCGTAGATTGCCGTTAAACAACAATTTAGAAAACCATTAGAAAGAAAATCGCTTATCGAAAGACCAGATAATGGCTCCATAGTGAAGCCGGTGTACAACTCGGACCATAGCCGGAAGGATTCTGTGCAAGCTTCTTTTATGGCTTCCAACAAAAAAAAGTACACTCATAAACAGACCAGCAAAAGAAGCATACGAACGTGAGAGTCTGAAAATAGTAGCGCAAATGATATCGTTTTTGAACCCTTGACGACCCTGCAATTAGGGTAAGTAGTCGCATTTCCTTTCGTAACCCGTGTATGATGACACTTTTATAGCTGGGGCGGGGACATGGAGTTATGTGTATCAAACGGCAATTAGATGCATTCTATTGTGTGGTGCTGTTTAGGCTTAGTGCAAACGTTTCACTAACAGATTAAGATTTTTACCAACATAATATACACAGGAACCTTGGGTATCCTTTAACCACAACGTTGAATACGTGGAACACATTTTACTACGCTTTCCCTGGGCAACACGAAAATATCGACCGCTCAACATACTAGTGCATAGCGGTATGGAACACACCGAGTTCCCAAAGGAGCATAATAGACGAGATCATTATAACATCACTTTCACTCTCCGTGAGCGTGATTGTAGCCAAGAAAAACGCACTAATAAACCTACTGGGTCGATTTTTACAAAGAAACAATCACAATAGCATTGAAGAATTAAACATCTAAAGTTTATAACTTCAGCAAAAGACTTCACAAAATTTGGTCAGTGAGTGGTTAATGGATAGGAACAGAGGTCGAAGCACAGATGATAGGATAGTTAAAATGAAACAAGAAAAGAAACCTTTTTCTAACGTAAAGTGCAACGAAAGGACCAACACAATAATGAAAAGAGCATAAAGTGATGAAGAAAAAAAATAGAAACAGATCGACCTACTATGATAGTTAGCAACTGAAAATGTCAACAATAGAGAAATAAAAGAAAACGTCAACAACCAAAACCAGAAAACAATTAAACACCCTTCGAAATGTACAAACTTAAGAGAAAAAAAAACTACAAAGAGATAAAGGGAAAAAATAGACAAATAGACAATAGTATAGAAGAAGGACGAGTTAAAGGTATTTGTAAAGAAAAAGTGTCGTGAGAAAGAACCATACTTTGGTGTTTGTGTGAATTGGTGTGAGTAGCAAGAAAAGAAGAAGAGAGAGACAAAAAGTGTGTGTGTGTTGTGTGTTTTTTGCAAACTGCAGAGAAATTCAAAATGCGAGAAAAATCAAGAAGATAAATTTACCCTGGGAGTTAGACATGAAGAGATTGAGAAGGGAAGTAGTGCGACGGGAAGATTTTTGTTGCTGTGTTGTTGGTGGCGGCGAGGAAGATTGTTGCTGCTGCTGTTGCTGCTGTTGCTGTAAAGAATCTTGCTGTTGCTGTTGCTTTTCCTGCTGCTGTTTCATTTGCGGCGATTGGTTGCTGTTGTTGCCACCGTTGCCATTATGGCCGTTAGAGGGAAGGTTGGGCGAGTGTGGCTGGTTGTGATTAGTGGAGGGGGTGGTGGTGTTGGCGGTACTGTGATGCTTGAAGGAAAACAGATCGCCGTAGAACGGTTTACTTGATTGCTTGCTCGTACTTTGTGCGGATCCGCCGGACACGGTGCTATCGTTGGGGCCCGTCGGTCCCGGGGACATCGCGCGCAAGGACAATTGCTGCTGCTGCTGCTGCTGCTGGGATTGCCCAGGAAGATACTGATGATCACCACCGCCGCCGAGCCCGTCATAACGGAGCCCACTGCCCACCGAGATGGCAGTGGGTGAGGTGGACAGATTGACCGGCGAGTTGGTCGGGACGGCTGCGGTCGAGCTCGAACTGAACCACGACCGGAGATGGCTTTCCTTCTTTGTCGGTCCACCGCCGATGGCGATCGGTTGCGAGGAGCTCGTGGCCGAGAGGGTGGGAGATTCGAGTAGGCCACCGGCCAGGGACGATGGCGCCGGCGAGATACTACTGCCCGGCACCGTCGACGAGGTGTTCACCAACACCTGCTGGTGGGTGTTAGTGCCACCAGCGCCGGACCCGGTGCCACCATCGAAATCAAGCTCAATAAGCTCTAAGGGAATGAAAAAAGGAAGTTAAACGAATACGCGGGACATACAGAGCAACACACCGGGATTTCGCGGGAAGAGAGAAGAAACATTTAAAATCGAACGATAACGTATCGGACAAACAAACCGACAACTGTGACCGGACGGACGAAGGACATAGCGTACGCGTTTGTTTTATCCGGCGCTCACAACAGGAAAGGGTCGCACGGAAAACAAGAATCCATAGGTCGCAATAAGACACATTTCCTGTGCCGTAACATAGTTTACTCTAGAACTGTACAAACAATGAGAAAATATGCTTGGCAAAGTATACCATTTTTAACATGCAAAATTTACATCCCTGCTAATTTGTGCCAACAGAAAGAACGTCTAATGGAAAGACTCCTCCTCGAAATGGAAGTCTTGCAAAACAAAACAAAAATCTTCGTGCCGTTTTGTTGGGTGGCCAGGATCAGGAGTTCTACACATCTAAACAAAACTAGGCATGCATGCGGTAAGCACATGTTCACTTTAAGCAAAATCGAACCGAAAAAAAAACACAAATAAAAATGCAAAAGAAGAAAAACAACGAAAGACACATTATAAAACATTTCAAAACAAGCGTAAGGCACGATTCTGGTGGAAGAATAAAAACTCAAAACGAGCTGAAATGATTTGCAAATAATTGAACCCACTTAACTGTAGCAAATTTGCAATTTTGCAATGACCTTTCACAATCGTTAACAATAACTCACAAATTAAACGTTTGAAAACAAACAAAATTGCCTCGTGTAACATTAAAATCAGACTCAAACCATCATCAGACACACGAAAGAACGGACATTATATATCGGCGTTCTTCGGGAGCGCGAAACACAAATTTAGCTAAACAACGTGAGGTTCGTGTAAAACTGTGTTGAGTACAATGGGAAACAATACGGGAAACAAGAGATTTCCCTTGATTGAGATCTACCACGTGCGAAGTTGTGAAACGATTTTGGTTTTTTTTCCGTTCCGATGAAGAGTCACTCAGTCGCCCCCTCTACTTACCTGGTTTTTCAAGCCCGGTGTACTTGTTGAGTACGAACTGCTCCAGCAACTTGTCGACAGTAAGTTCTAAAAATTGACGTTTCAAATCCGAATGAACCTGTCGAGGTGGAAATGTGAAAAAGGGTGTGGTAAAACAATCGTTTCCCATGGTGGCCGCCTTCCGTGCCCTGCCTAGCAACGGTATCGGGCACAACAACGCGGGCGGGAACACTAACCTGTCCAACCAGATCGAAATTGTTCTGCACAATGTCCATGTACGAGGAAAGGAACTCTTTCATTTGCTTCAGATGTGCTTCTTCCATCTCTTGAAAGCGCTGATGGAGGAGAAAGAAAACAGATTGATATTGGGTGGGTTTCCCTTTGCGTGTGTCAGCGGCGCAGTACGTTCGACACACGGTGGCAGTGTGAAAACGGATGAGTCATAAAACATTTTCCTCCCCCCAGATGACGCAGATGATGCACTCTCGTGAGGAATGGGGAAAACTGGCCATTCGCTCTGCGCTACTCACCCTACAGGTTATTGTCATTTTCTTCTCAAACTCCTGCTTGATGATGTTGTGCTTCTCCACCAGCGCCTTGTACTCGTCCTGATGCTTGCGTAGCTTCGCCTCCGACTTTTCGATCTCCTTGGTCGAATTATCCTTGCGCGCTTTCTCCACCTCGAGCAGGCGCGCATTGTGGACATCCTTCGCCTTGGCCACGGCCACCGTCGACTCTTTCATCGCCTGCACCGAATCCTGCGTGCCCGATTCCTCCTCCTTGACCGATTTGTGCTTCTTGTGCAGATCCTCCGCGTACTTGGTGACATTCTTCACCAGCTCCGTCAGCTTCTGGACCTTCTGCGCGTGCAGCTCCGACAGCCGCTCGGTGGTCGACTTGAGGATGATCCAGAGCGGCGAAAACGTGCCGCCCCCGCTCGATCCCGCCTTGTTGGCCAGCTTGGTCAGCAGCTTCGAGTTGTACTCCTCCAGGTTCGAGCGCTCGCGGAAGTACTCCGCCAGCTCCTTCGTCGCCGACAGGCCATACTTCATGTTCTGGTACAGCACCTCGTAGCCATTGTTTTTCTCGCCCTAAATGTAAAAAGTACACGTAAAAACCACCGTTAAAAATGTGTTACTTTTTTCATGAAACACACATCCAGCCACCGAAAACCTTAACGGAAACATGGTGCAATTCACAGGCTTATTTTATTACATTATTCTCTGGTAGCATTCGACGGCACCACGGCGAAAAAATGGGTTCGTACAAGCCCACCGGACCGGAACCGGCGTTTGAGTTTAAAAATGCCACAAACCATCATCAAAAGCGCCATCAATTTTCATCACTCTTGCCGCGGTGAGCCGTTTGCAATCCGTCTTACGATGAAAAGTGCCATAGGCATGTGAGTGAAATGAAGTAACGGTTTCTTTTTTCTCTTATTTGCAGAGAGAATGCATACTGAACGTTGCGAAAAGATATAAAACTATCAACCGAAGAAACTGAACACAGTTGTTTTCCAATGGAATTTTTCTATTTTAAAAACATACCGCGATATCGGTACGTGCCGAATCGATTAATAAACACATATGGCGCAACAAAACCGAATGTTGGATCCATGAGTTGAAGGTAAAAAAAAATCTGTGTTTGTGTTTAAAAACACACGCGATATGGGCGTTGCCCCTGAGGGACACGTTGGATGGTTTACATTCCTGACGCAAAATCGCGGCCCGACTCGCTAGCGAGCCAGCTACCAGTTTACTTCCCTCCCCTCAGTTAACGATCTCCTATTGATCCTTTCCAGACGCATAATACGGTTGAGCTGTAAAAATTCGCCTACCCCAAGTGGGGAGATGGCCACAATGAATATTTTCAATAGTTCCGCAGATGAAATTGGATTACCATCTTTTAACAATAATATGCTGTAGTACTAGTAGCGATCATTTTTAAACCGGATAGAAATCATGAAAATCCCAATGAAATATTGTAAAATGTTCATCAGGCTCAATGTGTCATCCATCGGTTGGTGTGCGTCTTTCTCACACAAACACTGTGAATCGCCGGGGTCGAGTGTTTGCTCTTACGGTTCATTCCGTCAATTGAATTAAATCAAATTATTATGTTCTGGTACCATCCGCAACCTCCAGAGTCCAGTGGAAGCCGTAGCAGCTAACCGAGTACAAGACCGGCGGACATTTTACTCTTATCATTAACCCTTCATATGGCGAATAGCATCAACACAGGAAAGACATGAACAACATGACGACGCTACCGTCGACACAAGATGACGTATTTCCCCGTACTCGCCCCGACGTCTTTTATCGATTGACTGGCGAAGACATCCGCAACAAACAAACGGGTTCGTCCTGCAAAAGACACCCCAACCGGTAAAAAGAAGCGAACGGAACGGAGTTTAGGACGGGTCACAGCCGGTTCACTTCTCGCGATCATTCGCCGAACTGGTTTGCAGTTTCTGGCCCCCCTTTATGGTAGGTGGTTGTGGGCTTGGGTTGGCCATTTTTGATGCCAATATTGGGCCAATAAAACAAAATTGCAGTGCGTTCGAGATATTTTTCCCACCCTTGAGATTTTGGTTGTCGTCCACATAAAGTAGAAGTTGGTAAATCGACAACGAACGTGCGTATGAAGAACCTTCCACTTGAGACTACTCCTCGCCGGCCAGCCAGGCCACCGAAGATAATCCCCATCCCTTGCTATCTGCGTTAAATGCTCCATGGCGTTAGGTCATCGTTGCGTTTCCTTTCACATTCGCTATTTGTTTCCCCCCGTGTTAGTATTTTTAGCCCTTCGGACAAATCGAAGCCATTGAACGAGCAATGTTTTCCATGTGGTCAAACACAGCTGGTGAAGACATCAAAAGCAAACGTCTAATTGATTACTTCATTAGTTTTCTTTTCCACTCGATTGAGCAACGATTGGGAACGTCTCCGTTTCTACAGAAGTACTAAGAAGCGAAAAGGCTTCAGTCAATTCAAATAGCTTCCAGAGCAAACGATACGTTTTGCTGCAGATTGCAAGCAGATGAAATACATTAGACAATACGGAGTGTATTAAACATGCCCTCAACTCTTGGTATATCACACTAAAAGCACTGACCCATGCCACCATCGCTCGTTGATCAGGCACAACAAGCTAACATCCGACTAGGAACAGCCATACAACAGAAAAGCAATTAGAGTGACTATAGCTAATCAAAAGAGGAGTTAAATTGTCTTCTTACCATGTCGTAGGTTAACATCACAAGGATTAATATTTCTACTACCTTATATTCCGTTTCGTGTAGATATTTCCACATTCCAAACTCTGGTCTGCTCATTGTACCAAAGCAAAACATAATGTTCCGCACAATTTGCACCGCCTGGGTAGCTTCAAATTGACGACAACGAGGTATGCCCTTTTTAATATGCATACCACGGCGTTGCGTAGCTTCATTCTTTTACATCAACATTCAGAGACCGTAACAGGTTGTTCCTACCCACCTTTGGTTCGACATGGTGAAGTAGTTTCGATTGGACAGTACTTTCTTTGACATTTTTGCCAACTATATTTTATTTAACTTAACTTAAACAAAGGAGAAAACAATTATGACTAGTCTGGAGCAATTCAAATGGATTTACCAAAGTCTACCATCGTTAGCAGAGACAAAATTCTTAAGGGAAACGTGAGCGTCAGCATGTAGGTTATCAGGGACAACTTCTTCAGGTTAGTAGACTCACGAAACAAAACAACTTCAAAGCTAAAAAATGGAATATATTTCAACACAACCCTCTTACAGCTGTTGAAGAGGAAATACGAAAAAAAACCAGTCCAATGAGTAACGGTACACGGAAACATGAGTGGGTAAAGAATAAACAAGCGCCATACACGTGATCAACAGCCGTCCGGGTCCGGGGTTATCTCATATCTGGCGTGGCAGAATGTACACACAAAAAAATAAAACTTGAAAAAATCACGACACGGTGGAGCTTAGAGTAGGGAATTCATCCCCGACGTTACGACAAAATAACCCCCGACTGGCTTCCAGAAGGTTGCTTCTGGCTCAGCACAAAACCAGATGGATCGTTCTACGCCAAATCCGGTAACGATTCGCTAAAACGTGTGTCGACTAACTCCATTTTGCAGTATTTATGCTATCATTCTAATACGGGGAGAACAGATGCCCTTATGTCTGGGTTTCAGTTACTCAATGACGATGAGTAACAGTATTTCTGTGCCTTAAATCAACTAGAATACCAGAGAAATAAATTATTCAGCCAAAACGTTTTAAACAGAAATGAGCATTTTTTGTGGGCGTAAAATATGATGTCGGTTGCACGATGGTACGATTTGCATTTCTTTAAGTATTCAAAAGTGCTATGCTTATCTTGCATTCTCGCCTTTCTCTTGCTTGCCACTTGAATGCGGCAAGTTAAACGTTATCATCATGCCCTGCAGGATGGTGTTTTCAATGCTACTATCACAACTGGATAGATTAAACACAGCACAAGGAAAAAAAAACAAAAGTACTCAGACAGGAAGCGTCCGAGAACTGTTGGGCTCGCCCTTTCTCGCTGTTCGCGCAAAGGCGAAGGAGTTCAAGTTCGGTGCGACATTGAGATAAAGTCTGCAGTTGTAATTCTGTTCCAAGACGGGCAGAAAAAGTCGACCAAAGCTTATCAGCATGTATGTGGGGTGCTCCCTTTGCCCGAAGAAGCAGTAAACGACCAAGCGGGGTATCTTCCCGTTTAAATTTGGGTACTCGGCGTAAAAGTTGTGATACATTTTTCCTAACCTTCATCTTGCTTGCGAGACTTTTTATCGTGTGATACTACCATATACCAAATTGCAAGTAATTAGGTCTCTAGTGTTTTCTGTAAACTCATGTTAACGTCGTTTGCCTCACGAAGAAGGGATTACGATTTTACATTGAAGTAATTGGAACAATTCGAAATTAACATACCAGACAAGATATAAAGAGCATCCAGAAAACTTGACGGACTTTACCGCATCGTTACACCCAAAAAACGTAATGAAAGTAAATTTTTAATAGGAATCATACCAGTGTACGAAAATATAACTTACCCAAAAATAATCGTTGAAGTCGACGGTCATTTTGGCTATCGGCGGTCAACGGTGCGGGGGGCGTGTAAAATTAAATGGCCAACAGGTTATCCTCGCTACACTTGTCGGGCGGGTCGCGGTTTTGTCGACCCGTTGATTGCAGTAAACCGTTCTCGGTGATTTTTAAACGGGAACACAACGCTTCTCCCTTTTCTAATCGACTATCCTGAGTTCCTCCTTGAGATGAGACGCAATTGTGTGTGCTTTTGTGTATGTGTGAATGTGGGGCGTGTGTGTGTGTGTGTGTGTGTGTGTGTGTGTATGTTTATGTTGTGTACTAGACACTACTACCGCGTCACCAGCGAGTGCATTTTCGCTCGTTCACTAAAGTCGTCGGTGGTCGACGTCCCGATCGACGATAACATGACCAGAACATGGCCTCATTGTACTCGGTGGCGTCGCACGTGGACGGATGCCAGATTGGTCTTCTATTTTGCTTCACTTTGAGCTGCTGTTCTTTAGACAAACGCCCTCTAATTAGCGCTCTGGTCACAGCACAACAGTTCACTTTTACACCATCCAGCTTCCGACGATAGAACAACTAGCTCGACATTCGTTTAATTGTGGTCTGTGTGCGGATGTCGGAAATTGACCGGTCTGGAAGATCCGGGAAGCTTATTGCTACACGTCACTTGCACTCAACACTTTTTCTTTGATTCATCTTTTGAGTAAGGAATTTGTTTCAGGAGTTTTTCTGGAATGTAATGGAGATTGAAATTGTGAAGGACACAAAACATCTGTGATGTTTATTCTGATCACAAATAGACTTTACCGTTGCCCATTCTATTTTATCCACGTCCTGAAATTATTTTCAAAAGTCCCCAACGTGCAGCAATGGAATGTTATCGTTTGTAGTGAATGAACAAAAATGTTTAAAAGGACGTTTTTGCATTAATGCACTGTCTCTATCGCATCTCCTGATGGCCCCAACGTTGCCCGACATGAAACGTGCCCAAAGCATTGGAGTTATACACGTGGGTCAACAAAAAAAAAATCGGCACAGAAGAGGCACCAATTTCATGTTTCGAACCCGGTAGACTAATCCCGGCTGACGATGGTGGTTTCAATTCGTGCCGTATCTCAATATCCGTAGGGTTGGGGGTAAGGTTCGTCAAGAGGACTTTTTGGTCGCCGTAACGTATAAAACTACCTGCCGGTGGTTCCAAGGGACACAGTTACTACCGTCCCCTTCGTTCCAGCAAGTGTGTAATTTAGGCAGTTAACAAATCGACGGTGGCCAAAATGAGCAAGGCATTCGTCAGCTTGGTTTTTGTGGGAGCCCTGGTGGCCATTGCCAGCGCCAACCCCTATTTTGCGCATAACACTCCCTGTCCGCATAAGACCTGCAACAAATTGCAACCGCTAGTGCCGGTGGAGCGCCTTCCGGTGCCGACGGTTCCGGTGCAGGTGGAGGTGGTCAACACCAGCCCGAGCTACCGTCCCGCCTCCTTCCTCGAGCTGGTCGAGATCGTGCTCGACTGCTTCAACACCCTGCGCATTCCGCTGCACCGGTTCCCATCCTACCTGACCGGTATCTTCCCGGACGATCCGGAAACCAAGTGCTTCCTGCGTTGTATGGCCATCAAGCTTGGCGTGTACTGCGACGAAACCGGTGCGGATCTCGACCGCCATTGCCTGCAGTTCGGTCTGGGCGAGTGCTGCGATAACTTCGTCAACCGGCATTTGACCTGCCTGCAGCAGAACTCCGGTCCCTGCCCGGACCGGTGCACGGCGGCGTACAAGCAGGAGCTGTGCTTCCAGGAGCCGATCGCCAAGTATCTGGACTACCACTTCCAGCAGCTCGTCGGACTGCTCCACCAGGCCAAGTGTAGCCACAACCTGCCAATGCTGCATCCTTAAGCAGGACGATGATGCATAAACCCACACCATCCATATCCCATCCTTCCTTCGACATCGTAATTATGCTGTACGCTACTAATTGCCGTGCGTGTTCCAACGAACATGACGGGTATTTACGAGTGTGCGCGCGTGTGATTAGCTTTCTAACACAGGTGTACAACAAATGCACCACCAAGTCCTACCAACGCCGCTTTTCACCATCGTACTCGGAAATAATGTCTAGCCCTAAAGTAGGCTAATAAAAATCGATAGCACAGAAATATTCCATCGATGGTTGCTGTTTTTCGTTTGCTTCCTCATTCCGGTGCTTTCCTAAGCTCCTGTCTTACGAATCGTACGGAATTCCTGGTTCCGCTCCTTTAGCCCCAATTCGTTTTTTTTATAGCAATTACCCAAGGTTACTAAACACTAGACAGGTTGCGACAGAGCAGTTTTGCTCGGAACCATTTTGAATATCTTGTTTACAATTTGTCTGTCAAAATAACGGTGGTGTTGTTGCGGTTTGCAGGAACGATGAAGATTATTTAGTGGCACGCATAAAAATTCTTCTCTTTTAATATTCTTTTGGTTTGCTTGTACCATGGCCGTATAGGTTGTGATATGCGTAAGATGTGAGAAACAACATTGCTCTAAATCGTAGAATCGGAGGAAGGATCCAATGTGTACAATGAGTTGATCTTGAAGAATGATATGAACTTCAAAATCGTTTACGAAGTTTATCGAGGATTTAGCCCGGCTACAGGCACACCGGTACTCAAAGATTGTGTTCAATAAATTTCGAGTTCTCTTAACGTCTGCTCTCGTGGAACTGTGAATATGTCCCTCCGCTAACTTCAATAATCTGGTTAAAGCCTTCTTTGATTGAAAATAGCAGCGCAACAAACCATTCCAACTTGTTTGTCAAATTTTTCTTTCATTTTTTTATCGTAAAGCGGTAAAAATGTTCTGCTTGTCGCAACCTGTCTAGTGTTTAATAATCTTGGCAATTACCTAACTCTTTGCAAAGAGTTGATGCAATTCAATCCAGTGTTTAAAAAATAGCGAACCGCCCAATTAGGCGTCGATTAGGTCAAGCACGAGTATGAAGAAGTGTGAATTTTTAAGTAGGTAGACTTTTCTTACAGTTGCCATATGACGATTTCCGGTACGTAAATAACTGAAAAAAACAGTAAACTTTTATCGGATAAACCTTTGCTTTTTCGGTCACGTCTGCATTGATAGAAACAACGTTGGCAGCCTGCGTGTGTGCGTGTGCAGTTATTTGTAGCTTTACATATCACTTCCCCCACCTCGTTACACCTCGTGGATGGAAAATTATACAACATCCCTCCCATAATGAACAATCGCTACAAGTCGTTGTTTTACTTTATGAAGGTGATATACTCGGAAAAATTGTATTCTTTTGTAACTAACCCACGAAGGAGTTGCATTCACACGTCGAGTGAAACCCGCTTTTCCCATTCGAAAACCCTACGCATGCTACACTTATGCTGATCGCGCGCACAATCGGTCATTTTCCGATAATTAAATATTCATATTTCAAACGCACTCGTTACACAACACATCGCAAAGACGTATAAGACCGCAGCTGAATTTGCCGTGCATGCTGCAGTTCCGCCCGTTAGTAATTTTTGTGCTTTTTTTAGCTCTTTACTCCCATTACGATAAAAGCATCAGACACGGGACGTGCATGGGGGGTCGACAAGATTCAATGAAGCGTAGCGACGAACGAAGATCGTTGAACTTTTTGTTGATTTTACAGGTTACACCTGCAATACGCATAATGCGACCGACGCAACGATTTGCAGCCTTGCATTATTTTACAACAGTGGCACTCGGATGGTGCGAAACATTCCGCAATGACACTGAGCCGGAACATAGATGAGGGGAGGACACAACACTATACCTCGCTGGTACAGGCCCTTTCGAGAACACTACCGCAATTCAAGGGGTGGCTACCATTTGCTGGTAACAGATACACACACTTGGGGCCACCGATACGATGCATTGGAGAAAAACAGCACCACTGTCGTCACTGTGCAACTAGATACACTGTCGTCACAAGAGTCGCCATTTGCTATCGCTTAAAGAAGCATAATGTGTATCCCGTGGGAGAAAATTGGCCTTCTCGGTAACGTGGGGGCGTATGTGAAGGTTTTTCTACGCTGTTGCGACTTATAGCCGAACGCCACACTTTTTTTTGCACCAGACAGTAGCGAAGAAATGTGAATGAAGAGCTGCTGGGTGTATTCGGGTACCCTTTTCTATGACCCGGTATTCGAGGACAGTGAACAATAGAAAAGCAGCTAAAAATGACTTTCCATCTTGACTCACGTAATCACCGCACGCATCATGGACGATATTTTGCCCTTTCAGAACTTTTCTTGCCTTTCTCCAAGCAACAACAACAGTGAACAGAAACAAACGAAACGAAACTCTGCCCGAACGAAATTACGGAATTCAGCGACTGACAGACCGCAACGATGACGCGACGATCGATTGTCTGTGTCAAGATTGGTGAAACAGACAGGTCGACGCAAAAAATTTTCCTGCGCCGCCATGGTTTTGACAGTTCGGTCAAATAGTATAATCGAAACTGCAGAATGCTTCTTTCATGGTTACGTTGAACGCCTTTTCCACGATGTGATGAGTGACCGAGTGAAATACTCGGTAGAAGAAAATTTTTGCAAATTGTCAACCACACTCCCACCGGTTTCAGCCAGCTCATTATGTAAAATGCTTGACCTCCTCTTTCACTCATCTTGGTCCGTGTTGTGCCTGAGCATCTGACAGTTCCAACCGTCCTACAGTTTACATCCGCTGGTGTTGTACTGCAGATCAAAAGTAAATAACGCAAGGAAACGCTATCTATCGAAAATCTCTGTACAACAATGGAAAAATCACGCTCCACTGGCTTAAAAAAGCTCTGCAGCTACCATGGATGCTTGAATAACTCAGTGGACAATACTAATTTAACGTTTTTCGCCTTTCCAAAAGACGAAGCAAGGCGCGGTGTGTGGCTACAAAATGCGGGAATAACACTTGCTGCAGGAGATACCAAAACCGCTCGTTTTCTGTGTGAGGTCCACTTTTCCGACATCTACTTATGTCGCAGTCAAAGGCGTACTTTGCTGTTGCAGACCGCTACACCTTTTGTATGGACCAGTACGCTGGAGAGTACGGCAGACAATTTCGACCCAATAGAGTCGATGGCTTCTAACAATGATCATGAGCAAGAAGATGACAACAAGGAACACTTTGAAACCATTCCAGTATTGGACGATTCTCTTGAAGAAGATGGTAAGTTCTGGCAAATTAATGGTAGCAATCCAAGTAATCCTCTTGATCGTATCGTCCAACTTACAGAACCATTGGACGAAGTCAATTCAGCGAACGACGAGTGGACAATGGAATCTCAGCCAGTGAAATTGGTTCCGGTGACGATAGCCCGCAAGCGAAAGAATACTATCGCCAAAATTGTCGAAATGCAAGCGAAAGTAAAGAAAACTGTTTCTCCATTGTCTAGTATCGACAAGCAACCCATAACAATACAAATGAGCGATGGGACAATTTTACGCAAAGCACGATTGGTTTGTGCCAAAATCGGGCAAACCCAGATACAGATCCCAACTGCCAGTGTTGAAGAACATAACTCATCGGTGGTCTTTAGTCCAGCATCCAAATCAGTTGCTAAAATCCGTCAAAACCATACACAAAGCCCAATTATCAGTGTTGCAGATAATAAACCATCAGGAACCATCCCAGCTTCCAAACCAGCTGCTCAAAAGTCTCCAGCAACATCTTCAACAAAGTCTACCGAATTAAAGGCCGATACCTACGCGGAGATAAAGAGCAACGACGAACTGCCAGTGAAACAAGAGCAAATAAGCGAATTCATATTCAAAGGGGAAGAATACGTGCAAATGCCCAAAGCCGTGTACAACAAGAAACTGGAAGTATTAAACCGGAAAGTAGCCCATTACGAAACGATCATACAAATGATGCGTGACGTTATGGGTCAAGCAAATGATTACAATCTCCTCGACAGCTAATTGTTAAATTAGTAAACTGTAATATATAATACCTTTAAGTTTTTAAAATCGTGTTTTTCATGCTTTTAATTCATAAATAAGCGAAAGCTTGCGGAATCGGAAAGCAGTGATCTGTGGGTGTTCCATTACTTCATGCCTTCCTATAGCCATCCAATACGAGAGTCAATAGAATCATCTTTGGTTTTTTAAGTCTATACTTGAGATATAACTGCCGCTTTTTGCATGAGAGATACGATTAAATAGCACAATAAATTTATTTTTCTGGAGCTTGAAACTGTGTAATGTTCCAAAACTGATCTTTGGAACGCAAAAATTGTTTCAAAATAAATTTTGGATCATTCATTCTGAAACGTCAAACGTTTACGCGAGCTGTCAAGTGGAAATTGTCGAAGCAAAAACAGCCGAATCGCGCAAGGAATCTTTCAACCACTAACGACGAAGAAAGATGGCTGCATCTGGAAAATTTACTGTGCTAGTGAGTATTAACCGGAAGATTTATTCCACGGACAACCAATTCGAAACTGGAACACCAGTCGAAGGCAGCGACACGGTATTCATGCATCAAGTGTCGCCGCTACCGATTGCGTGAAGGTTATGAAGGAAGGCAAAAACACGGTTATGTAATTTATCATCCGGAACATTTACAGGCTCGTCAACTGAGCACCAGCTCGGTCGCCGCTCAGCTGGTCAAGCCCCCGGTGCAGGTGTTTGGCTTGGAGGGTCGCTATGCTTGCGCCCTCTACTCGGCCGCCTCCAAGAACAAGGTGCTCGATGTGGTTGAGAAAGACCTGAAGGCGCTCCAGACCCAGCTGCGAACGGATTCGAAAGTACGCGATCTTCTGCGCGATCCAACGACGAAGCGTAGCGTTAAGGCGACCGCCCTCAAGGATGTGTCGGACAAGGTGAAATACAATGCGGCCACCGGAAATCTGCTGCAGCTGTTGGCCGAAAATGGACGTCTTGCTCGCCTGGACGGTATTATTAATGCGTTCCGACTGATCATGGCCGCCGAACGTGGTGAGGTGGTGTGCGAGGTTAAGACCGCGAAACCGCTGGACGATGGACAACGCAAGCAACTGGAAAACGCTCTCAAGGTATGGAAGTGCGGTAGACTGGCCCCTTTATTGTTGCATTTTTTAACATATGCCAAACTCATCCTCCTCTGATAGGCATTCCTGAAACCGAACGAAACCATTCAACTCACTGCCAAGGTTGATCCGGCGTTGATTGGTGGTATGGTCGTTTCGATTGGTGACAAGTATGTGGACATGAGCGTTGCCAGCAAAATCAAGAAGTACACCGAGATCATTGCCGCGCCTGTCTAAAACGCCAGCAATCGGCAAGGAACTGTATGTAGCGAGTTTTCAGGGTGCTTCACGATGGTTTCGTGGACTGCTTGGTTCATAGCGGACGGCCACGGATCGACGCGGATCGAGGTACACAAAACACCTGTCTCGTTCACTCAATCCTGGCCATATAGAAGTATGAAATTGAATACAGTCGATAAGAAAAATAAAAAACCGGACCTATAAGGGCCATACAAAACAAGTATTGTAATAATGTTTCGGAAAATTAAATAATTCCCTCGAGGATCTTGATATTCGGATCCGTCATACACAGTATATTTACGACATTCTACAGAACACGAAAATTTTCATCCCTACCTCGGGGACATAATGGATAAAGATACTAACAATATCACCGGCTATCCTTTTACCGTTTGTTTTAGATTATATTTCTTTCAATCGGTACCACTACGAAAATTACGAAGAAAGCTCAAACGAAAATTGAACAGCTATGTATGGGAACTAAAGTTTCAATTATTCTTAGCGCGATTAGTGTAACCGTTGCAGTGCTTGTTGTTTAGATGTGGAGTTCATTCAAGATCCTGTTTGCCTACTTGAATAACGTGTGTAGTTCCAATTGAATGCAGAGTGAAAACAGTTCCGATTATCGGCACCGAGACGAGAAAACTGTACTTTTCAGCTTTCGGTAGAAATTGAGAGGGATCCGCTTCCATCGGTTTAGGGGGAATAAGATCATCCGTCTAGGATGCCTTTTCTTCTTCGTCCTCCACCTCATCCACTTCTTCCTCGTCGGCTTCTTCGCCGAATTCTTCGCAGCCTTCCCCATCATCGTCGTCTTCTGGTTCGACTTCGATGTCCGGCACCAGATAGTACTGCAGCGGGTTGGGCCATAGATCATCTTTGATCAGCTCGGCAATGTCATCATTGATTGGATCATTATTGTCGGTGAACCAGTCGAAAAACGTGCGATATTCCAGATTGCGTTTTCGGCGTGTGTTGGCCGTTTTCTTTGGGAGCATTGTTGTCAGATCGCGATCTGGTTTCCATTTTATTGTGGTGCTCGTCGATGAGGGACTGTCTGTAAAAGGAGAGGTAATGGTAATGTGTCAGCGCGTTTACTATGCATCTCCTGTGATGCCTGCTTCCTACGTACCTCCATTAGAACCTAGATTAAACTCTTTCGTAAGCAGCTTGTTTTCAAAATAAGGATTCTCATCGAAGTAAAACTGAATCCGATACCCGCTCTTGATGTCATCAAACTCTTCTACCACCAGTTTCTCGAGGAACTGTAGGCATTCTTCCTCTTCCTCCTCCAAGATGCCCGAGATTTGCGGGTGGTTTAAAATGGCCGTCACCCAGAACGTTGGAATGCGTTTGATAATTTCGTTGCGCTTCTGGTAGTACGGCTTTCGAAGTGCATTATACTTCTGCTCGACCTTCAGAATTTCCTCGCTGGCCTTTTCGTTCAGCGCGTCTATTTCGTTCTGGCAACTGTCCACTGCTTCCAGTGCCTCGGACTCGTCGTCCAAAGCTTCGGACGACTTTTTAACCTTTTTAGCCGTTGAAGCCATTGAGACCGCTTTCTGCCTGCAGTAAACGCCTGGTTCACCGTCGAACGCGATTTGTTTTCGCCTAGCAGGCGCGCTTACACACAAACAACACACGCACGTACAAGGGAACAACGCCGCAATGAAAGAATCTGCAATGTACGGCTTTCTACGAGCAAATAGAATCGATCGGGTGTGTTCAAAGTACGATGAAACAAGTTTACTAGCGAGTAATAGTGATTACCAGATGTTATTTTATGCTTCTTCAATCCTTATCTAGGTAAACGGTAAGCGTACCTTGATCGCACCGCTTCGTTTTTTCGCAGACTGACGTTTAAATGGTTCGCGAAAAATGCCGGTACAGTGTTGCCATTATCCGTATTGATTTTTACTTAACTTATTCCTCCGGCGCACTCGAGAAAATGTACGAGAAATGGTGAAAATCTAGTATTTGAATGTTTTCACTATTTGAAATTATGATTGGTGTTTGTTTAAGGTACTACAGGGACGATCGTTTTCAATTGCAAAACTTTTCAAAATTGTTGCTATAAATTTTACGTTGGAAACACTGCAGTAGTAGAGCTGTAAGCATGATCCGGACCCATATGAAAAACATGATGATTTCTTAAGTTCTATGCACTTTTAAATATATTTATGAACCTCTATCGCCAAGTTATCATTTTCTATCTGGAATTAAATATTACAAAATTACCTGTGCCATCAAACCAATCAAATGAAATTTAAATCCCAACCGAAACAAATCCGTCAAATGGAATCTACTCCTTTGAGTTCCGTCAAGGGATCCAATCTCCGAGTCTTCCACATCCCGATTCTGCCAACACTAGTCTTGTGCCAAACGCCAATAGCGCTTCCCATTCTGCTGCTCGTGAGATTCGCTTTCGGAAAGACCGATTTTGTCTATTCTCAGAAGTGTGTGATTAAATTCGCAGACGATGTCCTCTGCCGACCAGCAATCTTCCACTGCCACTACAGGGCAACCGCATCTACAGCAGCAGGACTTGTCGAAACTGGTGAGACTTTGTGAAAGTTGTAATTTTAACCATTCCCCATCCATCGAGACTGGTAGGAACTTTTCAACGCCGTATGATGAGATGCCAACAAGACATTTCCATGCTGGTTTTAAGGACGTTTTGGTGGAATAAAACGTTGTCTATTCATTATCATCACCACCAATTTTCATCGTGAATACTGGGTGATCGATGCTAGCAGTGATTCTAGTGATAGGATAGATACTTTGCAAGCTGATGCAATGGTGTTATGCCCTCAGGAATTTATAGGTTATGTTAACTCCGGCCGTCAAAAACACAGGAGCAAAGTAGGACGAAGAAGAAATATCTATACTAAATGCAGGACAATTTACGACACACTCATTTCCGAAATGGAGATGTGAACAAACTTATCAACAACCTTCTTCTCTTTGGCCATTTGTTTTAGCTAATGTAAATTTTTTCGCTGTTTTAGGACATTACCAAGTTAACGCCGCTTTCACCGGAGGTAATTTCACGACAAGCTACGATCAATATTGGGACGATCGGACACGTAGCCCACGGCAAGTCGACAGTCGTAAAAGCCATCTCAGGTGTGCAGACGGTTCGATTCAAGAACGAATTAGAACGAAACATTACTATTAAGCTGGGTAAGTAGCCTCACTTTGTACATACATGATTACACATAATTGCACTGTAGCTACAATCACGCCACTTCCACACTGTTCCATCCGTTTGGAAAATCCATCTTCCGTGGTATTTTAGGTACAACTGTCAATATTTCGCGGCTGTTATGCGTTCACTTTCCGGTATACTTTCTGTCCAGTGTTTTCTTATTGCTTTCTACCTCGCTTACGTTTGCTCACGAAAAAATTGTGTGCCAACAGAAGCAGCGCTCCGTTTCGTGGTTGCCTCCCATCCGATGCCTAAGACTGTGAAGGTCCTATCGAACATTCCCGTCACAACATTCCATGATTGGAAAATTTAAGTGCTCTGATCCTGCCTCGTGTTGACTCAACATTATGGAGAAGCCTACTTAGTTGGTTCCCGAATGATTCGTACTGTGTGCGTGTGTATGTGCGTAAGAGAGATGAGAGAAAGCAAGAGGAAATACAGAATTGTGTAGCTAGTAGCAACGAACGACAGGAATCCTTCCAGGAGGTTCAATAAAAGCAAGGAAGGAATCTGTGATAGTAAATCTATTGAAATTTACAAATAGAACTGTTATAACAAATAGAAATAGTTTTAGCTCTTACAACGTGTTACTATACATAAAAATGTATTTTCTCTTTCTATTCTCTCTATCTCTCCCAAACCATCGTACGTCGTTCGTGATACACCGCGAATTTCCTGCACTCGGTACTACCGGTTTCTGACTCCACCGTGCACGCACTCAGAATGTTTGTCCAAGGAGCAGATCGACAGACTGACGACCGATCCCAATGCGTTTAACATGTATCTGCAAAAGATACACGAACGCTTTAAGCCGCTATACAAACATGCTACCGTGAAGCAAGAAGTCGATACAGTTGAGGCTTCACCAGTAGAACAAGTGGAAGCACAAATCTCGAAGGATACTACCGACCGAAAGCGTAAACTATCGCTCGACACGAGTGCATCGGAAACGGCACAAGAAAGTCCATCCAAGGGTGAACTGAACAGAATGAAGCAGGCAAAAATTATGGACTTTTTCAAAATGTCCCCACCGGAGCCTACTTTGATGATGACAAATGGTGGAAACAAAGAGGCTTCCCCCACGCGCGTTAACGGAATGGCAACCCCACGGAAAGTTGGACCGGATCGCCATTCATTGCCCATTTATCTTCCTACAGATAACAACGAGCGGGAACTGCCGGACGACATGCAGGACGAAACGAACGCGCCGAAGCGTTCCAACCGAAGAAAACAAACGTCACTGGGAGGAGGAAGTACAAGTGCTTCCACCGCCAGGACAAAACCCAGGCCGGCTAGCCAGAACCGTGTTAGAAGCGTGATTCGGCAGAAAACGTCAACATCGGAAGAATACAAGGTTGAGGCCATCTTGGACGTTCAGCTGGTGGCAAATTTGCCTTTCTTTCAAATCAAATGGTTGGGCTATCCATCAGAGTCCAACACATGGGAACCACTAAAAAACGTGGCCGACTGTACCATACTGGATGAGTTTTTGATTCGCGAACTTGCCACGTTGGAGGCAATAGTGGTTAAAATACAAGCGGAGGTAAAGGCAACCCCTGCCTATCAGCAGGCGATCGAAGCTCACGAAAAGGGAGCAAAAACAATGAAAGAAATATTGAGTGAGTACAAAGAGTACGACTGGAATCAGTTACGAGCGGATCTAATTGTGATGGCGAAGGTGCGGATAAATAAGTGTAAAAGTAAATACACCTGGGATCGAATCGTGCACAACATGCGCTGCGAGTTATCATTCGTCAAGCGTCGCGATCAGCTCAAGGAGTTGAAACGATTCGAGGAGGAAATTCTTCGTCATGAGCCGACGTACAAAATAATCGTCGAGAACGAACAAGATCTGGATGCCCCACCGAACAATTTTACGTACCTGCAGACAAACATTCCCGGCGAAGGGATCTCGATCCCGAACGATCCACCGTGGGGTTGTGAGTGTAATCCGTGTAGCATCCGAAGTAACTGCTGCGGCAAGATGTCCGACGGTCGGTTCGCCTACAGCGTCAAAAAACGACTGCTCCTGCAGGCCGGTGCACCGATTTTTGAGTGCAACTCCAAGTGCTCCTGCGGCCCCGACTGTCACAATCGGGTGGTGCAGAAAGGTGGCAAGTGTAATCTGACCGTGTTCAAAACGTCCAATGGGCGTGGCTGGGGTGTGCGAACAAACAGCGTCATTTACGAGGGCCAGTACATCGCAGAGTATTGCGGAGAAGTCATCTCGTATGACGAGGCGGAAAAGCGGGGCCGCGAGTATGATGCGGTCGGTCGCACCTATCTTTTTGACTTGGACTTCAACGGTACTGACAATCCGTTCACGCTGGATGCTGCTCGGTATGGGAATGTGACGCGTTTCTTTAACCATTCTTGTGACCCAAATTGCGGCATCTGGTCGGTGTGGATCGACTGCCTTGATCCGTATCTGCCGCGTTTGGCATTCTTTGCCCGCCGACGGATTGAGGTCGGTGAAGAACTCACCTTCAATTATCACTCGCAGCTTGGGATGAACAACAGTTCCTTAAACAGCTCGAATGGCGGAGATTGCTTTAATGGAATTGCCAATGCTAACGTCAGTACGGGTAGTAACACCAGCAACAGTAATGTACGGAATGATCAACCGCAAACCGAGTGCCTTTGCGGTAGTGCCAACTGTCGCAAAATTATATTTTAGTATTCAAGCTAACGCTTTTACTCTACGAACGAGAGACGTGAGCCAACGGATGATTCTGTAGAATTAACCCCGTATTTACAGAATTTTTCGTTCCTCTGTTATGACATTTTTCTATTGAAAATTATGAATCTTTTTTTACTATAAAATCATCAAACTGTTAATGTGGAACTACCCGAAGTGACAATTTCGTACGAGAACGGTAAAACGGCCGCATTATCACATCCTGTTATAACAAACGGTTTAAAAGAGGAAACGTTTGAATAAACATGACAAAACCAAAGTGTTCAGCGTGTCGTCTTTATTTTCTCTTATGAATACACATGCGGAGGTGTATCCGGTGTGAAAATCATTTTCTCGTATCGCACTCAAGAATTAAACAAAACATAATATTACGGTAGACTTCCAAGCATCCGTGGTAGTGGAAGGTATTGTAACAAACGCAATTTTTACAGTCCTGCGAGAAATAATTCTCCAGCTTTAATTGAAAATAATCAAACCACTAGATGAGCGTTTCAAAATGAAGTAGATAGAAACTAAAACCGGGAGTCTACTGAAATATAATTTGTGTGAGTTCTGGAATTGTATGGGTGTATCATTACATAAAGATGAGGTATTTCGTGAGTTTTTGCTGCTTTTACAAATATTCGATACCAAGGACTACATTATGCTATGTTTCTTACGATAGGTTATGCGAATGCAAAGATATATAAATGTGACAACCCGAAATGCTTGCGACCGACGTGCTTTACGTCGGGTGGTTCGAGCAAGGACGACAGCTTCCCGTGCTACCGTCCGGCTTGTACCGGACGCTTCCAGCTGGTGCGCCACGTCAGCTTCGTCGATTGCCCCGGTCACGACATCCTTATGGCAACGATGTTGAACGGTGCAGCCGTCATGGACGCCGCCCTGCTGCTGATCGCCGGCAACGAATCTTGTCCGCAGCCCCAGACGTCCGAGCATTTGGCCGCCATCGAGATCATGAAGCTGAAGCACATCATCATCTTGCAGAATAAGATAGACCTCGTCAAGGACACGCAGGCGAAGGAGCAGTACGATCAGATCGTGAAGTTCGTGCAGGGCACGGTGGCGGAGGGTGCTCCGATCATTCCGATTTCGGCCCAGCTCAAGTACAACATCGAGGTGCTGTGCGAGTACATTACGAAGAAGATTCCCATCCCGCCTCGCAACTTTATTGATCCACCGCGACTGATCGTAATCCGCTCGTTCGACGTCAATAAGCCGGGTTGCGAGGTGAACGACCTGAAGGGTGGTGTTGCGGGTGGTTCGATTCTGCGCGGTGTCCTCACCGTCGGCCAGGAGATCGAGGTCCGGCCCGGACTGGTCAGCAAGGACGCGGAGGGACGGTTGACCTGCAAACCGATCTTCTCGAAGATTGTCTCGCTGTACACCGAGCAGAACGAGCTGCAGTTTGCCGTCCCTGGAGGGCTTATCGGTGTCGGTACCAAGATCGAACCGACACTGTGTCGTGCGGATCGTCTGGTCGGTCAGGTGCTCGGTGCCGTTGGTGCGCTACCGAACATCTTCATCGAGCTGGAAGTGTCGTATTATCTGCTGAAGCGTCTGCTCGGTGTGCGCACGGAGGGTGACAAGAAGGGCGCCAAGGTGCAGAAGCTCGTCCGGCATGAAATGCTGCTGGTCAACATCGGTTCACTGAGTACCGGCGGTCGGGTCGTTGCTACGCGTGCCGATTTGGCTAAGATTGCCCTCACCAACCCGGTGTGCACAGAGAAGAACGAAAAGATTGCTCTCAGCCGACGTGTGGAAAACCATTGGCGGTAAGTTCGATCAACCTATTATAGGCAAATTTATCATTACTTTACTTTATCGATTCATTACTTTTCTTTATCTTCACAGTTTGATTGGATGGGGACAAATTCGTGGTGGTACCGTTATCGAGCCATTGAAGGAAAATTAAGAAAAGAAAGCAACACCAATATTTTCAATCAAATAAATCAAATCAACATCAACATCCCGTATAAACATAAACAAACAGACGGATGCGATCGGGCGTTTCTCTGCGACGTTCATCTTCGAGCGTGATGGTTTTAGGTTACACGCCGCTCAACCCGTTAGAAGTGTCTGCTGGAAGAGTAACATTAGGCCATGAAGTGTTGCTTGATTCCGGTAAATCCTGCCACGATACTGCAAGTGATTCAACGATGCGCCCGGTCACTACAACGTATTTAAAAGATGCTATTGTATGGATGAATGATCATACGCACGACGAAATGTGGGTAAGAATCACCATTCGCAGGGCAGGGAATAACACCGTTGGCACTATACATATAATTGTACGACAGAAAATACATAACCATAGAAAAAGAAGAAAGACAGAAGCCTACCCGTGTTGAACAAATTTTTCATCATACAATGAAAGAAAGTACTGTCGATTCAGGATAAGATTTCTTATGCAAGCAGATGTAAATCCTGATATTCTTCTTCTTCTTCACTTCGGCGAGGATTTACTCCAGTACGGCTATTGAATCCAGCTTCCTGGGCCTTCGCAAGCTAACCTGGAGACATAGACCTCTTTTGGTTAAGGACTGGCTACTAAAGGCCATATGTCCTGGTTTTCTGTGGTTTTCGATTTTCTGTAGGCATCGCCTTTTGACTGCCACCATGCGGCCAGGAGCACTGCTAGCCAACCACGCTAGTGCGCAGTCAAAATGTGGCTGCTCACCCGCCGTCACGAAAGGAATATTTCCTTCCGTTTGTCAGATCGCACGAAACTCGTGATCCGCTTGATTACTCAAACAGCACGAGATGTACGTCGGCTAGGATTTCTCTGACTTGAGCTCCAGCTCGGCGACACCACGCGGCCGTGCCTAAGATAACCTTACTTTTCAGCTAACCCTTTCAGGAACCTCGTGCACTGCTAACCATCCGCTCTGATGCGACGCCGAACTGGGACTGGAATCCTGGTATCAAATATGATTCATCTCTATGGCAAACTGACATGCTTACTGCATGCTCCCAATAACCATTTTTTTCGTAGTGTTCGATGATTCAAATTGTAGTAGAACAGAACGGGATTGCTTTCTTTCACTTAATTTTTTGGACGATTTGAAAATAATTCTTTCTCTTAAGAAAAAATCGAAAAAAAATTCTTAGGAATTAAATGTTTGGTTTTTAGTATTCATTTCTTACAAATAGACAAGGAATTTGCTTGCCATGCTTAAGTTTAATACTCAATTACAAAAGAAAATCATCAAACTGGTAATTCCAGCAGGGTACGAACCGTGTTCGTAGAAATAAATTCTCACAACGCTTAGCGTATTTCCTCCGAGTAACAGAATCGAGATTTTAAAGGTGAGCTAAACGCTGGTTTGATTAATTTCAAAAATTAAAGCTAACAACTAATAATGAGTTCGGTTTTCGCTTCTAGCGTTCTAGTTGTGCATTTAAAGTTCCTACTACTTTCCCTGTTATATTTTTCATGAAGTTAGAAATCATTGCATCAAATAAACTGTTTCCAAATGGGAGTGATAGCTCCAACGTTTAATCTTCAGTATAATTCGAGATCATTCACCCTACCTAAAACAAATGGCGAGTTTCATAACACTCATAAGCTTTACACACATACACTCACACACGTAGGTACATTTATGAAAAAGTGGCTTAACCCTTTACCCGGTCTATGGTGTCCCTGACTTCTAGAGGCCTGACTTCCAGAGTTCAAGCTTCGCACGCCACCCCTTTTGAACGTCGGGGAAGGACGCGCGAAAGAAAGGGGATGAATTGTTGTTAACACTACTTTGCAAATCGTCGGCGGTCGCTGGCACCGGTTTTTGCTAGGATCGATCGTCGATCCAAGATGATATTTCAAAAAACAGGAGGAAGTATATGGGTTAAGTATAATGAATTTGGGCGCAGTAATACTGCCGTTACTCTTATGCAATGGAGACACCATCGTATTGCCTAGCTCTATATAACAGATATATGTACAACAACTTTTCGCAGCCGATGGGGGGTGACCCGTAGGAAAAAGGGAGAAAGTAAGGAACTTCCTCGACTCTAGATTCTGTAAATGCTCTGCCATAGTTCAATCAGTCAGCAGGGTCGTTTTACGTTGTATAAGTCCCAACGTTCAGGATCAGGGGCCACTCTCCGTACTTCTCGATCCTCAACGTTCAATGGCTATCCTTGCAGTAGCAAAATTTGCGCATCTCCGGATCCCGGTCGTAGATACAGTTGGCCTGCTCTCCGTACTTGTTAATGCGTGAGATATCCCCTAGCTTCACCCGGAACCGGTTGTTTAAGCGATCGTGCAATACGCTCGCCTCGTAGATCGCCTTGCTGGGATTGGTGACTAGTTTCACCTGATACATGTCGTGTGCGACGCGGATCGCGTCGGAGGAAAAGTCACCGAGAAAACCGTCGGTGTCGCGGTTCTGCTTGAACCGCACCAAACCCTCGTGCGGCTGCAATCGCGCAGCCCATCGGATCTCGTCGAGCGTCAGCAGGGTGCAAATGCCCCGATGACGCTCGGTATGATGGTTGATCGTATCAACGATGGTTTTCGCCGACCGGAACACCTCCTCCGAGGAGGCAGTGTCGTTGATCGTTTGCCAGTTTAGACAGGCGCACCAGTGTGGCTCGATGTAGGCATCGGCACAGGACCGATTTTGCGGTATCACATCGAACAGCGATATGGCACGTGTAACGGCTGGTTTTTGTTTTGTCTTGAGGGTCTGCAATGCTGAAAAAGAAGAAAAAGTGGTAATCAGCGAAACCTTCCTTCGTTAATACAAATCCATTCTTCTGTATTCTTACTTAGTATGTCCTGCAGAGTCTCGTGTATATCGAACGGTGTAACGAGTCGATCGAGATTTTGACGGAAGTTGTCGTACTGGTCGCGATACTGCACCTTAAACCAATCGGGAAACGTGAAGCTAAAGAACGGTAGACGTTCCTCTTGCTTGCCCTGCAGCGTGTTGCGTACTTCGGCGAACCGATTCCCGTGGTCGGACATAAGCACCAAAATCGTGCTGTTTAAGATGCCCGATTTTTTCAGATCCACCAGCCAGTTGGTGAGGTCGGTGTCGGCAACCCCTACCAGATTTATCGAATCGTGGGACAGTTCGCCGTGAAAACTGAAAACGAACCGTGGCATGGCCGTGCGGTAGCTCTCCATGAAGTCGCGCGTATAGTCCAGCATCACCTTGTGGCGCGGTTTCGACCCGATGCATAACCGCTTGTAGTAGCTGAGGTAGGCTTCGATAGCGACATAGTAGGTGCGCATGTAGTGATCGGTCGGTTGCTCATCGAACCCGTTCAACCGATAGGAGAAGGTACCGATGTTTGGTACGTCTTCGTTGAATGCCGTCACGTAGCCATACTTCTCGTACTCCTTCCAGATCAGCGGATACACGTTCACGTACTCGGTGTTTTTCATTCGCCGGCGGGTGTCGGGCAACTCAAGCTCGGTGAACCCGGTCAGCAGGGGAATGAGGGCTTGGGGCGTCCCATCACCGACAATGTTGTATCCCTGGAGCACATCCCCACCAAGGTACTTCGTGAGATACTTGTATGCCTTTGGGAGCTTGCGCTGGAAAGCGTTTCGGCTGAGCGAATCAAAGCCAAGCATGAGGACGTTTAGGGCGGATTCCTTGTTCCAGCTAGGCCGTGATCGCAACGTTTCATCCTGCCGGATGCCTATCAGCACTCCCTGCCAACGCTCCGTTCGGCTTTCGGTCCAGCACTTGGCACGTACAAAATCACTCGCCCGCAACGTGTAACTATTGCTTGTGCGTGTCGTTTCTCCAAACGAAAGCTTGTAGTCGCTTTTCCGCAGTATATCCGCGTAATCACAGGTAACCTTTCCCTTCTCCTTGATTACCTCCGGCTTGATACTACAGATAGATTTCTAAAAACAGTCGGAATATAAAGAAATTATTGAGAGTGACAAAAATTACGCCAAAAACTACCTTACCTCACATTTCACCCAATCCTGAAGTTCTGTTCCACACTCGACCGGCTGTTCGTCCCTGAGAAAGCTCAGCATTTCTGGCGAGTCCACCGGAAGGCTTGGCATTTTGCAAGCACCCTGATTAGCGAGCGATTTAATCGACTCTTCGATGAGTACACTGGTACATGAAAGTGAAAAACAACAACGAATTACGCACCTTCGTTCCCAGCAGCAACGTATGAACTAAATTTTTTCGGTAACTTACAGTTTCTCCCTATTGTCGCCATACTCTTCCGCGGTGAAGTAATGATCGAGCAGAAGATAAATCACCCCTATCATTAGTAGGAAGAGTAGATTCCTGCGAGTAAACTTGCGGCACTGATACATGGTTACGGTGGTCCTTTTCCGATCTTCAACACTGAAACATTCTATAATCTACTCCGATCAACGAAGGCCACACTTTTTGGCCTTTTTTTACACTCCAGCCGACAACGAATCCAAGGCATACCTAGAGTTTTAGGACAGAAAATGGCTATCTTAGTTACAGGATTGCATTGCTAATTGAATAAGTTTTAACCACTCGTTTTGTACCACAGTAGGCCGGGTACTAGGATAAAATAGCCGTGGAAAACAGTGAAACCATGCAGCTTCCTAAGGTATAAGGTAACACCACTATACGGTTGAGTATAGAGACTTTGACCTTCCGGGTCACTCGTCTACGTGACTAGTATAAACAAACGTAATAGTTTTTATGCCTCACTTAACCTTTTTAGCCGTATACTATTTTTAAAGCCGGTAATACGCATGATCAACACAGTTCTATACTGAAAGCTAGACGAGTCGAGTCAAGCAATCGTTCGTTTTATCAGAGTAATTTTGCTCTCGGCACATTAGCTTCCATCGTATGCAATTGCAACTCTATCATGCTATCAGAATGTAGAGTGTTAGTGAGCATTATCATTAACAAGCAGAGCAGAGATGTTGCTTCGCTCGAGTTAAAAAAAGAGTTTTTTCGTAGAGTCGCCAATTTTTTTAAACACGTGGCCCAGTGTCTGACAATTGAACGAACAATTATATTTTGGAATTTCCCACCTAGCATTATAAATGGTTCTTATACAATATACCAACATTTAATTGGCCAATGACATTGAGATAACCGCCCAACAATCTTCTACTAAGCATAGATAGTGTAAGAGATGCTGTTTCCTCCCAGGCGCCACGGTTCCATGCTAACGTAATCGTGCCACTCATCCGTGACCGAGTTTATCCATTCGTAGCCGTGAGCTGCGTACTCAAAACTATTAGCGATCACGTGTATTACAACCGGTGGGCCTTGCAACGTACATCACGAGTAGGAAACGCAGCATTACGGCTTGAAGATGAAAATTGACTCGGTTCCTCTTTTTTGCCGGTAATGTTGATCTGTATTATGAGAAATTTGTATGACTATTGTTACCAGTTTGCGAAGCAGTTACCAACATATTGGGGTTGATGGGAACAGTGAATACCGAATGGTTGTTTCTGTTCTTACTCACTGCCATATCCGAAAGTTCAACGCGATCATTTTCCCTTCAAAAAGCATAGGCCCCCAACACACACAGGGGCAACTAGCTTTGAAGTTTAGAAAAAAGATACTTCGGCAATTAGCCGGCAAAAAAATCTTATCTTTCCATTACACACGGATGACCAAGAGAGAGTCCTCCTCTTCTTCGCGGGACATTTTTGGTTAGACGAGCAGTAACAGTAAATGTCAATGTTTACCGAAGCAGGCGTATCTTAATTGATTAGCATCTACACATTGATTGCTTCCAATTGAGATCACTTTTAGATAAGCGGTAAAATTCTGTGAAACTATGACGTGTTGATCGCTATGTCATTCGGTACATTGGCAAACGATCGTCGGACCAGTTTTTTTTATCGATACTTTAACATAGTCATAGTTTGTACAGTAACGAAATTTTCCAGGCGAACAGTGTTAGTTTTTTGATAAGGCACGTTTTAAAATTTTCTTTTTCTTATCGGTTATATGTTTATCCATAGCTCCAGACGACCAAGAAGGTAGATGAGACTTATTCTTGAAGTAATGAAGTTCTAGGCATGCATGTTCTAGGTTTATAGCCCTGGCATGTTTATTCTTGTTTTTAATGAAAGAGATGGAATTGTTTTAAAATTGAACAAATGCACGTACAATCACATTTAAGGAACAATGTGATAACATGATAAAAAGTATTTTTCAAAGGCGCCTATAATCAATTAGCGATTGTGTTCAATTTACAGCAAAAGCTATAAGACTAGAATGTATCTGCAACAGATAATTAAAAATCAGACCACTCAAGTCGACTCGTAAGGAATACTACAAAGTTGTTCATTCGAAATACTTCTATGTTGCACAAGCATCGAGACGGGCACACTCGGTCGGAAGTCTTAAATAGTAAGAATCCCATAAAAACATTCTTACTAGGAGTAAGAGAGACGAAGCGGAAGAACGGTCATGCGAAGTTAAAGGCATGGTCGGATAGCATATGTTTGTTAAAGTGTAGCACTTGCATTTGAGATTCGAAAACTCTCAAACTCAGAAGAGCAAGTCCAGCTGGAGTTTCGAACAGTTGAGTTACACAATTTTCTAACCGCTTTGAAGCGTTTTATGAAATTCAGACATACAACTCAAATCATTATTAATTTATAAATAGATTTTTTTATCGCAAGTCAGACCAACAAATTCTATACTAGTGGCAAAAAGAAGATGAGTTAGAAATCAAATTAATGAAGTTGATATGGTCCAACGCGCAGGCATTTTTAGCTCCCACCCAAAAATGTTTAATTTATTCAAATCTATTCTATTCTTTTTCATTGAACTACCTTCTTCCTGAAAACCACAAGCTGTGCATCAGACCCAAGATTTTTTAAGCTTCTACATTGCTGCGTTCAAAATAGAGGAAAAAGGAAATATCCAACCCGAATCGAAACTACCCCCACTGATCGGTGTAAGCGCCCGTACATGGCATCGATGTTAGGTTGCTTTTTAGTTTTTCGTTTTACGTTTGCTTTTTGTTAACACGTAGTTCTTATACTGACTATTTGTTGAATGCCGACCGAAACAGCTCAGCTGATGATGGACCGGTTTGCTACGCCTTCCCTTTTTGGCCCGAAGTCAAGCGCAACCACATGTGCATAACACAAGTGTGGTGATATCTTTTCTATGGTAACCATCAGAGGTCGAATCTTCTCATTTGCATACAGTCCATTCGAAAGGGTTCTTGTGATATTAGTGCACGTCCCTAGGGACAACATAGGACTCATAGGTCCTTCGCTACACACCTTGTGGCTTCATCATTACCGGCAGCATACTTTCCCCCATACCAGCAAATATCCTGCCAAACAACAAAACTCCTCCCCACGGTTACTTTTTGTCGTCCTGCGTTTTGCCTAACCGTGTTGTCCTTTGGTTTACAGCTGCGCTTTCATCGTACACACTCAAGCCCGACAAGGACTAGTGCAAAATCGATAGTCTCACCACCCTGCTGGGACGTGCTGGGGATGTCCCACTCTGTTCCATAGGGCTCACTTCATTACGGCCAAAGGAAATGTTTCTGTCCGGTTATACCACTACCCTCGGTGTCATTACATAAGAAATTAACTTTGTGGGAAATTTCGCAAAACTTTCATTATAAAACCCTCCATAAGCATTTATGGGTCGGTGCAATGAATTAGTTTAGAAATGTTTTACTATGTGTTTCCATTGTTTTCTGGTATATCAGTCCTCAACACGGCAAATACGGGTTTCATAATGTATTTCTTTTGGCCGTATATATGCTTAAGGTCCTTGATTCACTTTAACTTTTCGTTGGAAATGTAACACACCGGTAGTAAACAACTACTACAAACCGTTTTGTAATTCTACTGTAACTTCGCAAACCAGATTTTCTTTACATCCTTTTGAAACAAAAAAAAATCCTTTCAGTTTTCCGGATGCGTCACGCCTCTCAAACCGGATGCCCGGGTGTAACTATTCACTCACATTACCGTATCGAAGCGAACGCACGTCTTCACGATACGGTCGTTAGACCCGTTGGTTAGTTGAAGGTTTTAGCATAGTACACACTATCGGCCATCATCCAGCGGATGAGGAGTTGGCGGAAAACGCGTGGCTTCCCGTTAAAGCAGTACTAGTATACCGTGACCGCGAGTTGCAAACTGTCGGTATCGACTGCCCGATTCTCGATAGAACAACTTGCCTTTGCCAAGCACGGCGTAACAGTCAGAGAGAGTAAGAAAATAATGCATGAGGGAGCGAGTTCGCAAATCGGACTATCATAAAATTGCGCGGAGAGAAAACCACGAAGATATCTCGCGTCGTGGCACACTGTTCATCTCATCAGTGTTTAGGAAAACTCTTGATTGTAAATAAATTTTAAACAAACACAAATGTCTGCTCGTGCAGAATATTTTCGTTATTAATAATAAACGCCAAATTATTTTTAAATTTTAACATTTGATTCCAACCCCACGTGCTCCAGCGTGTCTGGTTGGCAGCATTTTGTGGAAACTTTCTTTCTGCTATTTACTACGCAATGACGTCCATCGTTACATTTGCTTAAGAACACACTCTCGGCGTTTTCTATAAATATACAGTCACGTCGGTGGATTGTTCACCGCATCGCATCATTTTCGGTCTATGCAAATTAACGCGAATATCCACGACCGTCATACGGTATTTTTTTCTTTCCTTGCTGTTCTTCGCGCATTACGCGCTTGTGACAAAACCCGTTACATTCCCAAACCAAACGAACATTATGGCATAGCATTTTATACAACTTTTATTTCTGCAGTTGCATACGATATCCGTTGTTAAAGAATAAAAATATAAAATGTTATAACATTTTTGAAAAAAAGTTTTGCCGATGTTTGTATATGATGTTTTGTTTTATTATTCACATAAACATATCAAAACTCTCTCTCTCTTTCCTTGCATCGAATTGGCGATTAAGCATTACTTGCTTACGATGCCCGCATGGTTCAGTTGCCCTTGAACGTAGTCTGTGGCCATCTGCTTTACCCGTCGCACGCTGTCGCGATTACCGTGTTTCTCCTCAAAGTTAACGTACTTTGTGTAGAGTGTCTTCATGTTTTTCATCGGCAGACGCTGCACGACGGCGCGCTCCAGTATTTGGCGCGCATTCTCCACCAGCTCGTCTTTCACCAGCATGTCCACGTACTGTGACCAGATGTCCGTACGCTTCGGGTACGAGGTGAGGATCTGCTCGAACAGCAGATGCGCTTCGTCGCGGTTCCCGTGGCGATTGTGGAGGAAGGCAAACTTAACTATCAAAGGAATATCTGCGAACGAGCAGGAAACAAGTTAGAGGAACTCCCGCATCGGCTGGCGAAAAATAAGGGGTACGATGAATACTACTTACGATCCCTGTTCGGCAGCGACTTGAGCGCTTGACTAAGCAACGGTTTTGCTTTGCCAATCTGTCCAATGCGGTACCACGCATCCGCCGCTAGGTACCACATGTCGTTCTGCTTGCGGAACTTTTTCTGCAGCAGTTCCAGCAGCTCCCGCACTTCCGTGTGCTTGTTACAGTCGATCAGAATGTCCAACACCCGCGAATACACCTTGAACGCATCGTTGTATTGAATCGCCTCCTGCAGGACCTCCTTGAAGCTGTCTACCGTCTCGTAGCGTATCTCCAGATTGAGTAGCGCCATCCACACGTTCAGTAGTTCCGCTTCCTCGCGGAAGTTTATTGTCTTCAGTGCCTTCCGCGCTACCGCCCGCGCTTTGTCCAGCTCGGCTGACTCCATGTGGAATGCCATGTAGCGAATCCACAGCATGCTGTTGTTGGGCTGCGCCAGTACCAACCGCTCGAACTGATCGGGCGTGTGCGGATCGGTAGAAGGATTCGCTAGCTCTTCCTCAATCTTTCGCAGGCGTTCCTCCTCTAGTTTTATGATCTCGAAGCGTTCCTTTGCGGTTAGCCGCTTTTTGGAAACGACCTTCTGCTCATCGTCACTGTTTTCGTCTTCGCTGGAATCAGATTGTGGTTGCTTGTAAACAGGCGTACTGTCCCAGAAGTTTGTTGTACCGGGGAGTCTTTTACCGTCCCTGCGGTTAGAAGATGCTTTCCGTTTTGTGGCAGCCTTCCCCTCCGTTTGAATGTCCGTTGCGGCACCATCCAACTGTTCAATCGCAAACAAATCGGAGTCACACCCATCGAGTTGATCAATAGTTGGAAATGATGGCGATTTCTTCTGCTTCTTCTTTTTCTTATTCAACTTTACAAGCGTGTTGACTTTTTTCTCGTTCTTTTCAAGGGATGCCATTTGATTTAATGTTTTCTTGCCATTTGTTTTCCCTTTTTTGTTCTGTTTGTCCAGCGAAGGTAGTTGTTTTTTTGCATTAACAGATTTTTTCTTTTTTATAGGTTTTGTTTTCGATTTAGCATCACTTTGGGCTAACTTTTTACCACCGCTCTCCTCTGCTTCATCATCCTTCAAAACGGGTTTCTTATTTCCGGTTTGGATGTTAATTTTCAGTGGTTGTTTGGCGAAGGAATTGAATAACAATAAATCTTTTTTTTCCAAACCAACAAGAAACGGACCAAACTGTTTCGCCACGTGCACCGAGATTTTATCGGACGGCGGTTGCTGCTTTCGCATATCATTGTAGTGACATCGATTTGGAACCAGCAACGGTGGGAACTTATCTTGGGGACCGTTGGTGCAGCACACTTTTATGTAATCGTTTTGGAATAGCACATCGACACTTCGATATTGTATCGGCTGATCAGAAAAGTTCCATTGATTTTCAGTTCCGATTCGTTGAAGTATCGGTGGATCGATGCAAACGTGCAGAAGCTTTTGTTGCACATCAATCCACAACACACGACCGGGCACTCTATCTCCGACGTTGTATCGAATGGGAGCTTCTTGCATTGGCATTCTAGCTTTCATTGCAATACCTTTGGCGGTGCATTCCAAGTTTGATGGGTCGTGTACTCGAACGATCATTTCGCGTTCCTCGCTCACCTCCTCCACCGTACAGTCTACTATTTGGGCGATATTAAATTTTGCAAACGACATGCCCTCCTGCTTGAACCTAGGGATCGTAATTAAGACAAAAAAAAAAGAAATGGTTATTACTACCCGGCTCCAATGGAGTCAAAATTAATCTTTGCCACTTACCTTTCGACCAAACCGATCCATTCCTCCAAATAGTCTGTCATGTACAACAAAACACTTTCTATCCCCAGTTTGCAGACGTCGTTCAAACGGTAAGAGTGCACAAATCTGCTGCCCCACGATTCATGTTGAATTTCTTTTATTCCTACCATCATAATAGACCCATTGGGGACGTTCCGTTTGATGTCCTCTGGTAGACCAATTTTAAATCGATGTTCATAATCGATTAACAGTAAATTCATGTAGAGTTCGCTATTCTCCGTATAGCAGGATGCGCGCAGAATATCCCCCTTCTTCACCTGTTCAGCCAGGAATGGTTTGTACTGGAAGTAACGGACGTCACGAACACTGTATATTCCTTTACATAGCTTAACCGTGTTCAACTCTTGACCTTCTTTGAGTAGATTCAAGTACGGCAGTGCGTGCTCGTGGAAAACAGACAATAATTCCAGCGGTATTATGCCCTTCTGCTTGTTCGTTGTGTTCACAACTTCTACCTTAGTCGGATGAATGGCTGTAACGGTGACAGTCACCATTTCAATCCATTTCATGTTATCTGGCAAAGATAATATCAGCGTTTTGCTGGTTTTATCGTACTGGTGTACGGTGAATCGTTCGATGGATCCGCAACAAAGTTGGCGTAGTTTCTCTTCATTCTGTTTAGCTTCATATTTTTGTTGTGATTTGTACATTATTCCTCGCACGTCGTTGAAAAACGCCACGACGAAATGATCCGGCAGCTCTTCTACCACCAGACCGTCGAACGCTAGAGGTTTATCAGCGGCAGGCTGAATCTGAGACCAGAAGCGAAGAATTTTTGCATCTTTTCTCGTGAGCTTTACATGATTGGTAAAAGTTGAACTAGTAACGGCCATCAAGCGTATGGTTGCTCCTTCCTTGACGACTGTTTTGGGGTCTAGGTATTGTTTGGGGATGAAACCTTCTACATCACCCACGTTCACGTGCAGTCTACCATTTTCCATTTTTATTATCTTGCCAATATACTTCTGCCCGGCATTGATATCGTTTGAGGATTTCGTCTCCTCGCTAGCATTCTCCATTTTGTCGCACACAATGTACGATCGATCGAGCACATCATAGCGAATGACGTAAAGCGTGTGAACCGATCCCTCATGGTACTTGCCTGAAACAACGGTATCTTCGTAGTTACAGCCGGGCGCAAGACCTTTCACAATGATGCTCTTCGACAGAAAGGCTCGACGACAGTTGAGGAAGCGAAACCATACGCCGTATTTCGTAACGCTCACGACGTACGCTTTTTCAATAATGGATCCCTGTGGCATAGTTTTGCCGTCCGGTATCTTATTGCCCGTATACTGCACCATTGACACGAATACTTGCTTCGTCACGGGAAACACGTACAGCAAGGTCACATTCATTTGCTTGAACAAGGTGTAGTCTTCCGGTTTGCAGATTGGCGTTTTGAACATGTTCTGGTTCACAAACGCTGATACTGTATCGTCAAACAGCGTTCCACGAAGCCCATTGCGTACGGGCGGCCCCACGGTGAACGGAATAGTACAGCCCGGTACGAGCTGATCAATATTAACCATCCCAACATCCAACGTACGACGTTCGGATTCTTTGAACGCTCGCAGAATTAGCAACGCTCCTTGCTCGCTACGCTGAGTAACTTTTTGTACCGAACAGAAAAGGTTTTTCCCGATTGCGGTTGAATTGCCATTCAGGTTACCTTGCGGTAGAAAGGCACGCACGTTGCGAATGCCCGTTTCCATTGAATAACCATGATCTTCTTCTGCGGTGATTGTAGCTGCCAAGACTATTCCGGGGACGACCTGACTTGCGACGAACTCACTGTGCAAGTCGGTTGGGTTCAGGGAGCATATAGCTTTGCCCTTACATTTGCTCATTACTTTCACGTACAGCAGGTCTCCTTTACTGTAAAAATCGCTCAGTGGCTTACAGTTACGCGTTGTTCCTTTGCGCTGTTCCATATTTTTCAATTGCTCCGAATACACAACGGATACGGCCGAAATTGGCACTTCACCATGCAATCGGCCGGGCATTGTAATTTCCAGCGAGGTCTTTAAAACTCGGCTCACACACGCCAGCACCAGCATGCCTTCCTGTAACGTTCTGTAGGAAAGATTGTCCGCCCGAAGTGACTGCTCTATTTCTTCTTCTTCTTCTTCTTTCTCATTAAATATCGCTCGTCTGCGTTCTCTAGGACGAGGTTGTCTTTCCTTTTCGTCATCTTGTGTCCAAACACCATAATTCTGCAAACCAAAAAGCGGAACACAACACTTTTAAGGGATACCGATGCTTGTACGGCTAGCAACCCCTCTACTTACGTTATGCCTTTCACGTTTTCGCAATGGCCCATCGTCCTCCTCGGTTTCTACATTTCTTCCACGTGGAAAAGCAGGCTCAACAAACATGTTGTGTTTATTTGTAATATAATTTCTTCAATCTTTCACCAACAAGTACACGAACGAAAATAATTGCCGAAACCACAGGAAAACCGCATGGTTTTGATAAACGTCAAACGAGAGCCCGTCCAGTGTTGCCAGTCCCTCAACAGCTGTCAAAGTAGGTCCAGCAGAAACAACAACAAAAAGCACGTGCGCACTGCGGTGGTTTCACACTGTTTCGTGCCGTCTGTGACCACAGTCGTGTCTTCAATCAATTTTATCTTTTCACTCTGTTATCTGCATTGTCTCCTGTGTACCTTTTTTAAAATTTTACAACTTTTCCAAATCTATCAGCCAGATAGTTTAATCGAACAGAGTACAGGTTGCAACTGCTCAGCTGAATCAAACAAAGTGATTTTGGTGTACCATTGCTTGCCAGTAGTTCTAACGCTTCCCCCTTCCTGTCCGCAGCATTCATAGACGGGCCATGAGTGACGAAGATGGTATGTAGCTATCCCACCGGGTATGTCTGGGTTTGTAGCGGGTGATTAAAGTTGCTTTGTTTTATCTTTCATAAGATTGTCCCCCACTTTGCGAGATGGATACCGTTGACTCGAATGGGGAAGACGACGAATGGGAAGTCGCCGAAGAGCAAAACGAGCCGGTGAAATGTCTATTTTGCGACAGCATCTCACCCACTATGACCGTTGCAATACGGCACGCAAAACAGCAGCATGACTTTGATCTCGCCGGAGTACGCCGACGGTATCATTTAGACGAATACTCTTACATCAAGATGATCAACTATATCAGGAGGGAGAAACCAGGTGCGGAGCAGTTTAAGATTGTCCACGCCGGCAGCAGCCTTCCGTGGGCGGACGATCGCTACCTGAAGCCCGTCGAGAACGAAACATGGTTGATGTTTGATTTGGATGAGCTGGACGAGATAATGCTCAACAACGGAGGCAGCAATGGCGGGAATGGATCGTTGGGGGAAAAAGAGAACGGTGCCGACATTGGGGAAACGATGACGCTTACAACCGACCAGTATCGCAAACTGCAAGGAATTATCAATGACCTGACCGCTCAACTGCGGGAAAAGGAAAATCTCCTCCAGCACGCTGCCAGCAGTATGGAAAAAATGAAGCAAAGTTTTCGGAACATAATGGAAGAGCCAACGCCATCGAAGGAAAAAGTCAAAGGTGTTGGAGGTGACCAAAAGTTACAGCAGATTAAAAAGAAGCTCGAGCATTGCGTGAGCAGCGTGTCGGTAGATGACGACCAGGGATACTTCAACACATATTCTCACTTTGGCATCCATCATGATATGCTAAGCGTGAGTAGAAACTACGGGAACTGGGGAATTCGTAAGTGTTTACACGATTTTCCTTCCATTTTTAGGATGAAGTGCGCACTTCGAGCTATCGCGACGCGATTCTTCGCAATGCTGACATAATCAAGGACAAGGTTGTCCTGGATTTAGGCTGTGGTACAGCCATTCTGTCGATGTTTGCATCGAAGGCGGGAGCGAAAGAGGTCATATCGGTCGATCAGTCCGATATCATCTACCAGGCTATGGATATCGTACGCAGCAATGACATCGACAACATCCGATTCGTTAAGGGACGCCTCGAAGACACGGAACTACCCGTTGAAAAGGTAGACATCATCGTGTCGGAATGGATGGGTTACTTTTTGCTGTTCGAAGGCATGATGGATAGCGTAATCTATGCACGAAAACAGTATCTTAGAGAAGGTGGATTAATTCTACCAAATCGCTGCAACATTAGCATCGCCGGGTACGGCGATCTCGAGCGACACAACGAATTTATTGGATTCTGGAAGAACGTGTACGGGTTTGATATGTCGTGCATGAAGAAAGAAGTTCTCCGGGAAGCAACGGTAGAGGAGTGCAAGCCAGAGCACGTCATTACCAATGCGAACATCATTGCCAACTTCGACCTCATGGAGGTGGATGTTGATTGTCCAAACTTCAGCTACGAGTTTTCACTGAGCGTCAAAAGGGATTCGAATCTTACGGCGCTGGTTGGTTACTTTGACACATTCTTCGAGCTGCCGGAGCACATTGAATTTTCCACCTCACCGTACACACGACCAACGCACTGGAAGCAAACCATTTTCTACCTAGAGGAACCGGTCCCGGTGAGCGAGGGACAATCAATCGTCGGAAAGTTCATCTGCCGTCGCGACCCGAAAGACGTGCGATCGTTGTTTATTACAATAGAGGTTTTGAATAAGGTTCTTAAGTATACACTAGACTAGCAGGTAGGAATACTGATTCTGATCAGTTAAAAAGCATGCAGCGTAAATTTAAATGGTAATCTACAGTCAACAAACGAAAACTGGTCAGGAAGGTATCCGAGAACGAAAACCCTGGACATGGATAATCAAGGATGCACATGAAAGCTTTAAATTTTCGAAGATATATATACAACAATTCTGTCGGTGCTTATACGTACTCATACATATATCTACCTAATTATGTTGTGACCAAACGGTTGGGAATCGTTTCTTGAAAAGGAAATACCAAATTTCGAGCTTCTCAAGTTACGGGAGTTTCTAGTAGATAACCGTCAAATACAGCTTTCATCCTATGAAGAAGGTAGCACCGAATGGTTGTGAAGCATAACAACGCAAACTACAGCTAAACTGTGAGTCATATAGGGCGAACAATGTAATTTTTGTGTTCTTAGTCATTTAAATCGCATTCCTAGAGCGGTAGCGTTGAAGAAAAACAACAAACCACGGAAAGATGGATTTGAACACATTTTTATACAGGCAACTTTTTACCTTACTTTCAGACCTTACGACCAACGGGAACATATTCAAAACCATTTATCATTTAACTTTACAACACATAAGCCACCTTCCAAATACTAATCAACCAACTGAGTAAGTCCAACTCCAGATAATAAGACAATCCTTTGGATCATAGAAGGTTACATCGGTTCGAGATTTGCCAGCGGTTGGATCCTCTACAGGACCATCTATGGCATACGATAGACGTTTGTTGAGAATCTAAAAACTATCATATTTCCCGAAAATAAAATTTAAAAAAAAGCACAATATACAGTACCAACGCACTCCACGTGTACAGGGTTCTTTGGAAAATCAAAGCTTTATTTTTTAAACAGTTAAACGCTTATGCTCCTTTAAGATCGAGGTGAGAATGGTAGTAAAAAGTGAAATGTATAATCATCTCTAAACGGAAGCAAAAAGCAACATAATTGGCTCACATTGATCTCAGAATGATGAGCTCTCTGCTGTCGTAGTCGATGGAAGACAAAACCAACTACGATTTATCGAAATAGATTATAGAAAGAATGCGGGAATTCAAAGTTACAGACTTAAAGGTAGGCATAGCTTAAGTCTGCATGTAACAAGAAAAGAATGTCCTACAGTACACGAAACTGTTAATTAAAATTAGAACGTTGCATAGGCAGTGTTGCTTGTTATGAAAAATAACAAAGCTAACCAAATCGATAAACTAAATTGTTGTTCAAGTTGTTTGCGTAACGCAAAGATTGCCAAGAGTAGCTTAGCATTAACTAAATCCTGTTTAAACGGTCTTATCGTCGGTTCACTGTCAGCGTTAAGCACATTTATATCAATCAAAAAGACAATTTCCATTTCGTTAAGACGCTTTTGCTAAAATTAGCAGCGACCTTATAGGATTGAAAGCATTTAAAAATTACTGCGGGTGCAAAGGTAACTCGTTTTGAAAAATGGCCATGCCAAGTGTAGTGTTGTTAGATACCCTGCAAAGGCAAATTTTGAAATTGAATAAAATATCAATGCTTATTAATTCTTGCAACTGTGGTACATACTATGTATTGCGCTTAGGTCATACCATTCTGAAGATGGTTTTAAACAGTTGATTTAAAACTACATTTTAAATAAAATTTTAAATAATGACAGCTGTTCCTAGGAAAAGACTTTTCTATTTCACCGGGAGTGACAAAGTATTTCCACCGGGGCTCAGTGCTGAAAGCCACAAAAAATCTGTCAACTCGTTCATTACGTCCGTGAACGCAGTTGAGTCCACATAGCTCCTCTTTGGTAAGCGAAATTTCAACACATTTTTCCGGTTGAAATGAAGAATTTTAGCTACCCGTAACACTTATGTTGCCTTCAAAAGCCCTACAATTATGCTGTAGTGAAGTAAGATGAAAGAAATGTATGTGATACGGGCCTAAAACGTAGTCATTTCTGTTGCAAGCTTCCACGTGGTGGAAACAAGATGGTGTCCGATGTATGACCGGAGTACTCACGAAAGTACATTTTTTTATCATTTTCAGTTCTTAAATTTCGGTTTCGAAGTCCCTATTATCACACTACGATGGGTAGGGAGAACAAAGAATCCTGGAAAGCCGGTTATTTCGTTAAAGTCGTGGTAAGTACAAATTCACTTGTGATGATGATGCGTTGTTGATCGTGTGTAAAATGTGTTCGGCAAATTGGCACTAAAATGATGATTAATCCTCGTAATATGCGTGCGGTCGGTTTCCTTGCTTGAATAAAGCTGAACCCAGGAAATGATGGCTGCACGATAAATGCTTCAACATTCACGTCTGAGCCATTTGCTGATTTTACAACGCAAGGATCTGTCAACATAACCTCAATCTTGGCTGCCGTATTAATTCTGTGGTTATTTGCTTTTTCTCTCCCTTATAGCAACTGCTCGACGAATACCCGAAATGTTTCATCGTCGGTGCCGACAATGTTGGTTCCCGGCAGATGCAAACAATTCGTATGTCGCTCCGCGGCTCGGCCGTTGTGCTGATGGGTAAGAATACCATGATGCGCAAGGCCATCCGTGGACATCTGGAGAACAACCAGAACCTGGAAAAGTTGCTCAACCACATCAAGGGCAACGTTGGCTTCGTGTTCACCAAGGGTGATCTGGCCGAGGTCCGTGACAAGCTGACCGAGAGCAAGGTGCGTGCTCCAGCTCGTGCCGGTGCTATCGCTCCGCTGCACGTCGTCATTCCGGCCCAGAACACTGGTCTCGGTCCGGAGAAGACCTCCTTCTTCCAGGCACTGTCGATCCCGACCAAGATTTCCAAGGGAACGATTGAAATCATCAACGATGTGCCCATCCTGAAGCCTGGAGATAAGGTCGGCGCTTCGGAAGCTACGCTTCTGAACATGCTGAACATTTCGCCGTTCTCGTACGGCCTGCAGATCCAGCAGGTGTACGATTCCGGTTCGATCTTCTCGCCGGACATCCTTGACATCAAGCCGGAGGATTTGCGCGCCAAGTTCCAGGCTGGAGTCGCCAATCTGGCCGCGGTGTCGCTCCAGATCGGATATCCGACGCTTGCTTCGGTCCCGCACAGCATTGCCAACGGTTTCCGCAACCTCCTGGCCATCGCTGCCGTTACCGAGGTTGAGTTCAAGGAAGCTGAAACGGTCAAGGAGTTCATCAAGGATCCGAGCAAGTTTGCCGCTGTTAGCGCTGCTGCCGCTCCTGCTGCTGCTTCGGCCGCCCCAGCTGCCAAGGTCGAGGAGAAGAAGGAAGAGTCCGAATCCGAGGATGATGATATGGGCTTCGGTCTGTTCGATTAATTTCGTCCGATCCGCTCTCCAAAAACCCCATATGACACAACGCCGGGCACCATCAACATCTTTGCCAGTATTGGTCATTGGGGGAGTAATGGTTGTTTTTCATCGTGGTTTCTGAGCTATATCTAATTTGGCACGGACCTGCTCGCTGCCGTATATACTCGCCAAGGCTGGGGACGGCCCTATGGTGACATACGGCGAATGATGTACGTACCAAAATACGTATTTTTCTTGAAACCCTGTTCAGATGAGAAGTAAATAAAATGGCACAAAAGCCACTGTTGATTCGCTAGGATCAGTAGTGGGACTAAAAAAATGCTTTCAAGTGCAACTCTAGTGTAAAATGAAAGAATTTCAGAAGGACAAAAAACTAGTTTAATTAAAGAGAACGACACAAATAATTTATTAAACTAAACTTTACGTAAACATTTCTGGCTACAAAAAACACAATCCGCAAATGCTCGTTGGTTCATGTTGAGAATCGTCTGGATGCAGTTCAAGACTATCACCTTGGCGCGTTCATAGACCTTCGACGCGAAGCACGGTTTACCGCAACCACAAAGCGGCGTTCGGTGCAGGGTTTCCAGCACGGTGAACGGAACACATGCTGGGTATGCGTATGGCAGCTTCTTGCTGATGACTACACGAGCTGCCAGCTGGAACAACGAGGACGGCTGCAAGTGTTGCGTTGCTTGTTCATCGGCCAACCGGAGATCCGGCACCGTTGCTTCATTTTCAAAAAGCTGGTTGTCCGAAAGATCCAACTTCTCCAGTCTCATCCGCCGCATGGTTTCCGGGATCCCATTGATGTGGTTCTTCGCCAGTGATATCACACGTAGCCGGTACAGTTTCCATATCGCAAAGGGAAGCTTTCGAATCGAATTGTTTTCGGCCGTTAGTGTAACCAACGATTGGGCGTACACGACGTTTATCGGCAGGTAGGATAATCCATTGTGAGATATATTGAGACTCTGGAGTGATGATTGAATATTTGACTCCAACAACCATTCCCAGCCATCATCGGATAGATTATTGCTCGATACATCTAGCTCAACCAATCGCAGCTGGCCAAGGCTCTTCGGAAGCGTTTTGATACAGTTGTTAGACAAGTTGAGTGATTGTAGCTTTTGTAGTAACAAAATTTGACTATCGAAGCGGGACAGTTGAACATCAGAGATTTGCAGGGACACCAACAGTCGGGAAAACCCCTTCAGCGGGTAGTCCTTACGATTACGGATCACGCACTTCGTGGACAGGACATTTTTAGAATTCAGAAACGACGTCTTTTTATTGTTGATCGTCAGACACGGTAATCGTAGCGCTGGTGGTTCCGAGGTGCTTTTTGTTGACGCCCCCGACTCACTAGGCCGCCCTCCGGTTAGCACCAGTTTAAGCACCTTCAAGAACGCCGTTAGTTGAATTTTATCACTTTTAATCTGCACATCGTGCTCGGGTACTATAAATGAAATGGTGGCCTTGCCTTCGTCGAGACACCGGGTGAATATTTTCGCAATGTTCTTGACTGCCCCGTATTTGGTGCCGGTTTTGTTGGCCGTCGTAATGAGCATGATCTTGGTCTCGTCTGACTTTTTCTCCGACCCCTTGCCGATCGCCAGTATCGTTTTGAGGAACACTCGTTTTCCACCGGGGACGTAACGATTGATGGTACATGTTTCACAGACTAGTTTCATCGTAAAACTCAAATCACTAAAACTGCTTTTATGCTAGAGTGAATGGCTAGGAAATTCATGTCAAACACGATTTGCGCCAAATTGTCCACAGCTGGTTCAGTCATTTTTCCAAACTTCAAAACCTACGTCAGGCAGTCATTTTTATCGTAAACAACGCAACACAGAAATTCCAGCGTTTGATTTAGTTTACTACGAACAAATTCAAGGGTTTTTGGAAACTGGCCAAAATGAAGCTAACTTTACCGCTACAGGGATACTTTGAATTGTTGAGACATCAACCAGGGGAACAAAAGTACGTCTGCATAAACTGTGGCCGGCCCGTGTCTGGATTGTATCGGAGGATCAGCTCAACAGTACTGAAAATTATAGACTGTGTACGTATGGAAATGAAAAGTTGCTCAGAATGTGTGGAAATATTTGTTGATTTTCTTTTTGTAGGAAAAATGCAACCAACCGGCAGATAAGTACATCGAATTTGAGGTTCTTATCATACTGATTGATTTGATACTGCTTTCAAAGCCTGCATATCGACACATTTTGTACAATTCCAATTGCAAGGTACGTTAAACCGAGTGGGCATTACAAGAACGGTGGCATACAAGATACGCATTATTTTTTTCCAGAACCTATGGAAAATAGGATGTATTCTCATTCTGTTGGAAGCTTATTGCTTCTGGACTGACTCATTCCGTGGTATCACAAGCATTAGCTATCGGTCGCATGTAAATGATCCGTTTCTTTCCGAAAAAGGATTCTACCTCTCGACGGTACACTTTCTAACCGGATTCGCTTTGCTGTTTGGATTCATTTACCTTTTTACTCGATTGTTGCATCGTGGTGTTCCTTTAGTGTCTGGTAATGGCACCAGCTACCCTTACATGCTGCTACACGGCGTCATTCTGGCCAGCATAGGGAAGTTTCTATTCATACCGATCATAATCTGGAGAGAGAATTCCACCGAAACTAGTATGGCCGTTCACATCGTGCTCGTCCTCGTGTACTTTGTGATATCGATCGTACAGATACATTCGGTTATAAGTGACTGTTCGCGATCGCGTTCCTGTTTAATTGTCCTTCTAGCGTTTATTGTAAAAGCATATTTCCTAACGAGGGTCAGTGGGCTTTTACAGGAGTTTGTCTAATAAATGGTGTATTATATTTGCGTTTCTACTTTCATTTTTAAGTACCCATGATCTTTTTCTGGATCCGATAAAACCGCGCTAATTGAGGCCAAACTATCCGCAAATGAAAGGGTTCGCTCTGTTCCGTCGATGAGGTTGTGGACCTCGAAAGCCTCTTCTCCTATCGTGGTTGCCTTTGAACCAACTATCACTATGAGAGGGTAACCAAGTTTTCGTGCATCCAGCAGCCGCTTTCCGATCGTGAGCTGATCGCGGTCGTCGACAATAATGTCTCCTTCACAACCTTTCACTGTTTGCAGGCTGTTATACATACGATGAACCCAGGGAGCGGCTGCAAGTTCTTCTTTGCTACCAGCCTTTGGCGTTATTATACACACACGGTAGGGTACTAGCGGAAGAGGCCATCGTATTTCCTTCTCACCCGATAGAACCTCTATACCAGCCGCAATCAGGCGTGTGACTCCAATTCCGTAGCACCCCATTTGCAGTGGCGCAGGTTTACCATTCGGATGTAGGCAAGTTGCCCCGAGAGCTTTCGTGTAACGGTCTTCCAGGATGAATGCATGTGCCACTTCGATCCCAGCTTGGCGTTCAAAGTCTTCCGACTTTCCGTTGCAAGTTTTGCACTGTTGGCTTAGATTTTCAAACAGTTCCGAATTTGAACGAACCCCACAGCGCACACATTGCACCAACTGGTCTTCGCCAACTTCACTGGGAAAGTGGTATTCATGAGACAACGAGCCTCCCATGGTGCCACAGTCACCGGAAACCTTAACAAATGGAACGCCTATTTTGGAAAACAACCGATCGTATGCTTCATTTACTTCCTCATATGTTTGCCGGCATTTGATTCGATCTACGTCAAACGTATACAGATCCTTCATAAGAAACTCTTTGGCTCGCATCAGCCCAAATCTTGGTTTCATTTCATCCCGAAATTTGGTTGAAATTTGATACAACCTAATTGGAAACTGACGGTAGCTGACCGGAGCGATTGCCGCCAAGAGAGCTGTAATTGATTCTTCGTGAGTCTGCAACCAATAAAAACAAACATATAACTCTATAGCTGTGACGAAATCTTTCATTTTCTACCAGAATCTACATACCGGGCCTAAGATGTGCATCTTTCCGTGCCGGTCGGTGGTTTGTAGAAGTTCCGTCGGTGGGCTGTTGGAGCTGTGTGCATCTCCTAAACGACCACTTTTCTTCCAAAGTTCTGCAGATGTTAACAAGGGAAGCGTTAGCTTTTGAGCGCCAATCGAGTGCATGTGAACATCAATAAGGTTGACTGCTTTTTCGACAGCCCGTTGCAGCAGAGGCAGTACGTGAAATGTACCATTGCCGGCCTGTCGGATCAGACCTTGTTCCAGCATCAGCTGAAATAAAGCGATTGTTATAGTTTGCGGTTTGTACAATAGATAGAACAGTATACCTTTTGACTCTTGGAAGTGATATCTTGATTTTTAACTGTTGCATTTTTCGGTATAATCAACGCAGGCTGGAAAATCTTGGATAACCTGTGCATCGTGTTAGCACTCGCGTAAACACAGTGCGCACCATAGAAAATACACAATGTAAACAAAAACAGTCTTGTTATGTCGCTTGTGAAGGATGGATTAAATTTTGTGGAAGAAAAATATTCTTCAGCAAAAGATCTTCGGGGAAAGGAAGACTTCAAATCATATTATTCATGTTGATAATTAAACCACCCACCTTATGGTCGATATTTCTTTCATTGGTGCATTTCTACAATTTACATCAACAAGCATCAATTACACTGTTGGTGTGTTGGCTATTTTATTTTGTAAAATAACACATCTTGGGTAAACAATAACAGCAGAAAAACAAAACGCAACCAACAGCGATTTTCGATCGACGAAAGGGATTTAGTGCCCCAAATGGAAATACAAATACTGTATCACGCTGGAACCGCATGACCTTCAGAACAGAACATTCAATGCATCTGAGGGGCTGGTCTAGTGTTGATGGCATCCAATAGTGTGGGTTTTCTGGTTGAAATTATGAGCAGTACTGCCGGGATAGTTGGTGGCATTGTAAGAACAAACTCGCTGCGATGTAGATGGGAATGTGTTCTGCGGGTTTATGTAAGTGAAACACTTTCCGCGAATGATTTATGTCGAATGCTCCTCTGGGGTGTACCCATCCATATCCGGCAAGGCGTTTCCCCATTCGCGGGCCATGATCAAGATCGTGTTTTGGTGCAGTTTCGGGCCAATCAGCGGATTCATCTGTGCCATATAGCAGCACAGCCAGCTGTTGGGAAAGATAGGAAAAGGCCCATTAACAATAATTGACGAGTAGCTTTTAAAGATCCACTACTCCTACTCCTACTTACAACAACCAGCAGGTAGCCGCTGTTAGTATCAGGACACACTGCACAATTCTGTGTGGAAAGAATGATTATCAATAATATTGGTCACGGGATTCCACCTTGAGTGAGGACTTACCCACGGTTCGGGCCCTTCGGAGCGACGATAGGCAGCACAATGCCAATCACACCGAAAATGGCGGAGAATATGATGATCGGTAGCGCGGATGCACCCATTGTAGACTTCTGCTGGTTGGATCTGGTCGATTTTTACCTTTAAATCGCGCTTTTGCTGACCCGATGGGACCGATCGATTTTCGTTGCTCGTACCAAGTCGAGTGAGCGATGAGAAAATATCACATGACAGCTTTGTTTTTCTTGTCGTCGGAAGGGAAGCAGTGACGTCATGTGGTGCGGGGTGTTTATTTCGCTGTGGCTGTCAAAAACGTGCCTCTCTGGTAGAGAGAACAGTCAAATTATGCCAGATGGGCATTGTTGATCAGTTTCAGTTCGGCAGTGAATCAGAGCGGAGGTTAGCAGTGCAGTTCCTGAAAGGGTTAGCGGAAAAGTAAGGTTACGGCACGACCGCGTGGTCACGCCGAGCTGGAGCTCAGGTCAGAAAAATCCTAGCTGCCGCACATCTCGTTCTGTTTGAGTCAATCAAGCGGACCACGAGTTCTTGTGTCCTGACAACGGAAGGAATTATCCCTCCCGTGGCCGGCGGGTGGACATATGGCTATTATTAGCCGGTCCTAAAGGACGAGCCCCTTCATAGGAGTTCGGACAGAGTCGGTACGCCTCTGATTACGAGTAAGGGAACAAACGTTCGACTTAGCGTAGGAGGATATACCCCGACTCGCATAGCGAAAGAAGAAGAAGAAGGCATTGTTGATGTCAACAAAAGTGGAAATGTTTGTTGACGCGGTCAGTGGAAGTAAAATACCGGAGAATGGAACCGATCAGTGATCGTACAATAATATCATCGTTGCGGACTGCTGCACATCGATTTGTGTTTGTAAAATACGGCTTTGCATATATTTCCTTCGCATAGAATGTGTCCCTCGTATGAAAAGGATTTGGTTGGGAAGAATAGAACACTCCACATTGGGCGATCATTCGCTTCCGTGGTTTGATGATCATCAAACGTGCGAAACAGGTCAACCACCGGTGTTGCAATGGGGAATAAATTATGTCCTATTAAGAATCACAAAAGCCAACAACAAACAGGAAGTGCTGATGCCACAAAAACGGAGCGAATGTCGTCGAACTACAACGATCGCCCTAGTTTACTTTCTTACAATTAGGCCTAATGGTCTCGAAATTGTGTATACGACGGGGCAAAGCAAAAGGTGTCAACTTTCACGGGTTTTCTTTCTGTTTTATCAATAGTATACTACTTGATGCAGAAAGAATAGTGCGCAGTACAAGGCAAACTAATAAACCTGTTGAGCTTTCGAATAAGATTATCTCCACTTCAAGTTCCCGTGGAGCGTGGATGCAGTTTCATTCATTGAAAATTACGCAATCGAATACTATAAATCAATGCTTGATCAGTCTATAAACTGATCGCACGTTGACCCGATGCGAGATCCACTGTGTGAGTGATCGTATGCAGAAACGGTGTGGCGCATTTTTACACGCGACCGGTCGCGAGACAACATCGTACGGAATTCCTTACTGAGCGGGGTAATAAGAAGTTTGGAAGCTGGTGGAGCGGAGACTACCGAGACCATACAAGACGTTTTGTTTACTTTTTTCTCCTTACAAGACGTCGTCGGACTAAAAGGATGAACGACGACAACGAAATATCCAGTTCCTCTCGCACCACCTGTGTTTGCCTTTGGATGCCTGCTGCACCAAACCGCGCGTCGCTTTCGCGATCCTTCCCTCGAACTCGATTCGGGACTATTTGTTACCAAACCAAAACGAGGGTCCAACGCGACGACGTTAGTATCGCTTGGGTCGTAGTGGCGAATGGATACAAGGAGTTCATCTTATTATAGAGATCGCGCCGCGGACAACGTGTTTTTGAAAGATTCGTAAACACTCACCGCGATTTTGTTCTAGAAATCGCTCTAAAAGAATTCATCCCGTTTAAAGCATAGTGATAGCAAAAAACGCAAAGCAAAAATTCGAATGATCTGGCTGCTGTGGTGGTGACGCACGAGCCACGGTGGCACAAACGATTTGGCGCGCGCAATTTACTCTTCAATGAGCACGCGGTCCATATTATTATTCCTTGTTGTTGTCCAAACTGTTTAAGTAATTAGAGTTAAAAGAAATTATACATAACCGTTAGACGTTCAGCGGTGGCGGAAAATAGTTTCGGTCCTTAGTAGTCACCCGAAGGCCACCCCGGTAAGTGATGGGAGGTTGCCATGCCGGCATGAGGTTCAAACGTGTTTAACTATTAGTGTGTACTCCTGAGCTTAGTTCGATAATTTTTCACAGTTATTTCATAGCAAGTGCAATAAAAGAAAGCTCAATTGGAATGCATGGAAAAGGTTGATAGAAGCAACAAACATGAGTTTCTATTAGAGGTACAAATGGTTCACGGTTAACCAGGCATTAGTCCTTGGCATCGATGAAGAATTTTACACGCCGTTACACCTTTACGCGATGGTCATTTTGTACAAGTGTATGACAAATTTATCCAACGACCGTGACCGATTATAAGGCAACTTTGTACAGAGAACTGATGAACTAAATACTCTAATCGTGCAGTTTGGAAGACGTGAAGTGAGACAAATCTCGTCGGTATTGATGTTTGTGTTATCTGGAAAGGGAGGCCTGTGTCAATATTTTGCCTCCCATGGAAGCCGTTTGCCAATGTGTCCGTTTCAAAAGTGCACGTGCTATCGTCGCCGGCTTTCCACATGGAGGGTTAACAAAGAGTTCTGTTTTAAAGTTCGTTTCGGGTTTGATAAATCGTTGTTGGGAAAGATGCAAGAAGTTCGATGATACATGCTGCTCCCCGTGTATGTGTTAAACAGTACTATTTTTTTTTCGCTAGCTTTGGACTCAATCTATTGGACACTGGATGTTCTCGAACGCAATAGTTTCATTCCTATGGACAACTATGAGAGTAAATCATGCATACACAAACCGACCTACCCTGATCTCAAGGTTAACGCAAACGAGAGGTCAAGACGTAGATGGTAGAGGATTTTTTTCTTTAACTTTTTTTCTATTCATCCCTAAACGTGTGCTGGTTCGATCTGGACTGGACTGGTTTTATGCGGACTCGATGTACACATTCTCATCCATCCCTGCGAGGGTGAGGTTATTGAAGGAGGTGTTTGAGCGATCGTTAGGCGATTGAACCATGAGGTCCAAAAAGGATTGAATACGAGCGCGAAATTCAAAAACCCCTCGCGTCTCCCGCAGAGCTCAAGGGGTTTGCTGTGAGGTATGAAAACAGTTCTGTGACGATGTTATCCCAGACCGGTTAAAGGATCGCAAAGAATATAAAAAAATTGAAAAAAAAAATTTAAAACAAGTTTTAGCTGAATCACGATCACAAGATCAATACACAAACGTGCGTCCATGGGACGTCACGCTACTTTCAATAGTCTGCCGGTCAGTAGGAGTTATGAGAATTCTTCAGACACGTTTTTCATACAATCTCTTCCACTCTCTACGCATCGGCCGGTTTTAGGCTCGTTTACGGTTCCTTTTTTGCATAACGATCGCAAACACAAGAAACATCATGGACAGAAGGATATAATTTACAATAAAACAACTTTCCTCGTGTCGAATCGATAACTGTATTACTTCTCGTTAAAAATGGTGGGTTTTTTACTACCTAAACAAGGAAACTGAACCGGAAAAAGATACTTCTGCTTACGTTCTTCTGGAGATTATTTTTGTTACATTTGAGTAGGAAATACTGATAACAAGATGTCTGGTTGCTACCATGGAAACCACACTTGTTTCCTTTTGGATTCTGTGTAATTAATGGTATTGTTGACGGGAGCAGCTTAACATCGGGTAGATAAAAGATGACGATACAACAGTAATAAAACTATCGCTATGTAAGTTGCATTTGTATCTTGCTTCTGTTTCATCGTCCAGAGATTTTTGTGACGAGGCACCTACTACTACCGTTGTCTGTAAATACTATGCAGTTGAATTATCCACTTTGCACTATAGTTGCAGTATGTTTTTTTAACTGAACCATTAGTCCATTACATGCCCTGGACTAGTGTAGAGTTACTAGAGTGTACTAGACTATCAAGTATTTTAGCTTTCAAACAGAGGTGTTTTTTCGTAATCTAACGACCATGTGTTTTTTCTAACGAAAGTTCTCCCTGCAAACAGCAATGATAATGGTTTTATTTTTTTTTAATTCTTTCCAGTTAGCACTGATCAACGAACGTAGTTTAACGCCTACTCCGCCATGGGTTTATCGCGAGTAGAACGGGTCCTACCGGGCACTCGATGGCTGCGAGGATACACTGGGGAGTTTATGGTAGCTGATTTGATCGCAGGTATTACCGTTGGATTGACAGTGCTTCCACAAGGACTCGCCTACGCGACACTTGCAGGACTAGAGCCACAGGTGAGAACTTGTTGTATGCGCGAATGTCCTTTTTCCTTTACAACCCACAACGTTTATTTCTTTCCACAGTATGGACTCTATTCAGCATTTGTCGGTGGAGTCGTGTATGCCCTTATGGGAGGTTGTCGGGAGGTTACCATTGGCCCCACCGCCCTACTGTCTCTCATGACCAGCCGCCACACGGGGTATGGAGGAAACTCCGGACCACAGTTGGCCATTCTGTTGTGCTTTTTGTCTGGCATAGTGGAGCTATTGATGGCCGTCCTACGGCTCGGGGCACTCGTAGATCTCATTTCCCTACCAGTGACGGTAGGATTTACCTCGGCCACGGCGCTGATTATTGGTGCATCGCAGCTGAAGGCGTTACTTGGAATTCGTGGTGGTTCTGGATCAGGATTTGCTAGCACCGTGCAAACAGTTATCGCAAACATCCCCGAAGCACGTGTTGCTGATAGTATACTTGGAATCGTCTCTATTGCTATCCTATTGGCGCTTAGGGTAAATCAAATGTTTGGACGAGACATTCATGTACCAAGGATAGTTTATTTAATGGCCTTCGTTTTTGTTTTACAGAAATTAAAGGACATCAAAACACCGCCGGATGCTACAGGAGGTCGAAAGGCTTTTGGACTCTTCTGTTGGCTGGTGGCAACGGCACGAAACGCGCTCGTTGTGCTGGTGACAAGTTTCATCGCATTCTATTTCGATAAGCGTGGGGAACGCCCGTTTATTCTCACCGGCACCGTGAAGAGTGGCATACCAGATTTCCAGCTGCCTCCCTTCAGCACCGTCCTACCGTCCGGTGGAGGTCCTAATGGCACCAGCCCATTGGAGCTCGGCTTTACCGGAATGATCGAGGAACTGGGTGCATCGATCGCACTGGTTCCAATCATAGCGGTGCTGGGAAATGTCGCTATCTCAAAAGCATTCGGTGGTAGCGGAATCAACCCGACGCGCGAACTCGTTGCCCTTTCGTTGAGCAACATTTGTGGATCTTTTTTCAGCTCATTTCCGGTCACGGGATCTTTCTCGCGCAGCGCCGTCAATCATGCGAGTGGCGTGAAAACTCCTATCGGAGGTATATACACGGGCGCGCTGGTGCTGTTGGCTTTGGGCGTCCTAACGCCTTACTTCCAATACATTCCGAAGGCTGCCCTCAGCGCGGTGATTATTTCTGCCGTCATATTTATGATCGAGTACGAAGTCATTCGACCACTATGGCGCTGTAGCAAGCGGGAGCTTATCCCGGGAGCAGTGACATTTGTGCTCAGTCTGATCGTGGGTGTGGAGCTGGGACTTCTCGCTGGCGTGCTGACCGATCTGGCGTTCGTAGTTTATCGAACTGCTCGTCCACTGCTGACGGTAACCGTGGCTAACACGGCAGTCGGGATGGAGTACATTCTTATTCGTCCAAATCATAGCCTTATCTACTTTCCTGCCGTCGAATGGGTACGCAACGTTACGTCGAAGGCGATCAAACAGCACGGTAACATACCGGTCGTGTTTGATTGTCGATTAGTGAACGGTAAGGTTCAAGGAACACACCAAGGATTGTACATGTTCTACCTTTGAATTGGTTTGATATGCCTATTTCTCTCTTCATAGAATTCGATTATACTGCCGCAACGGGGCTGCAAATGTTGCGCAAGGAGCTGGAGAAAAAACAAATTCCCCTTATTGTGTACGGATCATCTAGCGAAGTTCGCAAGCTACTGCAGGAAACACTAAAAAGCAGTTTGCTTGAGGTAACAACCGACGACGAGCTGGAGACTCTACTCAGAGATATATCCACCGATGGAGGTAAGCATGAGCTGCGGGAAATCGCCGCACCACTTCTCACGACAGCATCTGAACGTTCGCCGTCCATTGTCGAAATAGACGATTCCTAAAAGTGTGCTTTGTTCCCGATGTTGTTTTGTCCTGTATTGTGTTGTTCCAATTATTAAGCTTTTTATAAATGTTTCGCAATGTAATCATCACATTTCATCGAAAAAATGTGTAGAAAAAGTTAGTTCCTCCGTGTTTAATGTATCTCGTCAATCGTTTATAGGTGTAAGATTATGAAACAAAAGTTTTGGACGTAAAAATCTACTTCACGAATGTACAAACCCATTGGCGACTGACAAAGAATTGAAGGAATTTATTTCAAACTTTTCCATGTAACAAGTATTGCTGAAATAAAAATATATGCATTTACCAAATGAAAGTCTTGTCTATCGCTTGTTGAACTATTTCAACCGATTCTTTGAAAAAATAATTTAAATCGGTTCTGAGTGCCGAAGCATTCAAGAGCTGTCAAACGTAAAGCTTCCATTATGAGTTCCATTAGCGAGCTTTTTCCAGTGTTCCAGTGTTCCAGTTTCGGAAAAAATTGTCCATCACTTTGCAGTACGATCTTGTCCGCAGCTCAAAGAGCAGGTAAAGAAGTTCTTCCAGACCGATTGTTTTAGTGTGGTAGTTTTGTGCAAATTATGTCGATAAAATCGTCTGCGCTTGATTGCTGGAACAGTGCTGGATGCTAATTGAGCGCAGTTTTCGTGCTTCAAACCTTGTTTTAGTCGCTGCAGTGCTTAACAAATTGGTGACGCACGGGCTTCCACGTGACATAAGATCATGAATCCTGCGGGTCATAATCTCTGTCCCACCCTAGTCCAGCAGTAATTTACGCTACATTTACCATCCGCACGACAGCGGGAAGTGTGAATTGCGATAATATTGGCATATCAGTGCGTGGACAATCACGCCGGGTGTGAATGTTCTGCCTTTTCCCCGCCGCCAACCTACCCTTCTGGCTTAGCTTTACCTCGAGCAAATTAGTTTACAGTCATGAGTAAGATACTTAGGACATTGAACGAGCTTTCCGAATGGTGGTTATATAACAAGGTTGACGACTTCACCGTTAAGCTAGGTAGTTTTAAAAAATATCGTTTTGAATCGTTGTATGGCCTAGTAGGCCGGTGGATGGATGTTTTTCTCATTCCATTCTACCAATCCAATTAGTGAAAAGTACTTACGAGCAGCAGAAGTCACGCAATTTAAACTTATAAAGTTACTATTTTATGTAACCCGTTGAACACATCATCCAGTTCTAAACGTTTTCGCTTTATCTTATCGCAAAAAGTCTCGTCGGTGGCTTCGTGCCAACTTTTGCCGTGATGACAATCGATTCTAGCTCCAGCTGATGTCGTAATGTCTCACTGAAAAAGTTGGATCGATAAAGCAAACTTGTGAAAGAAGTCCTAATATAACCCGTTTCACATTCTTCTTTCTCGTTCGCCAGGAATCGCCAGCGTGGAACTAGGATAAGAGTTACCTTCCCAGATCCAAGCAGCAACGATCCATTCCAAAATGTTCACCGCTCTACTGGATGCCGCCCGGAACTCGCCCTTCCGCACACCGTTCACCCGCGTGCAGTGCGACGATGGTACCGTGGCACCGACCGAAAAGGCCGTAGTAACGGGCCGCTCGGTTCAGGCTGCGTCCACCCGCGAGGTCGAGTTCGGCTCGAACGAATTCTTTGGCCTGTGCGCGGTCGGTGGTATCCTGTCGTGCGGTATCACGCACACGGCTGTCGTACCGCTCGATCTGGTCAAGTGCCGGCTGCAGGTCGACCAGGCCAAGTACAAGAATCTTTTCCACGGATTCAAGGTCACCATCGCTGAGGAGGGTGCTCGCGGTCTAGCCAAGGGATGGGCGCCGACCTTCTTCGGCTACTCGGCACAGGTAAGTCGCGCATTGACGATAAGAAAAAGTAGCAGGGGGAGTGGGAGGGGGGGGGGGGGGGGGAATCTATCTTTTCGGCTTATCGTTTTTGTCCATCCTCACGTGAGACATAATTGTTAGCGTCACTGCCTTGACCTTCGGATCAGGGTTGGCCTCGTCTGTTTTAGAAAGAATTTAGAACTTTTCTGATAATGAATCCTCAATGCAAAAGCATCAGAACCGTCGAACAAGTCACGAACCCGAAAGTTATGCGAAAATGCATCTCTCATGGTGATTTCTCGTACGGAATCGGTTCCAATAACTGAGTAATTGAGGTGGCCTTGAATCTACTGGGTCGTTCCGTAGAAACCCGCCATGGGCGCTTACGTAATGGCATGAGTATAGTAGCACTGCGTACAACCTAGTATGCTTGCGCGCTGTGTGTAGTTTGCAAAACGCGCTTCGGGAGGGGTAGTTCAATACATTTATGCATGTGGGTTGCACTTATGCCATTTTTAGATATAAACAACGAATAAGCTGAGGTCATACTACGTAAAACCTTTCTATAGGTTTAAATTAAAACAAATCGAAATGCTACTTATCTTAATCGTTAAGTTTGTCTTGTATAAAGTTGTACCAATTAAGTAATAATAAAATGTTTGTTGTAAACAGTTAATGGTCACCGTACCATTGGAAATTTCATATTTTGATTAATGAAATGTTATTATGTTTCTATTCTAGGGAGCTTTCAAGTTCGGACTGTACGAAGTGTTCAAAATTCAGTATGCTAACATGATCGGTGAAGAGAATGCGTACCTCTACCGCACATGGGTATACTTGGGCGCTTCGGCATCCGCTGAATTCTTCGCCGACATTGCCCTGGCTCCGCTAGAAGCCGCCAAGGTGAAGATCCAGACCATGCCCGGTTACGCCAACACCATGCGCCAGGCCATGCCGAAGATGATGGGCGAGGAAGGCATTACCGCTTTCTACAAGGGTCTCGTGCCACTGTGGTGCCGTCAAATCCCGTACACCATGATGAAGTTTGCCTGCTTCGAGAAGACGGTCGAACTGCTGTACAAGTATGTATCTCTACGCAGATCAAGTACAACTCTGAATTAATGCTAATCGCGATGTGCTTCCGCTTTGTTTTGTGCTCCTTTCCCCGCAGAAATGTGGTTCCGAAGCCTCGCGACCAGTGCACGAAGGGTGAGCAGCTGCTGGTCACATTCGCCGCCGGTTATATTGCCGGTGTGTTCTGTGCCGTAGTATCGCATCCGGCCGATGTGGTCGTGTCGAAGCTGAACCAGGCCAAGGGATCGTCCGCCTTCGACGTTGCCAAGCAGCTCGGATTCATGGGAATGTGGAACGGTCTGACGCCGCGTATCATCATGATCGGTACCCTGACTGCCCTGCAGTGGTTCATCTACGACGGTGTAAAGGTCGCCCTCTCCATTCCCCGCCCGCCCCCACCAGAGATGCCGGAGTCGCTCAAAAAGAAGCTAAACGTTGAATAATTCCCCCGGAAGCAGGATAATAGCCGTGAAGTGGTGCTGATGGTGATGGTGGTGCAGTTTTTTCGTGTGCTCAGCAGTGCAGAAGGGGCAGCGTTTTGATCGGCCGGTGTACCCACCGGATGTTGTATGCGTGCGTGTGTTGTTGCGAATGCGAATCAAGTGTTGTAAGAGTGCAGTTGAACAAAAATAATGTTGCCTGCAGTGAACTGTTGATATTTGACCCGAAGCAATGCATGAAAATGATGAAATGTATGTGAAAAGATCAGGGTATGCGGTTGAAAATAGCAAATAAGTTTTTATGTATGTGACACGGGCAGCATGGCAGGAAAGAAAACAGCCTAACACGGGTAGCTTGCGCCACGTGCTGCTCCTGAGCACTTCCAACGCACAGCTGTGCGTCATTCAACATCATCATCTGCATCGCGAATAAAATCCCTAACCGTGTGAATTGCGATACGATTAGTAAACATACACCTCTTTCGTGTGTGCGTGTTATTTATGCTGTGTGAGAAATGTCCTGCTGTTGTTCTCGGTTGTGTTTTGCTTTTAGCTATGGGTTGAGATTTTCCTTCTGCGAGACGGAAGGGTTTTCACTCGCTGGTGTGACGTCATCATTAGAAATGGTAGATTTTCGCTCTCTTAGTTGAATGGAAGGTGAGGAATGCGCGCGCAAACGTAGCTCCGCCACGACGAGGACAGCCCCAACTAATGTAGTGTTGTAATGAAACTGATGCCGGGTCTGTTACTGAAGGGTTTGTTGGCCAGATGTGGTATAATTCTTTGCATTTTTCTGCTTACGCGAAACTCGCTCACTCACTTCTCTATCTTTCTCTCCTCCGAAGGTTAATCCCACAGATCTGCTCTCCCGTGAACATCGTGAAAACGCAAACCCACACTCCCTGCTCACGGGCTTTCCCCGGGAGGTGGAAAGTGTAAAGCCAATACCAACAAGAGGAAATCCACGGCTTCGCTCGTGTGTTGACCGAAGTTCGAGGAGCACACGCAAACGTACACGTTTTTCACGGACCGGATGCATAGCAGGCAACATTGGACTAGCCTCACCTCAACTAACTAGACCGCGGCTCAGAGCGACCGTAGCACAGAAAGATCTCGCATCGCAGAAGGCGACGGACAAGAAGGTAATGCACAAATCTACTAAGCGCGTTGGATCGTCTAGTGTGAAACTGTGAGGAAAATATCGAGCAAACGTTCTGGTGCAAGACGAAACGGAGTAGAACTGTACGAATACGAGTTTAGACAGAATCGCTTGTTTAGAATTTATTTTGCTTGCTTTGAAAGATATCATAGTGCAATCAACTGGTGGAAAAAATGTGTCTAATATGTGATGTATGGTCAGGAAATCGATATTATATCGCTTGAAACCAAGTTCGTATAATTGGATCGATCATTTGTTTGGTGTTTGCGAGCATACGCAGGACGAACGGTCAATGAAAAGTATTCCATCGCAGCAGACCGAGCACCAAGTTATGTAACACGTGGAAAAGTTTGTACAGCGTATAGCGAAGACAGCATACCAATGGATGTATCATCCCGGGCACAGTAATTCTAATGTAGTGAAAACGCCTTTTAATTAACTTTAGTTTAGATTCTGAGACCATGACCTAATGATTGCAATCAACTTACGTTGAGAGGTTTGTAGAGCATGACGTAGAGTCAATGCTGACTGTGATTGTCGTCTTGGATGGAGATAATTTTAGCTACGGTTCAATTTCTTAATAGACACCAGCGCCAAACCGGGGTGGGGAAGAGAAAGGGTAAAGTTTTCAGTCGGTCTGTTCTTGAACTTGGAAAACCCATAGGTTTGGTGGTCTTTAGTTTCCCTTTCTTGCTGCCACCTGCCTTGAGTAGCTCATTTCTCGTCGTCTGGTTGGTGATAGCGAAAGTTTTTATCTTTGGCATCAGTCAATCGACTCGCGTTCTCTGCACACACAAAATATAGCGCAACAGCATGCTCTTTGGTTTCGGTTGTTCGATCCTTCGTACAAGTCAAGTTGGCATTGCTTTCCGATGCGCTCGCGTGTGTTACGGCAATGGAGGGGGTTACATTTTTAACTATTTTTACAAACACTGAGAGGAGGCGGGTTAGATAAACGAAATGAAAAAGAAATAAGGAGGTCATTATGCAACATTGAACCTTGAGCACGCTTTAAACCACCTTTACTAGTGTGTATTTAGTCTTTTTGGTGACTGAATGAAACGGTAGTGGAATTGTTTATCCTTCTTCCTCCACACGCTCCACTGGGTGTTACTTGTGCCACACGTGTGTCACGCGGTTTGATGACGAGGTGGCAAAAGGATAGCAAATAGCCTTACATAATTGGTATGGCGGAGATTGAAATTGACCATTATGTTCTTCTTCCTTTGTTTAGAACAGCGAGCAGCCCATCGATCGAATCCGGTTCCGAAGAGGAATAACTAGCCGACACCATGTTTTCCGCACTGATTGACGCCGCTCGCAACTCGCCCTTCAAAACTCCCTTCACCAAGGCACAGTGCGACAGTGGTGCCATCGCTCCGGTGCAGGGACGCAGCATTGCGGCCGCCTCAACCGACGAGGTTGAGTTCGGTTCGACCAAGTTCTTCCTGCTGTGCGGTCTCGGAGGTATCATCTCTTGCGGCTCCACGCACACCTTCGTCGTGCCGCTCGATCTGGTCAAGTGTCGCCTGCAGGTCGACCAGGCCAAGTACAAGAACGTGTTCCATGGATTCAAGTTGACGCTGGCCGAGGACGGTGCCCGTGGTCTGGCGAAGGGATGGGCCCCAACGTTCTTCGGATACTCGGCACAGGTAAGGTAATCGAAGCACGATGTGATCAATTTTCAACGTGACAAAGCTAGATGGTTGCCATAGCTTTTATATTCATGGTGCTAATGCATTCGGTACACACGTACAATGGCGCGTCACACAGTTGTGCTTTTGTAAACTAAGTGTGAACTTGCGATGACATTCTGATTTGCGAATGCGTTTCCACTAGTGTTGTGCTTAATGAATCTTTTGGCGAGATTCATTCATATGAATCTTTCACCTATGATTCATTCAGATGGATTCATGAATCTTTGCGGATTCGAATCTTCAAAGCTTAATGAATCTTTCGAAACCTTAATGAATCTTCATGAATCTTTCACGGATCTGTCACGAATCTCCCCGATTCTTTCATAGACGTGGACAATGCAACCAAAAAAAAAAAAAAAAAAAAAGGGGTCCCTCAGCCCATTTTTGGCTGGTGACTTTTCATTAGTTGGTGTGTCTTTAGGATTCATGAATCTCTCGACGAAAGATTCATGAATCCCTTATAAGGCAGAGATTCATTCAGATTCATGAATCTGAATCAGATTTACACAACTCTAGTTTCCACCTTATCGTTGATAACATCCGCAGTATTTACACTCCTCTCGGACTCATGAACTTTTCCATATGCTTGTCTATTGTAGGGTGCCTTCAAGTTCGGCCTGTACGAAGTGTTCAAGGTGCAGTACGCCAACATGCTGGGTGAGGAAAATGCCTACCTCTACCGTACCTGGCTGTACCTGGGTGCTTCGGCATCGGCTGAATTCTTCGCCGATATGGCTCTGTCGCCGTTCGAGGCCGCCAAGGTCAAGATCCAGACCATGCCCGGCTTCGCTAGCACGATGCGTGAAGCTATGCCCAAGATGATGGGTGAGGAGGGTATCATGGCGTTCTACAAGGGTCTCGTGCCACTGTGGTGCCGTCAAATCCCATACACCATGATGAAGTTTGCCTGCTTCGAAAAGACTGTTGAGCTGCTCTATGCGTAAGTGGTCACATAGCGAGTGAGCCATTTTTAGTTGCTTTATTGTTGGTTCTACGGATATTTTCCTTCATTTCCAGCTACGTCGTCCCGAAACCACGAGAACAATGCTCGAAGGGTGAGCAGCTGCTGGTTACATTCGCCGCCGGTTACATTGCCGGTGTGTTCTGTGCCATCGTTTCGCATCCGGCTGATGTGGTCGTGTCGAAGCTGAACCAGGCCAAGGGATCGTCCGCCTTCGACGTTGCCAAGCAGCTCGGATTCATGGGAATGTGGAACGGTCTGATGCCGCGTATCATTATGATCGGTACTCTGACTGCCCTGCAGTGGTTCATCTACGACGGTGTGAAGGTCGCCCTCTCCATTCCCCGCCCGCCCCCACCAGAGATGCCGGAGTCGCTCAAAAAGAAGCTGGGAGTGCAGTAAACCAAAACTACCGATACCAGAGACTCCCTCCCTAACTCTTCTTTCACCGTATCTTCCCTCTGTATCCATCTGTACTATCTTCTGTTGAGGATTTCTTCTTTCTGTAGTGCAAGTTGTTATTGAAAAATTCAGTCCATTTAGCAAATTGTTCCGAGGACAACAGTTACTGCAATGTAACGAACGACTTTAGAGCTACATCCAATGCTAATAATTTTAAGAGCGATTGCGAAACACTGGACATGTCGACCATCGCTTCGGGCATGCTTCCGGATGCCTATGTTTTGGCAGTAAGGTGAAGCCTAAAATTGAAACAAGCCTTGCGATGGTCGTAGTTTTGGCATCGACATTTTTTTCTCAGTATTTCAGAATCTTTTATACTCAATTCTGCACCGATGGTTGCAAAGAGTATTTTTCACTGTCATCGATCGCACAATGTTCGGGATACGAGAAATCCAAAGAAAATACACACCAAAGCGTTAAAATAAATCAGAAAAAATAACTAGACGTAAAAGAAGTACCAAATTTATATGCGGAAGTTTTGATTTGATCTTCAAAATATCCGAATAACTAGATTTTTAGTAAAATTCATGAGAGACAGGAGCTAGCTGGTAATGACGACGAGCTGGCTGAGCTTAATTTATTGCTGTCTTACTTTTTGTTTTTGTTAGGTCGCATTCGATTTTGAGTTTTGGTAACAATATTTTTTAATTTGTTGTTGTAATCGTTAATCGTAGAATATTCGTTCTTCCAGATGTCTGCAAATATCAAGGCATTTTGTAGGTACATTTAGTTTTCTTAGTAAGATACATGAATGTACAAACGCTTACCGTATAACAACTGGTTAAATATGTAGAACGATAGCATTGATTCTTTTGTAGTGCTGTAGCCAAGCTCGTTGATCAGTGATTCCGAAATGAAGTCCTTGAGAACAAGCTCCAAATTCCTGTTGTGTTTCTGCACTGTGGCACTGATGAAATTCACCTGTAAGATAGTTTAAATTAATGTCGTACAGTAAGCAAAAGCGATAGCTACTCTGGTCAACCTACAAAGGATACGAAAGATTCCTGATCACTCATGATTGACTCCTCCAGCTCCTTCAGCTCCTCGATTCGGTTGATGGGAAACTCGACCAGCTTCAGCTCGTCCTGCTCGATGAATTCCCCGATAAGCTCACTGTCCGAGTCCAGTTCCAGTTTCAGTTCCAGTCCATCGTCCCCAGTGCTTCCAACCACGACTCCGCTGGACGATGAGGGCAAATTGGCAAGACTTTGCTGCTGGTTTATCGCGGATGAGAGTGCTTCGGCTTGTTGATTTAGGTGAATAATATTTTCCAACTTTTTCTCTATATCGTCCAATCGGGCGATGATGGATTTTAGGGTAGCAGAGTCGTAGGTAGTGCTGTGGGGATCAGCAAACGTTTTGTGTATCTTTTGAATGACGGCTAAACGATTAAAGAAAATTCGATTATTTGTAAGAGATTCTTCGGAGCGGCGTAGATGGACTTACAAATGTCGTCCTCATCTTCCTCGATGTCGACCTCATCGATGCTGGCGTTCGTGCGGAACTTTTTCACCTCTATTCTAATATCATCCGATATGTTGAAGCTTCTGATGGTGGTTGAAATATTGGATTGTACCACATTCATTTTATTCTCCGTTCGTTAGCAACCAAAAAATGTTGTGCTTCGATTTGTAAACACATTTGTGAACAACATGTCACTTTTTTAGTGCCTAATGGTGCTGTAAGTGGTAAACACTTTGACAGCTATCATTCAAATTACAAATGTTTGTTCAATGCACACATTTGCTTTATCGTTTCGTGCCTATTAGAGAATAATATAAAAATTTGAGTTGTGGAGGATGACCTCTTATTCCTTATGCAATAAATAACAACCATCATATCCATAATCAACCATAGCTACGAATCTTTTACAATAATGAAATGTTGAATCTTGTTTATTGATCGCATTATTTTATTCATTACACTGTATCTGATCTATTTCGGGTTGTTCTTATCCTTTGGTTGGACATGAATCATTACCTTAATTGCCCCACCGAGCCCGTGACGCGTAGTGTTGAATGCTTCAGCCGTCTCCTCGATATTAAAATGGTGGGTGATAAGTCGCTTCACGTCGATCTTCCCGCTTGATACCAGGCTCAGTGCAATCGGGTAGCTAAGTTGAAATGAAGCAATTCAGTATCTTTTTTCTTTGCTTTTTAGTATGTAAGTTAATTTTAAATTACTTACTCATTGCAGTAGCGGAACACACCCCTTATATCGACCTCGCGGGCAAGCGCATTTATCAGTGGTACTTTCACCTCTGGGGCGCCCATGCCGACCAGGACACCTACACCACCGGATTTTGTGGACAAAATCGCCAGCCTAGCCGTGGCTTCTGCTCCACTACAATCGATCGTTTTGTCCGGTGCGCCACCCATACGATCGTGGATTAGCTTAACCAAATCCTCTTCTGATACACCCTTCGGAATCACTATCGTTTCATCGGCACCCAATTCCTTCGCCACATCTAGACGATTTTGGAGCAAATCGGTAACCACTACCTTCCCTGCACCCATCGATTTCGCTACAATCAGCGTCACCAAACCGATCGGTCCGGCACCAAGAATCAACACTTTCGAGCCAAGTCCGACGTCAGCACGCCGGCATGCATGGACACCGACCGACAGTGGTTCCAGCAGAGCACCCTCTTCCATCGTCACGTGATCTGGCAGTTTGTAACAGAAATCGGCCGGGTGTGCGAAATACCGGGTGAGATTGCCATCGTACGGTGGTGTCGCACAGAAAATCATATCCTGGCAGAGGTTGTACGATCCTCCCTTGCAGTACTCACACACTCGGCAACCATATCCGGGCTCGATCGCAACACGATCACCTACTTTGAGGGTTTTCACTTTGGCACCCACCTTCGATACGATGCCTGACGCTTCATGGCCGATGACCATTGGTTTCTTTACGATAAAATCACCGATTCTTCCTTTCACCAGATAGTGTACATCCGAGCCACAAATTCCCACGCTGTCCATTTCCAGCAGTACCTCTACATGTATGAAATAATTTGTTAATTTTAAACAATAGTTAATTCTTGCGGCAAGCATCTATCATACCATCATCTTTCGGAACAGGAATCGGACGCTGCTCCAGTCGAAGATCCTCGATACCGTACAGAACGGCGGTTAGATTGTCGGATTTGCTAGCCATCTTATGCTGCTTTTAAACGAATGCTGCTAACGATCGCTTTCACACTTGCTCTCGTTCTTGCCGCCACCAGTTATGAAACGCTACTGCTAGCAGTATGCTTGGAACCGTCTAACTTTATCTATAGCAGCTCTGTTTGAGTTAAAAGTTTTTATTGCTGCCAGTTTCAATGTTTGCCCGTTGTCGTAGCCGTGTGGTATGGGTGAGTTTGTCCTGATAGTGAACCAGCCCCAGCAGTTATCGATAGCTTTTCAACTCAACTCCGATGGACCTGTAGGAGGAGAAAGCTTTACTGTCAATAGAAGAATAACATACATTTTCCACGATGCCATATGGGGGACCATGAAGCGTAAATCGAGATCAAACGAACTGTAGAACACATGCGAGACATTCGTTTGACCTTGCCTTTTCATTGGGCATCAATGTGGTTTCAAGGCTCGAAGCAGCGATAAGCGGTGACTTCACAGTTTGCTCATTCGATTTGTTGTTTATTTTCTCTTACTAAACTGGTTTGTTCAAGTAGTATGGTGAGATATTTACGCTTACTCTGCGAAATTGTACAAATACGTTTTATGTTGTTATTATTAGATGCACCATCGAAGACGTGCTGTTTTGGGGTTGATCGACTATAGACTGTTGTGTTTGTTTACACAACTTTAAGGATCAGCTGTTTTACGTGGAAGTGCCTAGTGAGCTAAGCGCGAGTAAAATGTACCGTTTTTTTAAATATAAAAAAGAACATACATTTCATCAATAGCGTTCGGTTTCGGTATTTTATAGGAGAAAATGTGTTTTTCTTTTGCAAAAACTGATAATTGTCAGCCTTTTACATTTTAAGTTTATAAACATTAAAAGTAGACACAACACGTTTCGTCAACCGTCACACGTGTTTATTTGAATCATATTTTATGGTTATGATCGCGACGAGAAAAGACTTGAAAGAAACGTCTCCCACAAAAGAGCTAGAATGTGAACCCAATCCCCTTTGATTACCATTTCACGTGACCCGCCAGCATTGGCCTGCTGCTATTGACCAGAAGCTTTACGTAAATTGATGGCTATGATGATCGATTGCACTAATGTGCAAGCTGCAGCTTGCCTCTAGCTTGGAAGCCTCTGGTAGACGTTTATACATAAACTGCTGCAAAACTATCGTCCAATGTTAGTCGAAGACCGAGCGAACGTTCGAGTGCTAAACAAGAGTGCGCGGGTATCTGCGATCGCATCTTGAATCTGATAAAGTTGTTCATTCTTAGCGATGGCTCAGCGAAAATTGAAAAACCTTGCTGGTGTGGTACACGGGGTAGAGGATTTTCGAGTGGTAAGCGGACAGTGCACCGTGGAGCGCTGTTTTTCTTTTATTCAAATGGTACCTCTGTCTGGGTTTTCTTCGATTTCTAGGAGGAAATTCCCATCCCCAAACCCCAAGACCATGAGGTCCTGCTGGAGATGGATTGCGTTGGAATTTGTGGTTCCGACGTGCACTACATCACGCATGGTGGATTCGGTGATTACAAGCTAAAGGAACCGCTCGTACTCGGCCATGAGTCATCCGGTGTGGTGGTGGATGTTGGTCGAAACGTGAAGGCACTCAAGGTGGGCGATCGGGTAGCAATAGAACCGGCGATCGGTTGCCGTACCTGCCGGTATTGTAAGGCCGGCCGGTACAATCTCTGTCCGGAAGGAGCCTATTGCGCCACGACGTCCCATGGAAACCTGTGCAACTACTACACCCATGCTGCCGATTGCTGCTTCAAGCTGCCACCGCATGTCTCGATGGAAGAGGGCGCTCTACTGGAACCGTTGGCAGTCGCGGTACACTGTTGCCGGCGGGCCGGAGTACGGCTGGGCAATACGGTGCTCGTGCTAGGGGCCGGACCAATCGGTTTGGCTACGATGATGGTCGCCAAAGCGATGGGTGCGGCGAGGATATGTGTGATCGATCTCATGGAAAGCAAACTACAGCTGGCAAAAAGTCTTGGGGCCGATGCAACACTTGCCGTCAGCGGACATGACGCCCAGGAGGAGATCGTTAAGAGGATACATGTGCTACTTGGTGACGCACCGGATATCAGCATCGAGTGTACCGGGGCGGAAGTGTGTGTTCAGCTCGGTATAGCTGCCACCGTAGCCGGTGGTGTACTGACGCTGGTAGGCATTGGGGCCATCCACCAGCGCATCCCATTGACGACGGCTCTGGTTCGGGAGATAGACATTCGTACTGCCTTCCGGTACGCGAACTGTTACCCAGCGGCCCTGGCAATGGTTGCCAATGGGACCATTGATGCCCGCAAGCTAATAACCCATCATTACGAGCTGAAAGACTCGGTGCAAGCGTTCAAAACGTCCCGATACGGATTGGACGGCGCCATCAAGGTGATGATCCATTGTCAGCCGATGAACAAAAACAATCCACAGTAAAAGATTTAAGAAAATTGTTAATCCATTGGTGGAGGGTATGCATTCAATTGCCTCAATTGTAAAACGACACGTGACATTAATAAACGCGTGCTTCCGCATCACGTGGCAGTGGTGTTCGTTATTCGTTGTAGGAACGTTGCTGCTGCACTTGCTGGACGTCCTGCTTGACATTGGCCTATCGCAGCATTCCCCCATAAAAATCTCAAATACCTATGGCAATTGCGTCACATTGATCGTTTGTTATTGGTCAGCTTTACGGTAAAGTGACGATCTGTTTGTTTTTATTTCTTAAACAGATTAGCATCAATGAAGAATCATGGGGGTGGCATTTAAATAGCATCGTGTTGTATCTCGTATCGCAATAAACAAACCTTATCTAGCGACACACTCAGTTCCAGGCGTCCTCCAATTAACGGCACACGGCACCAACAACAGTCGGTTGACCCGGTCACCATCTTTCGCGAGACGTTGTCGGGATGTTCGATTATGCTCTGTTCCAATACCCATACCGGAGGCTTGACTTTCCATTGCTGTTTGGTCAATTCGTCAATCTCGCTGGGGGGGTGCTGTCGATAGGAATTGTGGATGGAGCGAACTTTTATGGGAAAGTAGATTAGATAACCTTTCAAACGGAACGAAGGTATATGGGGCCAGGCGATTGCCGGTTGGTGGCTGGATGTTGTTATGTCACAGGAGCTGCAAGAAGTGAGTTATAAAGTTTACCAACACAGCGGAGAAAATATATATTTGACCCTATGACACGGTCGATGGAAGCGCATTCGTTATTTGAGTAATAAAGATTTGAAAGCAAAATCTACCGCATACACTAATAAATGATAACTACAACCTATCCGCAAGCGATAATTATTGGCGAACTTTTGTCGTCGGTTATTTTTACACTCCTTACTTTCCTGTAGGTACCTACAAACAATCCTTGCATAAGGAGGTTCGTTACGTGCGCAAACCTACCCACATCTGTATCTGGGCCTTCTCTATCAATATCAACAAACGCCTTATATTGGAACTCGCGTCTAAACTGCTACTTTAATTAAGATTGCGATGACATTGGCAAACATTGGTGAGGAGCATCCCGTAGAACGGGGAGACCTTACCAATACTGTTCGAATGACCTCTGACATCGGCAGGATTGAGTGGAAGAAAGTTTGGAATATGGCACCCTCCCGGGAGCGTATAAAAGATTGCAACCAGCACCATTAATGCGACAGACTGGAACAACCGTTTGGTGCTAACCCTCGCTCAGATATTGTGCGAACGAAATAGAGTTTGTAAAATGGCTCCCACTCAGAAGAATATGGCCGCCGTTTGCTACGGGCAAAACGATCTCCGGCTGGTGCCAATCGCGATGCCGGAACCTGCCTTCAACGAGGTCGTTCTGGAGGTCGATAGCTGTGGTATTTGTGGTACGGATGTGCATTTCTTGAAGGAGGGTGGCTTTGGTGACCAGAAGCTTATCCGCCCGCTCGTATTGGGCCACGAGTCGGCCGGTGTAGTACGCAAAGTCGGCAGCTCGGTGACGCACCTCAAGGTGGGCGATCGTGTGGCCATCGAACCGGCAGCAGGGTGCCGAACGTGCGATCTGTGTAAGGCGGGCAAGTACAACGTCTGCCTGACCGGGAAACATTGCCCGACGAAGAATCACGATGGCAACTGCTCGAACTTCTTTTCCCACTATGCGGATTGCTGCTTCAAGTTGCCTGATCACGTTACGATGGAGGAAGGTGCCCTGTTGGAACCGTTGGCCGTCGGAGTGTACGCCGGTCGGCAGGCAGACATTCGGCTCGGCAGCCGAGTGGTAATCTTTGGTGCCGGTCCGATTGGTCTTATTTCGTTGATCGTGGCCAGAGCGATGGGCGCCACCAAGACGGTTGTGTTGGATCTGGCAAAAGCGTCGAAGCGGCTTGAGGCGGCTAAAAAACTAGGAGCGACCGCAATCATTCCTATTGGCGCCGCGGACAAGGAGGAAACTATTGTGCAGCGTATCCAAGAAGCGTTGGGCGGACCAGCTGATAGGGTTCTGGAGTGTACCGGATCCCAACCGGGAATGCGCATTTCTATCAAAGCGACACGTAACGCCGGCAAAGTGTGCCTAGTCGGGTTGGGTAACGAAGAAGTCCAGCTTCCTATGGTGGATGCGATTTCACGCGAAATTCAAATCATTACCGTTATGCGGTACAATCACGAGTAAGTGCATCCGTTAGAATATTTAGTTTAATTTTATGTTACTCATGTGATTCAAACGAATTTTACCTTTCAGTTATCCGGCTGCACTGGAAATTGTTTCAAGCGGATACGTCGATGTGAAACCATTGGTTTCCCATCACTTCGCTCTGGAAGACGTTAATGAAGCATTCCGTGTGGCAGCCTCCGGTGAAGGTTTTAAGGTGATGGTACATCTGACCCCAAGGGACAGCAACAACCCCAAAAAGTTTGTGAACTAAATATAAATTTTCCGATCATATGATGTCTGCAAAAATATAATAAAAGCTACATAATTTACAAAGTCATTGCTTATTCATTACCGATCAGTGTACCATGATAAAAACGTATCGGTGACGTTATCTACTGACTTTGACCAACTAATCCCAACCGCTGCCCGCTATGTGGCGCCTATCAGCGGCTTGGTAGTATACGAATGGTTCACTTTATCGCGATGTGTACTTTTCGATTCGTTTTCACGGTTTCGCATACACGGAAGCATCACTTTCGCAAGTTGTCTGAGCCCGTCTCTATATAAAATCGCAGTGTACCACGGCGCTGCCAGTTAGTTTGCTTTGATTAGTCCTTTGTGTATGAGAAAGAGAGTTCGTTTGAGCACGATGGCACCGAATCAAAATCTGGCCGCAACCGTTTATGGTCCGAACGATCTACGCTTGGAGGAGCGTCCCATACCGGAGCCCGCTTTCAACGAGGTTGTGGTCGAGGTCGATAGCTGTGGAATCTGTGGAACGGATATTCATTTCCTCAAGGACGGTGGTTTCGGCGCACAGCGACTAATCAAACCGATCGTTCTCGGGCACGAGTCGGCCGGCGTTGTGCGTAAAGTGGGCAGCTCGGTAACACATCTGAAGGTGGGCGACCGTGTAGCCATCGAACCGGCGGCCGGATGCCGAACGTGCGATCTGTGCAAAGTTGGCAAGTACAACATCTGTTTGGATGGAAAACACTGTACCACGCAGAAGCATGATGGCAACTGCTCTAACTACTATGCACAGTACGCCGACTGCTGCTTCAAGCTGCCGGACCACGTTTCCATGGAGGAGGGAGCCCTGCTGGAACCGTTGGCTGTTGCAGTGTACGCCGGTCGGCGTGCCCAGATAGCGCTGGGACATAAGGTGGTAATCTTCGGAGCCGGTCCGATTGGACTTGTGTGCCTCATTGCGGCCAAGGCAATAGGCGCCACGCGGACGGTTATTCTCGATCTTGAGCATGCGAAGCACCGGCTCGATGTGGCCAAAAAGTTAGGTGTGACTGATGTGATCGGGATTCGCAAGGAAGACACCGAGGAACAGCTGGTACAGAAGATTCACGATATTCTTGGTGGGCCTGCCGATCGCGTACTGGAGTGCTCAGGGTCGCAACCGGGAATGCGAATCTCCATCAAGGCAACTAGAAACGCTGGACGTATCTGCCTGGTAGGACTAGGCAACAAGGATGTCCAGTTACCGATGGTGGATGCGATTTCGCGGGAGATCGAAATCACCACAGCTATGCGCTACAATCACGAGTAAGTGGCTGCTGCTTCTAACCATTGGTTATAACGGGTTAATTGATCGTTTATCATCTTGTTGCTTCTTCTAGCTATCCGGCAGCGCTGGAAATCGTCGCAAGTGGGTATGTGAACGTGAAACCCCTTGTATCCCATCATTTTGATCTGAAGGATGTCCACGAAGCATTCCGCGTAGCTTCACAAGGAGAAGGTATCAAGATTATGATCCATCTTGTTCCGCGAGACACAAATAATCCGATCAAGTTTACTAACTGAAATGGAAAACAATAAAACAGTATCTCATTGGGTTTCAAATTACACTTTTTGTATGTTTTTATGACACCCCATCAATACACGAATGTGTTAATTTTCGTTATATTCAAATGACACTGACTATACAGCTATTGATCGGCCCATAATAAAGAAATCGTATGGTAACATTAGGTGAAATCGCATACGGATTTGTTTATTAAACTATCGTTTAATTTGACGACTAGCGTTCATTTTCGAAGAATTGGATGCATTTGTCAATCTTTTTCATCCAAATAAATGATCGTTATAATCAGTACAAACGATCGTTTCTTCTCCAGGCTAAATTCCAATACAATTCCTAGGTCTATGAAAATGGGCGATCGTTTATTTTAAACCATGGTTAAAATTAAACAAATCCGTATAAGATACCAAGCTTGGTACTACCTTCTTCTTCTTCTTCTTCTCCTTGGCGTAACGACCTCTTGGTCATGCCTGCCCGTTAAGGGCTTACGAGACTTGTTTCCCTGTTGTACGTGGATAGTCAGACCTCTCGTACAGGGGAGGGTCCAGTCTCGGTTGGGATTCGAACCCACGCCGTCGAGGTGGTGAGCCCCGGCGCTTGGTACCACCTAGGTGGTATTATTTTGAAAAATAAACAAATGTAACGGTTTTATGGCACATGTATAAACCTTGCGTGTAGGTTGGTTGCTCTCTACATGTCAGTGCATCGCTGGTTGCTTTTCGTTTCTAAAGGGTTTGTTTATTTTCTCTCTGCAAGTGGCGTACAGTTGAATACTGTTGAATTTATAGAAAATATCCTGCTCGAAATATATTTAAGCTTTTCTATTGAAGAATATGTGAATAATTTAGCCAGAAAGTTCATTTTTGCCGTGTAAAGGATTGCAATTTCATTCAAGATCTTTCCATTACATTGTCAATAACAGTTTTCAAGCCGCTATTGTAAACTGTCAAACAAATTGCCGCCTTCAAAAAGCAAAGCCAAGAGCGGAGTGGTTTGGAGAAACCAGATTAAGCTAAACATAGAATATTTGTACTAGAATATAGTGTTTTTAAGGAATGACTAAAACCTGCTTTCTTTGCAAAAGCAGCGAAGACGATGAGCTGCTGTATGGAAAATTCTACACGAAGTATAGGATCTCGGTCCATTATTACTGCTTAGTGAGTAAACTCCCATAGGTGCTGCGCTTGCTGCGGTAAACACTTATTCTGTTTTTACCTTGTAGCTCCTGTCGTCCAATTTGGTACAGAACGGTGTGAACGATGAGGTTGGCATATTCGGTTTTCTCGAGGCGGACATACGGAAAGAAAACCAGAGGACGAAATCATGTCGCTGCTACATCTGCAAAGGAATGCACGCAAACATTTTCTGTTGCGCGAAAAAGTGCCTGCGCACATTCCACACTGTATGTGGCATCAAGAATCGGTGCCTGGCGCACTTTACAGACACGTTCCAGTCCTGGTGCTCGGTACACGTACCGTTAAGGGCCGACCGCGACCCGCACTCCGCCGAGGAACCGTGTGCAATATGCTACGAAGAGATGGGACTGTACGATCGAATTACGTCCATACGTGCACCCTGCTGCAAAAACGGTTGGTTCCACCAGCAGTGTGTGGCACGATTTGCCCAAACGGCAGGGTACTTTTTCAAGTGTCCCTTGTGCAATAATGTTGACACTTTTACCCAAGAGATACCTTTGCGCGGCGTTTACGTACCTGAACGTGATGCTGCCTGGGAGTTAGAACCCAACGCGTTCCAGGATCAGTTGGTACGTCCGTCCGCATGTGATGCGGAGAAATGCCGATGTAAAAATGGACGAGAAACGGACAATCGAAAGTGGAACCTTCTCATCTGTGGATCTTGTGGAGCCACCTGTCGGCACCGGAAGTGTATGGAGTCCACGGGGTCACATACGTACGTGTGTCAGTCTTGCAGACCGATCACGGGGGAAGTTGTATCCCGACTAACCGTAGATGATCAAGATGATGAAAGTGACGCTGAAGACAGCGAAGATGATCAGAACGAAGCATCATCTACAATTTCCTCTTCTTCATCCTCTGATGATGTTAAGCAAGATAGGGCAGTGCGCAAGGATGCATCACACGGTTCCGAAGAGTCTGGTTGTCATTGTTCCGGCAGTGACGAATCCATCGTTAATGTCCGCCGAACGAAACGCACCCGACTCGCCATTCAATCGGAATCGTCAGATAGTGATCAGTCCGATACGAGCTCGATTGTTATGAGACGCTCTTTGATGCGGAACACAGGCAAGCGTGTACGGCGTATAATTTCCGAGGAAAGTGAGGCTACGAGTGACAAAGAGGATAGTGATGTAGCAACTACAATGCTATCGGAAGAGGACGCAATAAACGGTGCACCAAGTATGTCGAACGTTGAAAAGTCCGCTGTTGGACAATTGGACGAAAATTCGAACACATCCGGTACATCTTCCCTCAGCGTTGGACGTACACATACGATACGTTCGATGAGTGCATCAGCTCGAACCCTGCTCGATTCATCGAATGAATCTGACAATGATGAAAAATGCAAGGAGCAATCGCGTGATCGTAGAAAAAAGTCGAAGCCATCTTTGTTGGAATGTTCAACGGTTGATGAGAAATCCTTGCCAACTATGTCGGAAGATAGAGTCAAGTGCAGGGAACAACCAAAACGAACTTGGAGTTCGGTGGACGATGACTGCACGGACTCTACTGATGACATTCTACTAATCAAGCGACGGCGTGTCACAAATTTGTCTAGCTCATCCGAAGAGAATACAGACCCTATGGAACGTTTGGGCGAAAAAATGCGTTTAACAGAGATTCTGCATACATCGCCCGAATCAACTAAAAATGAGTTGAACTCTTCAAACGAAGAAAACATTCACCCGTATGGGGACGAAGAAATTAAAAAACACTCGAACCATACCACACCACCACCACCAGCTCTCGGGCACGGTTTTGATAAATCGAAGGAGAAAGCTTCAGGCAAATGCCGGGGGCAACAGTCGATACTTAAATTTTTCACCAATTCTCCACGGAACACTCCGCAAAAATTAACATCCTCTGACACTGATTCGCCCATGTCGTGTTCCTCTAGCGTCCTATCGAGACAAAGCGATGACACCAACAAGGATGCAGCAAGTAGCAAACAAGCAAAGGTAGAAGGTTCGAAATCGCTTACAGAAAGCGAAAAGAAATCCTCCAGACGCTCAAAAGAAGCTGATGCAGCTGAAAGATCTAATGGTTCGAGGAAAGCATCTCGGCGAAAGCGGAAACAACTCGCGGTCAAGGTATAGTCAGACTCAGGCTCCTTGTTTTGTTGCATTATTATTAATTTTTTATTTTATGTTTTTTTTTGTCATTTTTTAGGAACAGGGACAGGCAAACTTGCTACACTTTTTTAACCGGTGTTAGATGTATTAACAATAATGTATAGTATATTTGAGTTAAAAAGCAATGTAAGTTAATTGTTTTTTTCTTCGTACCTTTGCGAAGAATAAATATAATTTAACGTAGAGCCTAAATAGATAAGATTTCTTTTACATGATTTATACATTTTTGAACCATTTTGGAAGCTTTGCACATTTTGTATCAATTTTGAGTGTTTCTATTATTTCGTGCTCTCTCTCCTCCAGCATGAAAGTTTTGCAGTGGTTTTTTAACCTTTCCTTTAATCGTTTTCATACGTAAAAATAAAACAAAAGCGTGTCAAACCATGTCTTGGAAGTGTGTTCTTATCTTTAGCCGTTGAGTAGTTCTACAAGAAAACGATGAAAATCTAGCTAAAAATAGTGTTTATGGATGGGTGGATGGTCTGGGATGGTTCCATTTTACCGTGCAAACAGCAAGCCAAATAATTTGTCACAAATCAAAACAATATTTGATGGAGCAAATTAAAACGGTTCAAACTGTTTTCACTAGTTGACCGGCTTGTTGGTTTGGTTTAACAGCTAACGGAGTAATCTTCGAAAGCGTTTTTGAGACGAAATGTGCTTTTTTGGTTGAGCTTTCGATCTCTCAAGCTTTCCGACATAGAATTACTTCGTTATCACTTGACGCTGATAAGTTGTACGTTAATCGGAAAGTTGGTAAGCATTTCACCTTCTCGCGGAGTTTGGAGAGAAACTGGAGTAATCATCTCCGCGTGTGGAAGTGCTACAAAGCAGGGCGAAGGTGGCGAAAGTGAAACGGCAACAGCAAACACGCAGCTCCATGATCTAGTTAGATGCGGGGGTCGCGGGGGGACACAACTGCGCTGCGGATGATGCGCTGTCAGCTTCGCTCGCTCTCGTGATCGCGAATACGCCGAAAAGGGAGGGGACGATCGCGATCCATGATCAGTCCGCTCGCGACGGTCGCACCATCTCCGATCCACTACATCCGTGGTAGGCGCGCGCGCTTCTTTGGTTCCCTCAACTCTCATCTCGCGTGCAATCCGAGCCCATCGCGTCCCTGCCGGCGCGCGGAGACCACTCGAACTGGCTCGTGTGCGATTGACTGCGATCAGTTCAGCTTTTATCATCGTCGCCGTCGGTTGGCGTTGTTGTCGTTGGTGGGTCACCCCGCGAGAAGTACGAAACCGCATTGCAGTGTGTGCACTGTGTGTTGTTAGCGATCGCGTTGGATCGGTGTGTTGTAGCGTTTCGCGTTTGTCTTTGCCGCTACTGTGTGTGCGCGGGGTTATCGCACCGCCTGATAAGAGCAGCTATCAACTTCCGGATCCACGGTACGCGGCGGCGCGAGATCTTTCCGCTCCGATAGCGCTGGAACCGGCCGGAGCCGCACGCAGGAAGCACGTCAGGGCGCCGCGGATTAGAGACTTACCCTGGCGCGGGGTTTTGTGGGTTGACCATCGATCGTTTCGTGTGTGCATTTTTGTTGTTGTTTTGCCCGTCGCGTCGCCGTGGATGCTGTGCGCATTCGTGTGCGCGACCCCAGCCGGGTGCAATAGCGGTGCGAACGGTGTGCTGGCAGTGTGCGTTGGTTTGCAGAACATTTATAGAAACTCCAACGGGGAGCCCCAACAGTGGCCAGTGGAGAACGTCCCTGCGTTGACAGCTGACAGAAGAAGTGGCGCTGCGCTGTGCGTTGTTGTTGATGCTGTTGCTGCTGCGTTTCGTTACGTTCATCGGCCCCGCGCGCGGGGTGGAGTAGCGCACGAGCGAACGAGTGTGTTGTAACCTAGGCGACGGATAGAAGAGTATATTGTGTTCAGCTTTTCTTCGAGGGGTGGCGGTGTCTTGCTCATCGTAGCAGGCCCATCGACCCAGGTTGGTGTTTGCGGTGGTGTTTGTGCCGCGGGCTCGCGTTTCCGAGCGGGCAGCGATGATCGGAGGAAGTGATCGGTCCACCGTTGTTGGCCCTTGGCTTCACACGATTGGGTGCATCTAGCAACGAAAGTGTGCTACCGTTGCTGCAGCCACCGGTAGTGTTAGGGTAGCACGGGGAAAACGGAAAAGTAAACGAAAAAAACGCCACCAACCAGAAAACAATTTCTCGCTTTCACTCGCGTAGAACGAAAAGCAGAACGGGTTTTCTAATTTTCTTCGTCGTCGCGACGTCGTAGGGCAGAGAATAAAGTAAGAAGAATATAAAACCAGGCCGATTGATTAAAAGTGCGATCCAAGCTGTGAGTTTGTGCGTTTGTGCGTATGTGTGTGTGTGTGTGTGTGTGGGAAAGTGGGAAAGGGAAACACGTTAACGTGTTATCAGCGTCTGCTTATCGCGTGCTCTAGCGGCAATCGTGGATCGCAGGGCTGTTGACAGGGCGGCTGCACCGTTACCGCTACGTGTTGCGGGTCGGTGAGGCGCAGCGGAAACAATAGCTGGAGGAAGGGCTGGTCCGTGTCTTACCCCATCCCTCCTCACATCCTGCATGTCGGCATCGTCGCGGGGCGAGCGGTTCAGATTTTCTGTCAGTAAAGTGTGTTGTTCTGCAAAGTCACGGACGGATCAGCGGCGGGAACTTGCACCGGCCGTAACCGGACCCGATCCTCCTGTCGTATAGAACGAGCCTGCTTCAATCGAACGATACAGTGAGAGGGAAAGAGAAGTAAAGCGAAAGAGAGAGAGAGACAGCATCGTCTGTGAGGCGCGAAGAAAAAGGAACCAAAACACCGCGAGGTAAGTATGCAAAAGTTAACTTTAAGCGAGACTGGAAGAAACACGATCTAGAAGAAAATTTTGTAGGTTGACGCTGCGAAAAGAACACCCCATTCCATGTTGTGTGTGTGTGAGGTTTGAGAAGGAACGAGACACGGCGGGTAAAAAAAGAGAGCGGGACAGAGAAATGCACTCTGGCCAGAGTAGAATGCAGCACTGCAACGGCAAGGTCGTTGTCGTCGCCGTCGTCGTGTTTGTGTCGATCGACTAATGCAACGCTCCCTGAGAAGCATTTCGAGATTGATGAAATGCATGGTTGACTAGATCGAACCTATCATCTGGGCTGGCGCCTTTCGTCCGTCCGGCTGCACTGCTGCACTGGCGGTGTTTATTTAACACATTTGCGAACACGTATACTCGCCCAGTGGATGGGTGGCGAATGCAATTAGGGAATAGTAGGATTTATCAAAAGCCACTCGCTGCATGGAACCGGTTCGATCTAGCTGCTCTCGCGGTAGCTTTCTTTTTCGCTCCGCCTCACATGCTCGAATGATTTTGATAAGAGTTTTAAATAAAAAAAAAACACGCATCGAGGTTTAGTAAACAAACTGCATTTTTTGCCAAATTACGTTAATTGGGTATAGTGTAAAGAGTTTCGGGAAATCAGGTTAGCGTAAAGAAAACACGAAACATTGCGTAACAATCAATGTTGAGGAAAAAATGAAAAAAAAAAAAATTAAGTTTGAATTCTCAGGTTTTATAACATAAATAAAAACAGTACATAATGGTAAAGAAATGTAAGGTAGTTATAAAAAAGTACGATAAATGGGATATGCGTTGTTGAGACACAAAGATTGAATTTAAATTCTCCAAAATAAATATTAGATGTTGAAAAACATGTTAGCAAATCCACCCTGCACTTCGGATTCGAAAAGGATCCGTATACACGCACCTCTGGGGTGATCTTTCGAGTGCACTTCTAGTAGAAGTGCATTCACGCGATGCAGATCCCAAACATGATCGCGCTTGCGCAGATAGAAAAATAATGTTACAAAGCAACAACCATCCGATCGCCTTTTCCTAGTAGAAGCTTACCCCGGTGATGATAGTGCGTTAGAATGCGTCCTACCCTACAGTAGGGGCACTAATTTATTTTCTAATGTTTACTAAACTGTTCGGTCACATGATGCTGTACTCCGGACTCTCGAACGGTTCCCGTTTCCTTGCCATTCCGTTTCTTCCTCGAGCGAGCGACCTCTTCAAATGTACCGTGTCGTTAGAGGTTGTTGCTCGTGTTTCTTAAGTGCCTAGTTATGATACAGCACATTCTATCGCCCGCTTTTGACTCTTTCTCTCTATCTCTTCTCCTCAACGACACAGACACCCACACAACCATTCACATAGTCTTGTTTTGTATTTTTTAATATCATTCTTATACTTCTCTGCTTGTTAAATGTCCCGCATCGCCTGTTGCCTTTTTTTATCGGACAGGCTTGCGCGACTTTGGGGACACCGAGCGGAACGACGACGACGACGAAGTAGATTAACTTCGAAAAGGGGTTTGCGGGCGCAGTGTGCCGCCCGCGTTTTCTACGCCGCACGTTCCGTGGCCTAACCCAAGCAACACCGGAAGCGGTTACTTAGACGGTGACGGTTCTGGTGCGCGGCGTACGGATATTCCGATTCGGTTGTGAATGGGTGGCCTGTCGGAGGGTAGCTGGAGGGAACTGTCTTGGCACTAGAACTTCATACTGATATTTTGGTAGTATTAAAATGAGTCTATCATTCATACCAATGTATTTTTTCGAGTTTTCCATAAAGGTCTTGTTAATTTCATGGAACCGGGGTTATAAAAAAATACTTTAAAAAATCACATAAGGGTTGGGTTTTTTGTCCATTAAAAATTTTGCAAAATGCTGCTATAAATAGGCACACTGCAGTCGAATAGTTCGCACTTCCACCCTGATGGTGCTTGGCTGCTGTTTGACGGTTCTTTTTACACCGGATTGTACCCTTTGTTGTTCGATGACACGTCCAGGCTTCACCACCCTAGCCTGGCAACAGGAGGCAGTTGTGGGTTATTATTAGAAGATGCAAAACAAATCTTCAAATCAAAACAACTTCTTTTGGCCTATTTACCTGCTTCATTAGCGCTCGGTGAATTTTGGAAAAAGATCGCGGAATGATAAACGAAACGTAAAAATTTTTTTCTTGATCTATTTATTTTAAATAGTAAAAATAGTCACAGAAGGGCCTTACAGTTTAGTATTACAAGTTTGCCAGGAAAATGTACCGTCATTTTAAAATAAAAAATGGTACTTAGTAGCACTATTATTTAGAACAAGTAGGGAAGTTCCTATACACTACAATTGATTGCTATTAATCATACTTATGGTTCATTCACATATTGTTGGATTTACTTTTGAACATATTTCTATAGTTTATTTAGAATAAGTGGTAAAATTCGTACAACTACCAATATAACAAATTGCGAGAAAACTGGTTGGAAATGCTGGTGAATGCAGCTGTTCTACGATTTGTTTTCTTCAGTCGATAGCCACATGACACCGAGGAGCCATCTTCGGTTGATCACGCACAGAGTCCCTGAGAGGGTGGGGGACTTGCTTGCTTGTTAAAGAAATTGTCAAAAATATCGTTCCTTACGCGCTCGTCGACGCAATCAGGTCAATTTGTACCCTGTTGTCTGCCAGCGTCCAACGGTGCTGTGTAGGCTTCGCGACGTGTATGCTGGTATTGTACCGACAGCCAGCCCGAGCGCGATCGACGGAGGCCCCTGTTGATCAAGTCGTTCATTATCATCCCGGCCCGGCCATCTGGCTCGTCGCCGGTGCCAATTTCGTTACCACCATCCACTGAGGGTACGGGCCAGACGGCGGCGTGGCCATGTCTTATCAATCGTCTATTGAAGTTCATTTAAACGGGACCTCGGGATCTCGCAGGGTGATCCCGCCGATTTTGAGGCCCGGTTGATGGTAAACAAACAACTATAAAGTCGAAAAACTGACGCGCCTCAAGGTTACGAGGCGAAGGCGCACACAATGTCTGTGCGAGAAAGTTTTGTGGGGCCACAACCCCTCGGCGCTCGTTATACAGATAAACCGAAGGCAAAAACTGTCAAATGTGGCGAACATATTGGTGGAAAGCGCTGATGTTCTGCCTAGGGAAGCAATAAAAACGACCTTATCGCCGTTCTTGAGACGCGCATTTTGTTGTGGTGCTATTTCCACCCAGTCCAGGAGCAACATGTGACGAGCCATTCGTTTCCGACCGTCGTGCCGATACAAATTGTGAACGTATGAGATTTGGCCTTTGGGGGTTTTTACGTCTGGAAATTAACCGAAAATCCCTCTCGATAGTAATTTTTTCCCGGTGCAATTGATTCGAATTGTAAAGCACTTTTTTTACCATAAGTTAAGCCTACCTGCAACGTACGTGATCGACACATGATCGAAAGTATATATTTGCCACTCACGCAAGTAAACACCTCATAAACCAGTAGGAGCCAGTTGGCATTGATGGAATGGTGCTGTAAAAACGTACCGAAACCCCTTTTTTCTGGGTTCGCGGATTGCTTACCCCGATCATTTCCACCTCCCGTGACTCCAACTGTCACGGCGATCGAGTGAGATGTGTGGTTGAATACAAGATGCTAACATTGTGGGGGGACCGGGAAATAAATCGTATTACCTTACGTAGGGATCGGAAGCTGAAGGCTACTAGAGTGGATCGGTTTGCAAAAATTTGAGCAGGTTCCTTGAATTTGACATGCGTTACAAAAAAGGCGGAAAGATCTCAATTACTTGGGACGTGCTCACGGCCTAGCGGGAGGATACGCTACGCTAGAAATCGTGGGTTCGATCCTCGAGCCAGGCCATCCCCGGGTCCTTCAACAGATCACTGTTGAATAAATCGGAGAGAGGACAAATCTCCTCTAAAAGTTCTTACCATTTCAATCCCAAAAAAGATCTCTATCATAAGAAGTCACATTATTATTCGTTTAACTTTGTTGTAGCCGCACGCAGAGGTCGTTTCTAAACAAATTAAACCATGTTTCTATTTTTGTAATACTTCCACCTGCATCCCTTGATCGTTGGGAGAACGCCGCCCGAGGTGGCAAATGTACCGTTGCCTGGCGAGAGATCCATATGGGTTCCTTTAACGACGACCGCTGTCGGTACCGTTGGACAGTGGGATGCAACTTTGATTGACGGCCACGGACACATGTCCGAACCCATCGGGGTGGAAAAACCGAAGAGATGGGAAAAGGACGCGTGGATCCAACGGGTTGGGAAAAACTGCTCCCTGAAACAGGGATGGCTGTCCCGCTCTCCATTAGTGGCGAAAAGTTTTTCCAGTTATGTCGATTTCCCAACCGACTGTGATGCACTTCCCTCTCCCCTCCCCATCGTGATCGGAACGCAAAGATCGAACCACCTCCTTTCCTTCCCATTCCCTTCGGGTTGAACGGGTTTTCTGGAGGGCAGTTCCCTGGACTTGTACTTGTTCTGTTTGGTTTTTCTTTGCCGCATGTTCGGGCTGTTCGTGGAATTTTGCGCTCGCGGCCCACGTCGCCGACAAGTCGCGTCATCTTGGCGTTGGAATGTGGCCTGGAAGTGCCCTCCCCTTCGGGCGCTGGGTCGATCCAGCGGGCACTTGCCGGCTACCATCGTCAGGCGTATGTGTGTAGTGTATCGGTATCGACGGCGGGTATGTTTTTTTTTTTTTATCATTCCAATCAGCATCATCGATCCTTCGGGAAAGGGAGAAGTTAGTCGGTACAGCTGTTGGTACAGTTGGTTTCAAATTTTCCTAACGCGTAGTTAAAAATGTGGCATGCGATAGGTGAAATCATTATCTCAGCTCAAGCGACCCCATGCTCCCTGACCACCGGCGAAGGTTATCGGTGGCTTCTAAGGCAAATTGTTTCGAAGACCTCGGCGTTAAACCTCTCCCCAACACACGGCGAGGGTAATAAAATGCGCGATTTGCGTAGTGTACTGGCTTCGCTAGGTCGAGGGAAGGAGCACAAGCGTTCGAACGGATGGGGGAAAATAATTAAAAACTCGCACCGAGGCGATAAAAATCGTTACGCATTGTAACCGATCTCTCGTCGGATCGTCGGAGCACGTTTTTCGGCTTCGAACGCGGAAGGGAGTTTCGAACGCCCTCCGAAAGGCTGAAACACAACGGCGATCTGCGATCGGGAGGAGGAACGGGTTACGGGTTGGTTGGACAAAAAGTATCGAGGACGCGCAAACATTCCGAACCAAACAACTGCCACATCCGACAACACAGCGGGGACCGTAATAATATGGCGCGAGTGGTTAATAAAACTGTCGCCCGGGCGTCAGTCGTCCATCTTCCGTTCGCTCGGTTTCGCTCGGACTCTCGCACGTGCGTGGTACCGGTTTTTTCGTTCCGAAGGGCCACTAGAAGATACACACACACACTCACACGTACAAACCCCCTCCCATTCCCAATCGAAATCAAGTGACGAGCATTTACAATCGTGACGCTTCGCGGTGATATTGATAGCGATCCGCGCATGCTTTTCTGGGCGAGGAGAAATGACCCGCAATCCGGTTTCTGCCCGCAAACAGCCCAGGATAATGAGAGCATACCTTAGGGGAGGGAGGGAGAGAGGAGGAGGGGGCACGTACCCGGTCCAGACTCCCATCCCATCGAGATATCTTCCTCCACTCCACTGTGGCGGGTATCGGAAACGGGTTCTCTCGGTCGCGGTCGGCTACACCTTCGACTGCTGCTAAATCGTTTCGTTCCTTCATCCGTCCGCTCGTCTGAAGCCACTTGAAAAACACTGACTGCCTTACCCGAAGGTCGTTTACATGGCCTTCACATTGGCAAACACTCACACACCGCTGTGGAACGGGATGGACCTTCCGAAGGTGGCGAAGGTGTGTCCCGGAAATCTGGTTGTGAACCGGGAGATTCGAGCTATTTCTTTTGCGCCGTTTTTAGGAACCCGAGACCGTACGTCAGAGCGACAGAGTGGGAGGGAGAGGTTTCTTGCAATTCGGGTGCTCGGGAAGGAGGGGGCCACATTAGGAGTTATTCGAGAAGCTGTCGATGCTTGCTCCGTGGAGAAAGGCAGGGGCGGGTGTCCATGGCGCCAGCAGTCGTGACGCTTACCGCTGGACGTACCATTTCGACGGGGTGAATTCCTTTCCGAGAGATTTGCGCACGCTGGTACTTCGAGGCGTGTGGGCAACCTGGACCAAACTGGGATAGTTGCAGGAGGAAACAATTGGCTTTTCAAATTTCAATCATCATGTTCGAGCTTGTGAAGGTGTACTGAAGTTGCATAAGGTGGATATTCATACCAGAGGAGAACCTAGATATTGTAGTCCCACCAATTTAGGGACAAGAACCTCTTAAACCTCTCTTTGGTATTCAGGTCTGCTGTGAAGCATTTATTCGAAAATCATCTTATTGATGACAGGTGACTTGCTTTAAGTTTATCAATAGACATAAAGACTATCAGCTCCAAATTCTTCGTACCAACATAGACACAATTAAAAATGTAGTAAACAAAACCGTTACTTTCTATCGCAGAAGCTAAATAAAGTCATGAGCACAACCTGGTCCACGGTGGAAGAGGTTAACGGTAATGTCGTGCGGGGTTCGATGAGGACACAAAAGCTACAAAAAGTGTGTTTACTGAAAGCCAGAGTGAGTTTCATTCGAATTGTATTTAGATGATCGTATAAATTTGGATAGAGAAAATACACAGTTAGATCAGTCATATCCCTGTCCCTTAAAAATGTATATGTTGTCTAGGCTCTTGCTAGGATTTAGTGGTTGATACAAAGTCTTCGAGCTATGGTTATATTTCCATTTCACGATGTCTGCTTAAATGGGCTTACAGTTATAAGTGAGCTGGTTTTTAATCGGTTGGAAAGTTTGATTAATTTGTCTGTGATTATTTTCGCATTAATTCATGGGAGCTAACTGAAAATACGAATGTACAATTAATAATGGGCTGCACTTTTTGCAATGTGCCTATGTGCCATTTTATTTCGATTAAAGACACATTTTTCCCTCGCGTGATAAGCGGGTATTATAAAATTGAACTTTCACATTACGATGCTGGATTATTGGAGAAGATTGTACTTTTCCTTTCTCAGAACACTTCACTACAAAATTAACCCCGCGTCCATGGCGTCGGCTATGTTCTTAGGTTTATTATTTACATTCCCCAGGGTTCCTTTCTTTTATCCCCGGCTTCTTAAGGTTTTCATTTTCTGGACTGTGTTATTCTACCTGGCTTTAAGGTGAGATGGTTTTACGATCAAAAAACTACACCAACCTACATTGTGTTCCTTTGCCAGTTGTAAAACAACGTTCAAGGTGCAGAATTCGCTGTGCCCTGGGAGAGAAGTAAGACTTACAGGAGATTTTTTCGCCCCTTTCCATGTCGTATATCCCCTTCTAAGCTGTTGTTTTATACCTAAAGAATTTTTCATTGTAAAATCTCCCATCGCTTAGTGTTTCTCCCTGTTCGACATCATTTCCTTTCCCACGCTGGAACAGCTAGAAGCCTGGAAGGTGTGCTCCTTGCGCTCTGCAGTGAAAGGATATACCTTGTTTAAGGAGAAAGAAAAAGCTATTGGAAGTATTTGTTGTTTACTTCCTTTTTTATCAGCTGGCCTTACATTGTACGATAGAACATTTCTGTTCGTTGGTCCTTCCGTGCCGAGTCCTTTTCGTAGGCATAGCTACGCCTGTGGTGTGCAAAGCCATCCTCCAGCAGCAAGTGGATACTTTCGACAGGAATTAAGCCACCCACCGTAAGGGTTCATCGACGTTCCGACGTTTCGATTGTTTGTAGATGTTTGTGCAATGAGCAGTTGGAGTTTCTCTCCCTCTTCGTGACAAACAAATACGTAAACGTGTCGTTGGAGCTGTTCGGGCCTGAAACCACCCGTCGGCCAGGCGAAGGGAGTGGCATGGGCAGGAGAATGTCGATGTTCTTGGTAAGAGCCAACCCCCTTTCGGAATGCGAGCCCGCGGCGTCACGTTGGCATCGAAACAACTGGGCTGGAACGTGATTCCCGGAACCGGAACCACAGCACGGATTTGGTCATGCACATCATCTCCACTAGTTTTCCTCGAAGACGGAGAACGCCTCGAGATTTGGGGAATTTATTCGTAACTCACCGAAACCCGTTTAGTCAAAGGCGCTTCGATGGGTTTCCATTTAGCAGGCGAACGTTTGCGGTACATAAATCCAACTGTTGATTAAAGTTGTTTCAGCAGTTGTTATTGATCCAAGAAGATCAAACAGATTTACTAACACCCGATAAACGTTGCATGTTATACTTGAACACTCAGAATTTGATTGTGTAATCCTGGCGTGAACAAATTGCAGCAGATAGGTTGGAGATAGCAATTGTTCTCTATGAATCCAAGAAGGAAAATGAGTGAGATTGTAAAAAAAATGATGAGATTGTGAAAAATGAAGCTAGAGCAAAAAGTTCTTCTTTTTCGTTTCAGTCTACTTCAAAAATCATCATAGAATGTAGAACAGCATAATCCATTGGAGCCAGTTACTATTACAAACATTTGGCATGTTAATTGGCCTGTCAACAGCGGTACTTAAAAAATAACGGCCCTGGCCAATAGTGAGCCGGCTAGTTACGACGCTGCTCGTCGCCCACTCACCCGATGAGGTGTTTAACGTTGACATTTATTTGGGCCTTGACGCGATCGGCTTATTTGCAGTCCACCTCCAACGGTGCCAACATTCATGATTGATGATGATTTGCAGTGTCAGTGTGTTGGGCGGTTGGTTTTTGTTGTCCTTCCCCTCAGCTCCAAACCGTTCAACCTTGAAAGATCAATTAGTACAACAAATTGATCTTTTCGGTTCACTTTCAAACACGCAAGCAGATCTTGAACTTGGCGCAAATAAGTACCATTAGTAATTTAAAGTTGGGACAACATGAACGTAAGGCAACCAATGAAAACATACATTGTTAACACTTTGACGTCCGCACTATTCACGGAATCGCAACGCTTTACGGCGTTTGCACTAGTTCCTCCGTATCTGGCCGCCTTGTTTGATCATTCTTTTTCAATCTTTATTAGAATTTACGTACGAACAGCAACGCGCCCTGTGAAATTTGTTTACTTTCCAATTGATATTTGTTTACATCCAGTAGTCGGTGGTGCGTGTCAGGAGACAGCGTTGACAGCACACCAAATTGATGTGATCGGATGCAAACTGATACGGAGTCATTACATCTATGCGTGTATCCGGACGTCAGAGTGTTAACATTCTCAAGGAAATTGTGTAAAGTAAACGACACAATTTCAAATGTCGAAATACGGCTTTACCCTGTTTATAAACGACGTTCTTGGCTTTATGTTGCACACAAACATACCTAAGTAGGCTAGAACACGCCTGAAACGAGGATAAAAATTTGGCAATGACATACAAACACCCTTTTTTTCTCCCTTCCCAAGGGTTTCAAGCGGGGTGTAACGGCGATAAACGATTTGCAAATAAAGTATAATCGAACCCCTGCCCGTCATTCGTTTGGCAAACCGCGTGTGCGTTTGGTCGTGTTTACTTATTCTTTAGCCTCGCAGGGAAAGAGGTACCAGGTATGACGATCGTGTGCGATGTTTCCCCCCCCCACCCCCTACCTTTCACCAGCCTCGATTTGGTTGGGGTTGCGTTATCAGTTGCGTGCGTCTTCTAAGTGGAAACCGTCCGATCGAGATGGGACGAGTATAAGCGCACGTGAATGTATTTATTTGCTCCAATATGATGAGACACAGATGTCCGCCCGGGGTATGCGAAACGGCTAGTGGGACGCTCTCGAGCAGCTTTGTTACCCCACGGCCTCTCGAATCCCCTCATTCCTCCTCCAGAATCGTTCCACGGATGCCTTCTGGGTGCCGCAAACCCATTGGTCATCGCGTGGCATTAATTCAATGGTGATTAATGGCCGTCTCCCCTTACACCGCGTGTGGCCTCCGGGATGAACTTCTTCGCTTTCCTCCTCTCCCCCCCATCCTGTCGATCCCGGTTGGTTTGTTTGTTTATTGGCAAACGCGATTGCCGGGGCGCTCTCCGCGAAAAGTGTTGCTGCTGGTGCGGTGCCGGTTCTATTGGCTTTATCGTGTTTTCCTTGCACCAGAAAACAAACAAACTGTGCACGACTACGACGGCGGGTCTGGAGATCGCCACCACCACCACCACCGTGGTCGGTAGATGTCGTAACCCTCCGGGAGTGCGCCAAGAAACAATGTTGCCTTCCCACCTTTGCACCTTTAAACACCGACCGTGATGGGTGGGTGGGTAGGAAGATTTTCGTTTCAAGATGAAGTCGTGCTGTGTCGGTGGATGTGAGGATCACGCGAATGCACAATGGTTTTGCGAGGTGATGGATTGTAGGGAACATTCCATCCCCCCAGTACTCAACGAGTGACATGTTTGGATCAGGATGAGAGTAGAAATGTACAACGAATTGAGTGGATATATAAATTGCCGAACAATAAATTGATTGACGGCGATGTTATCGCGTACTTCATGTAAATTTGGCTAACCGTGAAAATTGCGAATTCAGAATTGCAGATGAATCTAAATGAAACTTTAAAATAAATGATCCAAGCTGAATATTTGTAGAAAGAATTTTTGAATATTTCAATAGATACGAAGATTCACCATAGGTTCGTGAATCTCTTCGAAATGCTAATTGTATTAGAGATGTTAAAACTGTTTACAATATTGAGAATAAGATTTAATTTGATAAAAGTATAAGTATAACTAGTTGAGTTTCGACAACGTTCTGTACTAGAATTTTCAGGATGTCTTTTGACTGCTTTGGTCTATGGTTTTGAATTAGTGTTGTGCTTAATGACATTTTTGACGCGATTCATTCACATAAATTATTCACCTAAGATTCATTCAGATGGATTCATCAATCTTTGTGGATTCGAATCTTCAAAGCTTAATGAATCTTTCGAAACCTTAATGAGTCTTCATGAATCTTTCGTGGATCTGTCGCGAATCTCCACGATTCTTCCATTGGCGTGGACCATGCGACCAAAGAAAAAAAAAGGAAAAAGGGGGGTCCCACTACCGATTTTTGGTTGATCAGTTTTCATCAGTTGGTGTGTGTTTGGGATTCATGAATCTCTCGACGAAAGATTCATTCATTTGAACCACAAACTTGTTGAACAGAACCTTTGGTTGCAAATCTTTCTACAAGATACTTTGTATTGGCAAAGCAAACAATTTCTAACTCGTTGGTTTCTTATGATGAAAACATGTTGACAGGCGTATTATGATTACCGGCAGAGAATTGTTCCAAATGGAGGTGAGTAACTACCGTTCGAGTATCGTAAAATCGGGCTTTGAACACGCTCTCAACCGTTAGTGAGGTTTATTTTTCCTTCCACCAAAGTCAGGTAGCGGCAATGGTTTCGGTGAAAACTTGCAGGTGTTGCCGGCCGAAATTCGGAGTCCTACTTGCGCAAAACGGAAAATCTAGTCCGCGTCAGATCGCCGCCATTCGGTTTCGGTTTCGGTTTTGCGTAATGCCGAGTTTGTGTTGGACCGCGTTCAAGTGCGAATGCCGTGTGCCTTGAGACGCTGATACATGCAACATGGGAGGGAGTGAAGACTTCCACTTCGGCGGATAAATACCCGTCGGCCTGCGTCCAGTGACGTTTCACGGGGAGAGGGCCAATAAATATTCCTAAGCAAAACATATGCTCCGCTGTCCACTCGCCCTAGTGTCTAGCTTCGGGTTTCCCCCGCGGTCGGTGCATCGTGCAATTTGTCTTAAATTTCTCCCCCATTTCAAACGGATGGACGAGCGAACGGTGTGTCGTGCATACATCAACGCACGTGGGGTTTGCATGGGGTTAGGGTTCGGTGGAGTTCAGGGATGGTAAAGGTCGATCGAAGCTCGTGCCAGCGTCACGGAATCTCGTGCACCGTTCGATGCACGTTTTGCCATCAAGGGATCCCGCGTCTGAACGAGGGAAGCAACTGGTACCTTGAGGGTTCTATACGTTGGCAAACTTGGATTCCTCTGGACTGGTAGCTTCCTTTCGTTCCTTGACGGCTGGAAAGGTCTGAAGGTGGAAGTGTCAGCTGGTTCATTTGCTTGCGAATCACTCGAAATGGTGACGAGTGTCATGTTTCTTCACAATCGCACAATTAATTGTGATCTTACAGATTGATCCATGCCCTTAGAGTTGAGGTTATAACAAAAGCAATCATCAAGCAATGCTTATCTGTTGAGCTTGTATCTGATACAGTGCGAAGTGATTTAATTAAAAATACTTAAAAACATACTAATTGGAAATATTTTTTTCACAGATAATAAAGCAATAAATTATTAACAGATTAAATGTTTAACTCCATTCCATTTTAATATAGAGAATTCTGGAAGTTTACTTTTTAATTTATAGTATTTGGAAAATGTTACTTACTTTCAAATATACTGGGTGTACAACATGCTTTCAAATTATAAATAATACATTTGAAATAACAGTAACAGAAATTCTTATTTGTAAACGTTTGGAAGCAGAATTGTTTTCAGGCAAAATGAAAGATTAGTAAATCTACTTTTACTTTATGAAATATACCTTGAAACCAAATCCCACCAATTTAAACCCTTGTTTTATTGAAACTTTATATAAATGGCCCATGGCTTCATCCTGCCCAGCTGGTCAATAACGGAATACATTTCTGTTCCTGGAATATATTCTGTTCGCCCTTGTTGAATGTTGTCCTATAAGGTACCAAACGATGGAAGCTGTGAACGATGGCAAATGATGGAAGTAAAACTAAAAACTTAATCCTTTGAGTTAATATACGTTCCCGCCAGCTGGTGTACCCTTCCGATTGCTCCGATAAAATCTGGCCACACCGAGAATCGCCACCTTCCTTTCAGTGGAGCTTTTTCAATTAAACTTTAGATGACATTTCGCAAACATATATTTTTAATCTATTTTCTCTCGAACGGGCCGCTTGCTTTTGAGAGCTTGTGACAAGCGTTTCCAGAGCGGTCCGATCTCCGATGACGTACACACACACACTCTCGCGCGTGCACGGGTGCTTTCAAGAAAGACGGACGGGCCGGCAACATTACATAACCATTCATTCGTTCCCGGGCAAATGCGGGAACGACTCAGCAGCAAGCATTGTTCGTGCGCATTAGCATACGTGCAAATATGCATGAACGCTGACCGGAAGGAGACACAAGACGTCCCAACAGCCGGCGGTGGATGGCGAAGTATCGGAGCTTCTCGACACGCCGCCGCCCGGAAAGGGGCTTTAGAGAAACGGCCTGGTTGTTGATCGGGCACGAAGATTACTTGGCCCGGCGGCAAATATTGTATCGTTCGGGATTGATTATTTATTGCGTGCCGGTGCTGATTGTTTCTGATTGTTATGTGGCTCATCTAAACAGACGTCATTTGAATACGCTCAATGCAGCGTCGCACATCAGACCAAAGAATTCTACCTTGCTCCAACTTCCAACGTAGCCGTATTTCTTGCCAAAGGAGAGAGCGAGAGGGCTTCCTTGCTCCTTTAAAAGCGTGCCCTGGAGTTGTTTTACTGGCGGTTTACTTTAACCTTAAGATGCATAATATTCCATAATCCTCTTGAAACCCCCTCAAGACGGTGTTCGAAGGGAAAGATGTACATGGATGAGGACACACTTGCAAGTGCCTGGACCATCGTCCCTTGGTTACTCTCAGGTAGCTACTCCGTCCACTCAATGTTTTTCCAGACACTCGCCCGCCTCATGCTGGGCGTTCTGATGTTGGTTTTAATTAATTGGGAAAATTTCTTAATTTAATCAGCTCCCGTTTGCGTGCCACTGCTGCCTTGCAAATATCTCCGTACGGTTCCGGATGGATTCCGGTCTGCTCGGGGGTTTCTGGAGGAACGCTACCACTTGAAGAGAGATATCCCAAGTCCGATAGCCGGTGAGGGGTTCGGGTTGGAAACCAACCGACATCGTCGGTAACGTAGTGAATTTCTGTGTCCTGCCATATTTTTTGAAGCGGCGTCAAGTCAAGAGCCAACGTAGGGTTCGCTTCCGGCTCCAGAGGTACCTCGTGGCGTTGCAAGGTGTTCGGGCGTATCTTGGAGCGTTGCAAAATCCAATGATGGCATATCCAGCACCACGTGTGCTGGAATGTACCTCCGAGACCGAACGCTTTTCGAATGTAACGCTCAACCGGGCATAACCGACTGAAGGCCGCGCACGACAGGGCCAATCAGTCCGTGCAGTTCCGTCGCCAGACGGAGGACGGGACAGGGGGAAGCTTTATTTACGTAGATTCACTTCCGGTGAATCGTTGCGGATGCCATCGGCGAAGGCCAGAAATAGAACTCCTCATTTCCCGTCCCGTTGAGCGGGACTCGATCGTGTTTTGCTCGTGTTTTCCTTTCCATTTTTCCACAACGCTCCGTGAGCTTTTAAAGCTCGTTCCCCGTTGGCAGTTTGTGCAGCCGTATGTAAGCCCGGGCGGATGTTGCATCGACGCAAAAACGCTGTCGCATCATCAGGATGCACCGGATGGTGGGCTGCCTGTGGGAAGCGTGGGGGGGGGGGGGGGGGGGGGAATGTGAATGCTGTACTTTATGATATTTTATTTAATCAGTCCATCGGCGGAGCAGCTGTGGAGCAGCTCGGATGTAGCGTGGATTTTTCAACACAGGCAAAAGCGCTTGAATGTGGTCATAAATTGGTTATACAATCTAGACGGGAGCGCCACACTGGTGAAGGAAATATGGTCGTTAAAAGGGGTAGTTTCCCAGTTGCACAACGTTGGAAAATATTGGACACATATTTGCTACGTTTAATTTAATAATTTAAATCAAGTTTTGCACCCAGGGCCGCTCGTACGGGGCTCTAAAACTTGTGAGCAGAAAATTAAATCACCCAAGGGAGGGAAAATACCGGTTTGCCTGACGGTTTTATAGCTAATTTATCTTGTGTCATTATCTTTCTTCTCCAAGCCCTGCGCTTAATGCCGTTTTAAATGTATAATGTTTATCCTTATAGCATTAAAAGTGCATTATTGGTTCTTCTCGGTGGTCGAACAACGGCTTACCGTGGACAAACTTATGTAAAACTATTACCGTACACAGTTTTCAAGCAAAAAAGCTGTGCAGCGTTCCTTCGCCTACGTTGATTTTCATTTAACTATATTTTAACGGCTACAAAGGCTTCTTTCCGTGGCTTGCTTTTCCGCGCCAGATGCGTCCGGTGACATCGGCATTTCATTGTGAAAATGGATGGAACCATGAAGGAAAAAGCCGGGGGCATCCTACCGTGGAGCTCCTAGCAACGACGCGGGATGCACTTTACCATCTTCGCCATTAATCTGTGCAATCATTTCCCATTCCGTCGTCTGGGGTTTTCCACCGGGGAGAGACCGATACGTCTGCAAAGTAAATCGCACTCTGTACTATTAACTAGATTTACTTTCTGGCCGCCCCGCCCCCCGCTTTTTCCGGCCTTTTGTGGGACATGGCGTTCCGGGTAATCGTTAGGGTGGATCTCTGATGGCACTAGAAAAGGAGTGAGTTTCAACAACGGGCGCAACCCTCTACGGTTGAGCCTGAACCTCAGCTCTCTGCCGATGTGTGGTGGAAATAATAAAAATCACATACTCTAACCCGGGTGATAATACGCCTCCTCGACGAGGGACTTCAGTGCGACCGTTCGACCGGGAGTGCCTTCGACGTTGGTTCCGGCCTCAACGGAGCGGTCCCCACGATGGCCAACAGGGAAGCACTGGGTGAATAAATAAATCAGTGGACAATTGTGTACCCGCTGCCTTTGTTGGTGTTTGTTTGGGCTTTGCGAATGTCGCTCCGGGCACTCAGAGGATGTTCAACGACGAGCTTTAAAAAGAAAAGAGGAAAAGAACCGGTTCCGGTTGCAATGCTCTGTCACTCTTGCGTAGGGTTGTTGTGCGACCCCTTCGGGGGAAACCAGCTTAGCGCATCCTTACATGACCGCTCCATCGGAAGTGGTTGTACCAACAACGTCTAACAAAGCGCAAAAATAAAACTAAAGCGCGAAGAAAAACAATTCGCGAACACTAAGACACACACACCGAGACGTGAAGTGCAAAAGGGTTTGTCGATTCCGAGTGTAACTTAATTATCGGTCGTCCGCCCGCTGTTTCCGCTGCTGTTCGGTTGTTTTTATTTTCAATTCTATTTCTTCCATGCAGCGACCGAACGGGTTGGAACTCCGTGAAGCCGGAAGTGGTATCCGTGCGACAATTTCCCTCGATGCGGAACACGCTACTTTCGTGTCCTTCAATCGTTCGCTGTGGAGTAACTTTTCACTTGCGTTTTGCACCGGGAAGGGAAGGATGGTGTTGGATATTGGAATGCAGTTGTGGTCGCTATTCATCGAGCGAAGCTGTTTAATGTCGTTGTGAAAACACGTGAGCACGTTTTTCCTGAAATTTAGTGATTTTTGTAATTTTGAATTACTAGATGCTAAGATAAATTAATTTTTTAATGTAACCTTCAAACAGTAGGAAGTACTTAACATCTCAACAAGGCGCAGAAAAATAGACATTAAAAGACATGTCATTATTTTGGCTGTAAATTTAATTTTCGGTGTCGAAGTAAGTACGATTTTGCAAAAAGAACCAGTGATTTTGTTATTTGTGTTTTAATGAAAAGGCTCATGTCGTCCAGGCGTAGAAGATGTGTAGAAAAGCAAAAGAAAAAAAAAGAAAAGAATTGCTCTCTGGGGTGAACGGAAATAAACTTGTAACAAATTAATTACGTGTAATTAAACACACTAATGCCGAGCGCCCGCTCACAAATCCAAGTTGCTAGCCGTTGCTGAAAGTGCTTGGGCCATCCGTTGCGTGCGGTGGCGGTTCCATTGCTTCTCGAGCACGGCGGACGGTGCGCAACGGGTGGAACCAGGAAGACCATCGACTACGAGCCACCAGGCGTCTCCATGGGGAAGGATGTCGATGCAGGGCAGATGGAACAACATGTTGTTCATCTGCTGACGTTGTTGTTTTGTTCCACGCTCAATTCATTTTCTACCCACTTTTCCACGGGGAGGGAAATTAAAATCCAATAGGTTTTATGTTTTCTTTCCCCCGGTTGGGGTTGGTGCCTCTTGTTTTTGTGTGCGTAGCAACCTACCGGGGGGGTGGGTGGTTGGTTTGTTTCACGGGAAGGGGTTGCAGCGCGCCATGGTGGACGTTCCATTACCCGGTCATCGACGCAATGGTCGAGGCAGATGATACACCAGAAGGGTGGTTGGGAGAGGGAAAAAGGTCAATCCCTACCCCCCCTCCCCCCCCCCCCTCCCTTCCGCACGACTACACTCGATTCGACATTTCCCAGTCGATTAGAAACCGGCCCGGGATAAGAGGTCGTTGCCAGCGCGTAATTGGTGGACGGAAAGAAGTAGAGGAAAGGGTCCCCCGGGGGGGGGGGCAGCAAACTAACGACGTGATTGGGGAGAAAAGAAAAATAAAACCTCCCGAAATAGACACCAAAACCAACCCACCCCCCACTGGGACGGGGGAAGGTCCATATTGTGTCGCGCCGCAGCAACGCCTTTTCACTTTATTATTACCAGGGGTTTTTTTTTATCCTTTCGGTTCCTCTCCTCTTCACGCCACCCGTTGTCCCCGACAAAGAATCCACATATTTGTGGGGCATTCTATTTATTTTTCACTTTTCCGTTCGGTTGTTTTGGCCGCCGACACGCCACACCAGAACGCCGAAAGGCAACCGCCGGTGTTTGTTCGCGCGAACGGTTGTTGCTAAATAATATGCATAAAGCTATCATAATTATGATAACGTTTATGTTTCCCGAATGCCGCCCCCAGCCCACGCGCGAGCTCGCGAAAAAAGCGTTCGGCGTCGTCCGGCTCCGCGGGGGGGAGGGGGGCCCAGTGCGACGTCCGGGGGTCATAAAGTGCACGACCGGATGATGATGTTGTCCTTCAACGAGGCGCCTTCAGGTCCATCCCGGCACCGTCGGTCGGATCAGCGTTAGGGGTTTTGCATTTTTATTCGCGCATATTCCTCTCTGGGCTGAATGTTGATTTTTCTCGTTGATTTTTCCCTCCTTGCTTGTTGTCCGTGCGTTTTTTTTCTTTCTTTCAATGTTTCATCAAACGCGATACAACGCGGGTGCCATTGTTGTCGTCCCGTGCATTCGTAGTTCCAGTAGTTCGGTTCGCTTTTCAAAAGCTGTACCACTCTTTTCCCCGTCGCTCTATTTTCCATTCGGCCGGGTGGTGAATTTGTTTACTGATGCGAAAGGGCCGGGAATGAAAATGACCAACGATCGGGAGGGGCTAGGAAGGGCTGGCTGTGGGACGAGGTTTTGGCGAAAAGTTCATTGACAGCGATCATGGTTGGGTGGACGTGTTGACGATGAGTGCGAAAATAAACTACCGCAGCAGTTACGACCATATGCTACGAAAAATGTGCCGGGACTAGGATGTTTTTCACGTACGAAGGACCTTCCTTTGCAGCTGAGCTGTTTTATTGAAATTGTGAGTATTTTTATCAACGATTTGCTTTTAATTTTAATGCTTTACTGGAAACCTTAGTGAAGGATTTTTCAAGAGATTTTTCCTGATAGCTACGCAAACTCAAACATTAAGGTTTCATGGATACAAACATATTCTTGTTCGATTCCTGAACTTAATTATGGTAAAATCATGAATATTTCTCACGAAGCAAGAACCTTTTTGTGATGGTTTGTTTCTCGGTTTTGGAAATGACAATTAAACAGAACATTTCACTTATGATTGTGTTTTAATGTCAAGTTTTAAGAATTTGAATAAGTTATATTTTATTTTCAAGCTTTTTTATCTTTTTGTTCTCTTCTCTGCAAGTTCCCTTCCGTTTTAAAAAGTACCAAACCTCTAGCCAATTATTAGGCTTCATTTGTGCAAAAATATGCACGATCCTCTCCTGGAATCAATTATGATGAAATCATTGTTCGCAAAAACTCATTTCCGCATGCCATTGGGGCTTTTGCCTTGCTAACAGTTCTGGGAAATGTTCAGAGTGCCTGAAAACCGGTGCGACCATGGAATTAAACTTCCCTAAAGTCCTGTGACCCACAAACGTCTGTTTTGTTATTGTAAAACTTTGTTTAGCGCATACGTTTCCAAAACGGTCCAGGACGATGGCAAAGGTGAGATCGAGCAAACGATGCGATGCAATGGGTTTCGGGAAGAATATGTTCCTTCCCCGGGTCGGGTTGAAAGTTGTTGAAAAAGTTTTTGTTGCACCACGATACAGCTACCCCGACGGCAATGGAACAATGCAACGGTCAGTGCAGTTTCGGTGCATGGCAGTAAGTTTGTTCTCCTTTCTCTCCTCCCCCACGGTCATCATATGCTGTAGGTTTATATTTTTGGGTGCAGGAAAAGTTGTTCATATTTCCGAGTGGCAGCGTCCTCCAAAAGGCATGTGGGTTGGAGTGGAGTTTATATCGACTGCTGCGTAATTGCATCCAGTTGGCGGTGGGAAGGTTGGAGCCTTTTTTCCGAGGCTTGGAGGTGCATCCTAATGTGTCTGGGCAAGCGAATCGCCGACTTTCAGTTACTGCAAGCCAAAATGTAGTTTCATCCTTCGAACCGACGATGTGTATTTTTTTTTCTAAAAAGTTTGTTTTGTCCTTAACGTTTGCGCTGCTTATGCTTCTTATCACCGAGAACTGTCAAAGTTTTCTGCTCGAGTCGTAATGTGCTGGTATGTGGATGTTACAGCAGGGACTATGGGAAACTTGCGAACGAAAAAGACACTTCGATGTTTTGCACTTTCCCGAAGCATTATTTTGGTCTTTACGAACAAAATCGGTGTGTTTTTCGAGTACCGTTATCTTATCTGAGGTCTTTCATTTCACTTGTGCAGTAATATTTAATGACATGAAAAGTTTTAAGCTGTAAAGATAAATTTATAAGTAATTTTTTACGCTTTAGCAAACTCTGTAAATTTCAATGTAGGTTGTATGCATTGTTCAAATGCCAACTATGATTATTAATTATTTGAATGGGGATGTTGAATTAAAAACTCTTACTCTCTTATGCTTCCTGCAACACATTCTTTGTAATGCGTTTGATCGTTATACTCTCTTTTCCTCTTATGAATATGATGTTTCTATAATTGGACTGTGTTTAAATTTGTCAATTACGATTATATCAATTTGTTAATCAAAGTATTGTTTGAATGGAAAATTATTAGCGTACAGTTTCATGTGAGATTTATGCAACCACTAATAATCACTCGTAGTCTTTGTTCTTTGTATTGCTCTCAAACAGATGAATTAATTAATTTTAAGAAAACAGAATCGCCTGAAAGCCGAACGCTTGCGAACCACCGTATCGTTCAGGCAAATCTGTGTATTGAGGTGTAGCCCTTCCGCATTACTGCTCGCTCCATCGATATCCGGGATAATAAATCATTTAGCCTCCCTTCTCTCGACACTGGTTTGGCAAAGGAAATCATCATATTTCATCCCGCATCCGCCCGGTCCGATACCACGACCAACTTCGCACTATAAAATTCCTCTCAAAACCACTCGGAGCTGCTGCACTTTCGCTTTTGCAATAATTGCATGGATTTATGCACAATTTCCGTCGAGCTCCACCTCACCTCGGGCCAATCACTGGACCGCCCATCCTCTGGCCGGCTCTTCAAAATTGTGTGTTTGCCAGATTGAAGATGGCATCCGACGATTCCCGTCCGTTCTCGGTGCTCTTTGCGTGTGTTTGTACGGATGCTTCTTTCTCCAAAACCGAAGAGCGGTTTGGTCCCCTGCTTCGGAGGAGGAGGAGAGGAAATCGATTTCTAAATTTAATCCTTCGACCTCGACCCAAAGAGGGTCCAACCGATGCCGGGCAGACAAGTGTGGTTTCCTTTGCGGTGCGTTCGGAACCAAAAGATGGGTTCATACTTCTTTTTCGGGCCCGTTCTGTTCCCCACATTGTTTTGATGAATTTGATGGAGAAAGTTTGGTGTGGCCCCGCATCCCGGAGAAGTGTAATTGAATTCTCCATCAGAATTATGGTGAGAAAAGCTCGGAATGGGATTTAAAGGTAAACCGCTATTTACAATTGAGATTATACTGTCGTTGATCGGTGGGCGAAACATGGATCAATTTTTCGGAATTGAAAACAATAGATGGTCGTTTTTTTGAAATTGATTTCACAGTTGCGTTTTCAAAACATTAGTACATGGTAGTACATAATGAAATGAAATGATTTATTACTGAAAATAAAATTGGACTTGGTAATACTTATTACAAATTTGTGTAGAAGATATTGCATCGGTTGAGTGGGAAAGTTACCGTGGCGCAAACTCGGCTTTACACCTTCTCTGCAAACAGGTGTTGCTGAGGCTCGCCGTCATCTGTCCGGGGTTTTCTAACGATCTCACTATAAAACGAGAAAATTTCATCGCCTCATCACGCTGCTGGGAAGGGATTGGGTTTGGGCGTAATGCACTGTATCGCGGATTTATCGAACATAAAACGGGTGTACTGCTCGGCAAACTGTTGATGTTTGTCGACACTGAAATTACGTCTTGTGGAAACCGTCCTACTTCTTGCTATTTTGTGTATTGCAAGTAGGATACTGTCTCGTTTGATTGCAAAGGATGAGAAAGAGAGTGAAGGAGTTTGTAGAGATTTGCGAAGGGTGATGTTTAAATTTAATGACCCAACTCACAACTGCCTGCTTGGATGGATGGTTGTGTGATTTTAAACTCAACCAGGCGTCCCCATGCGGAGGGCAAGCAGTGTTCGATGGATCCAAGTAAACAACGAAGTGCCCCAAGGATAGCTGAAGAGAAAATATACTTTATCGTGCAGACATTCTTAAGAAATTTGTGAAAAACGAGTTGGTTACTCCGAGGATGAACGTAAGCGCGCGCGATTTGAAAGATAGAAGCGCGCGGGAAACTGGAAGAAGAAGTTGAAAAACGCTGCTTAATGCCGAAAACCACCGGCGGCCACCGGATAATGGTGGGAAATTAAGTACTTTTGCGGTGGTAATCGGTAGCTGTCAGCTAGCTTCGCACCCGTAATGTAAAGACGCGTTACCGGATCACACCGCCGCGTTGACAGCGTTGTCGCCCGCCGGAAAGTGGAAAATGAGAGACTCACCTCATTACATCCGCCCGTTCCTCTCCTTCTCCCCGCGGGGGCACTTCGTTTATGCAAAATGAAGTCGTGTTCTCGCGACGGGGAACGAACGTGTTGTTTCAGAATTTTAATGTTTTGACGCATTCGGCAGCGCACCGGGTGTCGGTGTCGGGGTGTCTTGGTCGGGGGTGGACGGGACGGATTCGTGAACTTGATGCTAATTACACCTTGATGCCACCGGGGGACCTCGTGGGCGTGTGTGTGTGTCTGCGTGCGGTGGCTGTTGTTTGCATAAGAATGAATTTTCCAATGCTACCAAGCTAATAGGCCTGTAAGCGGCCTTCGATAATGTTCCGCGCAAGGGATGTGTGTTTTTCGGGAAGTATTTTCCAACCGCTTAGCCTGTTGAGTTGAAGTGTGTCAAAGGGGTTCGGTTCGTTAGTTAACTTGTTGAACTTTTAAGCTGTACGCTTAGACGACGAAGAAACGATTAAAATATAAAAATAAAAATGTAAAAGTGTTGTACAAGATAGTAATTTTAATTTCAGCTGTATGAAATGTTTGAGTTGTAGCGATGAAATTGTAGAAAGCTCATTAACGGTTCACCAGTTTGAAATACAGGGATTTTCAGATGACATAACAGTAGCAGAATTTTTTCTAACTGCAGAATTTGATATTCCAACAGTACCAGTTGATTTTATAACGCGATCATGTTTATCATAGCGTTGTCAGTAGAAATTATAACCGTAGCAGTTGATATTATAAAGTTGGTAAGGCAGATTGAGAGGAGTTTGTAACTAGCGGGTGTAAACGTATATCGCAATAATGACAGCCCAAGTTTGATCAACGTATCAGCTGGGCTCACCTTGACTGAAACTCTTCGCTTTAATTGGAACAAACATAGGCACTATCAACAATTACAAAAAATTGTTTGTTGTAAATATGAAAAGAAATTGGGACTGTTTGTTAAAAATTTCCTTTAGTTTTCTATTTAAAACAAAACGGTTAATCCACCTGGTACGTTGAACAACCTTGGTCTGTTATTAGTGCGTTATACGTTTACTCCCGCTAGTTACGTATATCGCTCGTCCTACCGTACCAACTTTATAGTATCAACTGCTGCGGTTATAATTTCTACTGACAACGCTATGATAAACATTGCATTGTATTGTAAAATAAACTATTATTGTTGGAATATCAAGTGCGGCAGTTAGAAAAAATGCTGCTACTGTTTCGATATCATCTGAAAAATCCTATATGATTTCGAATTTTGCTCCATCCTGTTTTGGGGTCAAATTTGCTCATAGAACGACTTCATTAATAGCAAACTTTACATTCTTAATAAAATTTGAACGGAAAATTCAATAGATCCGAGCTCGTTAAAAGTGATATTTCCTTCCATATCCATATTTTCTCAATAACAATATCCATATTTTCTCTTTAAATCTCACTTTCAGGTTTTGAACGAACGAACCGTGAATACGGTTGGGCTTTTAATTATGATGTTTGAATTCCTGCCAAAAACATACAACCGATGAATGGAGGCACTGATTAGGGTGGTGAATATCTGCAATTTAGAATTTCGCGGTACTTGTCCTGATTAGACTCTAATAATTTGCTCAGTTCAAACGCCACTGCTTGCCAATTGCAGGCTCCGTTGTGTGTCGGGAAAGGGTTCAACGAGGGATGCAATTGAACTCGTAACACATTTTGCGTGCTTATATGACCCGTGCTTTCGGGAAGGGTTTGTAATTTGTTTTCCCGCTGCTCATCACCACGAAACAGGCAACAATAACTTTTCCAGGCAACTGCTGCACTTCAGTCGCATGCAGCAGCAGCAGCATCGAGAGCTCGAAAACAAACGCTTCAAGTACAACTTTCAATGTTCGATAGGAAATGTGATCGCACCCACAATATCGCCGTGATGTTTGCAACACTTCCACGGCTTCCGTGCGTGCGTGCGTGCGTGCGTGCGTGCGGGTGGCATTCGGGAAGGTCGAGGCCTACGCCCGTGAGCCGACCCTTTTGTGCCCTTTGGAATGTCCGGAGGGCCCTTGAATTGCGTTTCGATGCGGGTTCTGCTGGTGCTGGGGTTTTGTTAACTGTTGTGGCCCTTCTTGCTTTTAATTATTATTTATGCCTCGCGCCACTGGGAAGCGAGCGCGTGCAGCCCGGTTTGTTTCGTGCAGCAAGTACCAAATTATGCTGAGCTGAACCCTGCATATACACACCGACTCCACCGTCGATTGGAGTATAATAAACAATTTTCGTTCCCCCCGCAAAGCATAAATGGTGTGTACGGAATCGTGAGTAGCTCTATTTGGTAAACAGCGCGCGTCATTGATACGTGATGTAAACAGCGTCCGATGCACCTGGTTTTAAGACCGGAGAATTTCCGAGGGCACTTTTAATTGCGATTTTACAGAAACCGTTGCTGTTGTTGCGTCATATCGGGTTATGTTGATTTATGTTTCGTTACGTTTAAAATGGAGCGAAAATATTGGCTATGTTTTTCTAATTACGAAAGATAAATTTAATCAAATTCAATGGATCGCTTTTTGGTTTTACCTGAAACAAAATTAGAAAGGCTGTCAGTTGGTTTATTTATGTTTTTCCTAAAACACTCAATAATGGACTAGTTTCTGCCTCCGGGTTCTATCAATTTCCTTCTGTCGAATACATGAAAAACAAATCCTTTTTTTTTACGTCAAATTTTGCGATCGAAATGGTGCAGGTGACGTTGTTGTCGCACCTAGTTTGCCCTCCACCCGTATCCCAAACCCCTCCCCCACAGTTTCGGCTGTTGGTCACGCCAAGCGGCCATTTTGGACCGTGGGCGATTTGTCCGTTACGCAAGAGCGACCGGGTTGCCGTGCAAAGCCGGGTGTCAATCGACGCGCTGAGATGCGGTTCTCCGTACCGGCGGATGTTGGGATGAATCGGTTGTGCACTTGGCGTTGCGCTCGTCCGGCATATCCGAACGTTTGGCTGATGGACGTTTGGCAGCTGCTGGTAGTGAAATGGACGAAAACCTTCCAAAGGGTTAAGCTTTTTTTGCGATACATTCAAATGATGTGGGAGTTGGTTTGTTATGGTACGTTTGCTTACGATTAGTTCTAGTGACATTTGAAACTGATACTTTAAATCAGGATGGTCTATACTTTAAAGTATTTGCTATGCTGACAGAAAACATCTGGACTTTTTAGAGAAATCATCTTAGAGATTCAACAATCAAAAGAGCAAGCTTTACTCCTTTGGGAGTTCGGTTTCTTTCCGTCGAACTCGTCTACACCAAAAACCTTCAAAGTAGGCTGGGTTATACTTTAAAGTATTTCTATGCTGACTGAAAACATCTGGACTTTCCATGTTTATATTCTTAGAGGAGTCATCTTAGAGATTCAACAATCAAAAGAGCAAGCTTTACTCCTTTGGGAGTTCCGCGTTTTTCCGTCGAACTCGTCCGTCCGCCCCGAAAACCTTATCATTATCGAGACGCAGAGCAAACCCCAGTCATTATCGGTCTACATTGGTGCTTGTAAATGTGAATCCTCCCTGGTTTGGATCCGTAATTTGTCGCTCACCCGTGTGCTTTCTTCCCTTTCAGACACTTTCCATCCTGCCCCACCAAAACGGCACCCGGTGACGCCCTCCGGGGGAATCCTTGTCCAAAGTCGTCGCTGCCGGATCAACCCACCGTCGTCGGCAGACCGCCAGAAACATCATAATCAACCATCAACAGTACCGTCTTCATCAAGCCGAGGTCGGCGGGCGGGTTCTGGCGGGTCGCAGGCACCGTTTGTTAAATCACCGAAACGAATCGAATCGCTAGGAAAAGGGCTGTATATCCTGTGGATGTTTCAAGACGGGTTGGGTTTCCAACCGTTCAATCACTGGCGCGGTGAATGGAGGACCGAAGGGTACGCTGACGGTATTCAATTTAGTCTAGAGTCGAAGAAGAAGAAGCTCGGTGATCTGGTTGCGTGCGTATTCTGTGCGGATAACGAATCAAAGCTCCCGGAGGCGGCCAGAAGAATTAGGCGGAAGGATAAAATCAACAGCGAGCTCGAGTTCCAGCGCGGGCGAGAGATAGAGAGTGTTGGTAAGTGAGTTTACTTAATCCCTAACCATCAAATAATTCTCCTCCGTTCCTCGTACTCCTTGTTGCCCCCGCTTCGCTTGTTTGCCTTGGACAGAAGGCCAAAGCACGGGATGTTTCGGTGCGTTCCTCGAACGAAACGGATACAATAAGAGAGAGGAAAAAAAAAAATACTCGACTCGGTCGGAAGGAAGGAAGTCGGTCGGTCCGATTCAACATCCTAGTCTACTTCCCTCGGTCCCTTCCATCCTCCTCACCTTGTGGCTAGGACTGTTTGCTCTCACTGTAATCAGTGTCGCTTGAGCAAATCCTATAATCGAATGATCTACAAATAAAATAAGTACGTTTCTTCAGTTGATTTCGAGCGGAGAAACTGAGAACCCGGGGTTATATTCCCCCCGTTTTCTGTCTCCTCCTTTCGTCGTAATAAGCTGGTCAATTCTTTCGATGTCGATGTTTTCCGCGATTCGGGATCGGATCGGATCGGGCTCCGTGCTTCGAGAAAAGAAGGCCATTGAAAAGCGGAGACCCGTGTTGAGGAAATGGTAAGGATATCATCATTAGTCCTTCGGTTGCCTTTTTCTCCGAACCTCTGGCCGTGGTTATACTATGATTTATTTATGTTTTATCCTCACTAGGGCACTCTCTTCCAGCGTTCCAGCTTTCCATGGTGCGTTCGAAACGGCTACACCGTAGTTGATAGCTGGTTTCGGATGAGCTTGTGCTACCGGGTGGATGGATTTCATTTTGTTTGCACTGGCAGTACCGCTCCGAGTACCCCAGCCCGAGCCCGAGTACGATGGGGTGGTGTGACATTTTCACTTCAATCGGCAAATGCTGCACCGGTTTCGTGGGCGCTTCTTGGGGGAAACCCGTGTGGGAGGAAGTGTTGGGGTGTTTTTCTTCTTCGGTAACCAAAGACAATTTTATTGATTCTATTTTTGGCATTCGAATTCGTGCTTCTTCCAGCCGTCCGTGCATTTTGAAGAAGCTATGGACGATCCGATGCGATCCAAGGGATTTGTCGATCCACCATCTCATCAGGAGCTACATTGTCAACGTATTTTGGGATTAAAAATATGACCCGAGTTCGAAATGGACGGTTTTCTCCCGAGATTATTAATTCGTTTGTTAAAACTTGCGTTTCTTTTTCAATTGATTTATAACAATACGGTCGTGAAGATGTGAATGCAACAAGTGTTTCTTTCTCTTTGCCCATTCTGTCCAGCGGAAAGGGTGGCAAAAAGGCGTCACCTCTTCCGCACGCCTGTTCTCCACCGCCCGCAGGTGAGTTGGCAACGAAAGGAAAAACTATTCCTTAAATCCTTTCGGCCTCGAGACGACACTTTCGTGCAATTCCACGCCGGACTGCGGTATCCTTTTGTTTTTCTGCTCCATCGTCTGAACGTCGTCTACCCACGGCGCAAGAAAGTTCGAGGAAAAACCAAGCCGTTCCCAAAAAAAAAACCCGTTTGCAACAGTTTTCCTTCCGCTTGTTGAATCCATTAGCAGGGTGTGTGTGTGTGTGCGAGAGGCGATTTTTTATTGGCGTTTAGCCAAACTTGTTTGCATCGAGGGAGGCTTTGCAAAAGGAACGAGGTTCTTGGTCCAGCGAGTTTGAGCTAGAAATGGCTTTTCTTTTTTGGGACGTTGTTTGCCAGTTTCTGAATAAAAAGAAGGGACCGATGAATGGAAAACACAAAATTTCCTCCACTCCTTGTGTCCACTCTCACTTCATTTGCTTTTTTCCTACAGGTATACTGAATCGGGGTGCAATTCTCCGGCTGCTTGTTCGCGCCGTGGAATGAATTGAATTTCCCCCGGGGGTGAAATTGGAACGCGCGTGGAAAGTGAAACAAAATGGTCGAACCGTTGCAGGGCCTGGCCTGGTCGCGATGGCGATGACTTCGAATCAGGGGGGGGGGGGAGGGGGGTGTTGTTCGGTTTGGGGTAGGTATCTCTTTCCCTTTCGCTCACACCGCGCGGGAACGGAAGGAGACGGAGTGTTTATTGCTACCAGCTTCGTGCGCGTCCCAGGTCAGTTCTCCACGGGGGCGTCTTATCGCACCTGTGTATGAAGGTGGGTCCCGCAGGCCCTCGTTGTTTGTATTGGCCACCCTTTCCACACTCCCCCTTGAGTTTGAGGGACCTTGGCGTCATCGCTGTGCTGCTGGTGTTCCGCTTGGCGTTTTTGGTGGAAGCGTTTGCGCATGTACATCGCACGCGGCTCGATCGATCGGTGTGTTCCGTTCCGTTCGGCACGAGCGAGTGCGATGCGAAGTCCGGGCGGTCGCGAAGCTCGCCTTCGGGTGGCCACACGCTCGTCGGGAAGCTCGAGCGCCGACCCATCGAGCCGAGCGTCCGACGGTTCCTTCCAGTCGCTTCCGAACCGTTGGCAATGTGAAGCAGTTTGGACGAACGCGGTTCCTCGCCGTCGCAGTGTGCTGTTCCGCGGGGTCTGTACGCGTGCCGCGGTCAAGTCTGGTGTTCTAGTTGGTGTGCTGGTGTCCCTGCGTTCCTCCCCCCGCAGAGTGGGAGCGATCGGAAGGGGGGGTGTCGTTCGGAAGGACACTCTTGGCCATATGCGGTGTTGATGCGAATGTTCTATTCTGCAAAGACCAGTAGTTTCGGTTGAGGTTTCGGTGCGACGACCTTGGTCGTCCCGTTTTGTTCCCCGCGCCTCCCCCCCCACCACCCCGTCGCATAGTCCTTCGTCCGAAAGAACCTAGCAGTAGGAGTGTGTGAGTGTGTCGTGACGTCGAGGTTAGGTTGGGTGCTTGGTGACGCTGGCGGATATCCGGAGAACACACGGGGAAACCCAACCGGAAGTGTGTGTGATGCCGCCTGGTGGAAGGTGGCACCTTCATGCCTTTTCTTTTTCGCTTTATTATTCAACCTACTCGACACACATTCGCTTCATTCGGCTTGGGACACGAAATCAATAGGGGACGGGGGTTTTGTTTTTTGTCCGTTTTCCTTTCCCTTTGCGCCAACAAGGACTTTCGAGGTCCCATTGTTTAGGATCAAACGCAAAAAGCAGCGCCGTCGGTGTTCGGAAGTTTTCTCTGATATTCGTGACTAATCCTGCCACTAGAGTGTGAGATAGGGATAGGTCTAAGGATACCATTTTTCCTATCAAACACCTGAACGTCAACCTTCCCGCTTTTTTTTTTAATGTGAAGTGTACGTGAACTGTAAAACTTTCAAACGGTAGTTTTGAAACACCATCATGTGCGTCCGGCCACACTGCGGGAAGATGGTAGCGCAAAACCCGCAAGACGCCTTTAGCCAGCCCCCCATGTCATGTGTGTTTCAAGCGGAAGAGAAGTAAAGAAGCCATGATTGATCTGATTATGTCTTAAGTGGACAACAAATAAATTGAGTGCCGCCGACGAGTGCTGCAGCACGGTGTGGTGGCGGGGCAGAAGTAAATAGAACGGGAGGAAAAACATATACTTGCTTGCACAACCGGCGGAGACAAATATCCGTCATATCGAGACGGAGCAGCAGCAGCAGCAGCAGCGATGGACAAGAGAACAAAAGCATATAAAATAGAGCAACGGGAAAAAATGGAATCCTCTGAAAGACTTGTTCAATCACTCGAACTGCCCCGCTTGTGCTTTGAGGTGGGGTAAACTAATTGTATCTGGGCAACGTTTGTCGCGGAAAAATCAATACCCATTGGTAGAGGGGAGCAAACAGAGTTCTAGATAGATACCTATCACCGGTTTGAACTGAACAAATGATCTTGTTTTCATTTGTTTAATCGAACGGCTGGAGCTTGACTGAAAAAGAAAACTATCCAAATATTCTTACCTATCTGAATCTCCCTAGGACCCAAATGACTTTATCTAAGGCACACAGGGTGGCACACAAACACTCATTTACGGTGCATTAGTGGCCAGCAATGGTGGAAAGGACCACCGACTGCTATCGTCCATCGCTTGAGATGGAACTAAACGACGAAAGATAAAAGCATCACCACCACTAACCAGCGGTACAACGTCGAAAAACCGTCGAAAGTCAGCTGATTCGGTTGGCCAAGCGGAGTTGAGTGCTATCTTATTCTGCGCCTCCCTCCTCCCTCTCCTCCCCTCCCCAACCACTTAATCGACGCACATTACGGCGTTCCTTTTGAGAGGTGACTCGGCGGTTCATTAGAATCAATTGAAGCGATCGTCATTTGTTTTCGTATATCGCATACAGTGACCGTTTCGTTGGATGGGGGAAAAGTTTTCCCATTTTTTTTTTGGTTTCTTTTCGGCTAGTTCGACGACATGAATTTTCCTCTCGTATGTTGGGCGGTTCTTCTCGGGGGGGTTAATAGATTCTCACTTGTTGATGATCGCGCCTTAATCCTTTCCATTTGGCATTTGGAGTTAGCACACAGTTTTGGTTATCCTTTTCATTTGTCTCCTCATACACTATTAGAATGAAATTGCATCTTATTCTTTTCTTAGGAATAGCCGTTTGTGAAAGTGTTGAGAGTGGGAAATTAAAGTAAAAGATACTCCAAAGCAAACAGTTGTCGAATAAGAGAGAAAACATTGAAGAAACTCAACAGTGATAGACATCGAAGAGTTGAAGAAAAATTTCACTAAAACAGAGATATATGGTTTAATATAAAATCTGGCTTGAAAAAAAAAGAAGTGCCAAAATAATAACTGTGTAAATGTGCAACTGTGACGGTGATTTAACGAAACAAGGCTAGGAGAAGGCCTGTGAAAAAAGGTATTAAAATATAGCAACAGTGCTGTAATAAAAACGAGCGGGTGAGTGTATCCAGTTCTGGTTTTAACTTGAAAAAAAAACAACGCAGCATTTCTGGTGTAGGCAAAGGAAGAATAAGCCCACATCCAACAAGTTGCTACAACTGTGAAGTGGGGTCCCACACCACTACCCTTCGAAGGGATAATCCGAACCCAAGTGCCGCTCCACGTGCATAGAACGAACACTCGGTGCGTCAAGTGTTTGGTGCCGCGATCTGGTGCCGTGTGTTGGCAACAGTGGCGACGACCTTCTTCGGATCGGTTAGAGGATGCACTTGTGCAATGACAACCGTGTGCTACCCTCGAAGGCGGACATGAAGTGAGCATCGCCAGCGTTTGTCATCACACCAAGAAGGAAGCGCAAAAATGAGGTGAGCTTTTGTGTAAATGTTTCCCCCGTGGGGGGGAAAATTGTGTTATGAAATGGATTTCACGTCACCTACGGTCTGATATTTTTCCATCCATCCAAAAGGATCATCACATCTTTTGCTCGCCCCTACCACAATCCCCCCCGGGGAGGGATCGGAACTTTCTTCGGTTCTTCGGAAAGTTCGCCATATATTCGAACGATGGATGGCCGATCGGCAATGGAAGCGGAGAACCTAGCAAGAATTTTCCTTCCCCGTGGGAAGGAAATCGTTTCCGAGCTCTGTTCCGAGAAAGATCACTTTTCCGCGCCCCATTCGGTGGGATTTTCTTCAGTAGGACATTGTACTCCTTCTCGCCAGTTGGTTGGGAGGAAGTAACTGCTTGCGTTGTAGGAAGTTTCCATTGCCCTAAGTTGTCGTCCTTCGTGCGCGGAACCAAGGTCAACGCGCGTTCAAGGGAAGAAAATGGCTGCCCCGGGAGAGCATCCTCGTATCGCTCGCAGTGATTGGAAAAGGCTTACCGTTTCCTTCAGGGACCGTTGCTGCCCGTTTCGTGATAAAACGGTACCTATTTTCTACCACCATTCACTTTCTTCCGTCTTCCTGTTTTCAATCAACCTTTTCGTCGATGGTTTTGAAAGCTTCGGCTCTTTTATTCATAGGGTGGGAAAACTGTCGTCGAGGAAACAGACCCGGCCAGACGCCTCTCCGGCGCGCATAAGCCAATTGACTGAGCTTATCAGACGTTTTATGATTCCCGCCTCTTGTCCCAGGCTCATGTCTTCTGCCTCCCTTTTGCTACCTGTTGCCGGCTTCGCAGGAGTGTCAAGTTATGACATCAAACCTTCCAATTGCTGGCAACACTTGGAACATGCTCGGAAAAGACTTGTTGCCCTGCTGCTAGGCTCGTTGCGTTTGGTTTTATTTTTACTATTTCGGTTTGTGGCAGCTGCCGTTTGCGATCTCGTTTCCGCACCTTCGTTTACGATGCTGCAGCGTTGCCAGGAGCACATGGCATATGACAGGGCCGTAAGTAAATGGATAATGTGTGCCAGGTGGTCGCAACTAACCACAATTTACTTTGGCAAGAGATGTCCATCACAAAATGGTTCGAAAAGAAGTTGCAGGTTTTCGCAGTTATGTTGTTTTAGTCTGTGCCTACTAGATTTAATATTTTTCCGAAACAAAGAATTAGTATTTCTTATTCCCATCCCTTCCCCCAGACAATCAATCAATCGACCTTACATTTGCTAACAAAATTTAAAAGTTTTTAAAGAGGGTAAGAAAACATCCGAATTCGATTGTTTATTCCCTCGATAGACTAACATGTATCAAAAAATCCTTCAATCACAACAACAATAAAAGCGAAACACACTGCCATACCTTCAGACCCTCTACCACTCCCCGCGTGCCAATCAGCTAGCAATTTTGATTTGGGTCGAACCGTTTTCAGCGGCCAAACCCGGGGGAAAGGGAAGCAAATCATAATTTTATTCACCTCTGATCGAGAAATGATTTGATTTGGCTTTCCGGGAAGGTAAGTAGTCCGGAGTGTGGGCGTGATGCGGATGTTGAAAAACATAACCCAAGGTCAGGATAAACATTGGGAATGTTTGGGATACAGTATTTTGGTTGGGTTTTTTTCCCCCCGCTTTCCGACGTTATGCTTCTGAAAAACGTCATACTGCACACGGAACCATTCGGAGCGAGGGATGAAGATCTTGAAAATTTTGGAAATTTTTCTTACAAAAGGGCCCGGGTTATGGAGTAGCGGAGAGTCAAGCCTTCAGCTTCGTACGTCTCGGAAGTTCAGCGGAACATTTGAAAAATATTCCAAATCTAAAGTAAATACCGGGGGTTGATATTTATCGGGCGATCTGTCTCTGTTTGGATAATATTTGCCAATATTTTCACAACCGACACGGGTTTGGGCGGAATAGGTACGGAAAACCCAATTTTTTTCCCGCGACATAGATTCCTTCCCGGGAAGGGAACGAATCATTCAGGCCTTTGCCTCCTTTTTCGCTCGATGCATTAGCATTTCCTTCACACACTGGCCACCCATCGAACAAACAAACGAATAGGCAAACAAATAAACACAAAAATAAACATTGCCGCAATTGCGGTTGAAGGTCGGGCGCGGCACTCGGGGAAGTTTCATCGCTGTTTTTCTTTCAATCGGATTTTTTTTTTTATTTTTCGCATTACTTTTATTTTGATTGTGCCGTTTTGCGAGCATATCGCATGGTTCTATCTCTCTTCCCTCGTCTCGTGCAGTGGAAATGATATTGCTTACATTTTCTGGAACTTCTCGTAGAAAACTTGCACCGTTAATTACACCGCCATCGGACGCGATCGGCAGCGGGTAATGGTAGCGGTCGTGCGTCATCCTAACGGTTCGGTGCTTTCGGATTAGTTTCACGGAAAAGTACGCCAAAATGAGGGTTAGGAAAAATGGCAGGTTGGATCGAAATCGAAACGGTTACTGTCAATCGAAATGCCATCGTTCGACCGGTGGAAAGCGACCGCTGGAGGATCACATGGATTAATTTAGATTATTTTTACTGTTAAAACGGTTTCTAGGGACACGGATGGAAAGTGTTTTTAAAATTTCACAACAAGTAAGTGCGTCACTAGGACAGTCATTACTATGTCAAAGGGGATTGAGTTGCAATGCAATGACGTTTGCAAATATCTATTTCCAATAATGTTAGAAAATAGCTTTATCTTCGTTAAAAAATATCAAAGTTTTTAATTTATTATTTAAAAATGTTTACTCTGAAAGTCATTTCATTTGAAGACGCCATAAAAGAAAATATTTTTGAAAACATTCATGCCACAGCTGAAAATTTCATAACCCCAACCAATCGGATAGAATGCTGCGCCATGCTGCCCATCGTTTTATCGCAGCCCACCATAGTTGGAATTGATTATTGAATATTTGTCACCCTGGCCGTCCGGCTGGCGAGCATATTTCTCCGAGGAATGTAAAAATATGTTCGTGAAATAACAATAATTCGGGTCGAATATATCTGTAATCCCTTCGGGAGGCCTTACGTGACCAGCCTGCACAATGGGTAAAAAAGGTCGCATGCGAGGCAGAAAGCAAAGAAAAAAAAAAGACGGAAAGCTGCGCATCGGAAAAATGCCATCGAAACCTTCACGAATAATACCCCGGGCCCGGGCAGCAGAGAGAATATTTTTTCTAGGAAGGCGTCAAAAAGAATGGAAAATTTGATGAAGAGTAAAATAATAACCGTCCGGCCGGTAGCGGTTATTTGTATTTATGTGTGTATATATCTGTCAGTACCGCTTTCGCCTTAGCTTTCACTCCGCCCAAAATATCGACCATTGCGGTGGGGTTGGAAGAAAGGAGGGGTGTTGGAGGAGTTGTTCTTGCTGAATCAGCTCCGAACATTCCAAGAACATTGTAACTCAACAAATCATCTTTTCACCTGGACAGCGAAGCGAATTTCTCCTTCTTCAAAGAGCTTAGGGAGCTGGGAAGGGGGGAAATAATAAAAGTGAGGCTCGCTAAGGCACGGAAAAGCCATTTCATGCTTTCTCGCTCTCGCCTGCCCAACCATTTGAATTATACGTACCTGATTCCGTTCGCCGGCGAATGCTTCGAAACCGCAGACATGGTTTCGCTGATTCGGGTTGGGAACAAATAGGTCGCTATCGGAACAATGCGCGCCGACAGAACATGAAGCAAACAGAAAAAGAAAAAACATTGAACACGACACAAAGCACAATAATAGGATGGGGAAAACAATAGCAACATTACGGTTGATCATTGCTGAGCTTTTGTTCGCTCGGTTCACCGAAATGGAGGCGCCCGGTGGTTTTCTTATCCTTCAGGTTGTGTGAAGGGGGGGCGGAAAGGTGCGCCAGGTGGTAGGGCAACATTTGCCAATTCGATTTTCCGAGGTGATGGAACAAATCGAACCGGACGGAGTTTCCGCTCCCTTGGGGACATTCGCGGAGTAGAGCTTTTTGGAGGTGTATTTTTCTCGATTACTCTTTTTTTCTTTTGTAACATCGTTTTCCCGGCTTCTGGGGATGGATGACGTTGGGGGGGGGGAGGGAAAAGAGAAGTCCATTCGTTGCCACTTTCATCGGCGCACGGTATGGGAATTCTTTTCCGTTCCTCCCACCGAGTCCCCGCTATCGTTCGAGGAATGGGTAAAATGTTTCCCCATAATATGTTGGAAAATGCAAGAAACAGTAAAATTTTCTCTGAACAATTACAATTTCCCGCGAGAGGCTCATAAATTCATAAAGCACTAAAAGGTTTTATTTTTCCCTCCCCTAAGAAACCCTTTAAGGTAATTGATCAGTTTTAAAGAAGATAGGCAACCAACAAACTCGAGACAGTTTTTATTGCAATTATAAAGAGAAGATTTTCATCAGCTCGATCAGATGGATTGTAGGGTGATTTTTATCGTTCTTCGTTTTAAGAAAATAAAAATTTAAAGAGACATTGATGAACGCACCACTAAACTTCCATAAAACATTCAACGGCACATTTCTGAGAGAAAAATGAGCGCCATAGTTTTTGGGCAGAAACGAGACAAGAACCTGAGGAAAGCTGGTGAAAATCAATTTACATTTCCTTTCCTTCCCTCCTTCCCCCGGAGTCGGGCCGGTGTGGATAGCCGCGAGGCGTAATAAATCATATTCAAGGTCCGGCCCGATCCGGGCGAAAAATGGTACAAATGGGCCCATCGTTTTCCCCCCCATTTTCATGGGCGCAGCAGTGGCAGCGGTCAGCTTAACGGGCCGGGAAAAAAGGTATCGTCTAACACACCTGCACAACCGAGGTGGAAGGTGGGCTTGGGCCGGTGGAAACGGTAGCAATGGAAACTAATCGGGAACCATAATTCCTGCACTGCCTCGCTCGTTCACTCCGCCGTTGGAAATGGTTCATTTTAATCACATCAACATTGAACCGTCTGCAGCTGGTTTTCGGTTGATGATGTTTGGTTTTGTTTTCCCTCTTCTTCAAGGCAGTGGGAAAAATGACGGTCAACGTGTACCACTAAGATAGACGAAAAGGAAACGCCCGCAAGTAAGTAAACTTGTAATTGATGTGACTTGATGTCGCAGAGCGTAGCCAAGTGAGTGAATGGTACGTAATGGGATTACGACTCATTGGACAGTTTTCTTTTTACGTGCTTTGTTTCCGTTTGCGTTCTAGAAGTAAGGAACTACCACGAGGCCAGCTTTCTTCCCCACCGATTTTTGGCAGCACCAAACCGGGCGGGTTTTCCTGCTACGCGTTTTCATTTGACCTCCCGAAGCGACTCTGCTTGCCTAACAATGAAGTTACTTAATAAGTCGCCGTCCTTCACCATTAGGTTGTTCCTTCCCCCCTTCGTCTCACAGAAGCTGTCATTCCATCGGTGAGAGTTTTATGGAGTCCACCTTTTGACCACGGTGGCTCACAGGAAATGCGCAAACCGAGTCCGTTTAACGGACGCTGCCATCATCATCCTCATCACCATTAATCACGTACCTAACGCTGGCATTTGGCAGGACGACTTCCTTCTCCCAGGTGTGAGTCCCTGTTGGGAGGGGGTGCTAGGAGGTGGGGTAGGGAAGGGAGAACGACGTGCGCTCCATTTGACATACCATATTGTCGTTCCGCTGTCATTTCGTTTATCACCTTTTCGCCTGTATGCAATATTGTTTATAGGAAAAGCCCGTGACCATGAACGTTTTCTGAGTTTCTTTTTTTGTCAGGAGGGCGGGGAGATGTCCGGGGCTTGAGCAAACAAGAGTATGGACAGACACAACTACATATATACACACACAAACACACTGCAATAAGATCATATCATCCGCCAGTTGCCTGTTTTCCGCTTTCACTGCCATAATTTTGGGCCAATCTGGTCATCCTCGCAAGCGACTCCCATTTTCCTTAGGTTCTTTTTTCTTTTTTTTCCCCTCTACCAAAAACGAGGCTAAACGATGGCTACCCTCGCTCCCCTGTGCGGGCCCAGTCCTTGGGCAGGATCTTGGGCAGGAAAAACTGGGCGTTGGTTTCGAGGCTATTTTGTGGCAGCCTGTTTTTTCGGTGGGGAGGTTTCCATTGACCACCGCTGGCATGAAATGTAACGCCGGTAGGATTCCATTTCTGGCCCGCTGGCTTTTCTTTCGCCCTCTTCTCCTTCTCCTTGCTTGGTCTATTCAGGTCAGGTCACGTACCTCGCCGGGGCGCCACGGAATTTATGAACGGATGGATGGCACGGCAAATGTATGCGTTGGCACCAAAGACAGCGGGAAGATAAATAAGCAAGCGGAGAAAATCGATGTGGGTTTGTGGGCGGTGGAGGCCTTCCGATGAGCCGAGCGATGTGTGTTGGCCGCACCGAGTGAAATGAAAGCAGTTTATCGACGCGATTTATCGACGACGGATTTTAGTTCGGAAGAAAACCAGTTTAAGAAATTGTTGCTTAATAAGCTCTGCTCGCTTTTCGACATGTTAAAATAAGCAGAATGTATGAGCTTTTCTTCTGACGTTTCCACGGATGAAACGAACTTTCCCGGAACAACACACACACACACAAACGTGCTCCATATTCGAACTACAGCATCAATTCCAACGGGTTGCGCCAGGGTACACCAACAATCGGATTCGTGTCTTGCTTTCGCTAGCAAGTGTGTGTTTTTACCCAGATAAAAATAGAGCCACCTTTTTCCCCGTCCGTTTACGGTTCCGCTTTCTGTAGTGGGTGGCGGTTTTCCTCTATATTTTCCCCACCAAAACCAAAGAAAACTCTTCTTCGGTTCGGCAGGTTGCACAAATAAACCATCCCCGGCGCACGAAACGTTATCAAAGGAACGGAAAGCTTTTGTGGTGGGCGGACAGGGAAAGGGGCAAAATCGTCGTGAAGGCAGTGAAGATAAGATTTGGTTGTGTTTCTGCTTTGGCAGCGCAGTTTTGGTTTTGGTTTTCTTCATTCGGATTCGATGTGCGCCTTCGGTTCGGATGCTGGATTGTTTTTTTTTTCGTGGAAGAGCGGTTTGGCGTTTCGGTCGGAAAAATCTCATCCTCCCCCGTTGGTGGTACGTTTGAAATTTTTCATTTCTCAAGCCTCCGTTCCATTGTTCGCTTTGTTCTGCATCGAGAGATCGAAGTTATCGATCGGCGAAGATCGGTGGCCAGCTATCTTTCACACACAACTCGAGCATAATCTTAACTCTTCGTTTCGGTTCGTTCGAAAAGTTCGGTTCAGTGAAACGAAGGCGTCCGTAACGGTGTCCGAACGTTGAGTGGCGTCCTTCGGGGGGTGAGGAACTCCTGCTCTTCGAACTCCTGCTGCGTGTCTGCCGTCGTTAAATGTTCAAAACGCTGGGAAACGTTCCGCCTCTGGAGGAAAAGGTGATGCCCATAATGAGACCAGTGAAGAAAAGTAAAGAAACAAGAGGCAGAGGTCCCGAGGTATAGAGTGTAGAGCAAATCAGCAGGAACCTGATCCGGACACGATGCTTCTACGCACTTCCACGCCAGTTCGTACTGTTGGGAGTCTCCGTTGAACATAAATCGCAATCCCCATTCCCGGAAGCGTGCTGGTCGAGTGACGATTGAAGTACATTTCGCAGCATGAATGCAGGAGACCGGTCCGTTCCGGGAAACATCCTAAGGATTTATCACCCGATGCTTGTTATTGACACACCACTTGTGAGCCTTGGGCCTTGGGAGTACAAAGCGTGGGGACGTTTTATTTAGTTATGTGATTGGACGGTATCGGTAACTCCGATGTTGAGCTTGGCTCGTCAGGGCTAGCGGAGGAAATGCAGGATACACTGCATGGCGAACTCTGCTGCAATCGTTCAATCAACATTATTGTCACTCCCGGTTCCGAAGCGGCGTAGAGTTACGCAGTATTTTTACGTCTCCGAAACGGGAACTTGTGTTGAGAAAAGGGAAACGGATAGGATGCTAGAATTCGATCTTATGTCGGATCGGTCCGGATTTGATTCTAGATCTGAAATCATCAGAATCCGGATCCAGAACTGTGATTCAGAATTAAAATCCGGAATGCAGATTCATAGTTAAGATTCATATCTCTGAAATCCAGATTCAGATTCCGGATTCAAATCCGTTGGAACCCAAGTCAAGCATGCTGGTCTAGTAGCCTGGTCTAGTATCTAGGATTAGATCCTTTGGATTTGGATCTGTCATGTTTGGAATCTACAATTAGAATTTGGAATCTGGATGTGTAACTGTCACAGCAGGGATTCGGATCGAATCTGAACGATTGATTCGGATCGGTCAGAGTGAGCTCTAGCTGGAATCCTAGTTTGTCTGCGGAACTGGATGTTGGCGCAAACGATCGACCCCAATTCGTTCCAACGCGCGTTCGAAGGATGCGGGCAGCAGCTGTCTTTAGAAACTCGAAACCTCTGTAACGATGTGTACCTTTCGGGATGTAATCTGTGCCATGTTTTTCCTCTCTCTCGCTTTCCCTCTTTATTCTCGTGTAACACAGCTCAATAGCTTGCTGAATGTCAGTCCCCGTTACCCCCGTTTTGCCAAACGTCATCCTCGCCAAGGGCTCTGGAGATTGAAAAAAAGGAAACGAAAGTGAATGAATGACGCCGTACTCGAACGGCATTCCCGAACGAAGTGGTTGACCACGGGAGGTGATGGCCTGGTTTGGCTTTTCATGCCCGAGTGTGTGTATGTGTGCGTGAAGGACAACCAGCCTTCCATTTGTTGGTTTTCCGGATTTTCCCTCGCGGAACCGTCGTTGTGTTGTGACTTCGGATTACGGGCCAGCGAAAACGCGTTCCCCTTGTTGGTGGGGGGGAGGAGGAAAAGCACAGCACTGGATAAAAAAAAACCAACACCAGACTAACAAACTTTGAGTTCAGCCAATGGACACCCGGACACGTTATGTACACTTTTGTACAATGTCGGATAGGCTTCTCATTCGCCGCTTCAAAAAAGGCCTCTACGCTTCGTGACATATTGGCGGGAAGGAGCGCCAGAAAACAACGGCTTGTTTGGATGCATTACATCCTGTAAGCCTTTCGCAATGTTTTCGCATCCCCTTCACAACGGACGACGTCGGGGAGGTGGAGAGGAATTCGGTTGCTAAGGGATTTAATTTCACTTCTTTTTGTTTTTGTTTCGGTGCTTGTCGAATGCCTGAAAGGATGCACAATGTTGCCAACGGTTTACGGACTGTGTTTTGTTTGCCTGAACAAATATGTACATGCATTCTGTACGGATGCAGGGCATTCTTTTCCGATGAAAAAGCACCGAAGGGGCTTGTTGAAATTCCAAAATACCCTAATGGAGGCGCCTGGTATTCCATTTCCGTATTTTTTCCGGCCGATATGTATTGCTTCCCATTGGGTGCTGTGTTGAAAGCTTTAATCTTTATTTTATTCCATTCCCAAAGTAGATTACCAAAGGCAAAAACTCTTGTAGTTCTTTGGAACTTTCTTCTTTAAATTTCCCTTCGTCCCACATGTTTTCTTTCGTCGAAAATCTCAACAAAGTTTCCTGCCCGTCGATGCGAGAATCTGCTCGTTTCGGCGTGGGAAAATTTTCCCCTGGATGGCATAATTAAATTATAACGCCCAGACAAAGTCGAAACTTTGCTCGATAGTGTATTTCCGGTGGGGAAAAGTTTCACCCGTACTGCGGGAGGATGGGTTGAGGTTGAGCCTTTGGCATCATTTGACATTTATGAGGCTATTTCCTTGCGCAGATCGTCGACGACGTGAGGTGTGGGTGTATATGAGTATGAGTGTGTATATATCTGTGTTGGCCTTTCTCTGATGAGCGACCCGATGATCCGTGCTTTTTCGTTTTTCGCAAGCAAAGCAGCGTGCGGAGAAAGACGGTAGAGGGCGGGAGTATATTTCGCTTCAGTTTTGTCGGTTCCTTTTCGGAGGCTGTTGCCGAGGTAGTATGCTTAAATAGTTAATCTCTTTACCCGTGCCGGATGAGAACGTCAGCGTGTGTTCCGGAAATATTACAATGTCCTCCGAAAGCTGTGCAGGAAGATGTAATTTCGTAGAGTGTCTTTTGTGGTTCAAATTGAGATGGTTTTTCGAATCCATTGCATTGAAGGTTCGTGTCGTCCAAATGATTGGCGTATTCTTGTTGCATGAATGTCTATTGTTGTTTCGTGGAATGTTAGGTTTGTGAAATTAATTTGCAGCAGCTTATAAATAGATAAACTCTACAGGATAAAGACAAAATCTTGAGGAAATATGACAAACGATCCGGATGTGAACTAAACATGTCATACTATAAAGAAGCGCCCTGCATTCTAGCGGAAATGCAACTTTTGCAAACAATTCAATCATGTGTCAAAGTTCTTTTATTGTGTAAATTTTTTGCATTTGGTATTTTGTGGAGCAAAAACTAGCCATTTAGTTGATTCCTCTTGGTACAAGTGCAAAGTACAGTCCTTGGTACAGAATTTCCAGGGAATTGTCACCATGATTTCCAGAGAAAATTAAATAAATGAACAAAAACAAAACATTCACGACTCACACAATTGCATGCGATGTAAATATTTTATATTCCATTGCAGCCACTAGCCACAGCATTGGTTGGTTGATTTTTGGAACAATGTATGTACAATGTATGTACCCGTTTCTGGTCGGCCTTCGGGCGAGTCTCGGGCGTTTGGATGTCGAATGAAACTTTCGCTGTCAAAGTTTTGCGAACGACCACGTAATTGGTGCGGTTTTTGCTGGTGTGCTAGCTCGCTGGCCCGTAAGCGCTCCCGTGACCCAATGTGGTGATGGTTTTGCCAATCCCCGAATCCATTAGGTTGCCATTTTTCTCGCCTGACTGTGTCCGCTTCACAGTTTTAAGGATTTTAACCAATTTTTACCACTGCTACTAAAAAATCCTTGCAAATGCTGGATCTTTAAAGTTGCGTCGTACAAAGAGAATGAAATGGTTTTGATAGGTTTTAAAGCTGCTGCCGTTCACTGCTTGGTTGAGAGCATGCTTTCGTAGATTATTTATGGAATCATCCATCCAATCGCACTCTCATCAACACTCGAACGCACACCCGCGTTCATCTGTGTTCGCTTAATTGCGTAGCAAATGGTTCATCCATTGCGAACATATTAAACAAAACAAAAAAGTAAAAATGGAGTTGGGGTTATCATTACTCCTGGTTCAAATATGTTCCCGTCGATGCCACTGCTGGGGATCAGTTTGTTTGTACACGGATGAAAAGACGTGACACGTGATAGCTGCTCTTCGCTTCCCGTGAATTCCGAGTTCCACTAGGATCACCGAGGCTTCGGATCAGTTGTTTTGGGGCCCGGATGGATTAGACGCATTATTCAAACCGACAGCTCTTTTTAAAGGCTGGTGTTGGTTGGAAAAAAAGAAGATTAAAAATATGATCCATCAGCACACAAACATGCTGTGAGCTTTATGTCACCGCAATATGATGGCTTGGTTTATGGTTTTGCGGTGAGCATGGTTGAATACGAAAATAAATATACATTGCAAATTTGTCCACCTTTTGTTTTTTTTTATATATATATGGGGGTGTGACTGTTTGGAGATTATTTTCAGCGTACGTACACCCTAAAATTGCACATTAGACAGGTACAAATCTGAAATTGGTGTAAACATTGTACTAAATTCATATGATCGTCGTGTAAGGTAGGAGAAAGGGAAAAGTTCTACGAAATGGATGAATGGTTGAAAACCTAATCTCATGATTTCGCTGTGTGAATTAGCTCATCCTTAGGAAGAACTTTGCTGGCTGGTTAAAACATCAAAAAAAGAAAGGGGCTAGTTGCATACCATTTGATGACGTTTTATTTATTGGAATTCATTGACTATGCGTTTTTTTAATAGAATGTGTGAATAGTAACACCACCGTTTTTACATTGCGGTATCGCTGGTAAATAAATGATATATTCATTATTTGCTTGATATTTAATCCTCCCAGTCAGATTTGTTCGATGCCGAGTCGTTGTCCTCCTCGTCCGACGATCGAATGACGCGGCCGCGCTCGGCCAGGGCACGCCGGAGCGCATCGGCCAGCGCGTCCGTGCCGCCTCCGTCACCGCTGCCGCCACTATTTCGGTCGCCAGGAGCGTTACCGAGCTCGCGATCAGCGACCGGACGCAGCTGGAAGCCCTTTTGGATCTCGCTCATCAGATCGCCGCGAGTATCCCCACTGCCGCTGCCCGTGCTATGTGTGCCTTGGTCTACCTTCTGCAAAGAAAAGAACGAAAAAAGGATCGGTAAATGAGAAATGCAATTGGTAGAAGCACACCAACTCTCAAATACCTTCAGTGTTGTTCCTTTGCGGATGCTGTCCAACAAGGCTGACCGATCGTCCTGGGCACCGCCTGCAGCAGCTCCGCCGGGAATGGGCGGGGCGAGCCCCTTGACCGGGGGCGGCATCATGGTTGGCGGAGGTGGCGGTGGCATCGGCCCATCAGACATCATGGGTGGTGGTGGTGGCGGAGGCGGTGGACCCGGTGCCGATTGCATTGGTGGTGGCGGACGAGTGACCGCCGGAGGTGGAGTTGCCGTAGGTATTGGAGGAAGCGGGCGTTGCGGCGGTGGTGGAGGCGGCCGTTGGCCATTACCGCTCTGGTTCTGGTGCTGTTCGTGATTGGTGGGAGATGAACGGGATGGGTTGAAAACAATGAAAAATAATCGCAGGATTCTGTCTGCGTTTTGACCGTGTTTGGCTATAAACCGTTACCGTTGGTGGTGCTGGTGGCCTCTGTTTCTTGTCGCTGCTTTCCGACTTGACCTGCTCAAGCACGTTGTTCGTCTTGATGAAATCGTAGATGAATGCGCGCGTTTCGCGATCCTTTAACTGTGAACCCGAAAGCGAAAAGAAAAAGATCGCGATTAAATCGAATAAAATCTAACGTAAACCGTCAAACTTAAGGAAATGCTAATCAGCCTTTGAACTGAAAAACCAATATTTAAAACTACCGCCCACTAAACGTACTTGCTGATCGCGAATTCCGGCCTTTTTGAGGAAATTATTGAGTTCGTCCCCGTCGCCTCTCATGTCGAACCCGCCTTGCGGATCCCAACCGACATGCGTGACGTGCTGGAAGTTCGACGGCGTGCCGATGTCCGCCTTCGACAGCTTGCCCTTCGCCTTGCGCGGCTTCTGGAGCGGCTGGCTTGCCAATTGCTGCGGATGCTGCTGCTTCGGTTGTGGTTGTTGGAATGCTGCGTTGGATGAACAGCACAAAACAGTAGGCGAGTTTGATTCGTCAAAATATCAGAATAAAACAAACGCGAATGCGAAGCTTACCCGAGTGAGGTTGTTTATTACGATAGATGACGCCCGATTCGGTTACATCCGAGTTCTGGTTGCCGCCGGGTATCGCTGACATTGGTGGTGGCCGGGCTGGTGGCTGATCCATCCGTGTGCTGGTCCGCTTGATGCGCTCTGCGTTAAAGGTATAGAAAGAAGAGGACAGCAGTCTTAAATAATCCAACACTTTTTGCTGGTGCTGTAATCATTCGCCATCAGAGCGTTTAAATCTCTTTGCCCAACAACTTAAAACCAGCAATGGTGCTTTAAGAGTATGTTCCCCACAAGAAGGCGGTGCGAATGTTCTATCGGTGTCGATATACAATCGGCGGTTCGTGCTCAGCTTACTTTGCCTGTTGCGATTGTTCACGGTGGTTTGGGTCGTGCTCATAAATGCGGCCGCCTCGTCCTCAGTGGCAAAGTTCAGCGCTACTATGCCATCCTAATAATAAATGAGTGTGAAAACACAAAATACAAATCATGAACAATAGGAGCGCAACGCAGATATGGAGATAACTGGCGGTCACATACCTGTCCCTCGAACGTGATGAGGTACGGTTTCGGCTGCGTTACCTCGATCTTCTCGTACAGCTCCTGCTCCCACACCGTCACGTTCGCCATGAGGCAGTACAGCCGGAAGTAGTACGACTTGCGCTGATTGTCCTTGATGAAGCAGAGTGCCCCAATGCCTTGTTTGACCCAGGACGCATGGGCCGGGGACTGCGTCGTGTATAGCTGCACGACCGCCGTGCAGAGCGACTAAATTGAAGCAAAATTCAGAATGTATGGGCGTTTTTGTTAATGTTCTGAATGCTTTCCTTTCTTTATTCCATAATATTAAACAACCGTCTAGGGGAAACGCTACTTTGAGTGGCAGACTGAATTGATGTGTAATTTTTGATACTTACCATCAGCATAACTAACCAATCAGCTTGTATTACATATTTCAGTATTGAATTTACAAATAAGTTTTGGAAAAACAAACAACTTTTATTCGAGCCCTTTACGCATGAACTAAGTATCAACTTCTATTATCGGTATAAATTGGTATAATCAAGTCGTAAGCATTAATTGTTCCCTGCCTCTTCTTGTAAAAGATAAGGTATTTTTTTAACAAAAAAAAGCTATATTGAAGATATATTTAGTTTTGACTTTTGTTTACACTCACATTTATCCGTCACATTTGACCATCTTGGTCATAGCTGCCCTTTAAGTGCTTACTAGAATTTTTCTCTTTGTGTACGTGGATAGCAGTCCTCTCATACAGAGGAGGGTCGGGTCTCCGGCGGGATTCGAACCCACTTCGTTAAGGTGGTGAGCTCCGGCGGTCATGGACATATTTTCGCGGCACTCGCAAAGTGAAATTCTCAATACCGATAGAGACATTGGCTTTTAACTTCATAGAAATCGACGTTTCATTAAATAAGTGAAAGTAATGCATCATTTTTTTTTTGTTGGTACCAGACCGGTCAAAAATACTAGTCCGGTAGTTCTAGTGTTAACTTGTGATGAAATGAAATAATATTGTTATCCGGTAAGCATCAGTGGATACAAACGTAAACCTAGTAAATCCCTTAATTTCTGCTGCGTCACGGTAAGAGTCAAAGTTTTATCAGTGTTAGGGTACCGCTAATCGTGCTGATAATGACCCACAGCTCAACGGTGACCGATAACACTTTATCCATACTATTTCGCCAACCGTTCACTGCCTAGCTTCGCGTCGAGAACCATTTTTGTAGAAAAAAAAATCATATTTGCTGCATTAGCAATACATTTGGTTGTGTTGTTTGTTATCTGAAAACAAATTATTTTCATCCCCGTGCTGTGGATGTTCTTGGGAATCAATTACCTGGCAGCGTCGGCCGATCAAGCGGAAAAGTTGATCATTTTCCTCGTCCGTCAATAGCTGGCTGGGTCGGTTCGCTTTGTTGGCCGTTGAGTTGCGGTCACCCGCGCTATCCATGCCTCCTGACTGCACCATCCTGTTGTAGCTAAAACTATGACTCACTCCGTGGTACGCGGGAAAGCTCCGGGGTGAGTCACAATCACGGGGCGTTTAATATTTGAACGTTAAAATTTTTCAAAAAACTTGGTTTGATTCTAGAGGGCACGAACAGTTATTGACTGTTGAGCGTTAACGCGATAACGAGAAGTTGCAACACGGATCCTAACGTTTTCACTTTTTTAAATTTTATTTCACAGCGATAACAGGTGCCTTTAGTGGCCACCGATACACCTGATCTCAGATAAAATTTATCGAGCACAATGCTTATCGCGGTTGATCCCAGTTTTGTCGTTCGTGGTTTTCCACTAACGCGTTCGTTTTGGGCGTGTATTTCGAGGAGTTTAAATTATGAAATGATCCGACAGACTATTTATCCATCAATGACGAAACAACACTTTAAAATAAACAGTTTATCGAAAAGTTAAACTAGTAAAAACTTCAGTTGCACATAATATGATTCACCAGTAACTGTTTTTTATAATGTTGGGTTTGATTGACTGTACACACTTTACTCGGCCAACACCCTGTTATACCGTTATTAACTTGTTTATCGCACTATTCCTTGTCAAATAACACTATTCCTTTTTTACGTAAACACAACAAAAACGTTTCTACGGACCTTCAACAAATGCAGCACTTCGGGCTACAAAATCTTTCTCGAATGAAGCAGTGCGTTTGACAGACGTGACAGTCAGCTGTGCGGTAAACAAAGCGACTAGAGGTGGGCATCACTCGCGAACTTCGCACGGATTGATTCACCGAGCAGGAAGATCGGTGTATACGCTCTCGCGCTCAATCTCTCAATCTCGCTCGATTTTTTTTATCTTTATTTTTAAATACAATTCGTTGAACTCGTTGAACATTGGAGAAAAATTATTTTAATGAAATTTTTTATGATATATGCAAACAATTTCTTACACGTAGTAATTACAACTACAGTTATTATTATTCGGTACTCATAATACAGGCTTACAATGTTGCGTTGCAAAATGACGTGTTCTGTACCAATTGTTGAAAAAATGAGCAAACATTGATCTTCTTTAAATAATCACAGGATAAAAGTTGACGGTTTGTTGGGTTTGAAAATGTCTAAAATTGTTCTTCCCTCCGCGTAGTGTTTCCGTTACTTTACACCGTTCGCCTCCCCTAGATGCTGGGGCTCGTAAAATCGTTATGACACGTCCGCAAGTACAGCAAGCAATGTTGTCAACGTATGAAGCGCCCAGCTGAGTTCTGGTGACGACTTCCGATGTCCCGGGAAGGAAATTATGTGTCATTTCAAGTCGCTGCGCTCATCTCCGTCCACCGTAGCCTGGGGGGAAAACGCTGTAAGCTAGAAGGGTGGAGCTTTTTTTCCTTTTTCATACCCTTTTTCCCTCCTCAAGCCTGTATCCAGCGCGATAGGTGTATCTTTAATGATATTTATTTTTGTTATTTCCCCAAGCCTGAGCATACCTTAAACTTGCTGTCGTAATCTTTTGTGTACATATTGGACAAAGCGCGAGAGAAATGAGGGTTGAGGACGCTGGCAGGGAGGGAGGTTGAAGGGATCCAGGGATATTCTTTACTTCAGTTAGACAGCAGCATCCCGTTGCTTGACGCGCATAATTTCGAACTTTTCTACTTCGGGCTTCGTACCGATCCTTCTGGTTTCCACGTTTCCATTTGTCTCTATCTTGATCTGGCCCTTTCTCTGCTCTTTCGAGTAAAGATAGAAATAAAGTTTTTCGTCGTGTATTGAGTTTCTTTTTTATTTCTTACTTTCAGCGTATTTTTTGTCATGGAAAGTTTCCCGCTTCGTTTACCTTTTGTTTTTTCCTTCCACGGCAGCAAGGGACCATGGAGGTTGTGGAGCTGCCAATCATTTCGCTCCGGTGTGACCGGGTAGTTTCCTTAACTCTTAAATGCGTCACACTAGCATCTCCCGAACGGAGCGAACGTAGATGACTTAAAGTTTGTTCTGCCAGAGTTGTGTAGATGCAAGCTTCGTCATGCGAAGGTTAACTGTTCCTTAGGGTAACCGTTTCTTGGCATTCGCCTAGAGTGAAAGTTATAGAATGCTCCACTGACACGATGTCAAAAACACAAGAGCTAAAGTTTCAACAGAAGCATGATGTGGAATGCTGTTGATGCAAGTCTCCGAATGTCAAATTAATGCTCGGCAAAACACACACAAAAGGCAACGTTATAATAATATACATTCTAGGGTCAAAGGTTTCCCACTGTCTACCACCAGGTTCTCGTTTGCTTTGATATATATTTTAATTATTTACCAACAGATCACAAAGGATTTAACTCAGTTCATGTTACTGAATAATTTAGTTAACGGCCAGAACGTTCTGGCGCAGTTATTCGATCGCATCAAATCACATTAACCCCGATTGATTGGCTCTGTCACGATCGGTTTGGATTGATTTGTTTGGAAATGAAATCAGGTGGGAAAATATCAACCCCACCCAGTGGCACGGGCACGATGTTTTCCTTACGCTGGTTTCACCTGGGAAAACTGGGTGGTTATAGAAAACCAACGGAAAAAAACACACATACCTATATACACTCTTAATAGACCCCGGGTAGTGAAGCGAACGAGCGGGTAAAGTTTGAATGAGTTTTACTTCCGTTCCTTGTTTCCTTTTGCCTTTCTATCTCTCTCTAATGGACTGCGGGAAAACTAATTCTTCTTGCGTGCCCTTACCTGATATCACGTTTCATACGACGCCAATCGACCGAGCCATCGTTGTTGATCGAATCGTTTGCGTGAGTGATTGATAGTTTTAGCGGCCCCTAAGTGTTCTGGCCATATCGGGCTTAGGTGCTTCCCCTCCATCGTGGAATGAGTGGGAAAGTACTAGAAAAAGATGATTGTGGTACGTTTATGATGGAAAACACTGGGGAGGAGAAATGTAGATTAAATGATGGCCTGTTCCTGCCTGATGAAGGCTCGTAATAAGCGACCAACATGATGCCGATGTGTACGAGAACCTGAGGTCAAAGATATGCAATAAAAACTGCCATCAACACCGTGATTAATTCATATTTTAAGTAAGTTGACATCTAAATTAGCTTAAAGTTGATAAAATACCTCTTCTCTTTCATTGGCCGTTTGTTTTGACCGCCTTCAGTCCATTTCCATACTGCGAGCTTTCCATTGGTAAATGAGGCGCCACGGCAACGCTTGACTGAAAACTCCTCGTGCGCTTCCCACGCTTCCAACTGTGGTGCCAGAAAACACAAGCCACGGAATTCTCGGAATGTGTCCCATTGAGGAGCAGTTTTTGTTCACTTTGGTTCGCTGGCGAAGGCCCGTTTCCGGTTGGGTTATTTTTCGCTGGCTGGCCGTTTCACGGTTAACGAGCATCGGTAGAGGATGGCATCACGCGCTTCCGGATGCTCGGCCATGCTCTGGCGATGACTTTTAAATCGGATTTCCACTGCTTTCCCGAGAACGAAGTTCACTCATTCACCCGTAGTTGTGATTCAAGTTGTTTTTTAAGTGGAAATCGTTTTTCTTTAATGTACTTAGTTTTCTGCAGGCCAGCGTTCTTTATCGTTTATCGCTAGCTATCGCAAAGATACGTCTCGCTGATCGGAAACATAAGATAAGGTGTTTATCTTTAATATGAAATCACAAATGCACTATATTTTCTATTTTCCATTGACTTCAGCATTTTGTTCCGTTCGTGATGTTTTGTACAACAACCTTTGTTGAGCAACAATCAAAGTCTAGAAAACAAAAAATTAAACGTTGAGAGTTAAACGATTCAAATATTTTGAAATTTGCTATAATTGTACTCCTAATTTTGAAACGACAATTCGTTGGTAATTCTTGTGGTGGGGATATTTCCAAAAGTAACAACATAGTAAACCCAATACACAATATCGATTGCATGCGCCCCCAATAAAGGGTCAGAAAACCACTTCAAAATGAAATAGTCACCCTACACGTGTATGCGAGTGTTTTATTGGCCATTACCCATTCTTTTTCGCTTTTTCCTCCCTCCTGATCCTCCCGATTGTGATATTATTTTAATAAAAAAAAAACCGAGGGAGGGAAATTTGAGTGGTTTTCCTCCGTTCCGTTCGCCCGCATCGAATGACGCACAAAAACGAAGGAAGGCCAAAAGGATGTATCAAGGCTACCGATCCATCCCGTCGATAGTATCGAACACCACCGGAAGTGCCGATGGACGTTGCTGATGGAAATCGTGGTGCCGAATAAAACTGGACCGACTTACCGGCTGCAAAAGAATGCCTATGCTAAACGCGGTCAGTCGGTTAGTCATTAAGGCCGCGTGACGTTTCACGAGAACTCGCTGGAAGCGGTTGGCCGACCGGTTGGTGGCTAATAAATCCTATTTAGCCGACCGAAGGCACGTCCGTCGGAAGCGAGAGAAAAACACAAAAAGCCGGCAGAGAATTCTTTCAGCAGACGAGGTTAAAAACGGAAACCTGTTTGTAGAACCGAGTCGACGCTGGCCGCTGGACGAACTCGTTTGACAGATGGGAACACTTAGCATGGCAGCATATCGGGAGATTTTCCCACGTCGTGCCGAGAGAAATGGTGGATAGATTTATCTCTCCCCCATCCACATCGCGCGTGGCTGGTGATAAATGTAATCAAAAACATCGTTCATCCATCGTCCCACTGGAGTCATGGAGGCAGCTTTGCTTCGAGAATGGAATGGAATGCAAAATACGCTTTTATGTGGAGGTCTTTTTTTCCGATCCTAAACATGCCCGTACTTCTGTAGGCGCTGCTAGAATAGTTGGATTCTACAAACAAATACACATGCAATGTGGAGCAAATAAAGCCACCGCTAGCAAAGCGATGGAGCATTTTTCTGTTTAACATCCGTTCAGATTGCTTCCGGCTTCGAGATTTGTTTGGATAAATGGGGTAAATCGAAAAATGAAAAGAATTGCTATTGAATTACTTGATTTATTTGACTTCTTTAAAAGCTAATCTCCTTTCCAGGAGCCACTTTCTATCATTCCCCTCGTTTACCTTTCTCGTCGGGCGGTTTTCATTTCATCTTTATTGGCTCAGATTAAAGTTTTCCCCTTATTGCATGGTGGTGAATGTTAATTGAAAACAAGCTCAGTGTAAGTTGCCTTTACCGGTGGCTTTACGAAAAGGCAACGCTTTACGCTTCCCAAGGAATAGCAAAGGAAATCTAAGCTCCTTGTGGCGTTGGGTATAAGTAAGGTTGAAATCCTTGAGTGCTTCGGGTGAGGCATGAAACTCTGTGGTTGTGGTTTTTAGCACGGATCCTCAAGGTTTGATGAATTCGTGGTTAGTATTTAAGTGGAAATATAGTGGAAAGGCAAACGTTGTGATGGAATTTTAGTATGAGTTTAATTTGACTTACGAATCACGTGTTCCCAAAAAACAATAAATAATAGGGATAGGGATTCCTAATAACTTGTACTTGAAGCATTACATCCGTTATGTATTATAAGTTAATTAAAAAATATACTAACTATCAATGATTTTGTGAGGCTCTCCAATTCTTGGTACAGACGATCACTATTTGAAGAAGAAACACTTAACCACACTGAACCGCACAAACATCATCGCTAAACGTTATCATGTACATTTTGTTTGTTTTTTTATTGGCTTCGCACACAATTTATTGCATGCCTCGGTGCACCAGCCATCACGATGACTGTGTAGTCTGTCTTCTTTTTTTATTGCTGGCCCTTGCAATGTTGTTAAAAAAATAAATAATTTAAAGCAATAAATTATCGAGCTTATCGTTGGATCTCCGTGGTTCGATGCTTTCTTCGATCGATTCAATTCGACGAAGGAGGGCGGGTAGGTGACACTTGATACATTAATACCGCGTGAGGGAAGGGCAGGAAGGCCTGAAGGAAAGATTGGCGCGAACTCGGAAGCCTTGGTGCGATTATCCACTTCGGGGAAGTGAAAAGTTGACGTGTGTTACAATAATCTCTCCTTAGAAAGCGTTTACACGGCTACTTTGGATCGAGTGTCTCAGGATTCGATGGCTTAAAAGTGGGTTGAGTGAGTGGTTGCTTCGTGTGCAAACAATGCAAACTGCACTCTGCCTTTGCCTCCATTACCATAATTTGTGAAACTGCTTCGGTAAGACGGTAGTTAGTGATAAGGGTTCGTGCAAGTAGTTGCATTAGAACAGCTGCCAGCTCCGAAGGTCTGTTTGCCTGTTCGTCGGTAAAGTTAACATGACAGTGCCAACGGTGAAATTTGCAAACAACTAGCTCGGCAGAATGGGATGATGAAACGTCTTTATTGACCAGGTTGAAGTTATTGCAAGTGATTGCACCATCTTGTAATGGAAAATGGATCATCTAACAGCTGTAAAAACATTGCTAAATCTTGCAATCATTGTGCAGCAAGGCAAATAATGTATGTAATCAACATTGTAGTGAAAGAAAGAAAAATAATTCTTTGGGTGGTGGATAGTGTAAGAATGCTGTTGAAATTTTACTAGCAGTTTTAAAAACTATTAATTCTATTAAGTAATCAAATTATGTTAATGGAACATCACAAAAACTATAAACCTAGATTTATTAGTACATGCCATTCAATTACGTAGCGCACACAGAAGGGAACACGTGCAGCAACCTTATAAATCAGTTGCTGAAAAAGGTTTTTCCCTTGCACTTGTGAAACTGGGAAAAACTATCACTTCCGTTAGATTTTGCGTTGCATTTTTTTTTTCTCCCCAAACGCATGCAAGACCGTCGGTGATGTTCGGTGCGGTGGAAAAATTGGAAATTCGCTTTGTATGTGTGATAAAGATTGGTGCCGGGAAAAGTAACAGAAAAACCGACAAAAACCCATTCCACATGTCTATCCACTGCTTGTCTTGTGAGCAACGAAAGCTATCACGGGCGTCAGTGAACTCGCTTTCTGTTGACTCTTGGTACACGCCAGGCCATTTCATCACCTTGCGAAAACTCTTCTGATTTGCTTGGAAAAGCATCACCAGCAGCAGCATTGCTCGTTAGGATGGGGTTCCCGCGGAAATGCAAACATTTCTTACCGCATGCCACCGAGAGCCGGCCTTGCTTCTTGCCATGCTCCAAATTCGCATCGTGAAGAAGAAACGGTGCAAAGAGGTATAATGTGGGAATACAGAGCGATTGTAATCAATTTTATCTATCAATTTCTTTACCCTTCGCCTTTGGCGTAAGGTTAGAAGAACTTTGAGATTTTTGGTTTGTATTTTTACATTCAACCTGAAACATCATTGCATTGCAAAACCGAAGAAATCAGGCAGATGGGAATGCTTGGTGATTGGCCGGTTGTGCAACGTCACCAGAAAGTATGAACAATTTACATTTTTCTGAGTTGTCTTGCATATTTGCTTGACAGTTGTCACCTTTTTGCTAGAAAATTTAAGGTGTTTATTTTCCAAGGTCGTCATCCGAATTATTGCTCTTGGCATTCAATCACAAATTCGCCTAATATAGTTGGGAACTATTTTTGGATTTTTAAAACTCACGATACTTTCGTATTTTAAATTTTGTTTGGTTTTGTTTAGTAATACCGACGCTTTCTACTACTTCCCGACATGCACACGTAACCTCTGCGTCATAGTACATCTATGGCAACAGCTCGGGATAAGGATCTCCGGGCATCCGGGCATCCCTTCATTTCGGTTTATTACGGCGAACCCTTGGGACAAACAACCGTTGTACGGATGCCGAACTCTTCGATGAACCCTTTGGGACACCGGTTCGCTCAGGAGGCAGTCTGTGGGCGTCATCCGATTTTCGTTTCCTTTTTTCCGCCCGTCAACTCCTCAATGGACCGTTTTCAGATTATCTGATTCGGGCACCAGCAGACCGCCGCATTCCTATCGCTCGCGCGTTGCAAGTAATCTTCGCGAGCCCATCTTGAAGAAAACCGGTCCCTCCGAGAAATGTGGGTCGTTTGTTGCGAAAGTTTTGCGCGCCCGTTCGGAAGGATTTATGAGAAAAGTTTCCCACTCTTGTGTGCCCCTCCGTCTCCTTCATAGTTCCTAGTGGACTCCATCTGGGGTTTGCACCAACAACTTGCCATTGGCGGCAAAGTTTCGGAGGTACACTCTATTTGCGTACCCTTGTGAACGGAAAAACACACTACGCACTCCGCACTGCGCAATGTATTCCGAGCGTTCCCGGGTCTAGGCGGGGTTGTAAGCGGGAAAAGTTTCGGCCGCTACGGTCTGCTGGAGTGTGTTCTGGATGTGGAAAGTTTCGGCCGGGAGTGCGCAAACCCAAGGCAAACCGAACCAATTTGCATGTGCGCGGGTTTTGTTGGCCACGATTTTCGGTACTCGGTTTGCAAATGAGATGAACCTTGGCCTGTCGACTCCCCCCCGGAGAGACACTTTCAAGTCCCATCGATGGTGTGCTCAATTAAGTTAGGCAGATCGTTCCATTCGTAGGTTTCCGTTCTCCCTACAATCCTTCCAGAACAATAGTGATGTGCGTACTGAGTAATAATGTCCCCATTGATAGTTCTTTTAACTCTTGTAATCCCAAAAGAGTGAATGAGTCATTAAATGAGATTAGTCGCCACCTAGATTTGAATCTCATGAAGAGATTCGGATCCAAAGAGTGAGTAAAAAAAAGATACATCTTGTCACAGAGATCCCAACCAAGGAGTCGAGTCAGAAACATTCAACTATTAGTACATCATTTGAATCATTCAAGAGTAAATAAGCAAGAGAAAAATTGTAATCGATGTTTCTGCTATGAAAATAGCAAGCAATAGTTCAATAATACTTTCATAATCATTTGGATTTAAAGCTTTATTTCAGGTCTGTTCATTTTGATTCACAAAAGAGTAAATAAAAGATTCTAATCATCGTGATGAATGTTCAGTCTGATTCAAATTGGTAAAGAGCTATTATTCCCATCACTACAGATGAACGGTCCAAAGTAGATCGGATGTTGGGTACGATTTAGTTTTGAGACGGACAAGTGTAATTAGTGCGCAGTAAAGGGCGAACATCATCGTTTTAACTCCCCAGAAGATGCAGCGTAGTTTCAACTCGGGGAACGAAAACATTCCTAAAAACTGGAATGAAAAACATATTGTTTCTCGTAAAAAAAAAATGCGTGCAAAACGAGAAAAAAGAGAAGCAAAACTACGAGCTCAAATGAAAATTCAATTTGTGCAGCTTGTGTTTTTGTACTTTCACAGGCCGTTGTGCGATGCAACTTTTCGTGATGTCGAAAAAAACGTCGCTTCGTTAATCGTGAACCACCTGGCGCCTCCATCGGTGGTAAAAATGGTGTAAAAACTCTCACCACTGCACCCAAACGCGTACTAACAGATGCAAAACGAACTCCGGTCCGTGTGGAGCGCGAGCATTTCGTAAGATTTTTCGTTCGGCAATTTCAAAGGAATTTGTACTTTGTGTGCAGCTGATGGCATTATTGTTGCCGGGTCAACGTTTCGCTGCTGCTTGTTGCCTTACGGCGCCGGGTGTTTGCGGTGCCGGAATGTCGCACCTTTCGCGCCCCTTGCAGATTCAAATTTGACCACGGGCCCCGTTTCGGTATGTGGGAAGGCTGTGCGTCACCGTGTGCCCGGAATGTGCCGGCCGCGGTTTTCCACCGTTTGTTTGCTGCACGTGCCCGCAGAAAAGGCAACTTGACATGCAAACACCGAACCGACCGTCCCCGAATTCGTGGGAGCTTTTCGTGAGGGTGGGCTGCCGGGATGGTTTTTTTCTGGTTTGCTCGGCACTTTAGCTTTCTATCAAGCCACAATGTCTGCTACTTCATGGAATGTGACACTGAAAAACGGTACGCCAACGTCTGCGCTGGTGGCGCACCACATTGCTATTGCGGCAGAGGGAGAGGCCAAAGCTTGCAAAGAGTCCCTTCGTAGTGTTTCCTTTTGGAGGAGCTTTTAATTAAATTGCTTTTAATCTCCCGCACGCCATTGACCCACGGTTGTTTCGGTGTGAGGGCAAAGGCGCCAACCATCGTCCGTTAGACCAGCGTTTGGAAACAATTCGTTCGAAAGGGGGGAAAAAAACCGTGTTAATGGTTGCGACGGTGCAATAGAGCAACGCTCGCAGATGAAAATGAACGAAAACAGCACCGTGTGTATGGTTCGTTGGTCAGATTCATGAAGCGCATTTAATATTCTTAGCGAGTTGTGGAAATGATTTATTTCATGAAGCTGTTTGGAAGGGGGAAGGAAAGCAAACCAAAGCTCCAATCCAGGGTCTACCTTGGTTTCTCTGGCCCGAGGAATGGGAGTCGGTTTAATTTGTTTCCCATTGTTTAGGGTTTACCTAACGTGCTTTGCCAGTGTTTGTTGGTGATGGGTTTGTTACTTATTTTAATTATTAATTATTTCAGTTCTACAGCTTTATTTCTCTGCAATGAAAGATTCAGACACATTTTCCATGAATCATAAACTGAAATGAAAGTCCCTTTCGAGTAAAATCAACTTCGAAGAAGTAATGTTCGCCCACGAATTTTCCGAGTCGCTATTTTAGTTTTATAAATGGTACTTCTATTCTACTGTTATTCTTTCCCGGAACGGGAGTGTTTCACAAGAAAGTGGAAAAGCACATGACTGTTATCAAGCGTGCTCAATCAATAATCGAAATATTGAAGCAACCAACAGAAATAAGCATATGCACACATATGTATCGTAATTGAAAATCACTGGTGTGCACGAAACATGGTGAAAATCGTGCCGATTCTTATTACCCATGGCGTAATTGAAAGGAATAATGTTTGCAGAGCGGGAAAAAACGGAAGCAAAAGGTTCTACACACGAACCCATTTGCAACGGAGGAGCCACGGATTTCGGACCGAATCAATCAACTTCTCCAAGAATTTTCGATTTGCAGTTTACTCGCCTTAACGATCATGGTCCCTCGGTTTGCGAAGCATGCTGTTCGAACATCAAACGAATTTTTTCCCAATGGTTTGGCCTTTAAAGAAAGCAGAAGGAAAGGAAAGGTTGAACAGTATTCGTTGTCAGAGGCAGCATAAAGACCAACATTGCGTTGTGTAGAAGAAGATTTAACCACGTTTAGATAAACATAGGGGTCTCTTACGAACCACCCTGTGTTGGGTCCGTACCGCATCGGATTCCACTTTGCTATGTGTTTGTAGTTGTTTAGCGTGTTTGATTTTTGGTGGCTTTTGAACGGCCAAAACACGAGTTTTTTTGTTCATATCTTAAGTGAAACGTTGCTTTTATGATTATTTTCTTTATTGGTACGGTTTTTAAACATATTTATTATATTTTGCAATACTTCGCAAAGAAAGTGTAAAATAAAATTGAACTTGGTAGGGTTTTTAACGAAGTAATCTTTGTTGGGGGAAGCATTGAATGAATAAAATTTGTAAAAATTATAACATCAACCACCATGTGCGATGGGCGTTAGGCAAAAATGGAATGTTGACAAAAATGCTAATCAAACCCCGCCCCGGCGTCGCATTTTTCCCTTCTCTCGCTCTCTTTTCCACTCTGCTTGATTCTTTAATTTGTTGCTCGCGAAGTTATTAGTCATCCCTTCGCATTCACATTCGGCGGCACAAAATATTCTACTTCTAATTAGCGACTTTAAGTGGATTTTTCAGCCCGTTTTTTCATGAAGTTCGTTTACAATGCCGCGTCCCATGGCATTTTTCCGTTTGATCCCTTCTGGGAGGGCCAGGGAAAGTGTGCAACGGATCGGTTAGTTCGAAAAGTTATTTAATATTAGCTCTAACGTCCAACAAATCAAGTTAATGATAGGAAGTTCTTCTGTATTAGAAAAATTCTGTGATCGGAAAATCGTGTTTAGGCTTGTTGAATTGTGGGTGGACTAACGCAAATTGTATGTATGGTTAACTTTTAAAAGATCAATAGAATATTCTGATATTCCAACCGCGGTTGGAACTGGGTTTTATATACTACAATTTGGTGTGGAAACCCCACAATGAAATACCAAGCACCACACACGCCGTTCTGTAGAGAAGTAAAATGAGGACTTCTTTGCTAGGTTAAGCCCACGTTCTGACATTTTAATCGATATTTTCCCATACACTAGACGTATGCTTCCGATAGGGAGTTCCCTCGGGGAACCGATACGCACACCACTAAATAAGGTGTGGTTTATGTTGCGTTAGTGTTCATCTGACCAAGGGGGTCCCGTTTGAGCAAGTAGTAGTAGGGTGAGGGTATGCGTCACGGGGTGCGATATTGGTACGCCCGGAGGCTTGAGAATGCAACCCGAACAAGGAAATGAACTGCGCCTGAAAGTGCTGCAACACGCCTCGCCGCGGTGTTCGGTGTCCCGTTATGGGAGCGTAGTGGTGAAAACTAACCTATCGTGCCATGTAGTTTCACCTGCAAGTGATTTGGACAGCTTTGCATAGGTTCCTTCTCCAACGCAACTGCCGTCTTTCTCCCTCTCTCTCTCCCTCGTAGCGTGGGTAGAGGGATCACCGGTAGCCATGTTGTTCAGGGAAATGTCCGACTGCTCCGGTGGTGATCCCATCGAGGGGCTCCCAGCACAATTTATCCCACGTGAATAAAGTGGTGCAACCGTCGCCGCATTTCCAGTGCGGTTGAAAGTCATCCTCGAATGGTGGGATGAGGCGAAGGAATGTAAAATGCACCCACACCAAGCGCACCAAGCATTTTCTCCCGCCACTGGGCGGTCTTTATATTTGAGCCTGCAGCATAACAAAACAGCACCCACAATAGAGAAGAAGTGGTAGAAGTTGGCAGGAGCTGGCTACAAACTAACACATTTCATATTGTCCGGCATCGGAGCAAACACCTAGGAGAGGAGGGGACGCTGGGAAGGTGTAGTTGTGTAAACATGATTCCATCTCGAAATCGAAAAAGATAACCCTTACCCGGGTGACCATTTCCGGTGGTGTGTTCGGCCCGAGTGGACACCATTGTAACGCAGGAAGTGGCCGGTTGCCCTGTGGGATTGGAAACATACCTGTCGGAAACTCTGTCGGACCACAAAATTGCTGTCGGGGATCGGATCTATTTCCGGCCATTTCGTATCACTTGTTTTTTACATAATTGCTTTTTTTTTTAAATAATTTAAAGATAAAAATAGAGATAAAATGTTTCTTGACAGCTTTACGAACAAAAATGACGGAATGTTTCCGGAAACTTTACTTTACCAAGAACGAGCGAAAAACAAACATAAGCGGCAATTCTCAATAGAATTCGTCAACAATCGTTAGACTTGTCAGAGAACTTGATAAAAAGAAAGAAAAAAACGATCTCCTTTCCAATGTTTGAAGTGCAAAACGAGGTGAATATAATACGAAACAAAAGGAAAATCCCAAAGACAAGCCCGAATCACGACCCATGAAATGAAATGTCTTCGTTTATTTAACACATTTGCAGGATTATCGGGGGAAATTTTTCATTTGTCCCGCACCCACGTTTGTGTGAGATTGTGTCTGGCAAAGTTTTTCGCACGGCGGGGAGGAATTGTGGTAGTGCAAGCGTAGTGTTTGTTTTGTCCCTTCGGCCAGGGACATCTATCAGGATTTAGCGGAAGGTGAGGGGTTTTCGCTCGATTTCGAATGGTCTTATTTTAGCCGTCAAGCGAAATTTATTCGCAAAGGAAACCATGTTTGTGGTCGGTAAAATTGTGTGAAAACTTGTTTTGTCAACACGAGGTCTGCCATCCGGAAAAAGGGATCTCAATGGGCCGTCGTTGATTCAAATCGCAAAATACGTATCCCACAAATCGTGGCGAAACATCTTCATTTGTCGTTTGATTAGTTTTTAATGACAGAATGAACTCGTTTCTTCGAAATGAAATGCTTTAAAGTCGTTATATACCGGTCACTCTTTATTCAATCAATAAATCATGAAATGAAGCATCTTTCCCAGGTTGCTTTCCATTGCACAATGAATCATTCATTAACGTCATCAATAGCCAGCAACGTTCGAAAGTTGTTTAATTATCTGTGTCCCCTTTTCATTTTGTCTCTCCCTCCGTACAGTGGACGAACTTTCGGTGCGAAAGGAATGCTTGAGCCCAGTTTGGAGCACGACAACAGAAAAGCCTTCAACCAGCTGGACAACACTGGGAGGAGCGAAGAAAGCAAGCAAGTAAGTAGCAAAAGGGGATGACGGCTTAAATGAAGTATGTTTAAATATTGACGCCGGGAGGCTACATTATCTAAGCCCTTCCCGCGAGGAAATGGTGTCCCTTGTTTCTCCTTCTTATTTACAACCAACCACATTTTTTATAATATTTTTCCTCCAGTTGAACTCCTTTATAAACACAATGAATGGCACTAGGGTTGGAGGTTAGGGCAAAAATTAATCAAATGCGAACCGACTTTAACCGGGCCGTTTATTAAAAGTGTTAAAGAAAGGGTCTGTTTGTTTCACTTTCTGCTGTCGCAGGCTCAACAAAGAAAGTGTGTCGTTTGGTAATAGATATAATTACAGCCTAAAATGGCCGATAATTGCTTGCTTTAGGTTTTATATGGCGCCTGTTAACGAAGCTGAATTTACATTGAAAATTTCCAACCTATCGATATTTCTTGGAATCGTTTGTTGTTGTTTGTTGAACAAACGTTTCCACTGAAAAATGCAACTTTGTGCTCATTATCGATACCACTTGCTTCGAATGGGCGTAAAGGGAAGCCAATGGAAGTTTTCTTCTTTCAAAGGGTCCATTTTGTGGAACCGAAAGCGCAAAACAACAACCGAAGGAGGGCTTGTTGAAGGGAATCGAGCTTTAGTGGCGTTTTTTTTTCTTATGTTTTCTTTTCCAACTCAATACATCTAAGGGTGGCCAAACATTTTGTGGTAAAAGAAGAACACAAACCAGAACATGTCGTACTCGTTTGATTGCCGTTTATTTGGTATTTTATTTATTTTTATTTTCCCCGCTGCAGGCTAGTAGTGCCGTTTTATTTCTTTTTTCCACCTTTTTGTAACCACCTTTCACGGTACATCACCATTATGCTCATCGTGTTGCTGTCGGTGACACTCGCCATGATTTGTACGTTTCGATTGATATGTAAAGATTACGGCTTAGCCGCAGTTACGACGCTGGTAAGATAGGATTCGATTCCGCTCGACGATGGAGACGCCCGGTCGTTCACGTCGTGTGCTGATGGAGGCGCATGGTGGGTGAGGGGGGGTTTTTCGTTCTTCTGTTACAAGTATAAATTTAAACGAGCATGATGGAACAACGGTGGTAAGTGCGTTTGATTCTGCAATTTATTTCACATTCAGGTGCTCTCGAAAAACATCGTTTGGATTGGTTTCCTTCGATTGAATGTAACAATCGAACATCGTTTAAGTTCGGTTTTCGGAACGAATCGGTTTTTACGTTGTTCTTAAACCAGCACGATTGCAGTACTTGGACTATGTTGTAAAATTTCATAGCGATTCTGAAATTTTTAAAACATTGCAAAAGCCTTAGACTATGGCAGAACGACGTAACCAGTTTATGTGCCAAGTTCACTGTTTGTATTTTCGTTTCGTGTTTCGTTGCAATTGCATGTCATGTCCATATGTTCCCTCCATGTCAGTAGTACAGCATCCGTTCATTAATAAACGATTGTTGTAGCAGCAATTTTCTGAAAAAAAAACATTCTGCTCCACTTAATCTTCGCTCTTCCATCGACCGTCGGGAAAATCGGTCACGGAATCGATGGTGACCAGCTGGCGTTGCATCCCACGGGTGCCAAGTTCGCGAACAGAATAGATGTAGCAACGTTGAAGAGCAAATCGATTTGACCATCTGAAGATACCATCAGGTTTCATTTGCAGTCGTTGCTCGTTACAATCGCGTCTAAATTTATGCTGGTTATTATGCAAGCGGGAGGGAAGCCAATCGATAGCTTCGTTTTCGTTCCACCTTTTTATTTCTTTTCACGTTTTGTGTTCATCAATTTCCTGTTGGATGCTTTGTTGGACACGATGACGAATATATTTCATAGTGTAAAATCAACCCAGCGCAAGATGGTGCAAGATAACGAGCTTATCTAAACTGTAAGAATTATAGTATCCGCTACCAGGGATAGGATTATTGATTGCTCTAATGAAACGTAAGTTGAAAATACCGTGAATAAAACTTCACTTCGAAAGCTACGAACTACTAAAGGTTTTTGTTTTCCACTTGTTCCAACGCCTTGTTCCAACGAGTCATCACCCCAGCACCCGTAATCATCTCGTCCTAATCACGTTTGGCGAAATCATGGACTCGGCGCTGCCAAACGATTTCATCCGCTCGCACGCTCCAGCGTTCAATCCGTTGTGCTCCGGGCGGGCATGATTGATGGTGCCGAACCATGAAAACTTTCCATTCCATTCCGGATCGATCGATGAGCGCGCCGGTTCGCTACACAGCGGGATTGTCTATTGCCATAAATCCGTAGAATACTTTTGCTTCTGGTCCTTCGCTCGGGTTTATCCTTGCCAAAGCTTATGATTAACTTATGGAGCTAAATCGCTGTTTGGTTGATCGTTGCCTGCTTTCCGTCGGCAAGCCGCGCGTAAGACACGCTCGGAAGGGTAGAAAACTTTTCCCCGTTCTCGGAACCGACGCTTCGTCGTCGAGCGTTCCCTCCCGACGGAACATCTATCCACGCGTGTGAGAGAAAGCTGCCATCGTGAGCCAAAGATAAGCCTTCTTTGGAACTGGCAGAAGTTTGTGCGCGAAGAAAATGCGGATGAGACAAAGGGAAAACCTAAACAGAACGAATGATCGGCTTGAAGAAAAAGCAAGAACACAGCAAGAACGAAGATTTAGATGTGTCGTAAAAGTGATTTATGCCTGCATTTCACCCAATTTCGAAGAATATTTTTCCTTTTTTTCCGCTTCAAGGCACCAACACGTGGATGTACTTCCCTCAGTGTGAACATTTGTTCGCCCACTTTTCAGGCCAGCGTTCCACTTTAAGCCTGTTGGACACCCTGCTGGGGCTGGCTTGGAGTTATTGTTTTTGTGGCCCAATTTGATTGTGTTCATTGAAAACAAGCATCGATGATGAGCTTTTGCAAGAGTGAAAAATATAAGACTCTAATGCAACTTGTTGGAAAATGTGAAAAAGCTCTTTCTATTGTGATTATCCTTGAAAGCGTCGCGCATCTTTAGCAACTTTGAATTACAAAAAGTGATAAACATGGTCATAAAAAGATCAATTTAAAAAATGCACTCCACCGTTCAGCGTTTCGTAAGTGGATTATTGTATCAAATATGATTTTACGCTCGAAGTTCTAGCCAATTTTCTCGACGAAGGAAAAACGGAACGGTATCGTGGATGGAAAGTCCCCATGCTTTAGCTGCTTTATTTTCATCGGTTTTACAGCACGAAAAATGAATTTTATTTCCATCCCACGCTCCCGAAGGTGGGAAAGCGTAAGTGCTTTACTTTTTTCGATGTGTCCGCGAGTGGAACGTCCCAACAGCGAACGTCATGGCGGTGCTGAGCTGGTGTTGCCAGGATGTTCCACTTCCAATCACGAGCCCTCCGGTCGGTACAGGGCTCGGCCCATCTTTCGCTGGCATCGATGGTAGGTTAGTAATGAAATTCCTCCAGCCAGGGCTCGCCAACCCCATCCGTACCGGCCCCTTCGGTTCCGTCCACATCGTATAGTACGTTCGTGTTCGAGTCGGCATCGTCCGGTGGGGAAGGGTAATCCGGTTGTTCCTCGGGACCGACGGTGGTGGGTGGTGGAGTGGTCTCGGCGGAAGGTCCAACAATGTCGTGGATGATGTTGACCGGGCACTCGATCAGGTGCACCAGCAGCTCGATGATGTTCTTGTAGACGCGCTCGTTCAGCTCCATCTGCCGTTCGGTGTCCCGGTCGAGCCAACCTCGCGGCAATCCTCCTGAGCGCATGTTCCGGTAGCTCTGTTCGATACCCCCAAAACCCACCAGCTTCCGCTCGACGGCTGTCCGCAAACGAAGCGCATCTCGTAGCAATCCGTTTCGTTCGGCACGGGATGCTGCTGTGACGGGATGGCTGCGAGCGGACAGAAAACGGCGTTGCAGGCTGATGGCACGCATCTGCAGAGGTCGAAGGTCGGTTTGGGCATGCTGAAGGCGTTCGGCCAGCGCTCGGTTGAAGCTGATCAGTTTCGCCTTCGAATCGATTGGCGGCGCGTTCGCTGGTTTCGTGGGAATTCGCTTTGACGTTGGTTCTCGATGTTCGATGGCACTTGCTGGAACATATGGGGTGTGACTGTTTCATATTCCTAGAAACATAAATCCTCAATGCTTACCTTCACAGCAAGGTGGTAGTAGGAGAGGTAGCGCCAAAAGAATTACAGCACCAAGGCAAGATGAAAACTGTTGCATGTTTTCACTTGTTTGTTTAATGCTAGAACCACCGGTCGATAATAATTTCTCCAAAAATGTGTGCTGGCTTGGCATTTACTTGAGAGACTGAATACGGAAAAGATTATCGTGTTTGTATTTATATCGGCCAAAACTTGTTACATTGTTTTCCATCCCTACTCCAATCCCTCTTTTCCTTCTAATACATTTTAAACAAATCATTCCATGTTTTGTCACTCTGAAATCTTGTCCAAGAATGCGTTTCATGAACATTTCAATGTTCAAAGCGTAATTGATATAGAAAAACTAATTAGTTTCCTTTAGTTCAAAGCAACGAGTGTTAGGTTGTCGCTAAACCGGCCTGTTTTTATTGCCCAGTTCTGCTTTCCTAGCAACAGTTTTCTAATTACACTCACAAAGCATTCAAACGGGTTCAGTATTAAGGTAGGGGGTTGTTAATTTGTTGAATGTTAATGAGCTTCAGAGCTCTTTTGAACATGTTTCGTATTTTTTCTCATGCGAACGTCGTGATTAGTTTTTCGAAATCCTCATTTAGTTCAGCGTGGAATAGCTTTATGCAATCAGTTTTAGAATCTTGCTTTTAACTATCTCTGTTGGATGCACTAATTGATTATCTATTTCATATACATTTCATGTACATTTCAATCCCGTAGTGATGGTTTAAAAAAACCTGAGTTGAGTAATTTGAAACCAGAGAACAAAACCAGATCTCGCTCACAATGTCGTTGGAACTGTTCATCAGGAAAATACCAAGTATTGCGCAATGGCCAGATTCATCTCGTAGCAACCGAAGCAGCTTTGCAATGGCGATTGGCATTTTGTAATTAAAATTTATCACTTCAAACGAAATGAAATTCGCGTGCTCATATCGACGGCGTGTTCATCCGGTTCCACACGGTTTTTTTTCTTTCAATAATAGCTTTTTTTACTTTTACTGAAGAGAATGTTGGAAATTGTTTTCACTTCCATTGATCTTTAGTTTATGGACTTTGGTTCAACTTTTTTGTTTTGTTAAAGGAATGCCAAAGAATTATTAGTTCGTTTCATATTAATTTTCAAAAACATTGCTCCGGACGACTGGTTTTATTACTTTGTGGAAGCTTAACTGTCGTTCGACATCAAGTGTGATGCAGTTACCGCGGCTCGGATTCGCGGAAGGTCCAACGAATACATCTTTATTGGAACCACGAGCTTATAAGTTTTTACCCGTCGGAAAACCCTGCAAGATGAAGATGGTTTGAAGGCAACCGTCCAATAATATGTTTGGCCCTTACGTTCGGTCGGCGGCCGTCGATTTTCGAGTCGATGTACCCGTCGGATGCCATTAATCCCGTCGGTTGATTGATGAATAATAGATCGCTTATCGATAGGAATTCATCTTGGTGCTGCTGCGGTCGAGCTTGTTATTATTATTGATGGCTAGTCCTGAGGGAGGAGACCCGGTGGCATCGATCAAAGCCCCGGGTCGGGCACTGGTGGCGGAGAACATTTTTATATCCGGCACGCAGGCACGTGAAGTTTGAAATAATTTCACTTTGAGCACACCAGTTAGCGAAGGCCAATTCAATAAATATAATCAATCATAAACGGCGCGGTACCTAATCAATTAATTTGGTCAACCACCGTCTGTCGCTGGGCGGGGGGGATGCCAGAGGGACGCCACTGGAAATTGTGTACTTTTGAACAATGCAGGCCCGGGACCGGGAAATTTGTTCGTGTTTGGCTACAATTTCAACGTCGATGGGGTGTGTTTGTTTTTTTTCCCAATTCAAAGGCACACGCAACGATGCGATGGGGTTGATTTACGGCGCCATAATTAAAAAACAATTACGGTTTGGACGTAAAACAAAGCTTCGTGCCATCTGTGGTAATTTTTCAACAAATTGTGACATTCTTCCCGCCACTCCGCGTTTGTCCTTGTTTTCCTCGCTGGCAATAAAATAATCTATTACTGTTGTGGAGCACTGTTTGTCAATTAATTTCAATTATATTCGAACGATTTGAGATGTTTATAAGCACGTAAACGTACGAATGCACGATGTAGGATCGTGTTGGGATAATTTGTAAAAAACGCGTGTAGATAAATCAAACGAGAGTATGAAGCATGTTTTCGTAAAGTGTTGTCAAGACGGGTTCAAGGGTGGTTATTTTTCATATAAATCTGTTGTAGAAGAATGTTTTCGTGATATCCTCTTCATTATATGCCCCTTCTTCGAGAAGATTAGGTGCTACTCGAGTACTTTCCTTCCGGAAAATCTATTCACATTCCTTATTTTGGTTCGAAAATGCTACAAGCGTTTGTTTGCCTAACCGGTGAAAAGAGATATTTGCATCGTTTAATCTGATCAGCTATGGCAACGTTAATCGCCATAGTAACGACGGACGGGTAGCTTACCTCGGCTAAGTGCATCTTATAATCCGTTTACGAGATAGAGAGAGATGATTCTAGAAAGGATGCAGAATTCATTCCCGGGAATCTTACTTCCCTGTTTTCGTAGCTCTCAGAAGGTAAACTATTGCCAGGTCGACCATCGGCAACGGGAACAGTTAATGATGTTTGTTCGAAGAGGTTTCCCCGGGTTACAACAGTGGTCCTTGTCGAGGAAACACTTATTGGATGCAAACGTTCATCGTTACAAGATATCTGGGAAGGTACGTGGAACTTTTTAGCTGTCAAGATGAAGTCCATCGTCAGTATTGAACTAAACAGGGGTTTTCCATTATCACGCCGGGATTTTAATTTGTGAATTGTCGATGGTTTCACCGATAGGTTTGAAATCGAATTTTGTGCAAACTGTATGGGGAGAATCAGATTGTGCTTGCTGCATTTCTCAAAGCCGACAGAATATCCTGCATATCACGTAAACAGTAAACGTATTATCGACCCATTGATAGGTATTCCACTGAACGATAGCAATTATGCACATGAGATGATGATTTTCCACTCCATATTCCGTCGGCAATCCACCTCCTCAAGTGCATCATGGACGGACAAGTACGTAAACAAATCCCACGAAACTTCCGGCAGCCAGCACGGAGTCCGGCAATTTCACGCTTATTGCATCTGACCTATATGCACACGACTAACAAGCTTCGCTTTGAAAGTATTGCAAATGGGAATGATTCCTTCCGCCTGAACACACTGACGTCTGGTTTGACTATAACTTTAGCGATTTCCAGCAGGATAAGCGGGTGGAGTTTCATTATTAATATAGTGTGGCACTCTAGTGAGTGATGCTTCAGGAATTAATTAAGACTGGGACTTGTTTGATGAACTGGTACGAGAATGGTTCTACTTCAAAGTTTTCCGATTTTTCTACATATTGATAAAGACTTTCAGAGTCTCATGTTCGTTTTGTAAAATTGTTGATTTGCATGAATAACGTTAGAATAAAAGTTGTAAAGTTCATTTTTACCTTTCTTTCTAATCAAGTCTTGCCTTTTCTTTCGACTTAAACTTCATTTATCTCCCCTCATACTTTCAAATCAAATGTTGATACTTTCAGTTCCGGATTGTGACAACCGGAAATGGTTCCAAGGGGACTCTTCTTTCCACTTTTATTACATTTCGTTTACACACCGCCCGCCGATTAATTCACGCAGATCGCCGACAAACGGACGCCGACAGTAATGAAATAATCTAATGCAACAAATCTCGTGAAGCCCTTGCCGCTTGCGTTGAGTCCACATTTCCATGCCATTTTCGAAAGCTATTTATCATTTCCCACATCCTCGCTAGCAAACATGAGCCATGGGAAAAGAGGAAATTTATCGACCGTTTGCAATCGTGTGTCCCGGTATTAGCGGAGGTTTTATTTCCACCTTGCACAGCGTCGTTCGTCCCATCGGTCGGATATGGCAATTTTATACGTGGCTTGTTTCGTTTCCCCAGCGGAGTCGTAAGGAAGAACACGTTCCATCTCAAAGGATCCCACTTGGACGGGCAATATGAGGGCTTGACTTCTTGGGGAAAAGATATGCGATGCTACTACAAGCGTTGAGCGGGACAAAAAAATAGGTTTAATCACTAATTTCGAACGCTGTATCGCCGCTTCTTTATGGTAGGAATATTTATCACAACCGAAAGTTTATTACAGTTATGGAATTCTATAATTGAAGGATTGCCATCCTCCAGAGGATAATAGTTGGTTAACTAATCAAAACGACACATGACGTAAACTTTTTCTACGAGAAATGATTCGAATTTATTCAGAGAATATAAAACTTTACGCAACCAAAGAAGGTAATCAAAAATTGAGTTACTGAAAATAAGTCCTTTGGGAAACTTGCTGACAAATTTCATATTGTATTCTTGAGATAAAATTAAATTGCTCATCGTAAAAGTTCCTAAGAAAGCAACGCAAAATCAAAATTCCTCTATGGTGTGTGCAAAAAAATGCTTTCCCATTTTCTTGTTGCTTCGGCGCTACCTGCTAACAATTTGGCAAAGTTTTTTTCATTTAATTATTCGAGCAGTTTCCTACCTCGAAAATGTGTTCATTTGCAGTTAGTGGTGGTTTAATTATATTCTTCCCAGCCGCACCCTTCGTCCCATACACTTTTCGCTAACTGAGCCGTTTTTCGTTTTAAGCAAAACCATCCAGATGTACCCGTGTGCTGGGCTAGTTCCGTCGTCCGTACACAAACACACACACGCAAGTCGAACCCTCGGAATACCTCGGTTAAGTGACGTAAGCGGCGTCAACGTTGTTTTGCTGGAAGCCCTTTGCGCGCGTGGCGCGTCCTTGCAGTGAAGGAAACTGTACTTTTCCGTGCACCCAGTGAGGCCGGGGTTTTCCTCACCCCGGCTTTTCATACCAACCAGCGCACTAATTAAGAATAATATTTTCCACTAGCACGGAAAAGCCCGACGCCCGCTGTAATGTGGTGATCTCTGCCGTGAGCTGCAAAGGTACGGCAGGGGGGAAAGTTAATTTTCCCCGCCCGTTCGGAACGTTGTATAACGTGCGTTGAATAAAAAGGTGGGTGCCGCTAACAATTCTCGAGCGAATGCAATGTTGACCTAATTTTGGTGCGAGTTGGTTGGTGGTTAGTGTTCCAGAATTCCTTGCAAACAAAGTTGAAAAGCATCCTCAATAATGGTATGGAGGTTTTGTTGACGTTGATGGTGAAGTTGATGGTGAAGACTCTTTGAAGCCAATGGAAACCCCCAAACCTCCTTAGTTGTGGGTATACTTGAAAATTAAATTCGAGTCAATCATTAAAATCATTTATTTCAAGTTATTACAAACGTTATCTAAAAACCTTGTATAAGCACATATGAATGTAATGGCAAAAATATACAAAGGAGATCACAGAGGAGGCACGATCAGTGGGGAATGATATTAGGAGTAATCTTAAGAATCGTGAATCTGAATAAAGTTCTTAAAAGACAAACTATTCCTCGAAGGCAGAAATTTCCATCCTGTCCTAATAAACAAGCCGACGACCAAACGGGAAGTGGAAATGTAGCTCCACCAAGGCCACTCCGCCCCAACACCGCCCGTACCTTAGGTTCTATCTTTCGTTCCGAGAAATCCATTCTTTGTCTCGGGCAGTGATTATTTAAAAGCTTTTCTTCGTAATTCGATAATCTGCTGCAACGCCCGGCTCCGGAAGCTGTTTATTTGTGAGCGCCAGCCAGTGGCGTCAAAATGTTTCCCTCTTCGCCAGTTTGCTATTATTGCTGGATTAATTATCTCGCCGCAGAAAGCATTTCTGCGCCTAAGTATTCTCTTCCGGGTGAATTTGTAAAGTTTAGTGAGACGGTTTTTGGAAATGAAATTTGAAAGCGGTAAAACAGGGAAACAGATATTCGTCTCTCGTAAGAAGGGGAGTTTGCAAATTTATCAATTGTCGGGCAACTTCATTTTCACAAATTATTGAAAGCAGCCCGAATGACGTATTCATCGACGAAAAAAAAATAAACAGAAGAAGTTGAACATTTGCAAATTAACTTTAAAGAAATATTTGGAAATAATTTTGTTAAACATGTTCTCGTCGAAAAACTCGTCAAATGGACGCAGGACCAGTGAAATCGTTACCACGTCGTTGGCTCACTTACCTTACTACGGACAGGACAGATCGATCCCAGAAGGCATTATCTATCACCCTTGGGAGGCTCTACTTTTGTCCTTGTTCTTTTGTCGTGTTCGACCTTCCGATGGGTATCGAGTGCCGTTAGACTCGTGGGAGCGGTCAAAAGGCACGTGACAAGGATAGGCCTTTTTGGGGGGCTTTCTTTCCAATAGGAGATTAAAAGAAAAATCCCCAAGTCCCAGCCAGGATAGGGCGATTCGAGGGCGGCAACTTGAGCATTCCCGCGAAGGATCACTTTTGGGAGCCTCTCGAGAAGCAGCGTAGTAGAAAAAGCTTTACCGGAAGGCACGGCACGGCTAGCCGGTATTTTGTCCGGGCTGTGTCATTGTAGGTCTAAAGGCGGGAAGGCTTTGTGCGAAAGCAGGCTGAACATACTTCGAACCTTTCCTACTTACGCCGAACCGAAAGGTAGGGAAGTAGTTATCTTCCTTTTTTTGTTCCTGAGGTATGAAGATTATTTCCGTAGACTGAAATAAAAGCGAGAACATAAAACAAAACATAAGCGTTGAAAATTCAGTCGATTCGATGTCGATTCGATAAAATTGCGGTTTCGGTACGACAGTTGCTTAATGGTGCCCAAAAACCCTCTCCATCTTCGGCTTAAGCCTTGGTGGAGAGAAAAATGTGTTTTTTTTTCTATCTCATAAAAAATTCTCGATCAATTCGATGCCAGCTGCCAAATGCCACTTGACCGATCCGGAACGATTTTGGGCACATTTCTCGTCGTCGTCGTCGTCGTCGTTGTCGTTTTGTCCATCCGGTTTCTCCAGTGCTATTTCCCAAACGGTTCTCCGATGGCACTCTGAGGACTTGTTAGGCTATCGACGTATTTTCTTAATTCCCCAAAATGTCTACCTTATTCCGGGCGCTGCGAACCATTGGCATGCAGCATTCGTCGTCGGAGGACTTTCCGGAAGGACCATCATAGATTATTAACCGCGGTTATGATACAAATTGAAACGATGGGGAATCAATTTGATATGGTTTTTTTTTTTATAAACGTCCTAAATCTTGCGAGGGAAATATGACGTTTAAGCAACAGTTTGGTTTTTATGAGGAAGCTTTTACGAGGACTTTCGAATACATAAGCTTTTTCAAACAGGGTTTTTCTTTATTTTCAATTGATTGCCTCGGAATGAAAATGTATGTCTAGTGAAATCATGTTCAAATTCTGTCCCGACTCTAATCCCCAGCCCGATTGTAATTTAAACGCCATTCTTAAGCTTGCCTTCCTTGGATAGAAATTTGTTCCTACAACTTTAACAAATTTCGTTCTAAACTTTTAATCATTCTTTCGATGTATTTTAATTATGAATTTTCGCGAATATGTTATTTTAAATATAAAATAACATCGTTATTAGTTAAGTAATTTAATTTGCACCAATACGTTGCCAATGTCCGGTCATTTTGGCATTGTTGGTTGAGTTACGGTAGACATTTTCTCCTAAAACATTTGAGGCAAAGTCCAACCGTCGTCGTCAAATTCATTTTTCATTTCTTTTCCCTCTTTACGAGTACGAGCCGTCGCGTTTCTAAGTGCCGAGCTGGGCCGGAGCCGTGAATGCAACGGACCAAGCTTGTTGAATGTATTTGCATAAATTTGTCCATTTATCCTGTTCCTGTTTCGCAGGGGCTTTGGGCTTTAAGGCGCCGGATCACTTTTGACTTTCTTCGTAGCGTTTTTTTCACTTCGTTAGCAACAGCACTTTGGAATAAAGATACTGCAACTTGGGTATGTCCAAGTAGAAAGCAATAAAATCGTCCATTTCATGAACGTTTCAAGCAAGGAAAATGGTAACATACTGTGGCGAGGTAATGTATGTATGCACATAATTAGTTGCAAAGTGTTGGTACGTGTGTAAACGGTGACAGGTTTTTTGTTTGTCCAAACTTCACTTGAAAACGAATTAGCACACGAAACAGCAAGCACGATCCCATAATTCTTGGCATAATGTGCGAGGGATGCTTGTATTACTTGCAAAATGGACGACATCGGTAAAAGAAAAGGACACCGATGTGAGAAACGGAACGCTCATGTGTCCCTTCTCAAATAGCGTCTCGAGTGTGAAAAAAGCGTTGCTTTTCCTACGCAAATGAGCACAAAATGGAAGCAGACTGCGAAACGTAGCAATTGAAAGTTAAATTAAGTTAAAAATCAAATTTCGAAATCATCATGAAAGCAATTGTCGGCAGAGCTTTATTAAATCGTTTTGTGTGTGTATGTCTTGTATTTTTTTGGTCGTGAGAAACATCATGGGGTGATATTCGACATTAATGTGTTCACTCGTTTTTTTCTGATCCTATTCAAATTCAAAAGGCAAAATTGGCATATTGGATTGCTTTTGGATGGAGAGTCGGTTCCCGGTCGGTTCGTGTTTCGGTCTGTTCGAACAGGGAAAAAGACGCGCTTCGAAATCTGAGCGATCATTGCGAAAGGAAAACCCGGTTTCCCCGGGAAAGCTTGCGGCAAACGTTACTTTTATAGACAATCCGCTCATGATCATGCGACAAAACAGAGCGTTGCCTGATATCTCGTCTCGTCGATCGAACATTGGATGCGTGTAGAACACGATTCGAATCTATCGCGTGGCTAAAATGCCCTACCAAGCTCTCACTTTTATCTCGGCGTTAACAGCATCAAATAGGCTTACGGCCGAATGCTTTCTCAAGCACTTCGTTGACGTCGGGCCGGGTTGAATGGAGGGACGAGGACACGAGAAAGCAGGAATGGAAGCATTGGAGGGAGCCTTGCTCTTGACAAAATAACGCTGAAGGTCCTTGAGCGAGCGCTGCTTCCTTTCTGCGCTTTGATGTCATCCGATGCTGAAAAGCTTTCTTATGTATGCTTTCCCTCCCCGTTCACTGTACCGTTGCCGTGTCCCCTTTCTTGCTGCTTATCCATGTCATAGGCAAAGGTTAATAGAAAAAGATTGCGTGTGTGTACGAGTGTGTTGGGGTTTTGAAAATGTGTAATTGGCGAAAGATCCACTGCACTGAGCTCCTTGAAAATGTCGACAGCTGAGAAACCTGTTTGTTCGTACATTCTAACTCACCTTTTCAGCTTCAGAGGCAACGGGGTTCATCAGGGCTCCATTGAAAGAAAAATCTATTTTTGGTAGCGTTTGTTAAAATTTTCTACGGATCCTTCAGGAGGACGGCCGTGGTCGTGCAATGATTTTTTATTATTCCTTTCCAGAAGTACGGTCCTCGTGAGCATAAATCAAAGGTATCGTTCGTTACTCACCAAAGGAGGAGAAAAAGAAGAAAGTATGCCAGACGTGAAGTTTTCCTACACTAGGCCCGAGTGGCGCGAGTTTTCCCGCCAAATTGGCCGTAAAATTGAGTTCCCTTCGTTTTCCCCCCTTCTGGCAAGTGGAGGAACATTTTCTTAGGTATAGAAAAAAAATCTGTCGAAATGTCACACTCAATAAAAATATGCTTCTCCAAGCCTTCCACCGAAGGTTCTCCAGGGCGCGTGTGAGGATTGGAACGATTCACAAGATGAGTTGGCTAAAGCGAAACAGTTTCGTAACAAGCGACGTGAGTTTTCCTTTGCACTCGAAACGTGAAGGAAAGCCTTGGGCAACGCTACAACAAAAAAAAAATGCGCGCTCTGTTCATAAAAGCAAATTAAAGGCAAATCAAATTTACAAAATTGAGTTTCGACTGAAACTGAAGCGCGCCCGGCGCCCGGTGCTTCGGTACGGGAAAGTAACACTTTTCACTTCTGGGGTTTTGTTCTTTTTATATTTCTTTTTTCGAAACACTCGCGCAAAAGGGAAATTGATTAGTCGCGCTGAGGTTTGGTGAAACAAAAATGATGGTTGCAAATGTGATTAACCGTATAACGAATTATGAAAATCCGTCCGGGCTTCCGTGGTGCACGGTGTTCGGTGGGGGAATGGATTATGAGCAATCATAGAACGGGGGTTTATTGAACGGGCTTTTTGAATTGATTTACGTTGAATTGAAATTCCATTTAGGCCGCACAATATCAAATGTGTGGCTCACTGATTATAATAACAAGACCTACGAGAATACTTTTAATTAGATATGCCTCCGCTGGGTATCAATTAATCAGTTCCCGGACTTCGAACGGCCACTAGTTGACCCCAGGCATTCCTGGCATAGTTTTCTCCCCCTCCAAAAGATGTCAGTCGCACTAAGTGAACTCGAGACGCCTGCTTCTCGGGACCGAAGAGATCCATTTCCAAACTTTCCAGAACAAACCTCCGGATCCTAGTTCCGGGGAACAGGGGAAGCCACATTTTTCGGCATCGGCCCTCGAACACGACTGAGATGGCCACCGGACGGCGCGCTTTCCCCACGCCAGGAGGAAAACTTTGGCTCGCGTTCGGGCGACTCGGCTGTGTTTACAACGTCAAAGTTCGGAGTGATGGCAGGCGCAAAACTTTGTCATTGTTCGGCCGCTGGAAATGTATCTGTATTCATAAGCCACGGACGCTAAAGTTTACCAGGTATGGGCGTGTGTGTGTATGAGCGTGAGCAATTTTCGCTGCTGCCTCAATGGTGATGATAATGGCGTTTCAACGCGATGCTACCAGCAGCTCCCCCTCAAGCAAGCTCCTTTTGCAAGACCTAAGTAGTATCGACAATTGGTGAAAGTTTCCGACAGTGTTTTGCTTTCAACGAGAGTACGCTTGAGGGACGCGCGCGCTACGGGCGCCCGAGATATGAGGGATCGTTTCCGGTTTCCGGTTGCGACGGGAGGGAAGCACGATTGTTTGTTCTGCGCTCACGGGGAAACATCGGTGCACTTGAAGTTCGCAGTTCGTACCAAAGCTAGAGGTAGAAACTACATAAAAATGCTTGAGCTACCTCGGCAAACAACTTTAATTTACGCTCTACGCAGCACCTTTCGGAGCGGTTGAAAATGCACGAGTCAGCAAACCGAATCCTGCGGAAGATTTACTCCATTTTGTTTGATCGTGGTATTTTCGCAAAATTTATTTGAACCAAAGCTAAAAGCTAAGTTTCACGTTCAGCGTTCATAAAAGGCTTCCAAAGTTAAACCGAGCCGGGCAAAACATCACGCAGTAGGGCTATGAATGGTCTCAAATTATGAATCAATTATCCTTCAATTATCCCTACCACGTTTTGCGCTCTTTTTCCGACCGGCCAAAACCACCAGCAAGTCCACCCTCGATGAATACGGCTTTCTAAATAATGGACGAAAAACGATTTGATCGTTTTGGTTTATTTATTTATTTTTTTTACATCGAAAGACACCAACACACATAGAAATTATAAATGTATAGTAAAAAAACAACGGCACCATAATCGTTTGCGTGAACTCTCATCGTACTCGTTTTTTCTTTATTCACGTCCGGTTTTCGCTTGTTGTTGCGATGTTTTGCAGAAAGTCTGTTTGCCAACCCGGCCGAAAATGGAATATTCACCTTCTTCCTTGCTTCCCCGCTGCTTCCACCCGATTGTTGGTTAGTCCGAGTTTTGGGTCCGGACTTTCGGAGCCGGTTATTTTTGAAGGATAATTTAATATTGTTCAATTTTGCTTTCCGGATCGTTGGATGTCGAGCCGAAATGCGAAAGGGATCCTTTGGTAACACATTTTCGAGCCGCTACTGTTACGTGCCGTCGATCGAAGCCGAGAACCGAACGTTACTTCTCTTTCTTTGACAGCTCAGTGAGGAAACAACAAAAATGCAATGAATGTGGAATTAATTACATTCCGAAAAATACTCATTAAATGGTTTAACAACTTGGTGGCATAATAAGGAAGCTTTAATTGCTTTTATTTTTTTTATACTGTTGATTGTTGTTTCGTTTGAAAAGGAAATTGTCCGAAAGGTATTATATAACTTTTAAAACTTTCGTTGCTTGATACAAAATCCTTTTCAATGACCAATCAACCGTTCAAGTGTTTCCGACACCGAGGCGGCGTTAACGAAAACAAGGATCACGTTCTACGTGATAGTTTTATTCGGCCGTATGACCTAGAGCCCTTCCTTTGGGGACATTTCCCGAGGCCATCAATTAATTAAATGGCCCATTACGGATTCATGCGATCCTTCGTACGTCAAATTAGCTGCTCGTTACCTCGTCCGCGACCACGTTGCGGTGGATGGCGATTTGGATTGTGTCGCACTAAAGCTCAGCTTCGACGATGGTTTTGTGGTGGAAATGATTGATTTGTAATCTGTTTCATAAAACCTTCCTGATCGAAGGATTTTCACGTTTTCGAGCAGTATAGAAATTCTACAAAATGAATCAAAAGTGGAAAACGTAGTAATCTCTGTGTTTTTTGTTTTTCTTTTCAGATCAACTATCAAATTTGAGAGTTTTTAAAAGCTCCATAGCATCGTAGTAGGCCGTTGTTTGATGAAGTCAAAGGTAGGTGTGTACATTTTTACTTAACTGTAAGTCCAAAAGATTTGTTTATTTATACGAAAGCTAAACACAAGACAGCACAGTTAAAATTCGTGGAATTACTTCTTCTACAGTTCAACAGATCTCATTACTTTCTCGGTTCAGTCCCTAATGGGTTCCGAGTTGGGAGCGGTTTTGCCCTACAAAACTGCCGACTGCGCACCAAGCCGTTCGCCATTAGCACGTCATATCGCTTTAATGCCAATTAATTGCTAATTAACGCCAGCAACGTGTCGGCATCAGCAGCACGGCTGGAAAATTGTAACGATCTCGCACGAAAAGCAATCCCGTGCGCTAAAAAACCCTTGCGGGCCACGATGGTTTTCCCATCAAGCTTCGTTTCAAGCACGGAAGGTATGTTTCATCGTTGCGCGTTCTTATTCCGTTTTGAGAGGCGGGTTTATCTAAACCTCTGAAAACAAAAAAAAAAAACGTTTTTCGCTAAAAATAGCAGCAAAAAAGTACAGCCCTGTACGAATCATCATGTCGAAGGTCTGACTCTCCATGACTTCAGTAAAGGTATTTGGCGATCATTTTCCTATTTTCTGCACCATCATACAACCCGGCACCGGATGCGGAAACAGAACCGACGAAAGATTGTTCCCATAAGAATCGTCAGCTTGTTCCTTTTGCCAGGATTGCTTTGCATGTGTTTGCGTGTGTGTGTGTGTGTTGATGTCTGTTAAGTCCGTTCCGTTTTTTGTTGTTGTGTGGTCTTGACTTCTGCTGATTGTTTTTCTCGATCCCACCAGAAGTCGCTGACGTCAATGGCGGTTGTGGCCAACACAATGGGAAGCCAACTGGGCAAGCCTAAGGGTTGTGAGCACACGTGTGGGAAACAAACACACACACGCACACACGCGATGTTCGACGACGTCGTCGTAGGATGCCTTGCGGTCCTACCAGTTCCCGGTAGAGCATGTAACTGATTTAATGACATGGCTAGAGGTGATTCGCTTTGTTTGCGTACTTTATGCTACCGCACCGGCGTGTGATGCACACGTGCGGGATTTCGCATTGAATTGGAGTCGCTTTGTGAGCTGCTTACGAGCTCGTTGGAATGTGTCTCACTGTCAATCATGTTAATCTAGTAGAAGGATGAAGCCGTTCGTTTTAATGTGCAGATATTGATGAGCAATGGACTTCGTAAAAGTAGAAAAGTAGTTCAAATAATTGCTTCTGCTCTATGCTACTGTTCTCGATATTTTTAAAGGGTTTGTTTAAAATCCCTACACCTTTTTCGCCTTTTTCACCGGCGAAGGAAGGAGCCTTTTGTTGATAACCTTTCACCGATCGGGGTTAAAACAACCACCGGGGAAATGGTAAACTTTCAACCGAATCTTACCTTCGACGCAAACAAACCATTAAAAACTGAACTCATCCATAGTTCGTTCGAAAGTTCCGACGTTCCTAACGAATTTCCAAATATTAGCCTCGAACCGTTGCCCGGGTGCATCCCGTCTTCGACTCCCCCGCCTCTCGCACGCACTTTCGCCTCCGGTTACAGTTTGGAGTTAAATTTGTTTTCAACTTTCACGGAAATTGATTCTTGAAAAGTGTTGTCGAACAACTCTCAGCGCCAGCGATTTATTGATCGGTGGTTCCCGGGGGAAGTGGAAGGGTGTGGTGCATGGGACCCGGCAGATAAGCACCAAAAGTCGGCGTGTCAGGCACTTGAATATTTCATGGATGGCTCGGTCGGATATGCCCGGTTGATCTTTGATTGTTTCGTAACGTGCGTTGTCACGCAAAGCGTTGATAAATTTTCCGAAAACTTAGCAAGCGCGGACATACGTATTTCGATTGAATGAATCAGCAGAAAAACGTTTAGATTTACTATGATTACTATTCACTTTGCGTGGGTTGAATTTTTTAATACTTCTTTTTACTTTTTACTTTTCTTTAACAATTTCGAAATCTAGTTCTTACTAGGAAATTGCAAACCAGGAGCCTTGGTTGGATAAAGTGTATTTCATTTTATACTGTGCGCTATTTTTTTTTATGCTCAACTACAGACCATCCCTTTACCCGGCCATTATGACCGTTTTTCCTTGGGACTTGCTGCGGATCAACAGTACCTTTCCACCGCAACAGTTTTTCCATTCAAAACGCGAAAACGTCCGGAAGGACCGTGAAGGATTAAATTTCAATTAAATTATGATTTATTTCTTCCGTAGCCGGCGGCAGCGGCTTCGGAATATTGTTTACCGGCACTTATGCGCCCGCTGTTCGGCACCTTGAGCCGTCGGTGCGACGAGTTGTCACTGGTAGGAAGGAGCTGGCAAAAATGGGAACCTACCGGCCTTATACCAGTTCCAAGAGACCTGAAGGTACGTTTTCAGCGAAACGATACCTTCCTTCCTTCCTTCCATTCCTTTAAGCTCCCCGGAGCGAAGTTCCGGACTGTAAGGGTAGCTTAAAGTGTCCGCTGCTGGCTTTGGGAAAGTGGTTTTCGTGGTTACGGTAGCAATTTCTCATCGGCGCGGCTTCTTCCGCCGAAGGACAGTGCTGAGCTCCTTCGGCCTAAATGAGGGCGGAATCTCTTCGAGAGACGACACACCGTTCGAGCCGAAGGCAAGAACATCTTTCTCGAGAAGCTCTATTTGGTCGGTCTACCCGTGGAGAGGTAACAGGATGTCAATTAGTTTTGGAGCTCTTTTGTACTTCGCTGCGAAATGGAATATGGATCTATCCCGCTGAAAAAGAAGATTTGTCGACAATTATTCATTCCGTTTCGTGCCGCGAGAGGTGAATTTGGCCCGTTCTAGTTTTAGCAATATGTGTGTGTAGTGAAAACGGTTCTTCAGTTATAAAATGGTTGCTCCCATTTCCGGAATGCTTCCTGTTGATCTGAAATATTTTATTTGATTCAATTTACTCTTTTCCATATTTTTCCTGCTCCAATAACTTTGATTATAAATTAATAGATGATAGGGAGACATGTCTGTTGTTACCTTCTTTTTTGTTGAAAACGAACTGTTGTCGTTGTTTGTTGACTGGGATAAGATAGAGAAGTCTTCCGGTTAGTTCCGATTCTCCTCCAAAGCTATCGTGCGACTTTTACACGCAAAGTGAATGATGAAAAATTCGACACTTTCCATCCTCTTTCAAGGTGGGCGGCTTTTCGTGCTTCCGGTAGGTAATGAAGACAAATTGCATACGCTTCGATTTGCCCAAACATTGGGCAAAGGTTCCCATTCTTTTTCTCATGATGTAAGGTTTTTCTTTCACCTACAATATGAAAAACGGAAAGCCAAGAAAGCGCATCACGCATGGTTGCGTAATTGAATGAACAGGAACAAAGGAAGTTAAGGCTGTATAAGAGGATTATTTGCAATGATTGAAAAAAAAAACTTTTCCGATGATTTTCTTTTGTGTTCTTTCAAGTAACTTGTGTGTATGTGAATTTGTTGATATGATCTGCCAATTGGTTGCGAGAATTGAAAATAATTTGTAATATTCATTTTCCGAAAATAATCTTAGAATCGAACTCTTGTTTTATGTTTTATAACCCAAAGAGTTTGGTTTAGTGAAATTTTCAGTGGTTCCAATAGTTTCTTCTTCAACAGTAGTGTTCACTAATCAAATTTATTCGTCATTGCAAAATAATTTAACGATTCGAATACAACCGCTCCTAAGAAACGTAATGCGTGAGAATTCTTTGAAACAGAATGGAGCTAAGTATGCGTGCTTCTGGGTTTTAACAGAATTTCACCATTGTTTGCACGGTTTCAAGATAAATAGACGCTTAAAACTTATTAAACATGACATCCAACTTCCAACAAAGAGGAAGATTCACATTTGAATACTACCATCGTCATGGATGGAAACGCACGTGAAAACTGGATCGTCATAAAGCAGATTGCGAATTTCCCTGAAGGGCAGTAGTCGGCATTGAAATTCGAGCTTGCTGCGTGAGTTTGTAGGACATGATTTGTGACGGACGAAAATGGCAGCCTCGTGTGGGAGTATATTTTTACAATCAGGAATGAAAACATTCAGCGGGGGTGGGGAGGAAGTTTTGGGAGAGAAGGAAAAGGTGTGTGTGCCGGTTTTCCGGCTTTCGAAATCTACCTGCGAGACGTCAGGATGAGGAGTCATGTGTTTCAATCTTTCCTACTCTATTTTACTCCCGTTTTTTGCTCCGACAAAACCTTTTCCTACAAAAGACAAAAAGGCTTGTCACGATGGAATGAGCTATAATACAGGATTTCCCCGGGGAAGCCCACAAAATGGCTTCACTCATGCATACAGCCGGGTGCAGTGGGTTTGGGCTTTTCCTCCCTTTCCATTCCTACAAGTCTACGGATGGTGATGGTGATCCATACGTCTTCCGTGTAAACTGTATAGAATTTTGAATTTCTTAACTGACGTCCAACCATCGGTTCCCGACTTCGTCATAGAGCTTTCCTCGACTTTTCACCAGTTCAGTATCCTTTTGCTGTACGTTCCACTCCAGCAAGAAACAGAGAAAGCTAATGGGGGGAGGGTTTTTGAAGGCTCTATACATCGTGGGCGTTAGGTTCAGATGAAGAAGAATGGCTCACAATGTGCTATACGAGTGGTTTTCTGATGTGAGAAGTTTTTTCCCAGCAATAAGATAAAGAAAACACCAACGGTTGTGCACTAAACAAAGCAAACAGAACGTGTCGGGAATGTCAGTAAGCCTGTCACTGTCGGGTCTTGAGATACTTGCGGTGAATGAATGAACGATTCAGAAAATCACAAAGGAAAGCCCACTGAGTACACATAGGATTTTTTTTGCTTTCCGGCTTCGACCCAACGTTGCATGCGTTAACTTTGTGGGAGATGTGCAAATTTCAACGAGTTATCTTGAACGAGTTGGTCACTAACGAGTATCTATTTGGACATCAACCCCGGAATGCACTGAACATATTACATATGGCCAGTCGTCAAACCTAAGCGTTGTACTCGCTCGGGGGTTTTAACATGATGAGATTGCTTATGTTCTTTGAAATTGGCTCTATTTGGTGATACCAAAGCAACAGCGGTAATTATCATATTGCAAAACAGAATATGTTTGGGGATTTCGCGTGAAATGGAATTTATAATCCGTTCGGGAAAGTCCTAAAGAGGTCATTGAAATAGTACAGTTCTGAATTGCAAAAGTCCGTACGAACACAGCGTAAGCTTAATCTTTACTAGTTCAATAAAATGATGATCAATATTCTATCATCAAAATGATAGCTAAATAATATTTGAATCATTTTATCATTGGAATATTCAAAATATTGTAAGTGGAAAATATGCTTTTAAATACATCTGGGAGATTTTAAATGAAGTTTTCGTTAAATACAATCTTCTAATTAACTTACCCTCCCGAAAGTTGTTTGATGCAAGTATTCTGAAGGTTAGCTATCCTTTGGTTACTGCAAGTGAAGGTGTATTCCATGAACCTGTCGCTCGCCATAATGGACACCTTTCCGTTGCACACCACCAAAAGCATCCCGGACCCGTTCCCGAACGGAGAACAGTGGCCGCCTCCATCAAGATGCCCATATGATAGGGACATATGAGCGCAACATTAAAGCACATTTTATGTCCATCGATTCTGGCAGCAATTTGATTAAGCGGTTTCGTACGATCTGCTGCCTGTCTGCAAAACGGTACAGGGCTCTAGGAACGGCGAGACTCTGCTTCCTCCTAGAGTTCGACACCGTAAGGTTCTGCTTTCACCCTCCGGATTAGCTTGCGGCTTGCGGCGGTTAGATCGGTCGGTCGGGCAGACAAGATTGTAGTCGCTCAATCTAATTATCTGCGTCACCGTATACCGCAACCACAGTGCTTGCTTCAGCTCCACCGGCCAGCTGCATTCTCGGGGGCCGAGATATTACAAACCGCTGGGTAAACTTTTCCTTAATCACAGTAAATGACGGGGCTTGTGTTCGGTAAATGTTTGAATTGTCCCCCTTGGAGTTATCTTTCCTCGGCAATCTTTGCGAGCGACATGTTTTATACCCTCACCGATTAACTATATCCGTTCCGGGAACTACTGGCAAAGGGGATTGCAACCTGTTAGTTCTGTGCATTTGTGATGTCGCCTAAAGCCATGCAATTTAATCAATTGGAGGGTTTCTCAGGTTACGTTACAAATTGCAACAGGCCATCAATGGTTTATATAACATATATTTTTCATCTACCATTCCTTTGTTTTTGTTTGAAACTATTATTGTTTTTACAGGTAGATATGTTTTTATGCTCGGTTCATAGCCTTAGCAATTCCTATATTTTATATTTTCATTTCATTGATTTCATCAGGTGAAGCAATCGATTGTTCTACGTGCAAGCATAAATAGTGTAATTCCCGACACAACTTGCTGATCCATGGAAAGCTAGTTAATATACTCGTCAATTTCCATCCATGTGCTGCTTCGTCAACCCTTCGATGCTTCACTGTTGCTGACCCAAAGCCGATCTTTATTATTGGTTGTGTTAATATTCATGATTCCGAGTCGTTACGGAGTCAATTCTCTCTGTGCTTTTCCCTTCTTCTTTTGTTGTTTGTCCCGTTTTTCCTTCCTTTTTTTTTGCCACAAAACCCCTTCCGGCGGTCAGAGGCTGATGGATACCCATGCATAAAGATGAGCAGCGAAATAAATAAACTAGAACAAGACATTTCGCGACGGCTGACGCTGGTTTTCGATTTTTATGGTGCGAGATGCCGTTTCGCCGGGGCAAAAAAAAAGGTCAGGATTCTTTCGTTTTTATTCTGCGTTCTTCCCTGGTTGGTGGTGGTTTATTGGTTTCTTCGGATCTTCGGACGTCGGGCGCGTCGGGAGCAGGCGTCGGTGTTGCAGGTGATTAATATTCATCTCATGATTGGTGCAAACCGTAAAAAAGAAGGCTCCGACCAGAAACCGATTGTGATGAGTCTCGAGCATGTTCGATTTTATGTTCCGCGACCCTCTTCCGAACCGCATCATGCTGACCTCGAGCCACGGGTGCGCCGATGGGTTTCGTCGCGTCTGGAAGCCGGCTCACATTTGCGTTATCGGGGAACATGCTTCATGGGCTCTGCTGCCGGTTGTGGGTGTTGTTTGATTGGAAAGATTTTCAAATCCAAGGCCAACAAAGATCAAGGGTAGGCGTTGGGCGGGTAATGGATGCACATTGTGGATCCTGGGATCAACTCGTACGCCGTAGACTTGTAAATTCATCGGTTCGATTATCCTATGCAAAATGTGTGCCCCTTTGTGAGCGATGGTTTGTATTGGACTCGGGGAAAAAAGATTGATGGAACGAATAAAAATAAAAGCCTGCAGATTGATGTTGGATGCTGATCTAACAAAGCTTTAGCTTATCGACTTATCTGTAACAAAAAGAAAAGTCCATCAGATTTACAAATGCTAGATAAAAATATACTTGCTAGACCCATTTATTAATTTTTATAAAAATGGTTCAGATATCGCCCATTTCGTATGGTTTCACCATGAAATCAACCCTTTAAGGTAACTCTCCCAGCAAATGGCCACCGGTGTCTTTACCCAGGTGTCCTATTGCCTTCCTCTAATGGTAAGCAAATTCCCGGTTTCAACACCTATCGTCAACACCGAACCGGCTTATATTTGAACCCATATTTTAAAGCAGTTCAACCCGAACGATAGAAATCCCTTCCGACCGGATGTTAAATTCCTCTCGTATGGAGTAATGATTCCCCAGGCGACGGGCGCCATGTAACCCTCTCAACAGGGCAGGCAGGGGGGAGAGGGATAACAAAAGGTACACCATCATGGCGGACACACCGAGGGAAAACGGATTTGCCTCGGAACGGAATCGTTGATTTGGGTTTTGGGTTTCTCCTCCAAACGAAAGTCAAAAACCCGAGATCCGATCCGTGCAACCACGCTGTGCCTGGGTCCTAAACAAATGTTAGATTAAAGGAAAAGACTACGAACACGCACTACGAACCCGCCAGCTTCGATAGGCGTTTTCAATCGGGACGGCCCCGGAGTCCGGGTCGCGCACACACAGACAGCGCGCGGAACCTGTCAACTGGCGTTCCGGACACCGAAAGGATACGGCGCGATGATGGGTTTGAATATTTTGAGATCTGGTGCCCCTTTGTTCATCCATCTGTTTGACAGGGTGTCTGTCTATCCTTTCGGTTTACGGCGTCCCTTCCGGAGACTCCCCGCTCCCCGTACCCCCTCTGCTCACCGAGCGAAACGGATGTCGACATGGATGTGAGCGAATTAAAGTGATGCCGCCGGAGTGAAGGAAAACCATTTAACACCTTGCCTCGACGCCACGCTTTCGGCTTCGGTGAACATTTATCAAAGCAGAATGGGAACGGTGAATGGAACAAAAAAAAATATAACAAAACGCCACTCCGGGCACCGGCAGCCTTCGTCCTTTGATCCTTTTCGATGCGAACTCGCAAGCTCGAAAGTCATGAGTCAGATTCCACCGATGAAAGAGTATATCTGCTGAAGAAGCACATCGCACTGGTGTTTTTTTTTTCGCAAAGCCTGTCCCACAGTTTCTGCTTTCCGACGTTTCATTTCGTGTTTCAGTTTTATCAGCGAATCGCGGAAGTTTCATTAAGGGTTGAAACAAAATCTAACAATTAAAGTGAGCCAGCGCGTTGCAGAAAGCAAACGATCGCGATTATTCTTTCGAAGCAAAAGTTTATTTTTATCTTATGTCTTATGTCAGGCATAAGTCTTATGTCACTGCATTCGTTTGGTACTCAGTTTCCACTTCAGTTAAAGTACTTTAAATTCAATACCTTTATTGCATAACACTTCTCGCGGTACATTGTAGTATCGGGCACGTAACTGGCGATGTGTTTTTACGGTAACGCGCCACGGGTGACAATTTATAGTTTAGTGATCAATAATAGGTAACATTTTCGCACTTGGCACCAACCATTTTCGGCCGACACACGTCTTGCAAGCGAATTAATCGAACTCGTACGGTGTGTTGCAAAATGAATATTTAATGCACCAGCTTGTTTCGTGACACGTTCCAAGCGTTGCAACCGTGTTCTGTGTGTGAAGCACGAAACGCGGGTCGACATAAACATGAATCGATTTTCCAACCAACATCTGGAACCGGCGTTGCAACTGTTGTATGATTTGCTTCCCGGTTTCCGAGCGACTCGTTTTCTCGATAATGTTTTGTGCCAAAGGCGTCAGAGTAGAATCGAATGAAGCTACAATGTTAACTAACGAGATAAAGAAATTTATTGAAGCAAACGAACATTTTGTTAGGAGTCTTTAAAATTGTTTCAGATAGGTTAAAGGCGAATTATTGCAGGTTATTATTGATTCTTAAGATAGGAAACTGTTAACCTTACAACAAATGTTTGAAGTACAATTTGAAAACAACAATTGTTACTTTTCATCGAACCAATGTGTTTGGTTCGTGCCAGAATTGCTATGGAAACAACCCCAAAAAAGCAACCGACATCGACCCCACCACAAACGATGGTAATGGGTTGCAAATTTTGGACAACTTTTTCGCCCACAAACGCATCCCTTCAGAACGCCAACGACGTACTTTGTGTTGCTATATTTGGCCAGGTGAAACCGATCGCGAAATGGCCCGGGACCAGCGTTGGGTTCGGGTGCAGTTTTTGATTATTACTGTCATCATTATCATTGTTATTGCTATTGGGTGTATTTGCTTTACCCAATTAACTGCCCTCGACGGCCCTCGATCGGCCGGTGCTTGTGACGTCCTTCGCCGTTTGTGCGCGCGCGTTCTGCCTCGAACGGAGTGCTCGTTGGATGGGCAATTATATTCAGGGTCGTTTACGAGCTGCGCTGGATACGGGCCTGCGATGGAAGATGGCACGGGGGGGCCCCTTTCCGAGAGAGTGGGAGGAATTATAATCCAATACATAAACACGGTCACACACACACACACATACGGTGATATTCACGATAGGGAAACGGTAGTGCAAAAGGGTAGTTTTCGCATAACGAAATAGGTTTTACGCTTAATTGCACCCGACCGATAGTCCATAAATCGAGCTCCCGCTTACCTTGCCCCCCCATCGCTCACCGACCGGATGGATGAACTTTCGGACCATTCCGCTGGGTTTGCGGAGGACGGATTCATGCGAGATAAGCCCCGGTGAGTTTTGAAATTTGGCCACCTAACGGCCGTTTCAATTGGTCTCTCCTTCACTTCGGCCGGATTTTGGATGATGGCGCACATTAGGGCGCCACGTACCAGGCACCATGTCACCGCCGCTGTTGTTGACAGTTTTTGTTTTCGGACACCCCGCCGCGCCACCCCTCCGCCAGCCCGTATTGTGGGACCGTTGGGAGTTTTTACGAGCGCAATTAGACGGCGGACGGACCACCCACCGGAGGCGATAAATTTTTGCACGTACATATTACCCGCATTATTCCTGTTTCCCATGGGAGGTGGGAGGGGGGGGATGGCGCCCGAGGAGTGGTGTTAGAGTCTCCGGGGGATGTTGGTGCCCTCAGTGGACGCATCACGCGCAAGGACCCATTTAGTAGCGAGTTGAAATTACAACCCGCCAGGTGCGCGCCGCTGTTTGGAACGAGGATCGAGCGTTTGCGGTCGTCGGTTTCCATCGGTTGCGGTCGTCAGAGGGCTACCTTAGAGGTGGTAAGATGGATGCTTTCGCGTTTCGACCGGTGAGGTCGATTGCACGCATCGGCTCCTCGGAACTACTGCTTCCGTTCGCGGCGTGTGTTATTCCGGATTGACGGTAGTTTGCGGTCACTCGAATAGACAACCACAGTTTCGGGAAGCAATTTCACGCTTTCGCCTCCGGGAACCAATGGATTTTGTGTTTGTCTACCCGTGCGATGGGCTTGCTGTGTTGTCGGTGGTGAAAATTGTGAGATTCCATAAAGAAACCCGTGTTTGAGAGCGTTCGCAGGCTTGTTGGCAAACTAAATGGAAACCTTTGTAAATTGGCTTAGAAAAGTGTGCGCAAATGTGTTTTTCGTAGAAGGTACGTTTAATGAGTGCTAGTGTTGAAAACTTAATTTATTGAATTGAATCCAATTCCACTTAGTTATTTGTGAATAGTTGAACCACAGTTTATCGTTCTCAATTAAACGTACTTCGGTCTAAAAGGCGCTTAATTCCTTGTGAGTTTAATTCAGCTAGATTTCATATGATTAAAAGTTATTCCTTCATCTTGTTTATCAGTGTCAATTAAGTTCGTACTTTCATGAAAAGTTTTGCGTTTTGCAATTTCACCTCTACCGACGTTGGCTCGCACATACTTCGCATGCACTTCCATGCCACGGAATGCAACGGTTACCTGCCGCCCACCCATCGTCGGGAAAGAATGTATGAAATATTTGCCTGAAGTTCATTAATCGTGTTTGCCTTCACCCCTCCCCTCCGCACGCCCCGTTTGCTCGTAGATGTTCCACCGGTGCCTCGGATGCCTGAGCGAGAACTTGGCGTGGAAAATTATGGTGCGCTTCCCTGCGGGGTCGAGTAATTATGAAATATGTTCCATCGTATCCAACCACTCACACATGCACATTCCTTCGCACCCGTCAATACGCGCACCAACCGCAGACCGCTAGGCACACAAATACGAACGGATTAAATTTCCGATTTTCCGGCGATACGTATTGGAAAAGCTGCCTTACATTGTCCACCAAAGGCTTTGCATGTTTCCGCGCGTGTGGGTAGTGTGTGGAAAATTGGAGTGGAGTGGGAGATTTTTGAGAGGGGAAATCATGCAAATGTGATTGAATGAGAAGCATATTGCTTTTTATTTTTATTTGCCATGACAACGAACGATGGCCTGCAGGCCATGGTTTCCTGAGCGAATGTTGTCGATGGCTGATAATTGAATGCGAAAGTTGAACAAAGAGTACTCAGGTGTTGTTTGTTGTTAAATTTGTGAGTTTTTAAGCTTAACTTGAAAATATAATTTTGCCGAGTAATAATTGAATCGAATTCCATGTGAAATATAATATCGTCGGCTGTTTCTTCTGTTATGTTTCCACGATGTTGTTATTGTACACAAAAAGCATCCATTTGCAACAGACAAAAATCAAAATGCAACATTATTAATAAAATACAACCAACAATGCCGCCGTATCGTCGCTTGGGAAAAATATTTATGATGCCGGGAGGAAGTTTTTGTGCAACCAGATGCAGCACGTCGAGTGTCAGTTTTCCTCGTTTATTTGTGGCCCACCATAGGCTATTATGGACGTAACAGGCTTAAGATGAAATATTTCATGACTTTTCCACTGCTCGTTACAATACAACGAGTTACTTTTTGTGTTCATTATTGCATTTATTTCAAAATACAGCCGTTCAAAAATGGATGATTGTAGATAGTTTGGATTGAAAGCTGTGCTACAAACATGTCAGCTTTTACTTGATGTAACGGTGTACGGTGATTTAAAGAAAATGGTAGAAATTGTAAAAGCAATAAAATAACCGACACCAATATTGAACCATCACGCCCACCGAACGTCGCTTATTATTACCCCAAATTGGGGCCGAGCTCGTTTGGAGCTTACGTCATTATGTGTCGGTGGCATAGCGGGCGAGATGCATTCATTAATTTTAATCATCCCGAGCGGAAAAGCGGATTTTGTCGACCATGCGCACGGACAGGATCAATATGTAATCCGTGTGTATTTCCGTCCATTCCGTCGGATCGAATTGTCTTTCGCACGGACTTTATGTGCGGCCATCGAATTGGTTTTGATTTTTTCGAAGCCGAACCTCAAGGGAAACCCTTTGCGGGTGCACACGCTGTGTGTAATAATATATTCGTTCATTTAACATTCGACTGTTCCGTGCCTTAATGTCATTCGTTTACTTGTTTTTTTTTTTTAATTACTGGTGACTATTTAAAATTAAGAGCAAGGGTATTTATATAAATCGAGGTTTAACTGTTATATTAGAATGTAACGTAATATTGGACTATTATAATACGAGAAAAGAAAAGAACACACTGAAAATGTATGCCATTATTTACCATACATTTTTGCAATTCCATTCCACTCTCATATGCTAAATAGTCTTCAGTAAAACTGTGTCTCAAACACGGAATGGACTACATACAACTTTATTGACATTAACGCTGATCGATTGCATGATTGAACCGTTCAAAATAATTAACGACTGTACATCAAATTTCATTGAAATATGCAGGTAGGAAAGGTGAAAACGATCTGAGGTATATGGCAATTAATTGACATGTATGACTGTAATTGTCCGAATGGCAGTTATGTGCAGCGGAATAAAAAAAGGATTATTGCGTAACAGATTCCCAAAATCATCGCCGGTCGTGTTTTGTCCCAAACAACATTCCGCTCGAGCAAAGATTACATAACCACCAGGTCGTACAGATCCGGGTCCGCCGGTAACGCCACCGGGTAATTGGTTGGTTCGGAAATCGATTAATCGACGGTGGTGACGGAAATCATCTTCCCTTCGGGAAGCGGGCGTTCCCGGGTTATAGTTTGTGGAAAGGGCGTAGTAGCGGAGGTTATCACCGTTGAACCCCCGAGGGAATGGGCACGATCATCCCATCCAACCCGTGTCGGAGAGCCGTGGCAACAAAGTAAAGGACCGTGGCGTGGTTTTTGTTCGAAAGGCAGATGGACGGCGATACGTTAATTAGTGCTAATGGTTATCTGAGCCATTGCGCTTCGCTTGACATCGCGCCGTTGGCCCGGTGCCGGACGGCTGATGCAATGCTGCAGTCGTACAGATAAATCAACAGATTGACAACCAGAATATGTTTGTGTGTGCGTTTGTGTGTGTGTGTATGTGCCACGTGACAGGTACCCCGTGGATGACCTCGAAAGGTAGGTCTTTTTCACGAACGACCAGGCGCCTCCATTGGGAAGTTTATTTTTACGAGCCTCGTTTTTTTTTTCGCAAAGCAGGTCCGGATCACGAATCATCAGTTTGTAGAATGCTGATTATTTCAAACACGGTCAGTGTGTGCGGATCATGCCCATTTTACTTTACAGCGTCCCAGCGGACCCGTTGCGAGCACTACCGGCATGTCATGTGCAGGTGTCCTTTTTCGGTTCCTTCCACTCCACCAACACAAGCAGCACCCGCAGGAAAGGGTTTCGATGGGATCAAATATTGAAGGGTTTTAAATTTCGCTCCGAACGATACGACCGGCAACACGGACGCACAAACCGGTCCCGTCCGCCATTAGGTGCCCTCCGAAGGTGACCGAACTTACGGAAGTGATCGTAAACTCACCGGCGCTCGTTCGCTTCCGTGCACGGAGCGGCTTCGAAAGGTTCATCACAATCCAATTAAACTACCACAGAATCCAATTGCGGCGCGGGCAAAGTCATGAGGAAACCATCATTTCTCGGGTGACCCTTTTTCGGCGTCGCGTATCCAACCGACCGGGCGAAACCTTTCCGGTTCTTTTTTTTTATTTTAAACGAATTTCAGTCCAACGACACACTATGTAAAGAGACGGGCTCGAGGACACCGGGCAAGTTACAAAACGCTGGAAGTTGGGTTGAGACATGGAGAATATCAACCTGTAGCGCTCGTCCAGTGGGCAAGCGAAGGAAAAAAAGTCCCTCTCCACACGCAATCCTTTCTCATTTGTTCGACCCTTCGGTTGGAGCGAAAGTTTTAAATGTGATTACGCTCATATTTACGGACCGTGTGTCCCGGGAAGTGCTGGTAAATGGCGCACTAACTGCCTTAAAATTTACTCAACTCTCTGCACCCGAGCGATGGACTGTGTATCGTTTTCAAATCCTCACCAAAAAGAAGAAGGGACGGATAATAATCACTCCCTGAAGTGCGGCGTACCAATTGGTTATTGAAATTGCATGAAAGGAAAGAAATTGGGAAGGTTTGGAATGGAATACGGGAACCGTGCTGTTGGTATAATGCGATTCGATTATTTGCGGTGAACTTGACCTTACCTTTTTACACGTAAAGCAATAATAAAATAACGGCATCAATGGTCAGACCAGTGGCAAAAACGGGAGGAATGGGAAACCCATCAGAAAAACTTTCTAATCATCATCAAGACGAGCACGATGATTTCGTCATCGGTTGGCTGACGGGAAAGGGATTCAACATCCAACAAGGGTATTTCAACTATCGTTGACAAAAAAGTTTCACAATATCCTTCACTCCGATTTGGATGTTACGCGAGTGGGGGGTGGGGGGGGGGGGGGGCGGGGAAATAGAACCTGCGCTCCATATGTGTGTGTGTGTGTGCATGTGTATTTGAAAAGGTTTTTTACTCTTCTCCGTTCACCCATCTCCTTGCTCCCTGAAGATTGAAAAGTACGATATCCTTGAGAAAGATATCAGGCGACCGAAATGTTTGACCCTTTTTTCCGAGGACCGGGAACCATTTTGACACTTTCAACTGTCAGAGATCAACCACAATGGCCCATCTCCGGGGCCCCGAATTTTGGGGATGCTGCATCCATTTTATGTGTCAAGTGTGGTGGTGGGTCAGGCAAGGAAACTCTTGAAATTTTCCATGAGATCCAACCGCCACCGAAAGGGTCATCTCAATTGATCGCATTATGTGTAACTGTCAAAGGTAAAAATATCAACAAAATTACACTTTTTCTTTCGCTTGAAGTTTGCAAACAATGTAAACTTGTCAAACATGCTGGATCTTGTGTTGTTTGACAGTTTAGGAGGTTTGTTTGTTTGTTTGTTTGTGATGTGGGATCAGTTTGAGTCATTTCATAGGCAAATGAAGTCATTAGTTATTCAACAGCGTGCTAATCCATTAGCGAACGATAACTATTCAACTGTGGTGAATGCAACAATGTTTGAGACGTATCGAGTGAGTTGAAAGACACATCAGAACGCGTTGCATTGATGATAAATGTCTTTTGCCTAACAAGGGGCTAATCACATGAGCATTTAAAGTGCACTTCCTTCGCAGCCTACTGCTCTCAACGGCTGTAAATCCAAGCGAACCCGCAGCGAAATGATTGATAGACAGTAAGCGGAATGTGACGTGCTGTGCGGAACACTTTGTATTATGTTTATTTTATTAGTGTTGTTGGCAGTTTTCCGCATTTGGCACGAAATTCGTCGTCAGTGCCTTTACCGTCTACGTGCGTCACACTTTCCGCCTTGGCACCTTGACCCGAACCTGTCAACCCGGGTCGAAGCACCGGTACTACGTGAGTGTCCGAAAGAATTGTCTAAAATGTGCCCAAAGCACTCAGCTGAAATTAGTTGGATAATTCTATTTCGTCCACCGTGCGTTACGAGTTTCGAGTTGCCGGGAGAGCGGAAACCGGACGAAAGAAAGCATTCGGAGCGTCAAACACACACACGCTACACATGAACCGAAGCGTCCTCGGTGATGTGTTTTTGGAAAGATGGAGTTTTTCTATATGGTTGTATTTTTATTGGCCTTCTGCTTTCTCCATCGAGCCGTCATTGACGAGCAGTCCATAAAACCAACTGCGTGGCCGAGCCCTGTTCACTCAAGTTCCCGGGTTCGGGTTCGCCCTTCGATCGTATCGGAGGACGTGGAGTGGACTTCACAAAAAAGGTCCCCAGGGGAGGGCGAGCAAGGGAAATGGACCGCGGTGAGCAAACAACAGTCCGAACGGGAAAGCTCAACAACGGGCCGCAGCTCAAGCGAGTGTCGAAAGCGGCTTTCGAGCGAGCGAATTTTGACACTTTTGACACATCCGACCGTTGTTAACCCCGCACCAGAAAGTCGACCGGTGCGTGCGGCGGCACCGGGGGAAAAGGGATCAAAAGTCAGCATCCCATTTTAAAATGTTTTAACCTTCGCCCCTCCGAACGGAGGCTACGTCGATATCGGCCTGTCCGTCTGAAATATCGCAAGAAGGGTTTCAATGGAGCTGGACGGGAATGTGAGTGTGAGAAGGGTGATGTGCGGGGCAGGTCACTGTATAAGTTTCGAGTTATTCGAACGATGGCAACAGGTTTTAGAAAAGTTTCCTTCCTCCGAAAGCGAGGAAAGGATTGAGAAGGAAAACCCTGCTGGCGAAGGGGGTGGAGAGGGAAAAACCTGGGTAAGGGGCATTAGTTATGAAGGATTGCTTCCATTTTGCTAACTGAAGAAGAGCTGTAAAGATAATTAGGACGCCACGGGTTATCGTCCGGGTCGCAATGAGTATTTCATAATTAGTGGGAACTTTTGCCAAGGATGAGAAAGGTTCGATACTGTGAGCTGTCGAGAGGAATATGAGACTGTAGCTTTTAACACCAAACGGCATCGTAAGGTTCTTTTGTAATTACTTCGAATCGTTCAATACATTCTGATTTGTTCATTTTCTCATTAATGTTTTCGTTCTTTTCTGACTCTTCTTGCAGACTTCGAATTAACATCCTTGAAGTCCACTAGCGATCGAGCGTGAGAGTTTTAATGACTTCAACTTCCGCAAACCACAAACGAAACTTGAGACCTCGCCTGAAGCCAGTGGCGTCCGAGGGAACGAAGTAAGGCAGCAACAACTATTCCGCTGGCGGCAACGGACGCGTAACGAGCCCTCGAATGTACCATAAGGACGGAACCGTAGATGTGAAGCTATTAGCCGACCTTGGGTACATAGCCGACCGTCTCCGGAATCTCGAGCAGAAGTGGGATCTCACCGAGCTGAAGGATCTGCACCGGCGCATCGTGCTAAAGTTGGACGATCCGCCCACGAGCGTACTGCGCTTACGTCCGACCCTTGCCGCTCAGACGCCAACACGATCGGCACCGCCGCCCACGGTTCCACCGGGGTCGCCGGACCAGCTGCAGCGGGAAGAACCAGAGCCGGACTCCAATCAGTTGCCCGAGGAACTATCACCCGGGACTTCGCTCGAGGAGGTATCGTCGGTGGCGGACGAATGTTGGGCCCGATCGGTCGTCTCGGAGGGCACCGGTGGCAGTGATGAGCGGCAGGACCAGCAGCAGCCACTTCCAGCAGATCACGCCAACGACGACCGGACCGAATTCAGTGATGCCAACGAGCGGGTCCGCAAACTAGATCGGTTGGAAAATCTGGTCATCGCGTTCTATCGCACCTGTGGACGCGGTGAATCGGGACGTGCGCGAGCACACACGCGAAGCAAATCTCACAGCCCCGGTGGACAAGGGGATCCAAGGGAGGAGGATTCGAGAGTGAAGAAGTTTAAGAAGAAAAAAACGAGATCGAAGCGTAACGACGAGAGGTCGGTAGCGCTGGACACGGAAGAGCAACAGCAGGGCGGCCAGTGGCAACCACCGGCCGATCGGGAACGTACTATGAACCAAGGCACCGACCTGGATCAGCAGCAGCAGGATCTTCTCCCGAGTGCAGCATCGACGGTGTCCGACTGCGCGCTACTTCTTCCCACCAACGACGATCCGGCGGCGGTGGAGCCAGCTCTTCCCACGAACCAACAGCCGCCACAGAACATACCATCCGCGGTTCCCTCACAACCGCTGCGATCGATTTACGACGGCGCGGAAGAGGGATTGGCCGCAGCCGATCGGGAGCAGTCGCTCGACGAGGAGGAGGATACGGTAACGCTGACCACGGAAACGAGCAGTGAATGCTGCAGCCAGCAGACGGTCGTGGCAACGGGGCAAGACGACGACGAAGCGGTCCGACCCGATTCACCGGCAAGGCCCCAACGAGCCGGTGCCATCGGGCGCGGGTGCTTCGCAAGGACCGGAATCGGTAGTGACACCTCCAGCGCCAGCGAAGACGAACACGAGGGCGTCAGTGGGTCCTCCGATGAAGACAGCGGCGATCAAGGCGAGGAGAATGGTGCTACCGTACGCAAGGAGAAACTATTGGCTGGACTGAACGGTTCCGATCAACCGACAGGGTCACCAACGACGCGGCGGTGTTCGGGCGCGGAGGGTGAACCGGCAGGCTGTGATCATAGCAAACGGCTGCGAAGGCGAATCTCGGAACTGACGAACAACTTCTGCACGCCGAAGCAGTTCCAGCAGATGTACGATAACCTGGACAACATCACTGACAACGACCTGAAGCTGCTGATTAAGGAACTGAAGAGGAAGATTGAATTTGCCGAAAGGATGAACTGGCTGTGTAAGTATGCCATAGAAGCCTAGTTGAATCTATCTGGAATGGATACTTCATCTGGGATCTGAGATTGGGATCTGAATCCAGATATAGATGTTCACACTAATCCTGAGTGATTTAAATCCCATGTTAACTGACATGTTTGGAATCCGGATATAGGATCTTTCGGCACCCGGATCTGTTTCCTGTCTTCTGTCATAGGACTTCGGAGCAATTTGGGTGGACATCGGAGATGGATCCGGATTGATTCAATAGAATCCCTAAAACGCCGCACTCAGACGTATTACGACTTCATCTGAATTGGATATTGAATCTAGGATCTACAATGAGTATCAGGATCTGGAACCTGTATTTAGATTCTGTTGGAATTCTGTTGCAAAGCCCATATTCAGATCTCTTAGATTCCAAATGTACCATCTTTGAAGGCCGAAAATAGGATTCATTGGGTCCCGGATTTGTCTCGTTGGTGTTGATCTGGAGCAGTTCCGGAAGAAGGTGGATCCGGATTGGCTGGATCGAATCCCTAAAATGGCACACCCAGACTTATAAAAACTATCAGATCATTTTAATTTTGTGGCGAGGATGTCATTAGAGAAACCCTTGTCCTTTACTCCAGATTGTTCATGTTTCCCCTAATTACTTCCACAAACCACTCCTTAATCCTTACGTCATAATGAGTTTCGAAGGGGTTGTAGCAGCGAAGGGTTTGTCATGATTCGCCTAATTACCTACTTGACCCAGTTCGTCGAAATCTGATAGGTTGCCGGTGTGTAATTAATTGAAAATCCGTCCGTGTGTGCGAGGTTTAACACTTGGAGGGTAGCCCTAACAAGGCGTTCCGTAGAAGACATAAGGAAGATCTCAGTTTCAAACGTTAATTTTCGTTTGGGTACTTTTTAAGCCAAATCATGTCAATTTTCATCCAATTTAACAACACCTTGTAAAAAGTACCCCAAATGGTCCTTTAAGTACCTGACTGTATTCAAGTCTCACTCGGGAAAAATAAATCCATCCCAAGTATGAACAAAAACTCCCGTTATAAGCTATCAATTGTTTTGCTCAAAATGGGACGTTTTGCTAACGGAACACCCGTAGTATTCTAGCATTCGTCTCGACAATCGGTGGCCTCGTTCCAATTTTCGTTAGGTTAAATTTTAAGAGCCACTTTAACGTCATACAATTTCAATAAAATTGTGAGTAAAACGTTAACCATCTTCTCACAAACAAAAGGCGGAAGGTAACCTCGTAAACGGCATGCTGGCCGTCGTTCGGCCCGTCGTGCATCCCCTGCTTGTGTACATTCCCATGGGGCATGGGAAAACCTGGTCGGAGTGGTGTTCGGTTTGTGCGTTTTCCACAACTTTTCTTCTCGCGTCCTTTCTGGCGTCCTCATAGTAAACTGCTTCATGGAATGGCATAGCGAAATGGATATGAAGTGCTTATAACCTTCCACCTTACGCTGGATCGTGGCGTTTCTTTGTTGTATGTTCTTTCCTTTGTCGAGAAAGTCTGCAGTGAGCCAAAAATCAAATAAAATTACTTTATTGCTCGTACCATAATTGAAGGACGGCGCGTTTCTAGAGGACAACGCATTGTAGAAGCAAAAGAAACGAATTCCAACAAGCTTCCTTTCTGTGACACCCGGTCCCCTACCCGGAACCAACCATCGGTAAACGATCGGATAAATGATCCGGTTCCTGGGACAAATTTTCCCCAAATCCTCCCCCGCAAGAGGTTTTCGCCCGCAACCGCATTCTTCGCATTGTTAATGGGTCGTTTCACATTTCCAATTGGTTCCGGAGCCAAATTGGCACCCCTCTCCGATATGGTCGGGACAGGTAAAAGGGAAGCCGCTGGAAGAGGGTGGTAGATCTGAACTTTTGGGTCATAAGCACAGATTTTCGGATTCCAAACCCGCCGAGACATGGGTTCGATTCGTCGAAGTTTATTTCGTGGTATAGAAATTTGTTGCCAACGGTTGCGGTGCAGATACGTTTCGGTAAAGGCGTCCCTTTTTTTCGTTTGGAGAAAACAGCTGCTTGTAATAAAGCTTGTTAATGTTTTGGGCATTTTTTTCCCAACGTTTCGCCATCGGACCATGATTAGGGAATGGCTGCAACCCATCCAATTTTATGAACGCTAAGCGTTATGTAAAGTTTTTCGTTTTCAGAATTCGGTGGCTGTTTGCATCCTTTGCAATTTGCTACGATGGAATTATTTAAGAGCGATAAGGTGTAGCTCCCTACGGCCTCCCTGTAAGTAACGAATAGATTGTCTATATCTTTCGAATATCGATGCTTCTTTCTCCGGAATTTCCTGATCGATTCGGGTTGCACCTGACCCTTTGGAACCATTTTCAACTGTCACAGTAAAACACCGACGGTTCGAAGGTTCTAGCGTCGGCGTGATGTATTGAATGGCAACATTGTTCTACATTCCGCCATTGAAAGTCCACCCACGACCATCCAGATCCTGGCCGAAGCAGAAAGTAACGATGGATAGCAACGGAGTTAAAGCCACACACACACACACACACAGGCGACCTCCACGTGCTCGATAACAAACCAATCCCACGTAGAATTGTAATCAATCTTCCCCGGGAGTGTTCCCCCGTTACTGCATGGGGAATTGTGGGCCACCGGGTGTTGTGCGTCTAGAAATAGGACCCTCGGGCGGGTGACTGATGGAGACGGGTGTCGTCTTACGGCTCGGGCGGAATCCAAACGTATTTTTCTATCAAACGAACAACAACTGCATACCAACTCACCAGATGGAGCCACCAACGAAACGCGAGGATATTTTGATGCAAAGCACCGTGTGAGAAAAAACTAAGAGAATGTGGATACTAAAAGGATAATTGGTAGCAAAAGCTCTTTTCCCCCCCCCCTTTTTCTCACGCCATTTTCTTCCCTTATCGTCGCTGCCACAAAAGGGCTCAACGTTGTAAACGCACAAGCCCGGTTCGATTCGGCCCTACGTTCCTTGAAGATTGATGGTTTGACAGTTGAAAGCGCAGATAACGGTCGAACAAGAAGCCGGCAGGTCTTTTACCTGCGCCCGAACAAACGCCGTGTTCGGTGATGAAGAAAATAATTCGAGCGAGTTTGATAAAGCCAAAAAAAAAAAAGAAATTGATATCCTTCCACCGGCCCCGAGATAGCAGAAACCTCCGGCTGGAAAGGATGGATGAATCGCCGTTCGTTACGTTCATCAACCTTGTAAATTTGGCACGGGATAAATGATGGCTTCTTGCCATGGCATAATGGGCGTGGGTTTGGGAAAAAAAAAATTGCGATACGCCATCGATCTCGGGTCGAAAACTTAAAAGCTGACCTTACGGTTTTTTTCATTTCCACCATGAATGGCAAGCACACGAATGTTGAGTAGCATCCTCAATTGAATCGTACCCAACAAATGATATACTGGATAAAGAACCTTTGCTAAACCCGTTTCGTTGCGTATGGCGTAGCATCATCTCATTAAATCGGTTTCCATTTCTCTCTGGTCCGTCATGGACATATCAGTCATTTCTTTCTTTTTATAGACACATTTCTCGTTCTCATCGTAGAACGACGATCGTTTGGTATTTGTACATACTACTTTTTTATGTCGACATGAAAATCCTTCGTTCTCATAATATTATTGTCATTGTTTTAGATACTCTTTTTAGGTTGAGGTCCACATCCTCCTGTTAGTTGTCTCTAAATGCCCAAGTTGTGATGCTCTGAAGCCAATTTTTATCAGCACCATAGCTTAAAAAGAATCCATCCCCTTTTTTAGGCTACAAAACTAGTAGAGACCATGCACGATGCATTGTTCCATCGTGAATGTCACAATTATAGCTCGACATTGGACACATTCCCTTTTTATCTTTTTGAAACAAACCAACCTATCTATGATACGCCACTCTGAAATAACCTGGTATTTTTTTGGACAATTTACACGCATCGCTGCTCGGGGTTGTCGCGTTTGTGTCCATAAGTTCAAACATTTCATGACACATTCGGCTCCAGTCGGCGGGATCCAATAAAACTGTACTCGGATTGTCCTAGTTGCCATATTTCGTCGGATGATTCAATTTTTCATGGCCCTTTTTTGCCCGCTCGAGGCTCTCTATTGTTTCACCACTGGCCAAAGCACGGCCGGCAATTCGGCACTACTCGCACGAGACACGTATCGATCCGCTTTTATCCGGAAAAATGGTCCACCACTTCCACGGTCGAATGGGATGCATTGTTCGAGAGGCGGTTATACTTTTCCACATTGTCATCGAGTTCGGGTGGAAGGCCTCTGCTACTCTTTCCCTCTCTTCCTACAACCCGGGAGGGATTGAGTTTAGTACCATGGAGTTTCCCCCCTGAAGGTTACGGGAGATCCAAGCCGGGCCCCGACATCAATATTCAATCATTGTGCGCATAAAACGCACCCTCGATCCTCGATGGCCTTATTCATTTCGGTCAGGGGGATAGTGCTGTTCCGATCCGTGATGAAGCCGTCCTCCACTTTGTGCGACGGAAATCCCATTCCCATGACCCATTCTAGAACGTCATTGGGTCGAAGCAACACACACACACACACAAAGACAGGCCGAATCCTTTGTTACAGGTAGAATCTGGCTGTGATACAAAATTACCTCATCGCAGTCGCTTTTCCACGCTGCCCTATTTTCTTTTACCATTCTGTTCCCTCGATCTCAACCTTTTCACCATTCTATACAAATCTGCCTGACGCTCCTTGAAAAAGGAATGTTTCAATTTAATTCAGTTCAGTTCCGTGTGTGGCACAACAAATGTACAGAGAAAAATACAAAAGAGTCTAGGATCTAGAAGGAAGATGCTTTAGTTCGGACAATAATGGCCAATATAAAGTCTTGAGATGCATGGTGGAAACCATTTTCTGTTTCTTTTTTCTTATTGATCTGAATATTGTAGAAGCACAAGAAATAGCCAAGGAGTTGTGAAAATCACTAGATGAAAATTTTCCTATGAAATGCTTGGAGAATTGATAGATTTCCACATTTTATTTTTCAGTTGATTTTCAAACGTGTCCATCCATTCATTCTATAAACCCTTCTGATGATGCCTTTTCCATCCCTGAAAACAACCCAAGAATTGTAAAAACCGGTTAGTAAAATCCCCTTACAGTTTCTAAGAAAATCAGTCTGTCCGTGTCGTTTGGTTTGACATCGGAAATTTCCACTCAATACCGCTGGGCCAGGTGCCGATTTTCTTTTCCCAAGTTTAACTTCTCGCCACCGAGGGAGGGGCGGAAAACTTTGACCGCGGACGACAGTTTCGACGTCCCATGGAACTCTCCCGCCACATCTGGCCGGATGGGAGTATTTTCTGTGCATACATTTTTCATTTCCGCCCCGTTCACACCGAATGCTAGTGCTCCTTCGTTCCTCCTTCCAAAGCTTGATACGGAACGGTCTCGTATTTCTTCCCATCGAGCGCGCGGAACATCATCCCCGAGTAAGTCGCTCGAACTGCATGGGACATTCCGTTTCGCTGATGCGCTTATGTCGCGGTTTTCTGTGTGGTTCTTGGGAAAGTGGGAAAAACATCTTTCGCCTCGGAAAAGCGAGGAATGGCTCCGGCATGATGACGTTTCCATTAACTCTGATGGATACACTGAATGAAAGGAAAACTAGGCCAACTCGAAACCGGGGACGTGACTCGATGCAAGCAGGCGGAAGGAGAAGTTAAAAGTTTTCCCGCAAAACATATTTCCCCGATCGGGGATGTATTGAACACGCCAACGGCCACGGTACACTTTTCCCTCTCCATTTATAATCCTGTTGGTGGTGGTGTTGTTTATGAGATTTTTGTTCTTCACGTCAGTTAAAATAAATAGCTTTTTTTCTTACCGCTCCTTTCTCCCTCCTCCGTACGGCAGGTTTATCGAGCCGACCGCGCGGTCCACCCCATCGGAAAACTAGCCTACCAAAGCACACGGACGTGAAGAAGCGCTTCCTGGAGACGTGCGACCGGACGCTGCCGGACGAGGTGAAGAACGCCCTGCGGCTGCCGGCCTTCGATTCGTACGAATGGGAGGACTGGGACGTGATCCACCTGATGCAGACGATGTTCGTCGAGCTGAATCTGCTCGAGAAGTTCAACATACCGATCGAGACGCTGCGCGAGTGGCTGTACGAGGTCTACAAGCACTACAACGACGTACCGTTCCACAACTACCGGCACTGCTTCTGCGTTGCCCAGATGGTATGTAATGAGGAGGGGGAGGGAGAGAAGGAGGGAGGGCAGTTCACTTTAACTAATCAGATTTCCCATTTCAACTTTTCCCGGGGGTTGGAAGTTGTAATGCGCCTTCTTGCCGCCAGGTTACGAATGCTTTTATGTGATATGCAATCTACTTCTTCCAAGAACAACGTACCTTTTTGATGTGTTAATCAACTACACAGAAGATGCGTTTTATTGCAGCGCAATATACCTTCAGGAGAAGTTTGAATAAATTTCATCAGAATGATTGCTTTTGTTTGTACTCCTAGAGTCACATTAAATATGCATGCTGTGAAATTAAAATGATTTCCTGGAAACGAATGAACCGTAATAAACTGCATGCCTTTACCAATAAATGAGGAAAATGTGGCAAGAGCTAAGGAATTCTACATCACCGTTTTAATTTAACATTCAAAAATCCTTTTTTATCTTAGTTTTGCTTCCACTCACAACGTTAACTGTCACATTTTTCTCTTGAAGTGCATTCTAAATTCCCCCCCTCTTTGATTGTCCGCAATTTGCTTGCATACCCATCGGAAATGGCGATAGAATTAAATAGCGCCAATGTTATTCCCTTATAGCAAGATACCAAAAAGTGGCACCTGAAGCGATGCGGTTCTCATTTTCCCGTTCCCTCCGCCAGTCGCCGAAATCACGACCCGGGAATTTAATTTCACGAAGAAATGCTGCACATTTTGGAAACATGAATTTCATTTGCATACAGATGAAGAACGGAGCGAACGGATGATGCCACACGGCAAAAGGGACCTCAGGTGGAGTTCCTCCTCACCGAGCAGGGTGGCTTCCCGGTCGCCGGCTGGAAAACCTGGTGTAATACGGGTGTCGTGAGAATTATCTCATTAGCATTGGCTCCGACCGACGATGGCGCAGTTTAAGCAGTCCACTTATTTCCTCCAACCTTCACCGAGGCGCGAGTATTTGTTTGCCCGGCGTGAATACTCGGTGCTGCAACCAAGTAGGGTAAATAATTGCGTTTTCGCTCTTCGGCAAAGGTTGGCATTTTTCGTCGCTGGTGTCCACCAAAGGAAATTCATCGTCTTTCTCTACCCACTCGAGCTAATAACGCTCGTACGCGAAACGGAACGGCTCAAGTGGCAATCAAATCTGGAATACTGGATTTTCCTCATCCGTTCCACATCCGTCGACGGACACTTTTACTCGCTTCTACGCCTCACGGTGGCGTTTGGAAGTAAGAATTTAATGTCAAACGTTACTGGCTCGAGATACCAGACGAAGTTGTGTTGTAGTTTCCCGCATCAAGAAAATACGTTCACTTTTGCGCAACTTTGTCACTTGTACCTCTCAATGATAAGACTTGGATCAATTAGTCTTAAAAGAAAATTGATTCACGAATGCTTTTTATGGTAAAGATGTTAAAACCCTGCACTGCATCAAATCAAATCGCCCTAAGTGCCATTTCCTGTGCACTCGGAAAGTCTCGTCCGTTCGCTTCCTGTCATCAAAATGCAAAATCTGAATGACGGACACTCATCTAGCGTCCCTTAAATGCAATCGAACGCCGGTTGCGTGGCCGGCCACGACAATGCACCGTCAGCGTAACAATGGGAAAAATGGCATCCATCCGTTCCAGTTGATCGCTCAATCTATCACACCGGTGCACACGGAGAGCAGCATCGTGACCGAGCGCCATCGGGTTGTTTTTTTTTCGGCTCGTCCTCCTTCGACGTTCGCGTCCGTAGGACATCGCAGGTGGTTCCGAACGCAGGAATGGAATACACTTGGCCGAAGGGTGATGAATAGACATAAATAAATTGAAGTCTTCCTTCGGCGGGAATGGACAGAGGGAACGCTAGCGCAGCAAAATAGTTTGCCTCAAATGGACTGAAGCAGAATACTGGCCAAGGGAAGATGGTAGAGAGTGTGCATTCGCAATCGAAATGTGTGTTGTATTATCATAATTCATACTTTCCCTAGTAGTATGCGAAACATGTGTTGATCCTTTCTCGGGATGCACTTTCACAAAACGCAATAAATCTGGTCTTCCCTTGGAATTGATGCCCTCCAAGATCCAGGGTGTCCGTTCTGGACGTACCACTTTCACAGAATCCCATTATGGCAGGGTGAGTTTTGATGGACTTGTCTGTTACACACATTGTCATGCAGTTCTTCTGCGCCGAGGACCGGCTTACCATTTCGATAATGGTGGCGCTGAACTCTAAAGAATACACCCGGTGTCTATCCGCCTCAAAAACTGCACCCACGGTATGTAGATGTCCAGCATATCATGCCACTGTAACAAGAGTTCCAACCCCGGACGAGAACGATGACGCACCGTGAGCACGTTGAAAGTATCAGACGTAAGCCGAACGTGACCCAACTTTTTGAGCAAGAAGCTTGAAACTGCCAACGTTCCGAAGAACCTTTCAAATCTGAGTCATTTCCATTCAGTCCGACCTTGCAGCGATGGTCTATTGCAATCTTCCGGTTCAGAATTTGACTCTGCAACGCAACGTACCTTCCCATCCCATCCATTGCCATTTTGGCCTCCCGGGAAGCTTGACGCGAACTATGAACTACGAGATGCTCCAACCCCGTCCCGTGTTGTAACTAACGCACGCGGGGAAATCGACTCTGATTAATGAGTTCCATAGAGCTAAGATGACGGACCATCCAAGCTGCAATGGTGATGCATCCGCTATTACTTCCGCATATGGGTGGGAGGAAAGGGGGTCGGGTGGGTTGAATAGGGAAACTCGTGGGCCGCTAAATCATTTGGAGCTGGTTGCCGTTTCGCGATAGTGCAAACATATGTCGTACTAAATGAAATTTATGGTACACCGGCGCATCCTACCTCGCTAATTGTGGCTCCATTGTGGAAGGCCGGATGTGTGTGTGTGTTGCTGGAATCCAGACAGCATCTTCGTTCGTTTGGAATTAGTATCCTACATAACGGATGGTGGAAGCCATTACTCATGTTTAGCGCAACTCATATTGTACCTTTCCCGGTCGTACGAATGCAGGTTTCGTTCGCCCTGCCATAGAGCTTTTAAATGTTGCGGACTTCATTTTTTTGTCTTTTTGCTGCTTCGGGGGTGTTGTATTCAAAGGAGCAAAGATTTGGTTTATTTGTTTAAACATTTATTAGACTTTTTCCACGCCGTGCAAACATTTTCTACTCATCCTCCGCTGGAGGATCCTCGGCGGGTTCTTCCTGGCTGAAGCCTCCTTCGTTCACGGCCTCACTGACACAGGAATTGTCCCACGAGTCCGAGTCCTCATCGACGACCGAAGGCCGCTGGCTAGTCGTAACCTCTCGCATCTCTCCATCGTCATCATCCACCAGGCGCTTGAGGTATGCCATCTCGCTTCTGCTCAGCGGACCGATGTGTAGCCGCTGGTCGAAGTAGGGCACCGGAACATGGGCTGTTCGTACCGGAACAAACACGTTCGATTAGTATCGATGGCAAGAGGCTGGTAGTACAGATTCCTACTGACCTGCTGAAACTCCCGAAAGCAGGAGTGTTCCACTGAAGATCGCCAGCAGGAGCAACAATGCGAAATACTTCATCCCGTCGACCGATTGCTTCGAATTGCCCAAAACGTCTGTTGAGAAACCGATGGTACCCAAACGCTTTTATAGGAGACCCCCGAAGCAGTTCCTTGGAAGCACCCACAATGGGGTGATTTTCTCTGATTATGAATGGCAATTTGGGCTCATGCTTCATGGCGCCTGTGTTCCAGAACGTAATCAAGCGTCGGATCATTACCCATCCGGTGGTCATCACCACCAGGAGCGGAAGTCATAGCGGATAGAACACACTTGCAATTACATGCACGCCATGTGAGCTTTCTGCTTTCAGTGACGAATATCTTCGAGCGGCTGACGTCTTCGTCTATTCAATGTCTCAGTTGTCTGGCAAGCTTTGCCCGTGACTTATATCCTACTCCCCTTCATCTCCTCTACTTTCAGATGTACGCCATCACCTGGCACACGAACTTGGTTCAGCGGTTGGGCGAACTGGAGGTACTGGTCCTGCTGGTGGCCTGCATCTGTCACGATCTGGACCATCCTGGATACAACAATATCTACCAGATTAACGCACGAACCGAGCTAGCACTAAGGTAGGTCCAACTACTCAGCGAGTAACACCACAAAACCGCTCGCGTGCGTTGCGGCAAGTTTCGTCTGGCAATGGCATTTTGGCAGATTTTGGCAGCGATGATTAATCAATTACGGCACCCGGAACGTCTGGATCGGGCAACACGCAGTCCTGGGAAGGCTTTCAATGGACCTCATTAGCTGACTCGTGCATGCTCATGACACAGTTTGATCCGGTAGTTTTGTCAAATTATTCCACCAAAATGGATGTGGTCAGTTTGTGTGGGACTTGTTCCATATATAGACCTAATGAACGCGTGGCATTTCATGAATACCAACTTGGATAGTTTTGATTTGTTGGTGTTGTATTGTGTACTTCATTACGAGTTTACTTAGTTTGATTTGATAGAATTGGGTTCATCACAGGAAACTTACTCTTAATGCTGGTAATAATGCTTTTTAAATTTGTAATATAATTTGGATGTCCAATCATCGCTTCTTCACTTTATTATATCGATTCAAAACGCTCACTGTTGGCAACACTTGCGTGAAAAATCAAAATTCTCGGTCGATCTCGTCTTTCACCACTTCTTTATGTTCAAAAGAAACTCCAAAGTTATTAGCAAACTTTAGATCCGAACACGCCCACGACTTGCGTCGCAAGTTCTCATGTTGTAAAATAAACCCAGAGGCCGATGAAAAATTTTCCTAACTTTTTCGGTATACCAAACGTCCAACAAACGCTCCCGGTCTCAGTTCGTGTAGTACACAAAAGCTCGAGTTAAAAGTTTTCGTGGTTGCCGTGCGTACCATTAAATTTTCCTACAGCCCAGCGATGGTCGGGCGCTAAATTACGGTCATTACTAAGGAAATTAAACATAAATCCTAAATTCGAAAGGAGGAGCTGTGATGGTCCACGGTGAGGGAATTTATCCCGAAATCTGTTTGAAGTTAGAAGTCACAGAGGGAACCTCCCGAATGGACTTCCATTAGCTTAATAAATTTGTCTAACGTGGATACAATCTTCCTAGTGATTGAGCAGGCAGCACAAAGTCTGGAGAATTTGTAGAATTCGTAGATTGGGTTGTTTTCCATTCAACGATATTTTTTAATCAATAGTGTAATCTAAATGTTTCTTTTTTTTTATCAAAATTCCTACAGATAATGAAGGTATTCCTACAGAATAACTTCAAAGAACCACATTCATTAAATTCCGATTCTTTGTACTACAAATTTGTTGGCATGTTTTTTCCAATTTTGTAAAGATATAATCTGATAATTCTTCTACTGAGATACTTTTTACGTCAATTCGTTTAAAAATTGATGCGCTTCTATGAAGTTATGAGCGAGAAGCTACCGAAAATAATTGATCCTTCCAGTTGATGGCCGCATTTCAAAGATAAATCGAAAGCTGAATAGTTCCCCAACGCGGGGACAAACTCAGGGATGGCACAACAACAAGTCAAATGCACAACGATAACGTGGACCGTTAAATTTAACTACCTACGGTCAATCGGGCAATGAGGTTGAGGTGAACGCATCGGTGCACCTCGGTTAACCATCCCGGCAACAATCTCCCGGCCCTTCCGCATCGATCGTTAAATATCAATACGAAAAAACACGACTAGTGGTAGCGCAAAAAAAAAACGCGCACATACAAACACTCGTTGTTGACTGCACAAATTGATTGAACCATTTGTTTGTCCAATTGGAAGGATTCATTTCATTTCCATCCGACGCCGCAGGCCACCCTGGGCTAGTGGGATCCCTCGTACCCAACGTTCCTGGGAGTCCGATGTATCCAATCCTCTATCCAGCAAAATTGTTGCCCTTTCCAGGCTGTTACGTTTCGAGTTTCCATTTTGCATTTGGCCCGTTCCGGGAATGGGTCATTCGGTTTGATCAAGGCAGCTCCGGTTGCACGATGCACGTCCTTACTCCACATTTGAATCCTTTACCGAAAACCCTTCTAACGTTGCTCACAGTGAAAAACTCGGATTGGTTCGGTTTTTGCGTACTGAACACGACAACACAACACCATGTGCAATATATCCCCTTCCACGCTGTGGAGATCACATTTATCGTTGCCATTTTTCAATGACCCAACCACTTCGTCAGTTCCCTCAACCCAAATCTGGGACCAACGGTGATTCCGGTCAGGAGGAAAACAATCCTCTGCTGTGCCAATCGTATCGTCTGCTAGTTATATGCCACACCCGACTGCTGCCGGTGCACTCCAAACACTCTTCCTTTCCCTTGATCTAACATGCTTTTTTCTACTTCTCCCCTCCATCGTTGTAGGTACAATGACATTTCACCGCTGGAAAACCATCACTGCTCGATCGCGTTCCGATTGCTGGAGCACCCGGAATGCAACATATTTCGCAACATGAGCAAGGAGATGTTCAAGTAAGTTTTGGGGATCAACTGTGGTGGGGTGGTGGTGGTGGTGGGATTTGATTTAGGATGAGGAAAATCACGGGGTACAGCAGAGAAGCAACGGATTGGAGAGTATCACCTCACGATAGCTTTATGGCGCTATTGGATGTGGAACAGTTGTTTGCTAAATTATTCCACTTGGCCAACTGGAGCAAACAAGCAGTTTGATTGGTTTGATGAACTACCTTTGGATGTATGTAGCTTTGCGTTTTGTCGTTCAGTAAACCATACATTGATTGTACATCGGATTAATTCATTCTAACCATTCAATGTCAATGGTTTTAATTTAGTGGATTGAGCTATTAGTTATCTCTTTTAAATACCGCATGGTTTACGATAGATATCGTAACTGTCGTATCATTATTAAGCGTATCCTTGAAGTAATTAGTCAAATGTAAAATTAATTGGATTATTGGATCGAGGATTGTAAAATTCGGAGTGCTAATTGGCATTCATTTTATCTACAACCACAGTTTTTTTTTCAGCGCTGTGACTTCGAAATGGTTTCGCTAATTATAGCATTTGTTTTGAAAGCAAGAGGTCTGTCGTGTGACGTTATCATGACGCTCTTTGTATCACCAGCTAAGTTTATGTAAATTCAGTCACTATCAGATATGTGCCTCAAAGATATTTGTGTTCAAAAAGCCGCAACTCCACAACACCATAGGGCGTATGGTAGTTCGCTGGAAGGGAAAATTAATTGCAACCTCATTATGCCTCAGCACACCGAGGTCAATCCGGTGAAAACTGTCTCCGGGCAAACGCAGCCCGTACTGCGCAGCTTCTGAAAGCTTCCCAAACCTTCCGCCTGCTTGGTGATGTATATACACAGTGCAGCCCCACCCCCTCTGCTTTGGTGAAGCGATCCGATGCGTACGAATCCGGTTTCGCGTCTTTCCGCCAATTCCGCAGCGGCTGCCGGGGCGTTGAAGACGAACGGATATAATTGGTGCGACATCTAATGATGATTAATTGATGGCGTCTACGCGTCGACAACGTACGGTTGGTAACCGGATCTATCGAACCCTTCCATCACTTCCACTGGTTTCCCGTCTTACCGTGCGGGATGATCGGTGCCTCGGTGTAATCGAGAGTAATTGAAAGTGAGATTGTACCTGGCACGTCCCCATGGTTGGAACGTACGGTCCCAGAGGCGACGCCACTGTATCGTTTTGACACTACGGCGACCACGAGTTCACCACGAGCTCATACTCATTAACTCTCGCGGGAGGTGGGGGAAATAATTGCACCTTCGACCGAAAGACTGAGGAACCGAGCAGTGGCAAATCGCTGCGCCAATCGTTCCGGCCGACTAAATGGCGCCAATCAGGCGTCTGTGATGGCACGATCGACGGGACGGGTCGGGACGGGGCGGGGCGGGAGAGAACGTGCAGCTGGGAGGCACCGTTTTGCATCACAATCGTGACCACTCACCCCGTGATGGATGTGATTTGTGTTGATCGATCTCCATCGTTCTCTTGTTTGTTCGATTTCTTTAACACAGGGACGTCCGCGAAGGAATTATCCGGTGCATATTGGCCACCGATATGGCCCGTCATAACGAAATCCTCACCCAGTTCCAGGAGGCTACCCCTAACTTTGACTACACCAACAAGGTTCACACCAATCTGGTAAGTCAAGTGTAAGCTGTCACCGATCAGTTCTTGAACGTACGATCACTAACACGTGCTTATTTCTTTCAGCTTTGCATGGTGCTGATCAAGGTGGCGGATATTTCGAACGAAGCCCGTCCGATGGACGTCGCAGAACCGTGGGTCGATCGGTTGCTGCTGGAGTTCTTCGCCCAGAGTGCGGCCGAAAAATCGGAGGGTCTACCGGTGACACCGTTTATGGATCCGGACAAGGTGTCCAAGCCGGGTAGTCAGGTGCGCTTCATTGGGCTGGTGTTGTTGCCACTTTTCGAAGCCCTCGGTGAGCTACTACCGGAACTGACGGATCTTATCATCACGCCGGTGCGAGTTGCCCTCGATTATTACAAGTAAATTCAACCGTAAACTCATCCCGCGAAATGGAAGTAGAACCCTCAAGCATTTTGTTTTACTGTTTGTTTCAGACGTCTCAACGATGCCGCCAACAGGACCCGCCGGTCGATCGCCGAAGCGGAAGCGGCCTCCTCCGAGAGCGGCGGCTCGCCCCAGCTGCCCCGCTCCCAGTCCGGCATCAGCGTCAAATCCCGACGTAGTATTCCCTCGCAAAAGTCCGCCTCTCGAACGTCTGTTGATGAGCCTATTTTAATTGCAGCGGAACTACACGACCTTCCGGAGGGCAGCGAAAGTGGCGACTCCGAGACGGCCACCGAAGTCGACGTAAGTGAGGTCCATGCGCACCACCACGCCCGGGTCGTCTCGTGGTGAGGTGTTGATTGCTCGAAGAAACAAAAAAAGCCAAACCACACACTCACTCTTGTTGCGTTGCGGCATCCTCTCGCATCCACGCACGGCCACTCGCCACGGTGACCAAGTGTGCCCGTTTTCTAGTGGGTGTTTTGCGTTTGCTTTCCACACCACACGATCACATCACACTTTCGTTATGGTTTTCTTCTGTTCTGTTTTGCATCCATTCTGCTGCTTTTTAGAAAAAAAATGATGGATGCGCTGGAAATTGAATCTTTCTTTCACCTTCGCATAGAGAATATTTGCCTCAGCAAAAACGCGATTAGTTTTCTCCATTTTTAGATTTTATACAGTAGTTGATCATATCAGAAAATCATCACAAAATAGCTAGGAGATGTTTGTTTCATATTCTACGATCTTGCCAAATCGTTTCCTTGCCTGGAGTAGTGGCTGTACATCACCACCATGCTTGCACTACAGTTGTGGAAAATCAGTTTGCATAATAGAAGTAGCGACGACGCGATGGAAAACACGATTACAGTTGTATTAACGTATATTTCTTTCTCTTTTCAAATGCCTACGTTACTTGTGCGACGCGGCCTACTTATTTCTTCCACCGTTCGAACCGTTCATACCGCTAACAACAACGATCGTACATCGAAACCATCTTCGGCTACTCAACGAACGAAACAATCTCATCGTATCGCGTTTAACGAAATTGGTTACACAATACTACGTCACTCATACGCTCGAAAAAATGAAACAAACGCACGCCAGGTGGCGGAAAAAACGGCCAAGTTCAAGGTTGACACGGAAAGCATCCACCGCAAACAGTCGCACCCGAACTCCCGGAAGGGTAGCCGCGAGAAGCGCCCCTCGATGATCGGTGAATACTACACCACAGGTACGCGCACCCGTGGCTCCCACGGCAACATACAGCATACTAATAATCGCACGTATTTTGGTTCGAATCGCGCCATTAGCCTAGACCAGTACAGTAACAACCGGCGCATGTCGGACGGCGTCCCGATACAGACGGTCCACTCGGATAACAGCGTGCTGTACTACCACCACCAGCGGCAGCACCGCAGTCTCGACCACGACACCATGTGCTCGTCGTCGGACAAGAGCACCAGCCTGAACAGCACGCACGAGGCCCCCGGACGGGGACACGAGGACAGCGAAAACATGAACCTCAACGTGCCTCCGAGCACCGGCAAACGGCTGGGCAAGCTGTTCGGCAGTGGAACCACGGCAGCCACCGCCGCGGCCAATCTGAAAAACAATAACGGTGGTGGTGCCGAGGGGGCCGGCAAAGGTGGTGGACCTGCGGTTGGAGTTACGCCGGCGCAGACAAGCTCCGCGGGCAAACACTTTAGCCGGATGCTCAGCTTCAATCAACAGCAAAAGCTCGACAAACTGCGCAACAACAACAACAACCAAAGCAAGAACAATAACAACAGCAACAATAACAACAACAACAACAACAACAATATTAGCAACAGTAAGAACAAAAACAGCAACCTAGTGAACAGCAGCAGCTACGCCGTGCGACAACCGAACCTAGCGGCTGGTGGTGTTGGTAACGATATGGTAACGTCGGGAGCAGCGGGAGGTCGAGTACGGCAAGAAAGTATTGGCAGTGGAGGCGGCACCACTGGTGGCGTTGGTGGCGCTGGTGGACTCGATGGGACCATTTCCGGGAGTGTCGGCGTAGCGGATGGTGGAAGCGTAGACGATCGAGGAGGAGGAGGAACATTTGGAGGCGGTGCAACGACGGGAGCTACGGGTGTTTCGTCTACGTCCGGATCGAAGTCCTTCATGTCCCGGCTACGTCAGCTAACCGGTCGGCTTAGTTTCAGCTTCGACTCGAAGGAATCGAAGAAGCTGCATCTGATCGCGTCCGGCGCGGCACATACGACAGCGGTAACGACAGCAACGACAACGACTGCGGCGACAATACCGATGAAACATGCCGATCACCAGCGATCAAAGTTGACGATCACGAAAGGCCACCTTCTGGAGGGTTCGCGTACGGTCGACATCGGTGGACCGGTCGCAATCTGTGGCGGTCCGGGTATGACGATCCAACAGCAACAGCATCAGGGAGCAGCCCTCGGTGTCGGGGGGGAATCGTTCTATTCTGGTGGGCCGGTGGTCATGAGTCAACCGAAATCCATCTCACCCATCCTGATGCAACATCGTCACAGTGAGGTGCTCGGTTTGGGCGGGGTCGGAGGCTCAGCCAGAGGACGCGCGTATAGCTTAGATGTACCGATCGGGGGACGCAACTGTTGCCGAAGTCTCTCCGGTAGTACGACCGGTGGTGGAGCCGGTTCAAGCTGTGGCGGAAGCCACAAGAGTCTCACCTTTTCGCTAAACAACAAGTCCCTGAACGAGGACAATGATGCGGGCAGTTTGGCGCTAGTTTCGACTGATCGTAAATCGAGCTCCGTGGCACCGATGCGCAACGGAACCGACCCTTCGTTGTTGCTCCTGATGGACGATCCTTCCACCTCGTCCGTGGGTGGTGGCAGCAAACCGGGTGGAGGGGAAGGAATTTGACAACAACAGCAACATCCCCAGCAGCAACATCTTTACCAACAGATACATCACACAAATTCCTCCTACGAACCATCACTACAAGGCATCCTGCTCACCTCGACCTCACTTCAAGCCGACTCACCGTCACAATCCCACCAACATCTCGGGCCGGCAGTAGTCGCATCGGGAACTCGCGGTGCTCGGCCCTCGGTCGACTCGGACCGGCGGGCACCATTTGCCGAATCCGAATCCATCTCGTCCAAGCACACGTCCGCGCTGGTGAGCTACTGGATCTGTCTCACCGAGCGGATGAGCTCACTGATCTGCAAGTGCTGCGAACGCACTCTTCCACCGGCGGAAAGTGTTTAGTGTTTACCCGGAAACCGAAACGATTTAATCTAGTTTTTGGGAAAAGAAAACCAAAATCCACTGGTAGAAAGGGAGCGATAGGGCTTTAGGTAGACGCGGCAGGTGAGTGGCTCACGTATTGGTGGTGGTGATTTGGGAAACATTTGATCCGGACAGGACCTGACCAACCCCCCTAGCCCTAGCCTCACGGCATGTTTTAGCTCACGTGGAAGCGAGGTTTGAAGTCGTAACGCAACCAAGCTTTAGCTTTTTATCTACTAGACCATCACTGTAAATATCTACGAATGTTTTGTTTGAACGATGTAGTAAATTCGAAATTATGTTTTAATCTATCATATTCAATAGTTCCTTGTTTTATTTTATTTATAAAAATACTGTTTATTTCTTTAAGTTTGTAGTAATTCTATGATCACAGTGCTTAGAGAGCCTAATGGCTGGTTTATCAATCGTTCTGCAACAATGCGCGGAGACAGTTGTGGACGGAAACAATAAATATATTGCCAAACGTTAGGACATTAGTAAAAGAATTCGACAAATGATACTATTAAAAAGATAAATATGGTTCCCATTGTACGGGATAGCGAATACGATAGACAGCAGTACATAACCTAGCGATAGCGGGACGGGCCATGGGGCAGGTAGAGGGCAGCCACCCACCCCTTCGATATTCTAGCTTCACACTACAACAAACTACAGCCCAGGAACAGATCTGCTAATGAAACATATCACTACACTTACCTTCCGATCGAACCATTACATGCGTTCCCAGTTTTTCTACCGCGATCAGTCGCGTCCCGCTTGGACGAGAACTCCCGTTTTTCTACTGACCACAATTTTACACCAACTGGAGACTGTAAACTGAACCAAAAACCCAAACTTACTGCAGCAGTAGATGAAAAGAAACTCAACTCAACGCGGTCTAGCCAAAACTGAAGGCTTTGTAAATTTAAAAACCGATCGTAGACGAGGACGGAATGTTATAGAGACAAAGCATTGTTGGCAGTGGTAGTGGCAAACCCGAATTTATACGGATGAGAAGCCAATCAGAAAGGTAAAGTTGATGGTTCATCAATTCAAGTTAAGTAGTAGGAAAGTTGCATAGGACGTTTAGCAAAGAATTCCGCAGAAAATGTGCAAACAGGATTAAAAACGCTTTGCTACAACAATCCCCTGCTGGTGCGACAAGCTCCAAGACAAATAGAACTAATCGTAATAATCAATGCGATAGATAATTCCTTTCCCTGGTTGACCGAATGCTTGTTAGCGTTACTAATCCGAGCTTCTTCTATCCTTACCGAAGACTGTATGCGAGTGCCACTGTGAGAACAAACAAGTGCATCAAACAAATCAATTAGTGCATTTCCGTATTCTTTGGCGTATCTTCATCATCCGCACTTTGTTTTCGTTTTGGTTTTACTTCTCTGTCTCTCCTACTCTCCCAAATGGAGTAACCCACAACGAACGTGGTATCGATTTTATGACACAATCGGAAAGTTGAAATTGGAAAGTTTAAAGTGCACAACATGTTGTATTAAATCACAAAGAGGATCAAACATTTAAAGAAAATTGTAAACAGTATATGAAACAAACATATATGAGGGTGATATGGAAAAGAATGAAACGAAAGACAAGAGCATGGAAAGCATAGAGAATTTGGGCGAATGCGAACGGTATCACCTAGATGTATGATATTATTAGATATGACTAACAATCATGTTGCAGGCGACATTATAAATAATAATAAAACAAAGAAAACCAATTGTCTACTCAATGCTTACAAATGCGACGTATTTATGTGTACGATAAAATCAAGATAGAGAGAAAAAAGAAAAACAACCACACACACAATAGCGATTGCCTGCTCATATTTGGAAACATTACACTACACTAGCCGCAAACGAAAGTCCGTTACAGTAGAAATAGCAAAATGTTGTTCGATAGATATTATGACCACCGTATGACCATCATCGACTCCCAAAAACCGCCCACCTCTGGCACACTTTTGTCCAGCGCGGGAGAAGCAAATAGAGGAATGCACAACAACAAGCAGACGCAAATGCATATTAACTTCTATTTCTATTGCTCTCTAGCTTGTAGGATTGATTTGGCATGTCCTATGTATATCGCGCTCGTTGTCATTTGACTTTTCTGCTCTATTTTATTTGTATTTATCATTTCCCATGTCTGTATTTATTTTTTTACGTTGTTTTATGTAAAAAAAAAAGTCATTGCCGAGAAGTGTTTTGATTTCCTCAAATTTGAAGATTCATGTAACGATTTTATTCCGAACAAACACTGTGCGCGCTTAGTTTCACGGAGTTGGCTGTGTAAACTTGAAAGTCCGTTAATAATCCCACCTGACTGACCTCCTAGGTGCAATTTGGGCTCGCTGAAAAACAAACAATTCAACAAACAAACGGCTACTTGGATGGAAAAAAAAAACAATGCTTCGCAGCAAACCCAATGAAACAATCAATCCTTAGTTCGTGGAAAGTGGGCCCAATCCACCCGAAACGATACGGCATGCGGAACGGAACGGTGGCCAAACCGTTTGAAAAAGTTGAGTATAAACGTTAAAGCACAGTTGTAAAGGTATCGCAGCATCACAGCCTCACATCGTAAGCCATCGTGCACCGTAGTCTAGGATCTCAAAAATGTCAAATTAGCGTACGAAAGAGTGTTTTCCACGAGGCATGTGTGTGTGTGTGTGTGAATTTGGCTGGCGGTAGCAAATCATCGACCTGCCGATGCGATGCCCAGAATAGAAATGTTTGCACAAACTGCCACGATATCCGCGTAGGAAAGGAAAGAGCGAACGGCGTGATATGTCATGTGCCATTAGTGATCTTATTCCCATAAAACCAATGAAAGGGAGCAATGGTGACGAAAGCCATCTGATGGAAAATAAAATGATGGGACCCCATTCTGAACCCCCGTAAACCGTCACCCGCCATCGTGGGGCCATGCGTGCTGGCGTAATGTTTTCGAAATGGACCAATAACAGCAAAGATAACACAGATGATCCGTAGACTTTTGGTGTAGAGCTGGTTGGAGGTGGAGATTTAGGAAGGACAAACTATTTAGCAAAACCTAGACAGAAACTGGGTGGAGGGAAGTAATTGCTGTAAATAAACTCAATCGGCACACTATAAACCTGCCATACTATCGCTTGTGGGGCGGGCGGGAAAGTTAGCACCGTATCACAAAAGGATATCATTCGTAGGCATTAGCAGACTATCACTTCTCTCACGTGTGCACACCCCCTGATCAACGCCTGTGTCGGCCACTGTGTTCGACCCTTTAGGAAAATTCGTGTCATTATTGTGAAGGCATAGAGCATAAACGTTTGTATAAGTGTGTGTGTTTATGTAACTCTTGGAGTCAACAGCGGTGCATCCCACCCCCCCGGGGATGTCCTTGCTGTTGCTTAGCAACTTAAGTGTGTTGGCTACGAGCCACTGGTTCTTTACGAAGGAAAAGTCTCTCAACGACTCTCTTGAATGCTGGTAGCACTAGCGAGCAGATATTTAGACTAACGATCGTGCTGTGGAAGGAAACCAACCCCAATGGTGTTTAGAAGCTTAAAACCTTCATTGGAATGATCAGCAGTTGGAAGCCACACACACAAACACGCGACGGGGGTAAACTTCTCATAAATGAATAAGAAATTATTCGCCAACCAAATAATAATTACAACAGTATATGAATTGAAGGCAGTGGATCTGAGTGTAGGAAACGATTGCCCCCACAGGCTGGGCCTGATCTTGTTTTGTGTGTCTGTGTGTGTGTGTGTGTGTATCGTTGGAATAAGGGTATGTGAAAAAGTGGAAAAGAAAAGCTGCACTCCCCTCCTGTGTGTAGCCCCCTGTGGTGGTGGCATGCGATTTGAGGCCGAATGTTATTAGGAAGATTTTACTGTAAAGACGCTCCTACTATTACGACGCAGAGTACTGTAAAACCAAGAAGAACGGACCGGAGAGATGTTAAGCAAACGGAGCCTACGGAGGTGACAAGCGGAAGACTATGAACGTTACGTTATTACTAGCCGAAAACGCGCGCGGCGGAGGAACTAATTAACAAATATACTGAATCTGAACTGGATGGAATTATCGAGAGAAAATAAAAACTATAGATGTAATACAAAGTGGAAAGCTGTCCTCCCCGATGGTAGTTTGTTGAGTTTCCTATCCGAAAACTAGTCGCGTAGGACCATCCGATCGTCAATCGAATCAACTACAGGCACGCGAATCAAGTTTCTTCATTGTTTATTTGTTTTATCATCATCTTAACGGTAAATGATACATATTGCAGCTAAACTTTTGGTCAGTCTCAAGGGTATTCAATCTAAAAGTTTAACTTCACCCTGCGCCAATGTTTTCGTTAGCAATTGTCGTACCTTGATCGGCATGTTCCTGGAAACCGGACAATCATAATAAAAAAAAGAGGATTTTATAGAACTCATCGAATGTCTCTAAACTTACTCGAAGATGGCCAGCAGGTAGGGTTTCACTGTTTCTGGCACCACAACCTTGCGCTGGTTGGTTTTGATCGCATTTACAACGGTCTCTCCTAATGCGCTCGGTTCGTAGATCGGAAGACGAGTAAGTCCGCTGGAAGGCCAGAAGGTGTAGGGATAATCAATGTTGTAAAAATTATTTAGTCTGTTTTAGGTACTTACGAAGAGGCCTTCAGCACACTGATGGCCTGTTTGCGTGTGTTAAAGGCCTGCGGGAAGATGGTCGTAGTGCGCACGTGCTCCGACTGTCCGCGCAGGTACAGATCGTCCTCGAGGGCATCCATAAAACCGCGGATGGCAAACTTGGTCGTGGCGTACGTTTTCGCCCACCCGGGCGCAACGTAACCAGCGAGCGAACTGATCGCCACGATGTGACCCTTTCTCCGGCGGACCATGCTGTCGATGAAGACTTGTGTCGTCTGATGGAGAGAAGGAGTTTGTGTGAAAATATTTCCTCGGTTCTTCCCTGGCTACAAGGGATTTTTGTACTTACCCAGAATCCGGAAAGTACGTTCACTTCCATGGTACGTTTGCAGTGCGAAGGCAAGCCGTCCTGGGAGAAGCTTGTGGGAAGTATTCCGGCATTATTGACCAGGATGTCTACCGGGCCGAGGTCGCGCTCGATGTCCCGTCCAAGCTGCCGCACGGCTTCGTAGTCCGATACATCAACCTTTAAAATAATTCAATTTAAAACCATGTTTAATAATTTCTTTTGTAAATTGACCTTTCGTCCCGTATGTCCAACACGTAAAACATTATTCATCAACTGCGTTCGGCAAGTAATTACAACCCAGCGATTACGATTCAGCGAAATACTATAGCAACACGTTGTCGACGTGACGTCTCCAGAAATTATCTCCCGCGACCTTTGCCCAACACCAGGAGAGCCAGGAAAATCAGTCTACCGATAACCCGTCATCGATCACAGCACAAGCGAATAGATGTCTGCCATACCTTATATGCCACGGCGGACACATTGTAGCGGCGCAGTTTGGCCACCGTTTCCCGCCCGTTCACTTCGTCCACATCCGCCACGGCCACGTTGCAACCCTCCTTCGCCAGTGCGATCGCAATCGCTTGCCCGAGTCCGTTCGCACCGCCCGTCACCAGAGCCGTCTGGCCGGAAATGTTCTTGGCGGGCGGGGCCACAAAGCACCCGACCAGTGCCTCCCACCAGAGGGGCACGGATTCGAACAAGAACAGCACGACGTTGAGCACCAGCTCGAACAGTTCCCGGGCACGCTGGACGCTCGTTTTTAGCGGAACCGGATCGGCCCACCGGTACGGGCTAACGTCAGCGTTATCGACCATTGTTTCTGCCGTAAACTTCCTCCGTTCCCAAATTCCAACAAACAAACACTTCACAGTTGATCCGGAACCACCGGAGAGGAAAAATAGCTCACACGGAACCAACCGACCAAGGGCAACTGAATGCGTGCATTAAACGATACCGACGTTTCGGACTTTCGGGGTTGAACCAAAATTCGAACGGCAATCTTATCCAATCGAACGCCACTAATCGAACCAGTTAGATAACGTGGCCCTTCGACTGCCACCGTCCGGCGGATTGGCCCCGGATTGATTGTTGAATGATTATTTTTTGTCGCTGATTTTGTCATGTTCAACCAGTGCTTGGAAAGGGATACACCGAGAAGGGGGTCTCAGGTTGCAATTACATATCACCGACGTGTTGATAACACATAGCGGACGATGAAATCGGTTATAACTAGTTTCGGTAGAAAGGGTTCGGACTTGAATGAGGTTAAACATTGGTTTAAGCATTTGCTGCCCAATTATTTTCCAGAAAATAAATATAGTATAATATTTAATTCAAATAAAAAATCAACTCAATACTCGATATGATTTTTGATCCATTATTATCCACAACTATTTAAAACTTAACTGTTTTTGTGCTCATTTAAAAATGAGTAGTTAAAATATTAGAGACCTTCATAATAAAAGCATTTTTCCTAATTCAATAGTTGGTGATTTAGGCAACTAAAATTAAATAGGCTTATCAAAAACAACGTTCGTTTCACTTAAGTTTAAATAATAATCCTAGAACCTTTCCTTGGTTACGTGTTTGTAGCGTATGTATGAATATTTCGCCAAACAAAACGATCGCTCCAGCGACCCATCCAATGAGCAACAGTATCCCGATCGGTTCCAGATTGTCTAATTGGATCAAGTCCTCACCGAGCGAGGCTCGCCTCAAGACATACTGAAGCAGATTATTATAAAGTCGTTCGGCTTCGACCATGAACCCAAATCCGCTCATCCAGCTAAGATTCAGTGCCATGAGGTTCCGCAGGGGTTTCGCGACCGGATTAAACAAGTACGCCATCCGTACAGTTGCCAGCGGCTCCGGTAGAATGAATAGCGGCTTGCGGCCACTTTCATCGTGTTTCGTGTGTGCAGCAAGCATATAGGATGCTCGAGCCGTTGTATCGATGTGGGCGTAGTCGGTTGAAAATTCGTCCAACATCGGGACGACCTCGGCACGGGCCAGGAGGGCATGCGATATCCGTGGTTCCAGATTAGATATCATCGCTTTCTGTTGCTCCAACACCTGCACGGGAATGTCCGTGGCAAAGAATTCTTCCAACGTTGCTGGATCTCGCTGGAACTGGTGAACCAAGAGGCAGGATGTGATCTGCGCTAGGTAGCTTTCGATCAGAACGAAGGAGACCACGTCAACCGTGACTGAGATGAAGGTATCCATCAGATGGTTCTTTAGGAAACGCCTAATATTTGCTCCCATCTTGGTGCGTGTGTTGGCCAAAAGTTTGACTCCATGGACGAAAGCCACAGACAACGCAATACTTATCCAAAGTTCTTCGGACAAAGGACGCCACAGGATGCGCAGAAGTGCCGGCGTTGCTCTTCTCGGAACAACCAGAGAGATGACCATCGGTTCCGGGAGTACGATCATGGGAAACACGGTGGTCTCTATCTGTCGGCGTGTTAATGTTACATCGACTGTCTTGTTGGCTAAATTCTCCATAGCCATCTGGATTACGTCATTTCCATTTTGGGCATTTTTTAAATCGGAATGAAAAACGGCCCTGAGATGAAGATAGTCGAACAGTTTCTGGTACACAAGAATATCGATGCCATTCCAAATATTTTGCGCATCCGTAAAGGTGTATGGAAACGAAGTAAAAGCCTGATAACGAATCGGCAGGGTGTGATTAATGATCAACCGACGGTAGGTGTACAAGGTTTGGAAGTCCATCGGTCCGTCGAGCAATATTCCTTGTGCCGACAGGTCCAAAATGTACCGCACGCGGGTTCCCCGGCGTTCACCCGTTACGCACCAAAACCCAATTCTATAGTGACGGAAAAACTGACTCAACATGCTCATCGTTGCCCGCTGTTCGAGGTATTCATCTTCTACTAGGACCAGGATTTTCGCTTGCCAGAGTGTGTATTCTGTTGGCATAATTCTCATTTGAATCGACTCCAGCAGAGTGCTCTGAAAGAATACAAACAGGAACGATAAACGTTGCTTCAAAACGTCTGGCCGGTTGCCTATAGCCTCACCCAACTGCGAACGTCCGCGAATAGTATGACCAGATAGGACTCTTCTAGCTTTCTGAACGTTATGTTACCATCCAATATAGTCTTTGGATAAGGCAACGCTACAAGCACCTCAAACACGTCCCGCTGATCCAGTCCGGCAAGGCACAGCTCTCGGATCGAATGCCGAAACGCTTCATCGAAGAAGGGAACCAAGGAATGTAGCAGATTTTGGGGAGCTACTAATGCCAAGCAAAGTGATACCGATAATACCGACACGAGTTTCATCTTGTGTTGTGTTAAACCAAGAACCGGTAAAGAGCTACTAAACAGAAAAGGCAGTTGACTCATAGCCCAATGGCGTGGTTTTAGTCAAGTTTTGTAAAGGCCAATTATTACTATTCAAATTGTGGGTGCTTAGCAGCACCTTTCGTAGTTATAAGTAATAATTTTCATGATTGCACAAACAAGAAATTACAGAAATTAAAAACTAATTAAAATACCTCGAGACTAGACTAAACTAAGACTGAATTGAACATCAGCAGATGTTCTGTGTAGAAAATCGATTAGATTCCTTATCTCATACCATCAATTCTTAATCGAACGGCAATGGAATAAAATGGTAACGTATCGAAATGCTCAGTTTAAGGCCCAACACTGATCAACGGGAGTAGTTGATCGATATTACTTAAAACCAATTAGCTGAAAAAGGTGTTTCCCACGAGCAATATCTATGTTTCTTTCTTGCATTCGGTCATGTCTCTTCCTACGCACTCTAATTGATATTAGTCTTAAAGTGGTAGCTTATGTTCGAGTCTCCAAGAAAGACTCCTCTATTCCACTGTTCAACACAATCCCAACGGGCCAACGAGGTCACCTAGGCCCCATAAACCGTCCAAACTCCGCTGCAATCATCGTATCACCACTGTCAGACAGCATAAAGCCTTTGCCAAGGTCTTTGTCGGATGTAGCAAACCTTTTGCCCCTGAGATGGCTGACTTCGAAAAGGTGGACAACGGAAAAGAGTAAGAAAGCTTCTTCTGCAACATTCAAGGTTACAAGGAGGATGAGATAATCTTTCACAAAGAACGAACCTGGGCGGCCATTAAAGGTCATCTTGAATAGAAGAGAGTTCACGGCAAGGAAGAAAGTCAGAAATATGGTGAATCTTCTATCCTGCGGATAGGAAGAAAACATAAAACCGGAGATAAAGGAACCGGTCGGTTCATGTTGGTGAAGATGCCTCCTAGACGCGAGATTTCTAGGAAAGCACCTCTTCTCTCTTTTGCTGACGATCACGGTGATCAGCTGGTGTTCGAGAGAAGTGGCGATGTTGTGATCGCGGCCTCTCGCTGTATGCAGTTGCTCGTTGATCGTCGATCAGAGCGGTCGATCTTCAATTTGGTAGTCTCTCAGGTAGGAACCGGTCGGTACGGATCAGAGTAGGCAGTGATTTGCTAATGTTATTTGTGTTTGGTTTTGTTGGTCTCCTTTCCAAGCAGTGCTATAATTAGTGAATACACCTTCCGGAACCACACGAAGTAATCAACGACTGGCCACAGGATGCGGACCCTTCAGATTGGAGCTATTGTTTTGCTGTGCCTAGCATTGGCTATAGGTAGTGTATACCAAGCGGAACGTTTGTTGTTTTTCTCCGGTTCCTCGTGAGCAACTTGTACTAGAACGTAAAACAACAACCCAAAGGCCAAATGGGGGAACCACGAGGTGCAGCTGGTCACGGTGGGTCAAACACCTTCACGCGCAACCACATCGATCGGAGACGGAGGGGCTCTGATGTCATCCGGTGTGGAATACCAAACAGGCACCGAGTGACATTCGATGGCGCAGCGAAGGTCGCGACGCGATCTGTCTGCCTCGTGCCGGTTCCATTTTTCCACGATCGCTGAAACGAATTGATTGATTCAATTGAACCCGGTTAAACTTGCAAATGATGCTAGGTATCGAACGCAAGCCAAGCCATCTCGATGCGTGTAGGTGGATTCAAAATGAACAGAGCAAGCATTAAACCTATTCAAACGGAAGACCGTTAGACCAACCATTTGTGAGAGTTCTGATAATTAGTGATCTCTTCAGTTGCATCTTCCCTGTGCCCAATCGTGCTTGACCTTCTTGACACGCGAACATTTTGTTGTTTTCTTCTCAATTAACGTCTCGCCGGGAAGAACCGGACGTCTTGAACTGATCGACCGAAACTGTTGATTCCTTCGGTGGCTGATGATGGGAGTTATAAGTTTTTTTTTTATTATTTACCGATAAGCATTGAGCCTTACGCGTGTGTACCTCCAATCAAACACACCAAGTTTCTCTTGGTTCCGGGAATCGAGCAATATTTACCGAAGGTGCATGATGTCAGTTCTCAATTCCTCAATTATCAGCACAATCTGGAGGAATATTTAAAATAATCTTTCCCATCAACGTTCGCTAACGATTGCTTCCAGCGATAATCAGAGCCCGTTCAGGAAAAACAAGGCGAGAACACGGTAGAATACCTTTTAAATGACGACCACAAAGGTGGCCAAAGGCTTTAGTAAATGTCACCGATTAAATATCGGTCTGGCATACTCCACACTGAACCGGTGTGAACCACTTAAGGTGACTTAATACGCTTGTTTGGCTCAAGGAAAGTATGCCACTTAAAAGTCGATACCTAAGAGGTTGTGTAACGATCACTTTCTACCACCCCGTTGTGTTCATTTATCGCAACACGAGTGAAAGTATTCCGATCGTACGTTCGCTGAAGAGTTGTTTTGCCATTGAATCGAATTCCCATTAAGGTGAAGATCGGGTGATCAACTTCTCATACTCTTACCTACTTTTAAATATTCTACCCTTACAGATGCACAATGGTTTGGGAAAAAGAAACAAGAAGAGGATCCCAATGTGGCCCTTCTTTCATACGCCCCGGTGGATCCCAGTGTAACACCTCCCTCAACAACGGCAGCAGGTCCCACCCCGAGCACCACTCCGATTCCGACCACGACGACAAAGAAGGGTTTCTTCGGTAAACTCTTTGGCGGTGGTTCGAAGAAGGAAGAGAAGGTCACGACTACGACCACTACTACCACAACCACAACTACGCCTGCGACTCCTACGACGAAGAAGACAGGTTTCTTCGGCGGACTCTTTGGAAAGAAGGATAAGACTTCCACCACGACCGTTGCACCATCGACAACGACGAAGGCGGGCACGACGGTGAAGCCAGGAACGGTCACAACGGCAAAAAGTGCCGTTGCTCCGACGGTAACGACCGCAAAATCTGTCTTGCCTGTGGCCGGAGGACCAAGCACGACCCCGAAACCGGTATCAACGGCGTCGACCACGACGACTACGCCGACGACGACGGTGACGACTCCCAAGTCAAAGGATGCCTTCCCTGCTCTTCCCACGTCTCGCAGTGGTAGTCCCACACCGGCACCTGTGCCAACTTCAACCGTTGCCAACGCGTGGACACGTACGCCACCAACTGTTCCGCCTGCCGCCGGTGGAAAGTCTGGTGTAAGCTTTGTACCGACCACCCCTGGAACGGCTGGTGCCAAGGTCAGTAGCACCCCGGCATCCGCCAGTACGGTCAGCGAAGGACCGGCCAGTGATGAGGAACTGATGGCTCTGTCCGAGTTGCTGTTCACCAAGGACACGAACAGCCCGAGCAAACATGTAACTATCAACTACCAGAAGCAGACTTCTTCCTTCGTCAACACGGACGAGGCACCGAATCCGTAAGTTTTCATAAAGTTTTCACCAGCCTCATGTAACGGTTACTTTTTAAATCACCTACCTCTAGATTCCTTACGGTGGACGAGGCCAAGATCTACGCCATTCCTACGATCGAGAAAATGCACGCCCTGTTCAACAACTACGAGCTGGACACGATGACCAACGAGTACGTGACGCCGCTGGAGAAGAAGGAAGAGAACGATTTCGTCGATGCGCTGCTGGCCACCAACGTGATGCGCCAGGCCATGTTGTTCCTGCAGAAGAAGGGCATCGTGACGGCCGACCCGAAGACGCACCATGAACTGCTGAAGACCATCTGGTTTACGCTTTACTCGCGCGGCAATGGCAAGATTGGTAGCTCCGGATTCGAGCACGTGTTCCTGAACGAAGTGAGCAATGGTACGATGATCGGTCTGCACAACTGGCTGTACGTGTACGATATGGAGAAGGCTGGCCGTATCGACTACAAGGGTTGGAATAAGAAGATGGAACTTGGCACGGTACGTACCCTCGGGGGGTCGAGAGTTCGTGATTTCGTTTCTCAAAATTCGCTTCTATTCTTTTCACAGAAAGGAGAAATTGCAAAGGTCCGCCTAACGTTCGACAATCTGCAGAAACCATCGAACTCACTATTCGTTGGCACGTCGCCTGAGTTGGAGATTGCACTGTACACCGTGTGCTTCCAGACCCGCCCAGACAAGGAGTGTCCGCTGGCGGTGAACGGAAAACCGTTCACGATAAAAACCTTCACGTTCCGCTATCGGGGTAAAAATCTAATCGGAGGAGCTTGGCCAAACATCTAAACCGCGCCAAGCATACGCTAGCCTGCCGCAGCACGTGGATAGCTCTGACCGCGTAATGAACGGTTGGTTGCCATTATTTTATCTTGCACACGCACGATGTTAATCAAGCCTGTATACCTCGAATTTTAATAAAAATCTAAATTTTTATAAACAATCATACCAAGTTGAATGAGAATCAACGTGAGATACGCAAAACAAAACTCAAGCATGTGGATAGCATGCTTAACGTCTTAAACGACCAAAACGTTGACTCTTTGAAGCGGTAATGAAAAGTCAGGGAAAGTAGGAAGGACAACTTTCAAAATATACCTATCACCTTCTATCTTGATAGTTATTGTTTTCAAAAACTATATTGTTTTCTTGCTCAAAGTTGTTTTTCACGAAAATACGTTTTGTTTTTGCCAAACTCCGCTAACGGACAACGACTTTTTTCCATGAATTTTAAATATTGGCCAAGGTTACCCAAGGGAATAGATCAAACTAGAGTAGCTTTGTTTGAATAACCTTGTCAGCACTCAACCGCTACTTTGCTACAAATCCAAGAATTGCAGAAAAATCCGTTTATAAAACATTTGTTTTTCTTAAAGAATGAGTTTTTGAGGGGTGTAATGTTCAAATCAGTTAAAAAAAGTTTTAATCAATTGCCTGTTTCAATGATTTTTTTCAAATTCTGACCAAGGTGTTATAAGCAAAGCGAAGTATCGGATTGTAGCTTTGCTTTAAGAAACTTGTTTGCCTTGCTTCTGTTGCGGTTCGTTTTGTTGTCCCTTTAAATTTATCTCGAACATAATTTAAACCGTGCAAAAAACTTAATCTATGCCAAATTCCATCCAGCGTTCGAGTCGAGTAAAATGCAATCAATCACACCCCAATAGAATCATATCTGTAGAATCCCTCAAATGGGATTGGAATGTCTGGAATCCGTCTAGGGATCGAATCTTCGAATCTTCCGAAACCCGATTCCGCCAACACTAGTTTGTTTTGTTGTGCCAATTAGTGATGGGAAAACTGAATCCCTACAGGGATTTGAATCTTTCGATTCAAATCCTTTCAGAGATCCGGATCTTCGAATCCGAATCCCAATCCGTCATATCATACATGCTCATCTAATGCCAATTTTTCGTATAATGTGTTTAATTCAATGAATGATTTACATAAGAATATCAATATAGTTGACATTATTCTTCTAATTTTATTCAAACAACACGAACAATTTAGTCCTTTTTGGGAATATGCAGACTAACTGATTTACCCGAGTTCATTCCAAGAAGAGTAGCATTTATTATGTTTTAAAAACAATTTTGACAGCGTTATCATTCAAATTGAATCCACCGTGGGTCACTGAAACAGTGAAGCAAGTCCTTTTGATGTTTTTCCGCACTTCCTCGGCGGGTATTTTATCGCGTAACGAACATGTTTTTTATCACAAACAAGAAAGTACGGAAACATCTACCTTCAATACAAATGCGCGTCTTGAAAAGACCTTTCATTTAAGGGGTCAATCATAAAAATCGGTTGAAAGAATCAATAGTTATTAACAAATAGGCAGATTTGGCTTTTTAGTAATCGAGGTTTATCAACCTTGTTCCCGGTAGAGTGCTGTCTCTTTTCCACACAATTAGTTTTCTCAAAAACTTGAAAGTATGGATGGATCCATTGTTCTACAAAGTTGTTTGTTTTGAAAAGACTTTTCATTTGAGGGGTCACATGTGCAAATCGGTTAAGCGATCATGAAGTTATTAACAAATTTGTTATTTCAGCAGAAAATACGAACCAAGGTATCTGTACCTTCGTCCCATTCAAAAGTTTATTTCATAAACCTCGTTTCGAGGTGGAATCTGTGTTGTATCAAGCGGAGCTTCAGTCGAGTCTGACGCGCGTGACGCGAAGGTCGTGTTTCTCTACTAGCAACGTTGTTTGCCGTGGCTTCTGATAGTAGAGAGGGAGAGAGCTGTCGGTGGGGTGCTGGAAGGGAAAGAACTAGGTTGGGGGTCGGAAGAAGGTGTTTCGGCGTGACGCACATGGTAAGCTGTGCCAAGCAGTGTACAAAAAAAAAATAAATAACGTGTGAGGCTCGCTTGGATCTCAGGTGTGCGAGTTTTGTGTAAAAACCAGTTCAGCTTTCATCGTAAATCCCTTCTACGCATAAATACGCACTTTTAGGCGTTGCGTTGCTCAATTTCCATCCGCGTGCGGTAAGGCTGATTTTTGCTGCTGGTGTTGGAGTTTCGATCGATCGGGGAAAAAGGGCCTACGTCCCCAACGACGGGACGACCGGGAACGACTTCTTCGAAGCCCTTCGACACGCGACGCGGTTGTCCCGCAGCATCATCTCTCCCTGCAATCCCGGTCTGTGTAAAATAGCCTCGGGGAAGCGAAATCTAATAGTGCGCCAGCGCGCCTATGCCTAGCGAGAAAGGTTGTCACGTACCAGCATGATGTGAGCGAGAGGCGAGAAGGTTTGCTGGAGAAACTAGCGAGAGCGAGCTGGAGACATAGAGCCCAGCAGCGTTTGACGATGCTGAAATACCCAGCGCGGTGTGTCGTTGTCTTGGCGCAAAGAAATGTGCACGCAGTTTTCGAGGGCTTCGGGAAGGGAAAAGTTGCTCCTTCGACTGAAGCCGGCACCTCGCGGAGTGAGAAATTCGTGCTGCAGCAAAGAAGCGGGTCAAAGATTGGCACACGACAATTTGCGGTGTGACGGCCAAGGGTCGGTGATTGACGACTTCAAACGTTAACCCGACAACGGCGGCGTTTTTTTTAAAGAATCCTGCCTGTTGTGCAGCTGTACCTCGTTCGGAGTAGAAGCCGCCGACGCAAACTCTCCGAGCCGCACCTTGCAAAACTCCATTCCGAGGATTTCATTGAGCTAAAACCATCAGGATTACCGACACACCACATCCTTTTTGCCCCCGGTTTCCAACGTGACCGAGGGGAGAGGTAGCGGTTCCATGAAGAGCGGTTCAAGTGTTCGCAAGTCTCCTCAAAACCCTGCGGAGTGGTCGAAATGTCCTCTGCATTGGGGCAAACCCGCGCGTGTGTCGGCACTTTCGTCCCGTGCGGTGTGAAAAGTCACGCTTCCGTTCCTTCAACTATCCCACAGGACCCTTTTATTTTTCGTGCAGCATCCCATCCCCGGAGAAGGGACGTGGCCGAACCACCCTCGGATTATCCTTCCGGCGGATTTACTTTGATTACGTAGCTTCCTTCCTGTTTGCTATCCTTGCAAGGCGTGCCTCGTGCGAGCGATAGAGGGGGAAGCGAACCAATGTTGCTCGTGTGTGTGTATGGATGGATTAATTGCGTGTGTGTTTAGAAGGATGTGTACCACTGTTTGGTCCTTCGAAACGACCCGCACACACAGCAGCTTTCGGCGCTCAGATGATGGCGATTTCTCTCCCACACAACAAACACCAAAGTTCGAAGAAGCGAAACACCAACACCAGCAAAGAGAATCAGTATCCGGATGGAGATCCAGGATCATGCAGCATCCTGCGTTTGACAGAAGCGGCATCCGAGTTTTGACACCGGGAACTAATTCGTCGACACTCTGCTTGATAGTGCTCGTATTCTGTGTGGTTTTCAAGTTAACGGTGCACTTTAATTTTAACTTTTGATTTGTGTCTCCTTCCTACTTCCTGACATGACAAAATCGTACCGTTCTTCCAATGTGGTGTAGTGTATTCAAAAATATTACAATGTTTGTTTTTTCAATCTCAACAGCCTATGGAAACGTGATAGGAAAAGTGTCCATGCTTGCTATAAAACCAGTGTGTGCTATTCATAGTTCGCGATCAACATGAAATATGTGTGTGGCTTCCGGCGGCGGCGGTGTGTGACCGTGTGAGGAGGTGAAAAGAAAAAAAAGGGTCCACTTCCGGAGTGGTGCACTCGGGAAGGATTCGAAAAGAATCGCCAAAAAAGGGTGCCGCAGTGAAGCCATCACACACGAAAGTTGCCAGGATACGAATCGTAGTGTCTTTTGTCGAGCAAAAGTGACAACTGAAGATACCAGTACGCCTCTGGTGTGCATTCATTTCCAGTGTGTGTATGTTCGACAACTTCCGCCGAAACAAGAATGCATAAATGCAGCAACATCCTGTCGGTGAGGGAAAGTGCGCATAGTGAATAGCGGTGTGTGCAGGTGGATGTTAAAGGTGAAGTTCCGAAAGTTTAAAGTTGGAAAAAAGATCGCACCGAATCGAGGCAGCCCAAACCGATACGACGCGCAAGTGAACCCGGAAGTACAGTGTGACAAAGTTGGCCGTTTTCCACGATGCAGTACGGTAACGTGATCATGGAGCAGCATCAACCTGTACCGTCGTTTCTGGTGCAGCTGCTGCACTCGGTGCCGCATATTAATATCACGCTGCACCGGGTCAACGATACGTTCAATCCGAACAGCACCGTTTACATCGAGGTACTTTATATTATTTTATCTATTTACTTTTCTTTTTACGCTAGTAGTTCTCCCGAAGACTTTTACTTAACTTGCGAGGAGGAGAGATTAATCCAACCATCAACCAATATTGCCTCGTTGAAGGACGCATTTTAAGCACACGGAAACCAATGTCCTGTTTGGCAACATTTCCTTGGACCAAAAATCACCACATTTGAAGCCAAACTCGCTCGTCCTCGGCATTGTTTTGCACAAGCACACGGCCGTTTGCCTGTGTTGGTACAGCATCCACAGCCGGCAGAGAAGCAAGATTCCACGCAATTCTCGCTCTTAACACCCACCCCAGAAAAGCAGGAAAATCGCACGAAGCCGTGAGAAATGGAATGGGAGAGAAATAATAAATTAGTGGAAGTTGAATTTGATCTCCATCTTTCCTGCTGCCCTTCCACTCTCAAGGACACATTCTTCTCAAAACTGTCGAAACGCGAGCGAGCTGGTGGGGATTTATTGGTTTTTTGACAACATCCTTATGGCACCATTTTTTCCATCTCGGATGCAAAGGTTGCAACAAACACGCACACACACAAACAAGCGAGAATCCTTCCTACCGCACTGAGAGGATTTATTGCATGTGTGTTCGTGTATCAGGATAGAATTATTATTTGTATTATCTCGACAGTTCGGTTCCGGATTTTACTTCCTGTGCGATCCCGACATCGTCCTTTCGTTAATCATTAGGCAATTGTGGGAACAATTGAAAATCAATGTTTCTCCACAAAAAGAAACATCTTTTTATGTTACCTTTTCAAGTATGTGTATTGTCCATCCATCCGCTTGTGTATGCGTGTCATCAGGCAGAGCAGGACTGTTCCAGGATACACCACACGTGCGGTAATTAACTGCTGAAGGAAACCGACTTTCTCACTCTCTTGTTCGTGGCGAGGATAGGAAAAATTTGTTCGTTCCTCTCTTTCGCCCAGCCCTTCACACACTCACACGTTCTCAGTTCTGTCGTGTCCTTTTTTTCTTGTTTGTTTTTGATGCTTGCCTTTTTCCACATTCTTATCGAAGACCTAAGCAACTTTTGACAGATCTGAAGCGTTCGATTATGGATCAAAGGAGCGAAAAAAAGGGGCTCGAGAGAACGTTTTTCACGCCGAGAGTTTTGGGGTGGTATGTTTACCCCCGAAAAACGAAAGGATGCTGGACCATTCGATGCCTGACGAATTTCCCGCACCGATTGGCAGGGACTTTGAACCACAACACACACCGTCCGACAATTACCGTGGGTCTGTCGCAATGACAACACCCCAACATGCTGTTGTTGTGACGTAAGTAACTTCCTCGAAAAACATCCACTACCATGGGTGGTGAGGGTGGAAGAGGGGAGGGACATCCCACCCCCTCGGGATGACGCTCCGGACGTCAGCATGGAAAATGTGCTCCGTTGGCACCGGGCAAACCCCACCCCAGCCCACGCCCCCGCAACACCTCACACCCAATTTTCCCACTCCCCTCCCCCACGGGAGCTATTTTGGACCACCGCCTTTGATTTTCCACTTTGCGAGAAACGATCGATCGATGACGATGGTGCGAAAATAGGTTGTCATGTGCCGAGCATCCGAGTCGCTCACGACGACGGGTTTTGATAACGACGTGTGCGGGGAGCCCGGCTAGTTGATTGAATTTCCGCGTGATTGTAATTAGCTGATTGAATCGATTTTCGATCGTTTTTTGTTTTTGCGTTTGTTGGAACACGTGGGGACGCCGTTTTCCACGCAAAGGGAAAACACAAGGACGACCACCAACGGGAGGAATGGTCTGCCACAGGTTATCTGTTTAAGTGTAGCCGTGCGATAAAGCACACCTTATCTTTGGACCAATTTATCGTCAATTCCATCGAGCTGATTTACGACACATTTAGCACCGAAAACGTGATACGATTCACGCTTTCGAGGTTGCAACTAGTTGAGTTCTAGTCGGAGAGGAATAAATTAAACCCTTTGGATGGGGAATATTGTAATACTCGGTTTGATTAAACTCGATTTATTGTTACACTCGTTAAATAATTGACTTTTAAAATTAATATTCTATTCATTGTTTAAAGTGGTACTCGTGAAAAATAAACAAGTAAACGATCCGGACCTGACGTGTGGATATCAATCTTCTGTTTATGTGTTGACATAAAAATAAACAATCTCGACAACGTCTAATCTCTCGACCGCGTAATTGAATTGTAGTTTTTTTTTGCCTACATAAATATCTCCTCAGACGCAGACACATTTCCTCTACCCGTGAAATTTCCTCCCATTGCGATCCCCGTCGGGTGATCGAAATGCCAAACGCAATGATCGAACGATGAGCCGTGAAGGAACCGAAGGAACAGAGGTCCGAAAATAGTTCACCTAAAATGTCTTCTGTTCGCCTCAAAACTATCTCCGCGTGTGCGACGCTAGGTTTTAGCACATAAAAATAAGAAATGCGGAGGGATTTATAGCACGTCACGATTCACGGTCCTCAAACACGCGTTGGGCTTGAGGGGCAGATTTAAAGCAACAGGACTATAAGAGCTCGCGACACTGTCCCATCGGGAAGCAGGCACACGGAATTCCGTGTTTTAACGGTCACGCATGGTTGTAATATTCCTAATTCGGTCTCACATTTATGCCCCCGGGTCGGCATCTTCGGGGCCTTCTTCGGAATCGACCGCAGAACCCCGCCGGCCATTCCAACGACGGAGAACGGTGTTACGCAAACCAGCAAGCTAGCAAAGTGAGTCAGACCGACCGGGGAGCGATCGACAAAATCGACGGACAAACTATTGGTTCCGGCGAGTTCCGCTGGGCGACGTTGATGGATGGCTTCGATTGGGTCACGACGGCTCGATAACATTCACGGCGGAAGATAAAACCACTCTTTCCGTTTAGAGGTTCTTGGGCTTGAGAAAAATTTGTCTCAAGTGTGGTTGAGTGTTTGCGGTCGTTTTGTTTTGCATTCCGAAACAAATTTCGGTTGGACGCAAGCTCAACATAAAAGCACCCAGATCTAAAAAAAACCAAAACCGTGCCCGATTAGATTGTGCTGTTTGCTAAATTCCGGCTCAGTTCGTTTGAAGTTTTTGGAAAACTATGATTCAGCAAATGCATGCTATAAGAATAATCCACAGCGCATTGATTCAACGGGGGAACCGAAGGCGCCGAAATCTCGCTGCGGCCCAGTTTTGATTGGGCGTGAGTAGCATAAAATTCCCGTTTCGCAATCTACACCAACCCCCCAAACCCTCCTCTCTCTTTCCTTCCTTCTGCCGTTTTACCAAGCCAAAAGCCACCTGCGGTTGCTCTGGTCCGCGTTGGAAAGCGCCCGCGGTTTTTGATTGCCCATGCAGCGCTCATTTACTTTAGCCCCCCTCTTTCTCTCTCGCTCCTGACCGGCCCTGCTCTGCGGCCAACGATCCTCCCCAATTCTCAAGTGCCCTGCCGGATGAATGTCGAACGAAAAACAAACCCAAATCTTCGCACACTTCATTAGCTCTGCCGCGAGACCGTTGGATCCCGTGGTTCGCTGCAGCAGAGGGGAGCGGTTTTCTTCGCCACTGGCCCACGACTGTGTGCGTACACTCCGAGGGATGTATTTATTGGCGTGCCATCGGGCCTGGCAGATCACGTGCCGGTGGCATCCGGCGTTTGAACCGTCGAGTAGCGGCCATCGTACGTGATATCCAAGTGATCCGCCGCCACCCTGTGCGCTCTTCCGGGCTGCAGCTGCAATCCGTGGCCCGACTCCCGGAAGTCGCTCGATATCGCGCAAGCACACAGACGCCTTTACGTCTTCGTTCATTCTTCTCGACTGCTCCGGGACCCCTTTTTGCGCCGGTTGGCGATGTGTTTGGGCACGTTTTGCAGCGCATGCAACTGCAAACTGCAAGCGGCTGGAATCGGCCACAGAAACGGCGGCCTCGTGAACCGAGAGTGTGCCGCAAGATAACGATAAAAGGGCACGGCCTGGTCCTTTGGTCCGAAGCATCCAGTATATCCCGGAACCGCAGCCACCGGTCTCACTTGAGCCATTTTTCCCCAGATCGAAGGGAGGTCAGTTTCATGTGCAATGTGCAGTGTATCATCATGGCCGGTCGTGGTCTCGGAAATCGGTATCTATCGGGTTTTTTTTTTCTAGCACTTCCTGCCAACGAAACTATAGCGACGGCTAGACACAGCGGTATTCGCACGAAAATTCCCGCCGTCCCGCGGGAATCCCGCTGGACGACGGGAAACTCCATATGAAAAAAACGGATTTCGTTCCCGCTATGTTTAAAAAACGCGAAACTACGACCCGGCGGGAACGGACGCATTTGCTTAATTGAAACGTTTCATGAAAAGTTTCATTCGCTTGCTACAACAACGTCGGTATGGGCAACGTATATAGATGCGGCCGATGTTGTTGGAGAGAAACCAAAATGCGAGTAGTCTTCGACGCAAAATTTTGGAGGAGGAACTCAACAACACCATTCATAAACTTTATATTTGATAATGACTCACAATTCCACTTTTACCTGCCGCCAATTTAGATCACGTAAACAAACTAAAACGTAAACAAAGCTTCACTTTGACAAATCGGACGAATAAGCTCGTTCCCGCTGGATATTTTGTCGAATCTGGGCTACTTTTTCCCGTTCCCGCCACCGGGAATTCCAGGCAAGTTTAAACAGCGGTTATGGTCACTCTTTTGCCACAAAGGCTCTCTGGTGCAAGTCTGATATGGGATTGCTTTGTGTTTCGTTCTTATCGCTTGGTGTGGTTACAACTTATTTGCGAAACGCTGACTCCGTCCGAGGCTCACAGTGATCTTGCATACGCAAACACTTATTAATACGAACCACCCCCAACGGAAAGTCCTGCGGACATTGTTGAGTAATGTGTATACTTCCCCAAGGTTTTTTTGTCCTGCTTAGTTTAGCCAAGACATTTAAACGTGGAACAAATGTTGAATAGTATTATATTGAGCAATTTTTATCACTGGTCTTATTAACCCTTTCAGGACCGTAAGCTATTCAAGACTAAAATTGGCAATACAACACAATATTTTGGCTATTCGGGGTGTAACATAAGAGAATATCACCAGAAAATCCTAGCAGTATGTGTAGGTTTTTTTAATAATTTCATGGGAAATATTTTTCCCTATGAACCATAAAAGTCAATAAATGACCAGTTATGATATCGGAATTTATTTTATTTGCTTTCCACTACAAATTACATAATCGAAATTCTAAAAAAAAAGATCTTAGCCATTTCTATCAAAAAAATAGTGAATTCATCAACTTGCCAAATACTAAGTTTTTGTTGTTGGTTGAACGCACGAATGGTTTGGTTTTGGAGCAATTAATTTTGATAGTTCTTTTTTGTTTAATCGTTCAGAAAGACATTTGCCGCCTTTGACATAATGTTTTCTTTGATGTTTCGTTTCAAAAGTATCGTTTTGATAATAGTTAACAAACAGTAGCGAGTTTTGTAGATGGGAAAAATATTTCCCTTGGTCGTGAAAGGGTTAACACCTGGCAAAATTTCACCATTCAAACCTCAATATTGCGATGATGTTACGTATTAAATTTAGAGAGTTGAGAAAGTAAGGTAAAATTCAGGATGAAAGATCGAATTATTTTTCAGCAAAACATAAACGACCCTTCCTAATCACTGGGTTAAGATTGAAATATCGATAACGAAAGCAAAACACCCAACGCTGATCGCTAATCAAAAAGAGCAAAAACCTTTTTAATGCGATCGTTTACACAAATTTTCCATCCAATTACTCTCGAAGTCGGATTCGTGTAGTCAAAACACACGTTATCAGCTGTTGACGAGAAGTTGGGATTGATTAATGCCTTCCGTCGGCAGTTAAATCGGGCACCTCGTGCGCCCATAACCGTGTAATCATTTAGCACTAATCGTTCGCTCGTTGGTCGTAAAACAGTCCAACCAAATAGTCCATCAAAGTTTTCTAACAATCAATTGTTGGCCAGTTATCGAGCTTCGTGCGTTTCTCCTTAAGAAGCAAGAGGAAGCATATTGTTCAGAGTTCTCCTGTTTTTCCCAATGCTTCCTTCTACGGTCAAAGATGTTCCCTGATGCTTTGTTGAATGAAAGGAAGTTGGTTAAAATTGTGAACACGTAGTTTAAAAAATGCACCATAAAAACGTCGCTTTTGCTTCGTTCGTTCGCGTTTGCTGCTCGGCGGCGTAATTAGAGGCATATGATGCGGTCGTGTATGCACTCTAAAAATACTTCACTCACCCAAATCAAATGCCCACGTGCATGCTTATGTGTGTGTATGTGTGTGTGTGATTGTAGTAATAACTCGTTGGAAAACTTCTGCAGTGAAACGAGTTTCCAGGCAAAAGGTGGAGGCAACCTCCCATTAGCAAAGAGACGTGACGAGCCTACAACCGTTTTTTGACAAATGTAGGTTTTTTCCCCCTTCGCGTTGGAAGAAGTAAACCGTTGCTGGTTCGCCGTGGAACGTTTTTCTTTGTAAGTTGTTGGATGAAGAAAAGAACAAAAAAAATTTTTTGCCTGTTCGTGTTTCATCCTTTTTCTGGTTTAAATCGCCCGCAAACATATCATCGAGCAGTCAAGTTTCGTTTTGGATGCAGCGTTACAAAACAAAAAAAAAAAACGAAAAAATTGTCCAGATTTATGAAAAGGAAATAAAATGTCGACTCTACCGACTCCCATTTGTTGGGGGTTGGTCGGGCTGAAGGGGTTGGAAACATTGGCGCACATGTTTTTGAATGTGTCGGTGAAAACGTAAACTACAACATCTCGCAGCGTCGTCTTCATTATCTTCACTCATTGCCATTAGCATATGGACGGATCTTCATGCGTCGGGTGAAAAAGATTATAAATTAAGATGAAAACACGGAGGCACGGGATATTTGAGCGTGAGTTTGGGTATCGTAGAATGTTCCCTTTCCTCGTTAGGCGCTTCCGGTGAGGTTGTTTCCTTTCGCTCGTCAAAAGGTGGAAAGATGGAAGCCAAGAGCTGATAGTGAACATAAATTTCACTCTTCACACTCAAGAAGAAGTGGCCTGTGTTTGTTGTTGTTCCATCTACATGCTCCTCATATGCCACCAACCTCTCACAATCACACAAACACACACACTTTGTTATGCTGCGCTATGTTTTGATGCTCGCCTGCATCTCGAGCAGCAGATGTTTGTGTCGATCCATTTCGTTTCGATGATGTTTTCTCGGCGTTCCTTTCACTTTTTGTGATGAAAAACTGTCCCGAAAAACTGGCTCGGACCTAATGGTGTTTACCTAAATGTAAGAAAACAGTCTTGAACCGAAAACCAAAACGAGAGAAAACGGACGAGCGCAGCTGCCTTGTTGGAGTCGTTCAAAATTTGATTCATTCCTTCAATTCGCGTTTCACGTGGTCCGGCATTTGCTTTCAATTGATTTTATCGTCAAATCTACATCGGAAGGGACTTCCTTTGATTCACTTAACCTTGTTGACCACCGATGGAGAACTGTGCAGTTTCGTTTGAATCCGCTTGTTTGGTTGAATAATTTAATGGAATGAAGTTTCGACCTTGTTTCCTCCAATACTGTATCCCAAACTCTGCTTTTAGTGTTTTATTTACTTTACTCGTATCTGAATCCGTAAGAAAAATTACCATGAGCTCATAAATATCCTAAGCTATGAACTTAAGCCGGTTATCCGCGTCTTAAAAATGCTTTCATCCGATGCACCCTTCCATCCTACGTAATCGGTTGTTGTGAACGCGTTCGAGTACCCTTTTATTTTCTCCTACGAAAAAAAGTCTTCCTGCCAATCATTAGCCTATCTGCTTCACTCTTTGTTTCGCTCGAACACATCCGCACGATCAAAAGATCTCGGACAGACCCCTCCCCCAGTCAACCCCATTAATCCCCAATCTCAAAGGGTTGATTGCTTCGCGCCCTCGGTTGCATCGCCTAACGGTTCCGTACCTAACGCCATCTTAATCGAGCGCCCACTCGTGGGGGGGAGAGGGAGAGAGGTGTATGTGTTGCATTACAATACTTTCACTTCCATCCGGCGCAAAAGGCTCCGCCAAAGACGCTGTGGCTTTCTTTCATCTCAATTGTGTTTTATTTGTTGAATATGTTTTCGCTAGGTTCCTTAATCGGGATTTCCTTTTTCTGTTTGTAGCCGTACCTTTTATTTTCACATTTTTAGTCTTTCTGAAGTTATTTTTAGGTTCTTTCACAAAATTTACAAATTCATTCGATCGAAAAGATGATGTTTAACTACCATGTATCGTATCCAATTGATTTTGGGAAATGATCCCATCTTTTGCCCCAAATTTAGCACCGAACCCTAACGGGGTGTTCTTGCGTAACGGTTACATTTTCCTGTTGTTTCCGTTTTTGTTTTTCGGTCTGTCTATCGTTCCTCTTCTCTGCTAATAAGGCCTAGCTCTGTTCGAGCATTATTCTATCATGGCTGATTCGGTACGCGGCACAGTGGTTCAGCTAGAGCGACGGTCCGGTCGTCCAAATTGTGTATACAGTTTTTCGTTGCCTGCAGCTACCGTCAACTTACTTATGATTTTGGCAAGAATTTTACGCGCGAAAATCAAAAATCAAAAATGTTGTGTGAGTTTTTCATTTATTAAAAAAAAAAAGGCAGTATATATTGATAAAATTTTATTTTTTTATAATTTTATAAGAAAGCCAACAAAATTTCCTTTTCAACAATGTATAACAAGTGTGAGAAAATATTTTATAAATAATCTGAATTAAATTTGCAACATGATGCAAATATTTGAAAAAAAAACTTAATTTTTTACACTTTGCGCAACTTTCACGGGCGATATCTCTCACAACTGTGCTTTAAAATTAGTAATATTCTGGAAATTTCTTATTAAACTATTCTTTTTTCGTATAGAAGAAAGTGTTTGAAAATTGGTTTCATGAAAAGTCAAACCAAAGGACCGGACTCTGAACCTCTGTGCGCGGTGTAGGAACGTGACGTGAAAACGGGGATACCAAAATTCCGTTCGACAGATTTTCCGGACGAAACTATCCACTCCCAGCAGTAGTACTCTCCCGGGAGACTCTTCAACCAGTTCTGTAGTTTTCTTCGTGTGTGGTTTGGCCCTCACGTGACAAAGCAGGATAGGAAGCGACTGCTAAAGCAACAGAGAATTAAGAGCGAAAATAATTTGGCTCTTATAAATATTAATTTCCGTCGCCGAGTTAAGCCAATGGAGCTCGATGGAGCACTTCTTGGGCACTGACATTTGACGAAATCGCTCTGAAGCAGTCCACGAAACCGGGTAACCTCGCGGTTTGGGTTGGTTACCTTGTCCGACGGCCACCTCGCGACCGGAAGTTGGTCGTCAGCGGGAACGTAATCGAGCCCTGCGCGAGAGCGAGCGTATTCTCGAGGAAATGGCTGGCGGGCAGGGCGTTTCGGGTTCGTTGATTTTCGGCCACTAACTGGAGCGCCCCGTGTGGGAGGGGGGATGGTATCTCTTTTTTTTTGGTGTGCGTTAAGAATACCGAATTCGAGTGTGTTTGTGTGTCTCTGCAACCCACCCGAGAGTGTGGAGGGGTAAACACGGAAAACATGTCGAACCTCAAACGCTCGACTAACGGTAATTAATCACAAAATGTTAATGCTGAATCTCGAATCACTGCAGGGGCTTTCTTTTCCGCACCGGCAGGAGAAGCAACACCCCAAGGGGTTGCCTGCGGATTAAATTTCAGCAAACGGGAGTAAGCTGGCAACAACGAGGTCACGTTGATTAAGCCCGATTGAAGTTTACTCTTTTCAGAGGTTGGGAAAAGGAAGCTAGAGGGACCGGTGAAAACCCCCTTCGTCTTTTAAAGACATACTAATTGGCAATGTCCGGTTGAAAACATTCTGATCTGCAAGACAGACTCTAGGGATCACAGACTTCGCCAGATGTTCCATGAATTTATCCAGTCCACCTTCCAGGCGGTCCATCATACATTGCTTTAGCAGCTAGCTATACCCTAACCTCGTTCAGTTTCTGTTTATTCCAATGTCGTCGACTCCACCGCCCGAAGTCGCCGTCTGTCATTCGTTACCGACGCAAGGGCTAAGCAGTACATCAAATATTTATGTACATTTTGCGCTCCCCTCTGTTTGTTTATGGCTGCTTTCTTCACTTGCACGGGTTGGGTTTGGGAAGCGGCGGGACTTCGACCATGTGAACGTTTCACAGCTGGAGGAAAAAAAACTGACCAATTCTGCCAATGGCGGCTGCCCCTGGCTGGCGTTACTTTGGGCAAAATATACTCTCCCAGACGGAAGTTTAGCCGCGCGAAACGGTTCACTCTCGGTTCATGGTAAGAAAGTCACAAAGGAAGTAGCAATTCGCTAGATATTCATGCATAAACACGTGGTCGTGGAACTTCTATCTGGATCTTTGCATGAAGAATTTAGCTAAATCCCAACAGTTTTTCTTCCATCTGTTTGTCCTCATCCAAATGTTACCCCTGCATAGACATACAGCTCTACCGTTACAGCGACGCAAAACCTCTTCCAGATTTTATCGCAAATCTAGGGCAAACTCTCGGCCAGTGTTTCGTTCACCTCGTTTGACCGACATCCCGGACAAACCTTAATCCATCCGACGGACCCTTGGTCGTCTTGGCTGAAAATCTTGCGGATTTATTCTTGATAATTTGCGCATAAGCATAACCAGGCCAAGCCAGTTACTACCCAATGCCAATTGTTGCAAACCACCGCTTCGTTCCCAATATCTCTGCATTGGTTTAATACTTTAAGAGATGAAGATTGTTACCGAGGGCTAAAACAATCCGTACGTTGTACAATTGGATGATTGGCGCTATTTTGAGTGCTTGAAGAATTGTTGAAGATAGGCCTTCGCGTTACTGATGACTGCGGTTTGCTCTCTCATAACGAAGAGTCAAAAGTTTTCTAAATGCTCTGTAAGTGCATCGATTTCACTGAACTTTGTGAGAAATAACATTCCCGTAATAGTTCGGGCGTGTTAATTTCAACTCTATTGACAGTTATTTACGAACCCCGAGGAATTTGGCGGCACACCGTTAACTGTATCGACGGAAGGGTGCTAAGTCGACAAATTCACGGCGTTAATGAGTTTTGATCAGTGAAACGAAACAAAGCAACGGAAATTAGAGCCCTATGAAACCCGCCGAATATCTCCCCAATCGCTTCGTGTGGGGCAATGGGCCAGGCACATTTTATTACATCCCTGGTTGCAGTCAGAAGATTATTATTTCGGAAGATCCTCCATGCTTCACGTTTTGCGGAGAGCCTCGTACGTACGTGTGCGTGTGCTTGTATGTTGTCTTTTCTGTCCCCAAACGTTCGTGAAGATTACGCTGATTCCTCCGGGGGGAGGAATGCGAGAAGCCCCCACGACGAAGAAAAGCTGCCGGATCCAATCCCTTAACCTTCCATGGGGGATGCTGCTGTTGGAGGTTATTTTTCCGTTTCGTTATAAATCTTTAGAACTCATCACAAGCGCCGACACCGTCGCCGTAAAATCCATTCACACACAGCACACGGCGTGTCTGTGCCGTCCGGTGGCTGGGGTTTTTTTCATGCCGCAATGTTTGCGTAGTGGTCTAGCACCCGCCTGGTTTATCCCACCAGAAGCCCGCCAGATGCAAGCGCCTCGAAGTAACGGATCTCCCCGGTTCTCCTTGGGTGGAGTGCAACGGAGATTCGTTCGTGGTTATAGTCGCCGTCTCCACCGATTGCGGATGCAACCATATGAAATATGTGGCTCTACACCGAATGGGCCCCCCGTTCTCTATGGTCCATTCCTTTTACGCTGTACATAAACACACACATTGAAACCGTTTTTTAATCTTTGATCAAATTTTCCCGGTACAGTCGAGTGAATGAAAGAGAAGCGTGGTGGATGTTCATCGTCTAAGGGAGATACAATTTTCCTAAACCTCTGATATGTTCTCCAACACATTCCGGTTGAAGTTGGTTCAACCATGTTCCATTTATTGAAACTGCAGGGTTCTATCCAGAATATAAAGAACCAAGACATCATTAAGCAATATAAATGAAAGACTAACCTTTCTCGACGTGGCTATAGAAATTGCGATACTGAGTTTGTACCAGAAGTTGTGATTCTAACTAGATTGGGCAGACTACAGAGCCAGAATGTATTAATTAAAAAAGAATCCAGTCGAATAGTTTCTTACTTACTCCAGTGGAATAGTTCAGCAACTTTATTGTTTACCCGCGCAATCTGGAGTCAACTTGTTCATTCCTACATAGTCGCTGACTGCGACGTCAGGAAACACAAATGCCCCGTTTCATGTTTGTTGGAACGCCGCAGACGTCGGGCGCGCACCGTCTGTTCTAAACTTTCGAGACCTTCCGGTATCTCGAGACCATTTGGATATCGGTTCTCTGTTTTTTATGTGTCGGTGTGCCGTTTGCGGTCACTGCTGCTGCCCGCGCCTCTGATATTCGAGCAGATCGAACCGGTCGAAAGGTGGAGTGTCGGGTTTCCAATAAATATGGCCAACGCCGCCTCTTTCCCGTTGGGGCGGGTACACGTAATGGCACTGAAGTGGTTCAGACTGGTCCGACTGCACCGGAATGCAAGAAGCGGCACGGCGAAGAGTGCAATCCTCGCATTGGCCTGGCTGGCCGGCCTGGAATGGTGGAACGTGGGCGAACGGTTGGGCACAGAGAGAAAGTTTATTGAACCGAAATGCAGACACACAAACGTGATCCCAAACCCCCTCCCCGTCACGTGCCACGAAGAGGAGGCCCCGTTCGAAGATCTGGATTAACTTTCCGAAGGGTTTTTCCCTGCGATCCCCGCCTCGGGGTTTTCGGGTGGGTTCCCCCCGAGTGGGATTAAAAACTGGGAGTAGAGTTTCTAGATATTGAATGAAGTTATCATCGAACCGAGTCTCTGGCAAGTTGATGGAGGTACAAGTGGAGTTTTAATTGATCAAAACGCTGGAAATGTTCGCCCGGGAAAGAGCTCCACTCTAGCACATCGGTCGAGTGTTTCGTGAGTACCTTGGCATAATTCCACCATCTTTTGCATCATGTAATGTTACATGGAGAAATGGGCAGCGCCCAACAACCGTTGGGAAATTTATGGACATCACGATAAAAGGTTCCGGGCAGACAAGGCAGGCAAAAACACTGACGCCATGTTTCCGAAAGTTGCTGTATCAGCAGAAAAATGTTTGTTTTTGTTTGGATTCCTATTGCATGTAACAAAATTCTACCAACGAGTTTTTAAGCTAGGAGTGTGTTTGCCCAACAGAAGAAGCATTTCTTTTTCGCATTCCTTCTGGCAAAATACCAAATCGAATGCAGCAATGTTTAAAAGCTGCTGTTCGATGCAGTTTTGATGTTGCTTGCGTATGGTTCGATACTCAATCTTTTTTTTGCTTTCAAAATTGAAGAAAGTACCAGCATTGTATATCCGAAATTCTTCTCCTTCAAAGCGCTGAGGGCTTCACACAGTCGGGGTCTTTGTGTAGATCTACAGCTCGAGGAAAAAGGTTTCCGAGTGAAGGTTATTTTAAACATGCCATTGACGCCATGCCTTTGCTGGAGATCATTGGAAGTCCAAATCGGTAAGAGACCCACGGTAGAGTACCGAAAAGAATATGCAGTTTGAAACAGCTCCTACAAAAAGAAAGACCTTTAAAGATTGGAAAACAATCACAAGGGCTCATTGACAACGACTTCGAGTGTTCATATGGATGGTTCTAAAGCAATGTCACATGCCGTATCGTATGGGATTGATTATTCTGATGACCTCCAGCTGAGAGCTGCCATCGTTTCTGTGCAGGAAAATGTGCTTCTGGCGTGGAACGCTCCAGGAAGATCGAGTTCTCCTGCTGCTTTTCGAGACCCTTGGACCCTAAGAGAGTTTGATCTTTCTTAAAAAGTATTACGTTTCACTGAAATCTCGCAACACCATGCACAAAGGTGCAGTTTTGTAAGCGGGAAACAAATACCTTGGTGAGAACATTTGGACTTTTAACACTGGTTTGTCTCTTGTGCGGAAGTCTACCCGCTGTTGACCTCAAAAAAGGCTGACTTTTAAAATATTTCCCGATTGTAACTCGGGCGTGCCCTTTCGAAATGAATAAATGGCTCCCGTGGTTTAACCTAGTTTTAGTTTTCCCGGACCCAGGTCCCGAGCATCGGCGTCTACGTCACACTATCTCCTCCGATTCGATGACGTCAGCCGCCGGATGGGAGAAAAATCGAACAGCATCTAGCATCTCGGCGATTCGCTGCTCTTCGGCCGGCCGGAGTCTCTTCCGGACCACCAGATGGGCGGGAGGTTTTCAACCCCGGTTGGGTGGTTGGTTTGTTGACCACCGCTTTTGAAACGTAAACACCCGTTTCCCACCGCGCGGGTGTTGCCCGTTCGTTCTTCGATGAAGTGTAATTGTCAATTGCGTTAGCCTTCAACTCTCACCAGCTCCAAATGCATGCCAGCCAGGCTCCACCATCTCTCACCGCGAGGGGTGTGGACGATTGCACTTGGCCTCAAGCCTCCACACACAATGCGTGATTTCACATAAATTAGAAGAAATTGAGTTAGTATGTGCAGTGGTCGTCGTCGTCCTCGTCGTCATCGACGCTGTGGCCAGAGAAATGAGTGACGGTCCTCGCTGTACCATCTCTCCATCGCGCTCTTCTACTCTTCCAGAGGCCCCCGGGGAAAGGGTGTCCGCAAACATCGTCCATCCCACGACAACGCGATGTGTCAGGCGTCAGGGCTAGTTGCGTTAAGTTAAATTTATGATTTTATTCGATTTGCTAGCGCTTTGAGTCAAGCGGCAGTGTTTTATTTACGGAACGGAATCAAGTGGAAATGGAGTCCGTATAACCCCGCAAACGGGGCGCTAGATGAAGGTACGTACCGCCTGTTAATGCAATCAAACAGCTTTTCTCCCGATATGATTGTACTTTATTTTTAAGCTTTATTCCCCGAACCAATGGGAACCTTTTTCTCCGAATGTTTTACTCGTCGCATTGATTTATTTTCACCCGCGGGAATAAAGAAATGTCAATCTTCCTTAGGTGTCCCTTTTTTAACGCGGGTCCATTGGGACGAGAATTCATCCATGTTGGATGCAGTTATGAGTTATTTACACTCCCATATTATCGTCATTCTTCTCCCTCGATACGGGGAAACCAGTATTCTAAGAAGGGATTTCAGTGTTATGCTTTTGCCAATAAATTTGTCACGCCAAACAATTGAAGTCCTCTTTTGGAACTACACACATCTCACTTTGCAGATGGTCTTGGGGGCTGGATTTACAAGAAATAAAGTATCGTATGGCGCGCACCATCTCAAATGGAACCTGGACATTTTTCTCCATTTCTTCTCCAGTCTCTCGACGTGAATCAATATTTTCTTACTATGCATTATTAATGGTTGCCGCCGTGTTTCAGTTACCGGAAACCGTAAATCATCGATCCTCGAGGCTCGGGAGCGAAAGAAACGTCGCGCGTATGTAAAATCGAAACCCCAGGCCCTGGCATATGTGTGTTTCCAACGCCTGATGGTCACGCCGGGGCCCTAATCCGGTCGTGTTTTCCTCGAGCGAGCTCTTCTCCGCTGTCGGTGGTGGCTTTCGGACCGGCTAAACCGACCGGGTCCGCTGAAGAAAGCAGAAAACTTCATCCCGCCGCATTAGCGTCCGTGTGCAGCATGTCCAACGTCTCTCCAGAGCGTCGACGTCACACGTTTCCTCGCATTTCCACCGTCGGGGGGTGTCGTATTTAGTGGCCATTGATCGCGTCGAGGGCGACGGACACAGAGGGCGATGGAAGGGAAGAGAGCTACTCTCATCTGTAAATGCTGTTGTAAATCTCAACACCGAAAGCAAAATACGCCGACTTTCGACGCTCGTGTGTGTGTGTGGTTGGTTGGTGGGTTTGTGTCGTTTTGAGTAGAGATCACCAACAACGCGGCCGAGAACACGACACAGAACCGGTTGTGTGTTCGTCTCGTGTGTTGCTGTTCGGGCAGGGGGCCCGAAGCATCGCCACCAACATGATATGCTGGCAGCATAAATATTCATAAATTTCATTTCCTCCTTCAATAATGTATGTGTTCCCGGTTTCCGTGTGGCCGCTTCCAATGCCGCGTGTCGTTCCACCAGCATAACGGTGGCGGGAAAAATAAATAAACCGACCAAACCCCCGGCCGGAGAGAAAAGAATGGCGACGGAAAAGCGAGAGTAACGTTGCGGCCAGCACTGGTTCCGAACTGGTTGGTTGGCAATGGATTTAGAAGACGAAGAGAGTGTCGCGTCCGTCCGCTTACCCCGATGTAAGGCGACATAAATAGAGAGTTTGTAGTCATGCTGCGCATAAACGATCCATCTCTCTAGTCGTTCTTTTTTTTCAATGCTCCTCTCCTGCCTTGCCCGGTGGTGGTGGTAATGCTTGCCGGTTCAATTTTTCGGTCGCAACATAAACCACCCCCGCTCAATGCGGTCCCTTCCAGGACCGGAGAAGGCGACTCGTGTGTGTGTTTGCGTTGTATTTATGGTTATGTACATATCTTTACACGTTTTGCGCACAATTTGTCAAACTTTCCCCGGGTTCCGGTTTCCGACGCAGCGATGGTGGATTAATATTCTTTTTTCCTGTATTGAGTAGATGAAAATTCGCTAAGGAATTACAAATCATGAAGAGAGGAACTATGAGCGATGTAAAACGGACAAGAATGTTTCGTGTCGAATATCAACAGATAAACATACGTCGTTATCTTCAAAAATGGCTCAAACTAATAAATCGCTTCGTTTAGGCTAAAGATAGTGTTTATAGCTTGGTGGAATATTTCAAATAATTAGGAAGATTAATTTATTATCGGTTGGAAAATTGGCCCATGAGCGCCGGGGCTCATCACCTCGACGGCGTGGGTTTGAAACCCAACCGAGACCAGACCATCCGAGAGGACTGACTATCCACGTACAACAAGGAAAATGTCTCGTAAGCCCTTAACGGGCAGGCATGACCAACACGGTCGCCAAGAAAAAGAAGAATTATTTGAAATATTCCTCCAAGCTAAGATCTTGATCTTCAACACTCTCTCCTATCCGTATGTCACACGACGTGTGAGAAAGTGAAAAGTAACTTTGGTATGAAACGCATATCCACATGAGTGATTGCTTCCGGAAAGGGTGACTGAATCTTCTTTCGGCAAAACGTAATCCCATGTACATGAAAACCTTCTCCAAAAAAGGGCGATGGTGGTGACATACAAGACGAGTAGCAAAGGTAGTACGCGCCTCAGTACGTAAATTGTTGGCGTGAAAAATGAAGAATTTCCCACGCCATAAATTGTCGAAGCTTGGCGTGGCGGTGACCACATTTTGTTTTATGAGCAACGCAGTTTTTATGAGCGATGCCGCCGCTCACCTTTTGCTTATTTGACGCTAAATTTTATTGCATCGGTTTGAACGATCGGTCCCTGCTAGGAGGGTTAGCAAAGCAGAATGTGGGGGTGAGGGTTTACTGAGGTAAAAGCTTTGTTTGCAAAAATAAAATAAAGTAATAACAGTTCGTTGACAGCGTCGTTTCCGTTGTCGTGGAAGGGCGTTTGAAGGCACAGCCCCTCGCCGGGTCTGGTGAAGTTGTAAACTGTTGACGCACATTTACAATCGACCCGAATCCGGGGATCTAACGCCTCTGTGCGATCTTCAACCCCGAGGTGGAAAGGCCAGCAGGAAGGATTTTCGTGCGCCTATGAATTTCCGTTTATTACTGACCCTCGCAATCGCGACACGCGTATAAATATTATTTGCAAGAAACAAAAACTATACCAACGTCAAATTGACAAATTTATTAATTTATACGTCTTCTTCCTCTGCCTTCTCTTTTTAGGTAAGTTCCGGAGCCATATCGAAGTTCGAACGCAGGACACCTATTTATAGTTCATCATAAATCGCTTTTCTAAAACAAGCCCGGGAAGCAATGCTTGGCAAACGACAGCATCGGCCACGACGAACGCGGTGATTTATGACACCGAAAACATAAGCCAAACCCCGAACGTCGATCAACTGACCTCCGGCGTACCCTCCGGCCAAGCGTGTGCCGGGGTCCAGGGGGCATCGTCGTGAGTAATAATGATACGACTCTTACACGACCTGGTTCGTTGCGCTTGTGGGTGTGAAAAAGAACAGAAAAAGCGACCACCGGTTCTGGTGGGGAGTTTTGGCCAATAACCTCACAAGCGGGTGAGACAACGCGGAGGTGGAAAAAATCAATGATTCAACGGCTTTTTCCACGGAATCGGATGTCGGAACAACTTCATCGTCAATCGACACTCAACGAAGTGAAAACAGCTGGGCTTCCTCGAGGAGAAGGAGTCCACGCTTCAGAGCGCCAGCGTCCAACCCAAAATGGGGCGAATTAACGGCGAGGGCAGTCATCTCCCGGGCAAGGAGAGCAGTTCAGAGGCCTTTTGGGGCCCGTATTTGCTGGAGATAAGATAATGCAACCACCAGCTGCGTGCGTTGGCCGTTGTGTCCACAGCCGAATGTGGAAAACATCTTGTGCAGCGTGGAGTATAGGGGGAAAAAAAAGTAGATAAAATGCCTACGCAATGACGCGACAACCCGACGGCAGCAAACGGTACAATGTGTTGGATTTTATTGGGAACCGTTACCAGCCGATAAGACGATCATGAACCAATGGCCGGTGCTCCTTTTTCTAGATCAAATGTTTATCCACAAACATCCTTTTTGTCGACACGTCCATTAACGGATAAGGGTTCCCACTGATAACTGCACAAAACTGGCCTTTTCTCCTGGGTTTTTTTTAGAGAATGGAAACGTTTTGTCATCTGATCTTCTTCAATTTCTTGTTTGAACATACGTGCGAGCCGAAATCAGAAATTATTATCTCTACCAGCAAACGATGCAAGTGTTGGCAAGAATCGATTCGATTTCACTTCCGCCGTCGAGCTCTGGAAACCCCGGTTGCGACAGCTAATAAATCTTCACCCTTATAACCGGCACAAGGAGGAAGTCCTTGTGCAACAAGTTCCTAATTCCGATCGTCAACCTGTTTTTCGCAAATGGTACGGCCATTCCTTCGGTGAAGCTCAAGGCACTCAAGACGGTGGTTAAGGAACAACAAATGACCGATCAAAATCAAGTTTCCAAACGAAAGCGCACATCAACGGAAACGACCTTCTTTTGCAATCGTTTGTGCCATAGTGTGTGTTTCTTTCTTTCCTTCTTCCAACCGCTTAACAGGCTTATTTTATCGATCATACTCTAAACGATACCATTTCGCGATATCGACGCTGCTGTCATCATCATCATCTTCGTCGTCGTCGTCGTCGTTATAATCGCCATTCGCTATTTCGCCATCAACAAGTAAATCAAGTTCACTTTCTGAAGGCAGACATAAAAAAAACAACGGGCAAACATAAGCGTGCCGCAGCTCCTCACCAGTTGTTTGACCTTGAAGCAAGTTTGTCAACTTTTTTATTTGCTACTATCCCGCGCGCGATTCGCGCTTCTTTCTCTTTGTCCAAGTGGCGGTGTGGAGGAATGGTTGTAATGATATCGATGTAGCAAAGTTGTTTTTTTAAGACAGTGCGCTTCATTGAGCGGTGGGCTCCCAATATAGCCAGGTCCGGTTTCGTCTTGATCGGTTTCATCGCGTGTCTTCACTTAACTGCTCGGGTAAGATAAAGAGAGAAAAGGAAGGTTAAGGAATGACCGGTTCGCTGGAATGTGGAATTCAATCTAATGCTTTCTTCGTTCGCTTCTTCTACTCTGTCTCGCTGTCTTTAGCTTCGTGCTTCCGCTTCCTGTTTGTTAACATTGCTTGTCCTCCCTCTCCCCATGTGAGATCAATGAGCAATTCGTGACGCAACGAGGTGTCGTTTATGAATTCCACTCAGGACGCCACCGATCGACGAATTGATTAGCTCGGGAAGAAGTTGAACCCACGATGAGGGACAAACAGTCCATGCAACCCCGACCTCTCGCACCGTATTTCGATTGGAATCAATCTCACGTGCCCCATTGTCATGGGTGCCAGTTATGGAACCAAAGCGTCATCTTGTGCAAGAAGCAACAATAGTTAACCAAGACACCGAGAGAGTGAATATTCTTTCCCGCAAAACGATCGAACGGAGCTAAATGGCGTACCACAACAGCACTCGAATGTCTCCAAGAATGGAACCACAACGGCAGAAGATCTGGCGCTGGTAAAGAGTTGCCCGCTTTCAGGGCCGCAACAGCAGGGACAGGAAGTGAACTTTCTTAATAAGGAAATCGATTCGAATCTAATAATGGGCAACAACCGGGACGCGAAGAGCTCGGGAGGTGGATGGAACCGTGCAAAAGTAAATCCAACCGGAGCCCCCGGTTTGGTCGGAACCGGAACATCGAAGAACGGGGAGACCTCCCGGTCCAATCGAATCGGAAGTCGTTATGGATGTTTAGTGTATGATAAATCTGCCCATTGGAGCGTACGTCCGCCGTACGCCTTGCCTTGTTCGCCTTAATTCCCTTAAGCTCTCCAGGGAGCAACCCAGAACACACGGATCCACCCATTGTCGTCATCCTGTCTCCCGCTCTTTGTGGACCATTTCGTGACACTGTTTTTTTTTTGTTTTTGTTTGCCGTGACTCATGCCTGAGTCATTTCGTTCCACCTCGCGGTTGGCTCGTTCCACTACCGACGGAAGCTGTGGTACAATGAGAGACGGAGCATGGAAGTATACCGGGAAGTAATCACAGCCCAGCGGGTCAACGAGCATAAGGCACCGTAATATTTCATCATTACCGTAATTCGATGGGTTTTTAGCACATTTTACAGCACAATCGGATGTTCTCGGAAGGGATTTAAGGATCGCTGTGCTCCGGAGGGAGATAAAGATAAGGAGAGTTGATGTCTGGTAGAAAGATAAGGTTCAACCATGTTGGCAATACGAATTTCGAAGACACTGGATACTTTTAGCAGGAGAAAGATGAAATGGACTGTTCAATTTGCTTTAACTTGTTATCACATTAGTTTGACTGAACATTGATAAAACGTCGATTATGTTTCATCACAAAAAACGATACAAAGACGATTAGTTTTCTCGAGTGTTCAAGTGGCAAACATTGAGTGGAATCGTTGGAAAACAGCTGGGATTCGATATTTTGCTTAATTTGAAATAGATTGTCATTCAATCTTTCCTCGCAGCTAAAGCTTCGTGAAACCAAACGTAAGCAATTTATTTTCCATCCTAGCACGATCGGTGGGACTTATGTACGGGAACGCTCTGTGTTTCTATGGATAAGAAGAGAACTACAAAATGTCACGTTGTAAATCAACGATCGATGCTGACCGTAACTCCTGTTGGAAAAGTCCCAACCAATTTCTTCTGTTAGTAGTGTTTTCCTTTCTTTTCCACTGCAAAACGGTGAAACCATCTTGCTTCAACCACATTATCTTTGATTTTTACTCAAACACTATTACGAATGGACTCCATCAAACGCCAGGTGGAGGTGGAAAAGTGCAACCATTCGAAGTGATAGCAATTTTCCTTTCCATTGTGTTGGGCAAATGAATTCCTCAGCGAAGCAGCTCGAGCTCGATCAATCGTTCGGGTGAAAACTCATTTCCGCGTAAGCCCTCGATGGTATCTATTTTAATTTAGCCGTTTCGCCCGAAGCCTGAAGAATCCATCCACGCTGCGTCCTTGCTTTTCCTTGTTTCTTCCTTCCATCCCCCACCGCTCCCGAAGGTCGACCGATTTTGTTACAATGGATCGTAATCGATTTAAATTATCGAGATCTAATGATGAGGGAGAACTGTTCCACATTTTTACGTAACAATCGGGAGTCGATTTGTCAGAAGTGGCAAGGTTCTCGAATCCCGGGAGTGGCCTTCCTCCGACGCCATCTTCGAGCCGAACTCCCCGTGTCAAATGTAGCAAACCCCACTTGGCAAAGGTCAATGGTCTCCGAACTTGGGCTACTGGCGGGCGGCGGAATGGGTGCCCACTATTTCCCTAGGATGTACGAAAGCAACCGGGAAGAAAAATTCAATTACGCTGAAAGGGACGAGTGGATGGTAAAAGAAAGGGCAACATCAATGGGATGAACGTAAGCTTTCTTCCTTCTCCGGGCAGGTGATTGATCATTGACCTTTAGATAAAGGCAACTTGCACAAATCATGGGGAAAGGTAGCAAATTTTCCTGGAAATCTTGAGAGGATGATTAATCACAGCACTTTTCATTTGTTCATCTCGGTGAATGAAAGTCTCCAGATACGAAAAAGTTAGAGAAGACAAGTTAAATGCACTTAAGAAAGTGTTATCTATAATTATAAATAGAAAATACAATGATATGTGGCATTCGATTTTCCAAAACATAGCTTAAGGTGTTCACTTTTCCAATCGTATTTGCGTTCCCCTAGTTTGCTAGTTCCCCTGTTTGACCTACATTGGTCCATGGCTGAACACATCTGTTTCGAGCAAAGGCAAAGATGAACATGATAAAATCTAATTTTTCACCTCTCCAATCCTCTTTCCGCTTGCATACAGTGGAGAAGCTGACTGCATAATCAGAAAATACGGAACACGATTTGATTTAATTAGATTTGATTGTTCTGATTTCCTGCTTGGTGCATGAGTGTGGATAGGAAATACTTCAAAGCAGTAGGAAAATACCAGTTCGATTCAACGTATGTGTGAGTTAAAAAATACGATCTTTATCATTATTTTGAAACAGATTTGTTTCTACTTCAGCAACTATTTGAGTTGGGCATTTTGAATGCTAAGGTCAACGTGTTTGTGTAAACAACCGTTGTTTTTGGAAAAAAATGAGCTCATCAATCGATATTGTTGCCTGAAGAAAACGAAAACCCCATAACACTCACCGCTCGCGAAAACATCATTGATTGTGGAAAAATAGAAATCTAATTTTCATTTGCCCCCGTACCAGCCTTTCCTCCGTATCACTTCGATTCCTCCGTAAATAATTCGATAATATTTGGATGGGTAAACAAATGATTGACAGTTTCCATGGTCCGGCCATAACCAATGATGTGGTGGTAGATCACCTGTAGGAAAGCGGGAAATTTTGATTAGAATTAAGCTACAAAACAAAACATCATCTTCATTCCGGCCCCATCAAATCCATCAAACGAACAACGGACCGGTCGGAACGCATTTCGTTTCGTCGATAAACATATTCATGATGTAGTTGTTTGTAGTGTGTTGCCGAACTTTGGACTGCAAACACCTTTTTTTCTGTTTCGAAAAAAAAACGATACAGACTAGAATTATGATGTACTCAGGTTATGGTTGCAGTCAACGTGAAATTTTGTGTTGTGTGCTTGTTAACGTAAATACCTTCTTATTTCCTTCGAAAAATCACCCCCTGCAAGACTGCTTGTTTTCCCATCGCTTCCGCTACTGTCAATTAAACATTTTCCTTAATTACACCCCAGTTCGCGTCATCGTCGAGCACCCAGCGCCACATCGTTACTGTCCTAAATTTGGGGACTAATTATAAATGCAAATATTTTTCCCTCCAAATTCGGCGTCGCAGAAGAACGGCAACGTCAGGCGACAGTTTCGCTGTGGTTTATTCATTCGTTTCCATTTTTTGTTTTGTAACTTTTTTTTATTTTTGTTTTTTACATTGCTTCCCGTTGATATGCGCATTTACTTCATTCCGTTCGTTTTTGTCAACGAAAACCCATACACCTATCACGCTTTATGCCGTTTAGTTATTGATAAAGTTTGGCTGGGAAGACCTCCTATATTTCTACATCCTTAATTGACTATCGAATAAAAATCTGACAATGTTTCAACTTTGATGGTTTGTAAATGTTGGCGATATTTGTAGTTCAATCAATCAAATATAGCGAGACTTCTCTTAGGAAAATAGAAACATACATCAAGGATCTTTACACTCTGTGGGTGATTCAACACGTCATGTGGACGAACGTTGACACAAATGTGACATGACTGTTGCTTCGTTGCCACCTTTTCCCATACACCTATAGAGGAAATGACACTCAAACGCAAACGGATAAATTTGACATTTTTCAAACGTCCTTCCCCACGACTCCGTTGTCGTGTTGTGTCGACATTGACCTACGTTAACCGCACGCGACATGGAACGGACACCCGTGGGGCATGAATTCAAAATCAGCTGGTCGACTTTGAACCCAATATTGTGTGTCGTTCGCTCCCAACTATTGACGTCACAACAAAATCTGGTCTTATGTATATTGAAAGGATTTGAATCTGTTTGAAATAAACGATAGAGAACTGGCGAAACTTATCTGCTTAGAATTGCTTCCTTTATACTTCGAACGCTAAAACATCTATTTTCCACCCCGTTCTCCAGCAACTTCTGCTCGCTAATAATAACTGTATATATTTGCATTTGCATTTGCCTTTCCGTTCGCCCACCCCAACGCCCGCCCGACCGCTTCCAGCCAAAAGGAAAAAGCCAATTAACGGGTAAAATCCGTTTTTCCATTTGTGGCACTTGTAGCAGAAAAGCGCTCAAGGATGCACCACCCGATGGACGATGGCCGGAGTGAGTGCAATCCATTGAAAATGGGCTTCTCCACCTCAAGAGATCCGTCCATCGTCCGTCGGCCAGGGAAGGGTTCAAAGGCGGGCAAATGCTTTTTCCTGGGGGCGAACAACCACCGGATGGGAAAACATATCCATCCGGTTGGGAGCGAACAAAAAATGCACTCTGCTATAAATAAACTCCAATCAGCGGGGGGCGGGACACCAAGAAGAGAGTGAGGGCGGGAAGGAAGGCTGCTGTGTCTGTGTCGTTGCACAATGGGACCGCCGTTTGCTTCCTGATGCCTCACATTCCGATCGAGCCACATGTAACTCTCCCTGCCAAAGCCAAAGCCACCCGGCCAGTTGTGAGTGTCGATGAAGTCTTTATATGTCGACAATTCCAACATCACTTCGCCCGACATATAAAACATCCCGCAAAGAATAGGAATGAGATCACGTTTGAATATTGGTTTGATAACAGACCGCCGGGAAAAAAGGGATTGCCTTTGTGCCAATCTGCCGCACCTCTCCACCAGCGCTGTGCCGTTCTTATCTACTGTGTGTGTGTTCTGTACTATCCATTTTCATCCCCCACCACTCCCCGCTCTTCTATTGAGGTTCTTCGATTTTCCCTTCCGAAACCGATCCGGTCCGCCAGCTCCAGCTACGACTTCCGCTTAATTTCCTGCACGTGCTCGAGCACGATCTTGTTTGATTCTGTGCAATCGGGCGGCTCGTTTACACTTCCTCCTCTGTTGTAGCGCAGCATTTGCCACTCGTACACCGGAATTCCTGGGCCCATTCGGAGCACACGCAGAAAGAGAAGGCAGCACACTGGAGAGAAGAAAAATCCCCGGTGCACAGTTTCCTTCCTCTGCGAGATACTACAACTTCCGATGTATTATTCCATGATGCGGATTGCAGAGCAAACGTTTCAAATAGGAGACAAATGGAATTAATTACAAGTATTTTAGTCCTCCATTAGGGATTCGTTTTGACTCGTGCGCACACCAATGGAATCCAAGCGGGGGGACGAAATAGAAACTCTATCTTTTCTGCGCCACTGTTTTCGCATTTCGGTTTAACGATGGTCGCATTCATCGAATAATTCTTTGCGATAATACTTCCGAACCATGCGGAGGTGCCATGCGGCTCAACCGTTAAACCACACGGTCTAATGAATTATGAACGGAGGAGAGGAAACAAAAATGGGGCCGGCTCGGAATACACGCTGCCCCAGCGCTTAACGAATGGCGCATTATTCTTCTGCCAGATAATTAATTTGCCGCTCCAATCAATTCACCGCCTAATGTGTGGGCAGCTTTTGATGTGTCCGGCGTGATTTCCGGTCCAGGCTCTTGGCAAACCGGGAACCGGGCGTCGAGCCCGGAGAATCGGCACGTTTCCCGTGACCGGAAAATTCTAACGCTTGCACATTCACGGTGGAATATATGTGTGTGTGTGTGAGAGATGTGATTATGTTTTTATTACGATCATTATGATGGGCAGTACGGCGAGTCGTGTGTTGGCCGTGCTGAACTTTGTCCATGCTCTCCATCCGCCATTTTCCGTCCATGGGCTTCTGTCGTTCGCTGACGGTTTTGTGGTCGAGGAATTTGGCGCAGCGCCACGGGCTTTCGAGGAATGGGCTGAAGAATTTCACCGCCCGTCCCGGGGCCCATTATTTCTAACCCAGGCTTTCGTCGGGCTTTCGCCACGGCTAAGCGCGCTCTACCTGATTAGGTCATCGTAACTTAAATGGAAGCCATAAACGCGCCACTCCCGACGAAGCTAATCCCCGGGGCCAACAGGTTCCTTTCGCTCGGGATATGTGTTTTATTTTTGGTTTTGAGGTATTCTCTGTGGAGTCCCTAGGAAATGCGCTTAAGGTTCGAGCATGTGTGATCGAGACGCTTTTCATTGCAAGGAGGAGTCTCCACCGCACTCCACATCGGAGGACACTAATGAGTTGTTGTACTTCCTTCTTTACGCGACATGTTTCCAGCGAGGTTCTTCCAGTACCAGCTGCTGCTGGATGGTTTTCTCCCCAACCGTTCCACGACGAATGAGAGGTGAAGCGTTTGCGTGATGGAGTTGCATCTGAAAAACCGCAAACCAGAAACACGGAACATTTCCTTCTTGCGGGCATACGGTAATGTTGTTTCTTCTGTGTTCGTGATGCGATTACCTTCCTTTCGGGGCCACGCGAACGGTTGTCGCACAGGTCCAGCGGCACTTAGGGGCGTACAAACTAAGCTCCTACCCGGACAAACCCACCGTCGTTCCTTAGGTGTAGAAATGACCGACCGAAAGCGTGTGCACGAATTAAGGCATAAAACCCATCGCGTGCAGCAACATTAGTTTAAAGCGTAATTAAACCCCCATTCCTCATGGCGGTAGAATCTCGGCCCGCTAGCTCTAGAAGGGCAGCAGAGCAACAGAGACTCCGTATTTCTTGAGGAACCACCAGGAAGAGGTGTAGGAAAGTTTTTAACCAACTCCTCCTCACATTCTGCAAAGTTCAATTAAGGAAACTCGGGATTAAGTTTCACCCTTTTCGTCAACGCAATCGGTGGAACTGGTGTGTCGTTCCCAAGTCTTGGACGTTCCGAAAAAAGGGAACCCGGGTGCCAGGGTTTCTCGACAACACGAGGAATAATGCGGATATTAGTAGCGGTATATACACGCTTTTAACGGGCCTCGGGATTCGGGATTCGGGTCACCAAAGCTTGTTGGCCTCGAAACACAAGGAATGGTAGGATTTTTGGGTCTTCAGCGGAACTCCCCAGCCTTGGCATTCGTTGGAGCATACTTACCATGAACTCGACGCAAACACATGGCATTAGGAGTTTTTTTATGGTTTCGGCTCATACTCTTTACCGGTCTTTATCGGTAGAATGAGGAATGCTTCTCGGGTAACCAGCGCTTAGTTAGGGTTGTGCATCAATTCCCAATCTCATCCTGGTTTTCCCTTGTTTTAAGACCCTCTGAGTCGTTTCCTCCAACAGCTGCAGTGGACGCAATAATCGATAAGTCTGGCAGAGAGCGAAATTTTTGTTTACCTTCAATAATTAAACAGGAAGGATTATACGCCTACACCGCTTGGAAGGCTTTTCGGGACCCTCTTCCGGCGTTGTCAGGCTATTAAAGCTTTATGTTTTTGGTCATGCCCTGCATGTTCAGATTTCCTTTTTTTATTCTGGACTCGTTGTAGCTGAAAATAATGTTTGGAACCGCGCACCATCCTTCGCTTGCTTGCCCCTACCTTTTTCACCGCCCAAAAAAAACCGGAATCGTGCTGTTGCCGGTGTTTCCGCCAAAGAAAAACTGACAGTCGCCCAGGGTTATGAATAATTTGTCCTGATTTGTCCTCATCATATTCATATAAAACCTTTACGAAGGAGACATAAGGGACGGAGGGAGATCGGGTAGCGAACGGGATTCGGTGCAGAAAACGGATCGTTGATTGGAGTAAAATGTGTCCAGGATTCATTAGAGCGAGTTCTCACGAGACCCTTTTCTCGGTAGAAATACGTACTACTAGCACGTTGTCTTCTCGAGCGACTTCCACCATGGTGCGCGCCTCCCTATTCCGCCTACAGTAAAAGACTCGGTAACTCTTTTCTCAAACCCCTCCTCCCCACTCTACGACACATCGAAACATTGCAGGCACCGTTTCCGATTGCTTTTTTGCCACCCATTCGATGGCAAGTTATCGCTACCCTAACCTACCCGAGCCTTCCGAAGGAAGTCTGAAGAAAACTGTGTCCCAACCACCCCACGAAGTCGACGACGCGTGCAGTGTGGAGTGTACCGGAGCGGCCGTAAATGTAATTCTGCATAGTTTATTGCTCGTTAGCATGCTCTGCCCGGGCCAACCCGAGGGCCAGGATAGCGACGGGGCCTGATTTCAATCTAACCCTCCGGGCGTTTTATGGCCCCAATGTTCCGCCAGGAACGCGGGAAGCCACGCTCCTTCGCATCAACTCTTTTTAGCACTACCCAGCGTATTACATGGCAAATAATTTTCATACATTTTGACAATCTTCCCAGGCACACACCCGCGATAAGGTGTAAATTTGCAAAATACATACTAATCAAACGTATCCGTTTTTTTGTTTTCGCCCTCCTCTTCTCCTCGCAGAGCCTCGGCATACTGGCGTCGATACCGGCCGCCCTGTTGATCATCTCGCTCGTGTTTCTGCTGCTGTATCTGCTGACACGCTGCTGCGACCGCAAACCACGCAAGCCGAAGTCGCACGGCTGCCAGAAGTGCACCCTGATCTTCTTCGCCATCATCTGCTGTGCGGCGATCGGGCTCGGGTTGTACGGCAACGATGACCTGCACAACGGCGTGCTGCAGATCTTTGGCTCCGGGCGCAAGATCGAGCAGCTGATACTCAACGTACGGAATCAGGTGAGTTGGCATCGGCCACTTTAAACAAGTTTTTTTATTCGCTGCTTAAGATTCCGAAAATACATCGTTCAGTCACAAACGGCTCATATAGGGTGGTTAAACAGATACTATCTTGTTTCCGAAATCAGTTCAAGTTGCGATCATGACGGATGGGAATTTCACATAAACAGAACGCCCATAGTTCGAGCTCACCATTAAGACATCGTGAGTGATGAGTAATCGTGACATCATGGTGGTTTCTGTTGAAGAAAATGATTTCACTCCTATGCAGTAACGATGTCTCTCCAGAAACTCGTCTACGTATATGGTATTTGTATTTTGCTTTGATTCTCCACTGGAACTGCTCGAGAAAAGAAGGCCTCCTAAGGTAAAAATGGACCTCCCTCCAAAGGGGCACACTTCGGGCAGCGGAGGTATCGCAGTTCAAACCGTCTCTTCCAATCAATGCAAATCTGGTCACACCGCATTAGGTACACTGGCTGGTGTCACAAGACTAGGTACATCTATGCAAAGTTCCACCACCAACGGGGCGGTACGGGGAGGAAACCGTAGTATGAGGTAATTTGTGACTACGAGTACAAGTCACCGTTGGGTGCGCCATTTGGGAGGTCTTCGAGTAGTCGCTCGATTGGGCATACTTTTTCACGCCTGATCTCCCCCTTAATGGAACCGGTAACTGGTCGCAGCAGGGAACACGACAATCTGGTTTTAGAGAGGAATGGTTTTAGTTTGAATTTGCGTCTAGTTTGTGGAGTACTAGGATACCTCACGGGATTTTGATACAGCATTTAAGTGCGTCAACGGACGAATGTTTAACAGCGTTGATTTAAGAGATTTTTCGCAGAATCTTGGAATTCCTCAAGAGAAGAAAGTGTGGAGCAAACATTTTGCCTGTTCAAATTCAATTTCCGTTCCATTTTAGCCCTGCTTCAAGGTTCTCGTGGCAGATACAATAATAATGAACGACTCCAATTGATTATTCATTTCCTTCTTGTGAAGTGAGGGACTCATCTTTTAGTATCTCTCCAAGGGGGTCGGCTTATAGCTATGATATAAATTTCACTTGTCGCTACAATCCAACCCTCCGAGAAGACGACGAAGCAAATGCATCACAACAATGACCTGAACTGTGTGGCGTCACCGACGAAGTACGGTGACATTTCGCTACCCAGCATCCTCGACGGCCCTCGCTTAATCTTTATTCTCTAGCGTCGGCAACAAATTACACCACCAAATTAAGTGTTTTCTTCCCCTCGCACAGACGCTTGCGGGAGGAAAACATTGTCTGACCCTTGGCTATACCGACCTTGGGTGCCACGAAGTGGTAGACACCCACCCCAATGGATGCACCAGCATGCCACCCGGTATGTCCGGCGACTTCCAGCTGTAGTAATGGAAGCATCGGAAATTGTTTATCAACCTCTTAATCTTGTTCGCTTAAGCCCGATGATGATTGTGGAACAAAATCCCGGTCCATTGCACCCTAGTCGAGATGGGGCGTAACCATCCTGCGTTGTGCAAGTAAATTGTATTCATCAATTTCCATTATGCTGGACGTACACCATTTAAAAACACCATCCCTCCTTATACCTTATGCGGGGAATAATAATTTGTGGCTTGCTTCGGTAATAATAGCATATTTTTCACTTACCTTTTTCTTCTGCAGACGGAAATGGTGAAGCATAACCTCAAGTCGAAGGTGGTCCTGTCGGAGCTGGAGCAAATCTTCGAGCAACCGCCCCATCGGCCGAATGTCACCGCCCTCTACATGCTGCACGACACGGTCAAGATGGCCAAGGACAACACGACGTTCGCGATCAACGCGCTCGAGACGATCGTGTATCTTACGCGACCGGCCTATACGGATATTACGCTGAAAAGTCTTCTGGATGTAAGTATGCCGTACGATGATGTCTCTTATGTGTGTTAAAAATGATATGTAACAGATTGAATTTTTGCCAATTTTCCCGTCTTTCGAATTCTTTCACTCCGACGAATGCATTAATGAACGCTCCGTTACCATGCCGTTATGCAACCTTTTGTTCGACACTTACGAAATGACACCTCGCCAAAAAGAGTCGATGTGGAAATGGGCCACCGTACACTAAAGTATTCAAGTGCTGCTGGACTATTTTCGACGGATGATCCTTCCGCGCTCTCTCGTCTATGCGAACCCAAAGCCGAAAGGCTGGCGATATTAACACTTGAATTCACCACTCTAGGTGCTATATTGAAACCACGGAGAATGGATGACTCCGGGGGTGAATCATTTCGGTTATGACTGAGCATCTCTTGTTTCAATTTTTTTCCCCTGGCGGTTGACCTACATTGTGGTATTCCGATGAGGATAGTTTGCGGACCACGCTTTGCGAGATGATAGCTTTTGCTCACAAAGGGGTTCAGTTTAAACATTAACGAACTTTTCGATTAGCTTGCGAGCTCGATGTTGAATGAAATAAGTTTGAGAACATTTATGTGAATTCGAAATTTTTCCATTTTTATCACACACGTGTCAGTCTCAAGCACCAAATAGAAATCCATTAAACCAGCTTGAAACGTCACAGTTTCCTCATGAGGTGTCGAACAAGCAACGATCTCGGCCAATGTGTTTGTCCACAGCCACGAAACATGAATGTGCCCTGGAGAACAATTACTTTGCTTCCACCAACGTGGCATGATTGTATGTTTTGTCCCCCGATACCATCCGCGTCCGGACGAAAGACAAAAGCACTGTCAGAAGATGAAAAATTCACGCCTCACTGCCAAAATGGTGTCGCTTGCATTTTTCACCTCCTCTCCCCCAAGGAGGGAGGGATTGATATTGTGGGTCCATCAGCTAGTGTAAACACTTCTGCATCGACTTGAGAACCATTTTCCCTTCATTTGGAAAACAAAATTAAACGAAACGGATTTCTGTACACTTTAAATTAACATATTATTCTTAGAACTTGTTAGAACATGTAAATCTATAACTGCAGCAAAATAGCAGAAAAAATCAACTGAAGCCTCTCTCCTGGCCCACCAAAACGGTAACCATTTTTCCATGTTTCATCGTGTCCTCATACATAATTGAAACTACGGGCCAAACCGGCAAGTCTCTTTGCACGGAAAAGCGAAAAGTTTCCGCTTGTTATCGTAGCCATAGTGCTACTTTTCTTCGTGATACGCCCGTGATAACACCATCAGGTTTCGATTTTCCGCGCATTTACCTGAACGACGGAAAGTTTCCGTCCAGCTGTTCCTTCCCCCCCCCCCCCCCCTCCCTCTAGTCTCTTTGTGAAGTTGTCCCCAACATTGGTGCGATTTTAAAATGTGTTTTTGTAACCTCAAGAAAATTGCTCAACTGGCCAGTCCGCGTCGCTCGCTCCGGTTGTTCAGGTGCAAGAATTTAAATTTGCTTAAAAGGTTTCGCCACAAGAAACATGCCACGATGGCACTGCGGTGGAACTTTGTTCCTTCCCTCCCGCTTGCACGCTCCATTAGTAGTTAAAAAGAATGTCCGGAACATGGTAGTGAGATAGAAACATTCCATTAAACTGATTTCTCGTTTGAATTTTTCGTTTTCTATCCTTCGCGCGCTACACGTGCCGGAAAATCAATTGCTTCGAGTTTGATTAATTCATCGGTAAAATCTTTATCAAATACCTGCCCTCGCTCTGGTTCAGCAATGGCCAAGAAAAGATGTTTGCTCTTCTTAGCTGTAACGGGGATGGAAATTGAAAGAAAAGGAGAAAAAACTGCTGACGCAAATACCCACCAGGTTTTAAGTTTGGTGAAAACTGAAAAGTTCCTAATAGAACTTCTTTACGGCAGTCGAAAAGCAGAACTTTTCCTAATTAATAATTAAAGCCGTTTTCCGCACCGGCATACAAAAAACTATTTTCCACCATTCGCTGGGATTCCTCTAAACATTTAGTTTTCGTTTATGTGCGCGCTCCTGCTAGAACGTTGTCGGTTTGAATTTTTCCGCAGAGACAAGCGAGAGAAAAAAAATGGAAAAATTCAATTTCACCTTTTTTCTGTTTGTTGAACGATTGTTTATGGTGTTGTATTGTATTGAGTTGCCCCTTCGTCAATTGTTGAAGCGCTGCTTGATTTTCCATAAACTCATCGCAACCGTTTTTCCCGCAAGGACCACCGGGGTTGCTCTTCCGTCGGTATGGTAACAAATGCTTATCAATCATTCAGCGAAAAGCGCGGTTTCAGCAACTGTGTTTTCCGTGCTCGTTTCAAACCGAGCCCGGGCTCCATTTACTTTGCGCAACATTTCTATTATGGAAGGCCGTCACCACCTTCCGTCAGAGTGCTTGCCGTGTTCCATCAGAAATCGATAAAAATTTCATCCCCGAGCCTTGCATCGTTTTTTATTTCTTCTTCTTCTTCTTCCACCATTTGCAGACGTACGAGTTCTACGAGGAGCTGCGGTGGCCAATAACGCTCGGCTTCCTGACGTTCCTGCTGCTGCTGTGCATCATCCTGATGATCGGAGCGACGCGGAGTTCGCGCTGCGCCCTGATTTTCTTCAGCGTCTGCGGCCTGCTGGCCGTCACCGTGTGCTGGCTGCTGTCCGGCATCTACCTGGCCAGTGCCGTCGCCCTGGGTGATTTCTGCATGAAACCGAACGACTTCATCTGTAGCCATGTAAGGATTTTTTTTTTCGTCTCTCTCTCTCGGAAACGGATTTCCTTTTCCAATTTCTTCGTGCCGAACTTAATGCCTCCTTTTAACGGTAGATCCTTTGAATAAGTAATACAAGGAAGAAGTAAACAGGCATGTTACACATCGTTCAGGGAAAAGTAGTACACGGATACAAAAAGTGGGGATCAAATTGATAGAAGCGAATGAAGCTGATAGCATCCCATCGAGTTGTTTACAACAATGAAGGCCCTTGTCCATGCTGGCTGACACCCTGTTTTGGGGGAAACATTTTGACACATTTCTTCCGCTGTGTAACACCAGCCCGCCCGGGTTTGAAAAGGAGGTCACAAGTCAGAGTGCATAGTAAATGGGCGAACAATGTTGGACACCCGTGCGGCCCACTTCTGTCCCGGGACATCGTATGCATTACTCTGCGAAACATTAAAACCCCCCTTGCTCATTCCCGAATCCTTCTCGTATCGGATGCGGATTGAAGCATCGTTTGCGTTTCATTCTGCATTTTCGCTCCAGCATGCGGACGCAGCATTTTAATATATCTGCTGCTCGGAAAGTGTTTTAAATCTCGGTTAGGTAATCTTTCGATTTTTATTGCCTTTTTGTAGAGCTGGCCGGGGAACGAACAAAAAAAAAACGAGGCAGAATCGAGACCATCAGCTTCGGAGGTGGAGAAAAAACGACTTCACGAAACGATGGGAAGCAAGCGGAAATACATTACTCTCTTGGGCGTTTTGGGGCCTTTAAACAAACTGGATCCCACAAAAGGATTCATTTCACGTCAGGCAAACTTCAGGCGATGGCCAGATTGCGATACACACAAGCAAGTTGCATCGCCGTGCGGAGAAGGAACCCGGGAAAGTCCTGAAATAGGCGCGCGCGTTACGTGGGGGCCGATCTCTACCGCATTTGTTAAGTGTACGTGCGCGCATAGACACCCTCCACGTGTGACGGAGTGCTTTCACGTTCATTCAACTTCCCACCACCCTTGTGCGTCACTTCAGGCTCCCATTGCACACCCCCGTTTTTTGTACATGCATTCGAGATGTATTTGTCTTTCGCTCCCTGTGCACTGCCGGTGGTAGTTCCTTCGTGTTTTTGTGCACCGTCAAAGGGTTTTGCAGCTTTTCTCCGCCATCTGGGCGAACGATAATTCGTAGTTCGGGAATGAAAAGCCTTGGAAGAGGAAGCCCGTGGAGAGGCGCAATTACTCGGCGCTGCACGTCGCTCGTACTGTGCGGTGCTGCAAAAATTGACTGCATCCATCCACCGGCTCAACTTTACATACTGCCCACGATGAAGGACTGTCAAGTTTTTTCATCTTGTTTCATCCACTTGTCATGGAAATCGTATGCAAGCCGGTTTGGCGTTTCCTTTTTTTTCCCCCTTGTTTCAAGGGTGTCCTGTGCTTTTGTTCAACTAGGACGAGCACGGAGGACGAAGCTTGTAGTGGAGGCTTTTTTGCTGTACAACTAGAGCAAACTGTAGCAGGTGCCTTTAGTTTTACAATATTTTATCTGTAATAGATTTTCTCATATTAACGATTTTTAAGCATTATGCGTAAAACTTTTAATTCTTTTGGGTGCTTCTCGAACCGAAACGAACCGTAACGAAACTCCCTGTAACTCCGAGAAATATCCCCCACGCTGGGGTCATTCTAAAACTCTTTTGTGACTTACTAATTTCATAATGCTTCGGTCGTCCCCCAGCCGATCCTTCGGTTCGGAATCATTTGAATTCCCTTCTACACTCCACAGTGTCTTCGAAGAGGGTGCACGCCAAGGATGACGTTCCCATCGTCCCGTCCCGGCAGCACGGCTGACAAACATTATCCCCGATAGCGGACGGAGTCCAGCTTTCCTTCAAATAAGAGACTGCAATCGACAAAAGAAGAACAAATCTCAATTATCCTTGGCCGACGAAGGAATGCTTTCGCCCAGCGGTCTAAAAAGGGAACCGGCGGGGAAGATAAACAAGATATAAAATTATCTCCATTATGTCATATTCCAACGTTAATTGGATAATAAAGTTGAAAGTTGGACGAGATTGAGATGTATGGGAGCGGGCGCGCGGACCAACCAACTCCCTCCAGAATGCATATCCCGCGAACTGGAACGAGCGCGCGGTCGTTCCCTTGGTGGGGTGAAGATTTACGGAATAACTTGCGAGCCCGACTCGCCAGACCCGCCGGCTGTGGCGGACCGAGAGGTCTCCGGGAGGTGTCTACATTCCGAAAGGCGAGTCCACTTTTCCTCCAAGCCACCAAGGATGGCTCTCTCTACAACACTTCGTTGCGCGTTTCTGTGTTAGATGAAGTGCTCGCTTTCTAGTGGAAAATCAAAAAACGAACAAAATTGTGGACTAGCTGCAGAAGGTCGGACCCTTCGAAGTACAACTGGGATCATTTCCGTTTCTCTGGCCTCCCGTGTTGTAGTGTTGCTTCGGAGGAACTTTGATGTGCTGACGGTTTTTTTGAAGTTGAACACATTTCACACTCGCGCCATTTTTAGCACATTCTTTTTTTCATTCCATGTTTCATTTTTTCACCCGAAAATAATTTTCCTTTGTCGCTCGTAGTGGTTCTGCTATAAGTCGTCTCAGAAGTTAACTTTTGCAGGAAAGAAACTTCATTTACTGCAAGATAGAACACTTTGCCTTCTCACGTAAAGTACTACTTAACTAATGGAGTTGGTTTTTAAGGTGGCTTTTTATTTTTAACATACCGCACTGATGGAAAAAGTAAATACCATTGTAAGGATATTATGTCATAAGACTGTATCGTTTAACTTCGTAAATCTTTTGAACCATAGATCTCATCTGAAAAGTAAATGCTAACTGTAATTTGCAGACATTTTTCTTAATTTCAATATCTACAACTAATAAATATGTCTATCAAAGGGACCATTTTAGGTGAAAACTTTTAATAAGAATAATAAATTTGACCCAATAATAAAAACAAACCCTTTAACACCGTTCACATTATGTTTTCAATAAACCACGTACCATATTACCGATTATGGCCGTGCACATTTTATTTCCCACCCCGGGAAATACTCGCCGGCCAATCGACGACTGATCTTTGTGCTTCCGTTTTTCGCCAAATGATGTGTATTATTTATACACCCGGTGGGGCCCAATGTCGACCCAGAAGGGGGTACGATGGGGCACCACAGCTTAACGACGGGGACGCTCCCATAAAACCGCAAGAAAACTACCGCGGGCCGGAGTCATTAAAGAGTTCTCCAAACGGGTCAAAGTTTTTGTGACTGAACAGCACGCTGCTGGAGCTCCATCCACGCGGTCCCTAACCCCATCGAAGGCACAGGGCGTAATGAAAAAAGTTCCAATGATATCCTGCACGACTAGAAAGCGACCGTGGCCAAGGGTTTACGGGGTCGGTACGGAGGGACGTGAGTCCGAACCGTTATCATCGTCCCCGTAGGAGTAAAAGTTTCGCGTGCCGCCAAAAATGGATTCCATTTAGGGAAGGAATTTAACGACCAACCTTGAAGCTTTTCGTGCGCACTCACACTCACGCCAAATCGCAAGCTGAAACGAGCCCGGAACACATTAACCTTAAACATCCGTCTTTTCTCCGGTTTTATTGTTGCAGCCGAAGCTGAAAGATGTGCAGTATACGTACTGCAGCACCGTCGGCACCAACCGGTACGTGCTGCGGCTGAACGAGTCGAAGGTGCACGTGGATCGCGCCAAGGAGTCGCTCGAGACGGTCAACAGCATCGGCATGGACCTGTACCCGGGCATCCAGATCAGCTCGAAGGTGAACAAAATTAACGGCGAGCTCGACGACAGCAAGCGCCAACTGACGGCCCTCTCGGTGATGCTGGACCGCCGCACCGTCGCCGAACACTACGCCGATGCTACGCGGAGCTTATGCGAGGGTGGCCTGCTCGGACTGACGCTAATGCTGCTGGCCAGCTTGGTGTCCGCGGCCATCCTCAGTCTGCTCGTGTGTGTCGATTCGCACACGTGGATTTATCTAACGAAAAAGTAGGTGTTGGTGTTGATTGCGACAAACCGAGCAACCCGTTATAAACAGCTACCCTTTTTTTTCTTCCAGACGACCCGGCTACGAAGATAAAGCGGAAACGACTCCACTCTTCCCGGCCGGAGCAAACGCCTCACCGTCGGCACCGATAATCGCATCTGGCACGATGACGGTCAATCGGACGCTGCTGCACGCACAAACGGCCACCACCAACGGTTCGACGGTTGGCGGGCCGGCCGTCGGGGCTGCCGGGGCTACCGGTACCCTCATCCCGACCAGCGGCCGCAACGGGACCACACACGGAATGCGCGGGTTTGCATCCTACAGTGGCGATGAGTCACCGCCACCAGATTATAACGTTGTGGTGCATGATAACAGGCATGGCTTCTTTGTTCTTATTTTCGCCCTAAGTTACCCCTCTCGGTTGTCTGGTTTGTGAGGCCATATACTCCGTTTGGAGTTACTTTTGCGGCCACAGACATTTATTTCGATGCTTTACTTTACATTTCAAGCAACCGCCTGAAACCGGAAGAAGTTCGATCTGTTTGATCGTTTGCACACCTTGTGACACCGTTTACGTCGACGTCATGAGTATCAATTCTCAAATTTGTAAAGCATTACAGAGTTTCACGTACGAACATTTTGGATAGTTTCAAACATGTTCTGTACGAATCCTATAAAATAATCTTGTTACATATCAAAAGATAAATTAATTATATAAGATACCTAACGTCCCGTTTTTTTACAGTTTAAAATATCTTTAATATAATTTGCCCCTAGGCTAGTTGAATATAGTTGATGTATAGAATAGAAGAGTCATTAAATGTCCCACATCAAATGTTTCATCAACACAGTCATTACATAATATTTGTAATTTTCATTTTTTTTTCTCTTCTGCTGTATATAATAAAGCCCTCGCTTTATCGAATTGCTCTTCACACGTTACTTTTACATCCTTGTCCAATGTTTTAAGTTGCTTTTCGCACCATCACACTCATTTTGAAAGTCATTTTGAACACGTTTGCATTATATTTTGATCGAACTGAAGCTACTGCACTGTAAAGAAGCGTTAGGATTAATTTGTTACGATACGTTTCTAGCAACTAGCAATAATTTTGTAAATAGTACCACAAGTTGTTTGTGCGATATTAATATCCGTGTTTTTTCTATACGGTTCGTTTCCTCTCACCGCAGAGTGTCCGGACACCACACCTTGGGCCGACTGCCATCACAACATGCCCCAATGATAGGGCCCAACAATGGCAAGTACGCCACCCTGAGTAAACAGTGCAAAACACTCGAATCGAATGATTTCTACTGAGAATCGCCTGCCTGCAATATGTCTGCAGGCAGCAATAAGCTAGGTAAGGGTACCCCATTGTTGTAGGTTATTGAACCGGTTTATGATGATGTTTTTTTGTGTTTTTAGATAAGAAACTGACAGCATCAACTGCAACGCTCTCCGATAAGGATCCGCGCGACATCTCCAACAACGGTTTTAACCGGTTTGACCCAAAGTACGTCAGCATCGGACCAAAAGCAATCCGCAATACAGTGAATAATGTCACGGCGAACGTGAACAAGTGTGCTACTCTGCGGCACGGTGGGCGCTACGGAGGATCCCTGAGCCTTAGCGCGACCGCAGGTGGTGTGGGTGGGGCTGGCGGTGGTCATCACGGAGCACCAGGTACCCGTTCCGGTACGAGTCCAAGTCCGAACCTGAAGAACGTTCAGCAACCGATACTGAGCCAAAGTCAAACGCAGCAATACAAGCAACATCACCAGGACCGTCAATTGGCCGCATCGGGTGGCGGTGGTGGAGGAGGAGGGGAGCGTTCCGAACCAAAGCTCGCCATCTCGACGGTGTCGAAGGAGTACAGCCAACAGTCGTCGACGTCGTACTCTTGTGCCACACTACCGTACAAGAAGCCGGGCAGTGGCTACACGGAAACATCGACCGCACCAACCACGGTGACCACATCGATACTGAAGAAGGAAAGCAACTTGGATAATCAGCACCAGCAGCGCTATGCGCCGACGGTCTACAGCATCGATACATCATCCTACCATCATCAGCGCGAGGGCAGTGGGGCGAGTTATCACCATTCCGCGCAATCAGCTCATCAGCAACAGCAGCAACAGCAATTACAGCAACAGCATCAACAGCAGCAGCAGCAGCAACAACAACAGCTGCAGTTGCAGCAGCAACAAACTCATCACAGGTCGCTGTCGAGCACAAATCAGCTGTATCAAGAGACAGGGGCAGGATCGGCGTTTGCTAGTCCACCACCGTCCATCGCCTCAACGACAACGACCCGCTCGAATGTATCCATCATTAATCAACCACTGCCGGACATTCCCACAAGTGCCGGCGGTGGTGGTGGCGGTGGAAGCTCAATTAAAAATAACCAGCAACCGCTGTGCGCGGCTACCCTGAACCAATACCGTTCACTGCAACGGCCACACAAGCAGCAGCTACAGCAGCAAAACAGTGGCGGCGGACTGTCCGTCGGAACCCCGACAGCGCTCACAGGGAAACCCACGATACCGCCTAAAGTGACCCCACCGATGTTGCCACCGAAGAATCGCCACAAAGACGATGCTCAGTACCAGAGCCGGGCTGCGGCACTAGCGTCCTCCAGTGCTGGCCCACCACTGCCATCCTCGCGGCCTCAGCAACCGTTACCTCAACCACCACCACCACCACCTTCCGCCCAGTCCCACCATCACCATCACAGCAACCAGCAACCGGGAGCCGTAGTCGCCCACAGTGGTAAATCCTCCTCCCATGCTTCTCAGTACGGTGGTGGTGGCATGTCGACGAGCAGCTTCAACGCGATCCAGCAGCAGCTCCAGAACCAGCTGCATTTCAAGCAATACCATCAGCTCACGCAGCAACCCTGGCAGCGGGAGCATTTACCGCAGCAGCAGCAGCAGCTGCAGCACCAGCAGCAAGCAATGGCAAGTGCCAACAACAGCGCCGGTAACAGCAGCAGTAGTACGTTTATGAACTACGAACGCAATCAATCTGCGAGCTCCGGCAGCCGCAATCGGTCGTACTCCGGTGGAAGTAGCAGTATCGATCAACCTCCTCACATACCGCACTCCAAGCCGAGCAATATCGAGAAGGCGAAAAGCCATCATTCATCGTCCAGCGGTGGTGGACCGCCCCCACCCAGTGGCTCAATGGTGGCCAACTATCAGACGCTTCCGAAAAATCATCATCATCATCATTATCCCCAGCAGCAGCAGCAGCAACAGCAGCAACAGCAGCAACAATACCAGCAACAGGGTCAATCGAACTCGTTCGGCTCAACGAGCAGCGGTGGTCAACACCAGCAACAGCCGAAGAGCATCCTCAGTAAAACACGTCCCAACGAAACGCGAGAAAGGGAGCAACGGGAGCGGGAACGGGAGCAACGAGAACGTGATCGGGATCGTGACCGAGATCATCCTGATCACCATCGCGTACGAGACCGAGATCGGGATCGGGATCGGGATCGAGATCGGGATCGGGATCGGGATCGAGATCGAGATCGAGATCGTGACCGAGATCGTGACCGAGATCGGGATCGGGAACGGGATCGAGATCGTGATAGAGAACGTGATCGAGATCATCGCGATCGGGATCGTGATAGGGACCGGGACCGAGACCGCGATCGAGACCGTTCGGAACGTAGCCATCATCATCGCAACAGCAGCCACGAGTATCATCATGACTCTAGCCACGGCAGCGCAACGGCCAACAGCAAAAACCCGAACGTTTACTACCGCTCACTGCAGCGCGGTGGTCTGCAGGCCAACAACGATCTCTACTCGGTGACAGAATTGTGAGAAAGGTTTGACTTTTAAGTTTGTTCTTATGCCGCCTAAGTTCGACTTTACACCACACTCCTGATCGAAGCGAAGCGAAAACCCGGGAAGATTATCAGGTGGAGCGACCGGAGAACGGAGTGAGCAGGCTTCTCCTCCAAGCCGCATCATAACACGCAATTTGATCGCGAGCGCTAAAAGGAAAACGTTTCTTCTTCCAGTCAGACATGTTTTTCTGATCCTTTTATCTTTCACTCGTAGTCTTACATTATACAAACATTTCGAAACTCGATGCAAATCATTAAAAAAAACAAAAATGTTTCTCGTACGTAAACCGGAACGATACGTAACCGCGAAAATTTCGACATTTTTCCCTTCCACTCGATGGAAGGCGTGTCAGCAATAAACCGGAAGTGTGCGAAGTCCGGAAGGGAGGCCAATCCAGTTATGCATTATGCGTATTTTATCACAGTGAAGATCGGAAAGGAGTAGAAATCATAAAGAGAAACAGATAGAGGGAGAGCTAAAAAAAATCCGACGGAAATAAAACAGGAGCCACGAACAAATCGAAAACACGAAAATAGGCAACCACAAGACAGCCGAATGAAAAAAAAAGGTGGCATTGTGGTCCATGCAGTACCAGGCGTGGTGGAGGCGGACAGGGCAAAATAATCTCACGAACCAAAACTCAATTTTTACACAGGCTGATTGTTGATGGAATGAATGTCATAGGTGTACATAAGAAAATGCGACAGAATGGGTGAAAAGGAGGTACGCTATCGGAATAAAAGCGATCAATTTTACTGTTAATGTTATCAAATACTGTCTTTTCAGAGTAAAGTAGAGCAATCATAAAAATGTCAACAACAAACAAAAAATAGCGAAAAAAAGATATTCACACAAAGCAAACGAAAAGTCAGAAAAAAGAATTAAAATATAAAGTTCATATAGAGTTGGCTGGCGCAAAAAAAAAACAGAAGTCCCGCGAAAGGATAAGGTCTAAAATTCCACATTACCACAATGCAACATTCCTTGATGGAAGCAAGAGAATACTAACTCACAATGAATAAGAAACGATACATAGAATGTAAAAGAATTTGGTTTGGATCGAATAGAAGGGTCAAACTTTTACTATGAAACAAAATCAAGACTTATGAGTGAAACATTGAAACAACAACAGCAAACAAATGCAAACAATGAAGCATCTAACACAAGTTATATAAAAAAATCATTTGGGAATCCACGAGAGATAAAGCATGATGGAACAATACTAAAAACATTCAAATTTAGCAATGAACCAGTCGTGTTCGAACATTGAGACAATTGAGAGTTGTAATTGGAAAAGACAAACATGATGAGCCCCAACGTTCGTCCTCGGTAGATTGATTCCAACAGGTGTACCTTGCATTTGTTTTTTTAATTTTGTCTAAGAAAAGATATTTAGTCATAATAGTTTGTGCTTCTGCATAATTTCTACTGACTTTGGAAAAAATGAAAAAAATCGTTTTAATGAGCATTTTAAAATAACCTTTTAAAAGAATGTTTAAAACGTGCAGGTTTTATTGTCAGTTTCTTATCTAGTTTATGGTTGCGTCATCTTTGGTGATTTTTTTACTCTTAATTTTTTCCTAATATGTTCCAAATAGTAATAGCAGTGTGAGTAATAGAATTAAGTGCAAACAAAATGAACGGTAGGAAGAAGGCGAATGAAAACACACATACACACATTTTTATACCAAATCCCATTATGAAAAAGTAATATAGAACTTTAAAGTTTAAAATAATGAGTCGCCACTAATAAGTATGAATAAATTCCAGAGTAGCTGAAAGACTACAGGTGAAATAGTAAATAGAAATTTAAAACTAAAACAAACTTACGCAAACGAACTCGAATCCACTTTCACCCACGGATACAGACCTAATTAACCGACAGCGGGTCAATGCAGCAAACGAAAAGCAAAAACCATTCATTCATTCTCAAAGCAAATCAAATTCTAATCATAGCTGATGGAGCCAACAAGGAAATCTCTCGTTGAAAATATTGCATTCAAAAACGATAGACGTATGTATCGTAAAAACTTATATTAAGCATATATATATATATATATATGAAAAAGATTGAAGCATTATAAAGTTACAACCGGTAATATCGGGACAGGTTAAGGTATGGGGGGGGGGGGGTTTTTTCAACAAACAAAATAGTTTAGCCGTTAGTGACGAAACACTTTTTTCATAACAAAAACTAAAGTAAAATCGCCAGGAATACGAAGTCAAAGCATTGGGAGGAACGCGTAATGGAGAGATGGTCTGTTGTGTGACACAAGGAAGTTACAAGTCGATTTAAGATTTATTCTATGAGAATTAGAATGTTAGATTCAAACCAAAATAATTCGCACGCAACACACAGAACGAAAAAGATTAACGATTAAAAAACAAACTCAGCTCAAATCATTAGCAACTGTTGATGAAAACATAATGGGGAGAAAAAAATACCGATCATACAAAATCGTCGGTTAATGGAGGACAGGTTACAAAACAATTGAACTGAACAGTGGATTGGAATAAACAAATGAAAAATGGAAATACGAAAGAAATAGAATGCAAAATCAATTGGAATGTTATAGTCACAATCGTGTTTTTGTTGACATTAGACCATGCACAGTTTTAAAGTTTTCGTTTTTTTCTGTTCCGTTGAACGTTCATGGATAAAAATCACACAGAAGAACGCAAATAAACGATGGGCTGTAAAGAAAAAGCAAAAACGAGGGAGGAGTCAGGCAAACACGTGCACGATTTTTGGGTCAATTTACTACTGTTTAAGACATGAAAGGAATGCGGATTTAAGATAAGAAGATGCAGTTTGAGCTTCAGAGTTTGACTTTCAGTACAACCAAGACCTTCTCGCACCATTCTCGCAAACGAATCTATGGGGAATTTAAATGCTTTTCCGTTTTTCCCTGCGACGCTCCAACACACATAGATGCCACAGCATAAAAGCGCAACTTTACAGTATTTTACAAGCCGAATCATAAGCTCAGAGTAATTAGAAACACTTACACTTCAGCAAAAGACAATTATTTAAAGATATTTTGAAGGAATGAGAGTTGTATTAATCTATTGAATTAGAAAGAGTACGGTGGACTGAAACGATGAGTTAACGTATAGGTAAATGAAAAGTTCTCGAGCGATGGGAAAGATCTGGCCACATGTGCTATTTGCTGTTTTCATAATGCTCATCGGTGAAAAACATTAGGTTTAGAGTAGAATGACGTTATGATTAGTTGGTGAATTTTGGACAGCGCCGAAATGTTAGTGTTTCAATAGAAATAACGCACAACGTCCAGCATTTCACTTCCAATTTTTTTATTCCTCTTCTGCTTCATTTTTTTCTCACCGATTTCATTCGGGTTCGTAGATCAAAAAGCGATTTTGTTCGTCTACTTACTCTCCCAATAACTTTTCCTTCGGTAGCCTTTTGAGGATTGGATCGAGATATGTGCAAGAAATTATGGAAAGCGGAACTGAACAGTTAAGAAAAAAAAATAATACACATAAGAAAGGTGAACGTAGGAAAAAAAAGGTCCCAAGCTGCAAGCACTTGGTAAATGTTTGACGAACACAGTGTAGAATATGTCAAAACTTTTAGGACTTATATTAGTATTATAGTGTCAATAAGAATCGCATGGGGCGGCGTGCAGAAGAGGAGGGGGTAAACGCAACGAAAGCTCATCGTCGTCAAAAGAGGATGATGCGAGGATGTCCACAATGCGCCAAAATCCGTGGGCCAGACCTTCAACCCTTCGGGAGATATCGGGTTGGTCAGAGTGGATCGGCGTTGAATGTAGGCCCATTGTTTAAGCCGTGTGATGTTGCTAGTTTATGAAGGGTGCCATCTTGCATAGAAAAGATTTAAAAACTACACATAAATAGAACACAAACGAAACCGAAGAAAGGGTAAACCACACCAGTCACCTGAGACTATATGAGCGCGTTACGTTCTGGTGTCGTGTTTGGTTTCTGTTGTGTTGGGACGTTTTTGTTTTTTAATTTTCAATCTGTAGCCGTTACTTTGTAGGGTAAGCTATTTTTAATCAGCAGTAGTCAACCAGCTGAATGAACTTGTCCCAATCACCTTCGCCAGGGAAAGTTTCAGAAAAACAGCTTCAATGAGCCTTTTTGATTGAAGTTTATTCGTGTAAACGTATCCACGCAAGCCAAACTACATGTACATCCACGTGGCTCGAAACGTTATCATTTAAGACGATATTTATTTAATATCTACTTCAGTCGTTCTGTACATCAACTATTTCTTGTAAAACCAATAGATTTTTCGTATTTAGTTAGTTTTTACTTCCATACAAACACGAACATACGAACGCGAAGTCGATAAATAAACAAATCAAAATAATTAAAATTCCGGCGTGCATCCTTCTTTATTAGGAATCCATGCGAGGCTTAGGTTTCGCCTCTTTCAATTTATGTTAGCCTTTTCGCTGCCCAAAGATCGTTCGGTAAGTTTCTTTCTAATAATGCCACTAGCCGCAGCTAATCGTCGCACTTCGTGTAGAAGTTCTTCAGTGCCCAACGACTCTTCTTCGATTTTTTGACTGAGGGTATAGATGGCGTCCTCCATTTCTTCCAGAGTGCTCATTAGACTTTGATTGATTCCCGGGGGCTCTTCCTGTAGATGGTGTTCGTCGAAATGGCTTTCACGTCTGTTACGGCGCGTTCTAGCAAACAGGCCCCGCGAAGGTAGACCTCCTAGCTTGCTATTCCGCGTGGTAACGGTTTTTTAAATAAAAGTAGGGGAAGGATTACTGATATCTGCCGGGGGACAAAATTGTCGAAGTCTCTGACTCTCTATTACCATCAAGCTAGTTGCCTCAAGCTTATGACGGAGGCCTATGCAACAGATGGGGAGAGTTGATCGTTTCGATCTTTCGGATTGGGTGGCAGAATACCAGCGAGTGTAGCGGTCAAAATAATCTACGAAGTGAATCGTCTGATTTTCAACTTAACAACGTCTAAGTGATCATCCCTCGTATCGGCTATCAGCTCATCAAGGGTTTCAATGAATAAGTGACCCGCGGTACCACGTTTGCTGGCGAATAATTCATGCAGTTCCCTATCAGACATACATTAGGACGGTTTTAATATTGAGGAAATGAAAAAGAATAAATTAAAAAAAGACATTTATATCTCCCAAAGTGGTGCATCACAAAGGATTTCTTTGTAGGTGAATTTATGGCAGAGGAGTTCTTAAACACTCGATGCACGACTTAAGACGATTTTCCACTTGTGTTTCATCCAACTGGTAGCCACGTTTGGACATCTGCGAAGCAATGTAGCGCCATATATCACGCTTAGTGACGAATGCATTTTGCCCGTTTTCGTCGCCACATTGGCGAAGGAGTTGGATAAATTTTCGCGTCGCCGAGACAGACCACCTCAGATTACCGAACCGTTGGTATATTGTTTGCTGGTGGCGAGTTTTTAACGATGACTTAAGTGTAGGATCTTGTCCGCCAAGAGGTGCTTTGTCTTCGTGCACAGGAATGTATTCATCAGTAGGGATGCTGTACACTGTACCATCAATCATGACGAGGAACGGTTCATTGCCAACGTTTTCAAGTAAAGCTCTTTCGACGATAAATTCTTTTAATCCATCTACAGTTTTTTCGATTGTATCATTACAAGCAAGACAGCAATAAAAATATATTCTACACATACCTTCGGATTTACATTTGTGTACCTTGCCATTGTGTATTAGTGCGTCACCATGGGGAGTACATAAAATAAACGCCCGTTTTATCATTTCGATTGATATTAAATCAAAAAACGGTCCGCTGGTCGCAAAACACTTTTTGAACTGTTTATAAACAATCAAAGGGAACAGGGTGTTTCATATTTCAACGAAATCGTTTGACAATTCCATTTGACATCAATTTCTTGACGCTTCGTGCAAATCAGTCGCACGAGGTTTTGTTTTGGATCGCTCGCCTATTGTTTGCCCGGTGTTTAAAATACTGTTTCTATCCATTGTAAAATGGGCAAATCGAAAACACATCGTATTAAAAGCATTCCCGGGCCTAGCACTGCCCTCGCAGACCAAATAAATGAAGGTCGGGTATCGAAGAAATCGAAACAACCGAAGGTTCGGCTGCGTGCAGAGGAACGCGATTACGTTGACTCGAAGTCGTCCATGAAGATATTGAAGGAAGCTCGAAAACAACAAGCCGAACTAAATCTCCTCGGTGATTCGTTTGGGCCAACGCTAGCGGAGTCGTCTACGGTCAAAAAGAGGCATCGATTGGATGGTAAGGCAACAATCTATTCGCTGAACAATTGCAACAGCTCGGTGTAATATTTGTCCGTATTTCCCTGTAGACAGAGGATCTTCCGATGAATCCGACCTGGAAGATGGACAGGGTGAGGCCGATGTCGATGGACAGGAATTGTTTGATGATATCAAAATCAACGAGGAAGATGAACGTGCATTTGAGATGTTTCAGAACAAGTGAGATTGAAGCGTGCTCCTAGTGATGAACTTGTTAATAATAATACTGTTTTTATCTGTATCCTTAGGGATGGAGCGAAGACACGTACGCTTGCGGACTTAATTCTAGAAAAAATATCAGAAAAACAAACTGAAATTCAAACTCAGTTTACCGACAACGGATCACTGCAGCTGGAAGAGATAGATCCTCGAGTGCGTGAAATGTATGAAGGCGTGCGGGACGTACTGAAACGCTACCGCAACGGAAAGATGCCGAAAGCATTCAAGCTTATTCCGAAGCTGCGAAACTGGGAGCAGTTTCTCTACATTACGGAGCCACAAAATTGGAGTGCCGCTGCCATGTTCCAAGCGGTGAGAATATTTTCCTCCAGTTTGACGCAGTACATGGCACAACGTTTCTACAATCTTGTACTGTTGCCACGAGTACGTGATGACCTGGCAGAGTATGGTCGGCTGAACTTTTACCTTTACCGGGCGCTGAAGCTAGCGCTGTACAAACCGGCTGGTTTCATGAAGGGTATCATCCTGCCTCTCCTTGAGTCCGGCGACTGTACTTTACGCGAAGCGATTATCTTTGGCAGCATCATTAGCACCACCAAGATTCCGGCTCTTCACATTTCGGCTTGCTTGCTCAAAATCTGCGAAATGGAATATTCCGGTGCCTGTTCGGTGTTTATCCGCATCATTCTAGACAAACGCTATGCACTACCATATCGCGTCGTTGACGCAGCTGTTTTCCATTTTCTCAAGTTCGAGCAGGATAAACGAGAACTACCCACACTATGGCACAAGGCTTTGCTATCCTTTGCCCAGTGGTACAAGAATGATATTTCTTCGGAGCAGAAAGATGCTTTGATGCAGCTGTTGAGGTAAGGGTTTTAAAATTAATTAAAATTAAACAATATAAAGGATATTAACATTACGCTTCGACATTCGCAGGAAAAAGTCCCACAAGAAAATCACCCCAGAAATCCGACGAGAGCTGATAGCTGGACGCTGCCGCGATGTGGAAATTGGCCAGAGTCTGGTGCATGAGGCGGATGTGGAGTTCCAAGAGGACAATGATTACACTCCGATGGATGATGATGCGTCAGGAAACTCGTTTGTGAAGAAATCGAAACCCAGCGAAAATGATGAAGAAATGGAAAGCGACGGTGACGATGATGATGACGAAGATGAAGATGATGTTTAAGATAGATACGTTATCTGTTTTGTCACAGTTTTATTGGCAATATTCTTCATTTAACAAGATATTTATCCATCTATCGAAAACAAATAAAAGTTTGAAAGCAGAACTTTGAAAATTAAGGCTGCTGATAAGCCCCTACACTTTCAGTCATGATTTCCTCTTCTTCTTGGCGTAACGACCTGTCCGTTAAGGGCTTACGAGACTTGTTTCCCTGTTGTATGTGGATAGTCAGTCCTCTCGTACAGGGGAGGGTCCGGTCCACCTTGGCTGTCGCGGACCCCTATGTCCCCCCTAGCCATTACTTACTTGTTTGAAAAAGGAATGAAAGAGATTTAACTGTCGGCTCTTCTAAACAAATAATTAAAAAGGAGACCCAATCCATCCAACCACAGCGACGTCGACAATTGGGCATCGTCCTAAAAATTGCTCAATATTGCCATTATGTTCTAATTTTGATTTGATAAACATCGATGATAGCTCGCAGCTGCTGGAAAAAAAAACGTGGGAAACGTTGATAAAAACCCAAAAATGTTTTTAAACATGTTAAACAGTGTTAAATCAAACTGCAATAATTTTTATCGGAAATTGTTTCGTTACCATTTTCAAATCGAAATTCCACAGAAGACAGAACATGTCAAAAATGACAGCAGTTTGACAAGAACAAAAAGACCGATCTACCTGTGATGTTTCATGCATATTGGTTTCTGAGGAAAAAAGGGAAGAGTTTGTAGAATATCGCTTTCCAGCTGCTCAGACGAAGCAACTTTACTAACAGTTGTGAGACGTACTTCGTGTTCCAGAATATAACTGTAATGTTATTTCCCTGCACAGTGGATGCTGGAAGTTGAAACAAAGGATTTTAGTGTTGACTAAGATAACGCTAGTTGCGTTCAATTACACGAAGCCGGACTGATAACACTCCAGTGACGTAGCCGTTGTGGGTTGAGAAGAGAAAAAGGTACCCCAAGATCGATCGAAACGCCTCTGCGTTCTAGTTCTGTGTTTTCTGTGTATCGCTTGTGAGTAAACGTTTTTTTTCTTCGCTACTCTTCGATTAGCCTACTACCATCTTTAAAATATACGAGGAAGAAAGTGACACCACAATCAAGTGCATTCGGTTAATCATCTTGTGCTGACAAGTGCGAGTGACACAGACACACAGATTGCGTCTTTAGCAGATTGAACATCCGACGGCGAAGACGACAACGACTGGCCAATTCCTCACACAATGGCTGGATTGAATGATAATCCGTTCGGCGAGCCGGAGGTTGACAACCCGTTTGCGGTAAGTATTGATCGATTTGGTATCGATTTCATTGGAAAGCGGTACGATCGGGGTGACGCACCGTTGTAGGGGATGATTGTGCATTTCATTCTACATTTCCGTTTATGTGCCCTCCCTTGCAGGATCCATCAATACAGCAGATAACGAGAAACACCACCAGCCTCCAACAGACACTAGACGACTATCGGCCATTCGATAATGACCGCAATGTGCTCGGTACCAATGGTGCGAATCAGCCGGCCACCCTACACCCGTCCACACAGTCCCCACCGGTTTACAATCCGAGTGGAGCACAGTATCAGGCCAACGGCAATGGCGCAACGTCCGTTGGCGGAAGTAAACCCGCCGGAATGACTCAAATCTCCACCGCTGAGCTCGAGGTACGTAGCACGGATGATGGTTGTGCAGGGAGTTCCTAACGGACACAAACTAATGCACCTCCCTACAGTAACCACACCAATCTCGAACTATGGTCTAATGTCTTTTTTCTGTCAATTACATTTCATCGCACACGCACGAAATTATGAAAATTCGCTTGTTCGTGGACATTTCAATCGGCGTCGTGATCACGTTTTGCCATCGTTGCCTTATCGATAGGATCTTCGGGTATGTTCTACGTGTTTTCATAGCTTATTTTTGCTATTTTTCACTCCCACTATTTAATTTTATCATCCTTTGCTTGCGTACAAATGATTATTAACCGAATTTAGTTTCTCAACAAAAAAAGTGTATTTCCTTTCCTCGTTAATCTTTTACTTAGCAAGGTCATAATAGACAACAAATCGACCAGAAAAGGGTCTTATCTACCACAGTAACAGGACAAATACTCGTTGTCATGGAGTTTATTGGATTGATTGAACAGCTTTTCCTTTCTTTTTGCGCCACGGTTTGACAATCATCTCAAGCTCCATGACTTTCCGAGTGTCGTCGATAGGACTCTTATCAAAACATGAAAACGCACACAGTTTGGTGGTGCAGTTGTTTTTGTGCTATGACTAATCATCTCCCCATCCGGTGTGTGGGGTTTATGGCATTTGGGTTAATTAAGATCGTTTTTTGATTTTCAATTTTGTCGCTACTTCTTCGAAAAGGAAGAAATGTTGTCAAATTGTATTAAATATTTTAGTTTTCCAAATTTCATTTCACGCATACCAAAATATATGGGGTCATTTTATCCATGTTTAAGCAATTGAAGAAAAAAAGATCGCATGCAGAAACACCTATTCACTGATAGATTATGGCTTAGTCAATACTTATAATATATCGAATATTAAATTCGCTATTGTTTCGCTTCTACTCCAGCGGGCGCAAGAAGAGCTGGAGCGAAAAACCCGGGAGCTGGAGCGTCGGGAAGCAAACATGATGCGCAGTTCGAACGAGCGCCCTAACAATTGGCCCCCGCTGCCGTCTATGTGCCCGGTGCAGCCGTGTTTCTACCACGACATCAACGTCGATATTCCGGTCGAGTTCCAGAAGGTAGTCCAACGACTCTACTATCTGTGGATGTTCTACGCGCTGGTGATGGTGGTTAACATTCTCGGCGGACTGGTCATACTGATCCACTCGGGGGAAGTTCGCACCTTCGGGTTGGCCATCTTCTACGCCGTCTTGTTCACCCCTGCCTCTTTTCTCTGCTGGTAAGTAGCCCGTGGCAAACCACCTTTTCTTTAATATTTTGACTTATGCCATTGTCCTCTCTTTCCATTTTGTATAGGTATCGTCCAGCATATAAGGCCTTCAAGACGGACTCCAGCTTCAACTTTATGATGTTCTTCTTCATATTCTCCTTCCAAGCGCTTGTGACCACGATTCAAACTGTCGGCTTTCCCGGTTCGGGCACATGTGGCGTCATCATGGCCATCAGCCAATTTAGTGCCGGTTGGGGCGTCGTCGTCGGGCTGTTCCTCATGTGCATCGCCCTTGCGTACGGAACCTGTGCCGCAGGAAATATTTTCATGCTGACAAAGGTACGTAGTTTCGTCGGTTTTTGGTTTCATTTCCTTCGTCTACCGTGCTAAACAATATTGTTCTCGTTCTCAGGTCCACCAGATCTACCGATCCGGCGAGAAACTTACCATGAACAAGGCCCGTGAAGAGTTCCAGAATCAATTCTTCGGCAATGCGATCGTGCGGGACGCGGCAGCCGGTGCCGCCCGCGCCTCCGTTCAGAGCACTTTGAACAGGTACTAGATCCACTCGTGGTTTCGCCCTTTCTTCTCCTTCTTCCATCTTTTCATTACGTCCACTTTTAACACACACACTCTGCACACACCGTTGTTGTGTTAGTTCGGTTCTAGCGACAACGATTGCGCCCCTTGACCAGACACCGAATCTAGGGCCGTCTTTTCCAATCAAACATCCCCGATTAACACAGAAAAATAAACCCATTTAATTGCACTGCGATTTATTCCCCTTCCTTTTGGTACCTTGGGACCTCTGGTACGACTGTTACGAATTTGACCGCCCCATACGCCCTTAGATGAAGCATTTCCGTCCCAACGTGCTGTTTCCTCCCCCGTTATGCCTAGAGATTGTCAATATTATTTTTCCATTTCTTCTAAAGATATCATTAATTATAGTGCCTTTCCTTTCAACTGCGTTTTGTGATGCGTGTGAATTTTTCATTCGAACCTTAAGATTGTTTAAAATCGTTTTCCTACCGACCTACCTTGGGTCGGCAAGTTGTTTTCCTTTTGTTACTTCGTTTGATTTGCGTTAATTTTTACCCTTAATTATTTTTCTTCTTTCAATTACGGCTATTTTTTACTTAGCCGTGTGAAAAGTCATAAGATTAGTATATTGAAGCGACCTTTTTGTTTTCTCTGAGGAACACGAGATTACTTGCACTCCCCATTTGTCGTGGTATGCGTCATTTATCGCCAGGATTCTTTATACTTTGTGTGACAGTTAGTGAACTATATACTGATTTGAAAAATGAAAACCCAGATGTTTATTAGGCCAACTGATGAGAAGCAAATACAGTTGGCAAGAGTAACAGTTACGTTGTGGCCTTTACGATTAGGTTAAGTGACAGTGTACAAGAAGTAAAAATATCAAAGACCGGCGCAACGCAATGCATCTACTGTTGATTTTCTTTGAGTTAGGAACTATCCAAAAGAATTTAGAAGCACGAAGTAAATGCTGCTTCTCCCAGTCGTTACTTAAGTTTTGAACAAAGGATACACTGGCTCAATGTGCACGTTTGAGTATTTAAGCTTCGATGAGACACACTCCAAATAATTGATAAATTAGTTGTTTAGGTATTCTATGCAATGATAACAACAAAATTTAAAAACAAGAAACATGAGTTTTTTGTACGTTTTATTCCAACGCACTGAATTAATTTACAAAAAGGACAAAGGAACTTTCCTAACTGTGCATTATGAGCAGCAGCAACACTAATCTTAGATGCTTTTGATGATATAATTAGGTTTGGATGAAAAGCATAAAATCAACCATGCCAAGAAACAGTGGAACATGAAAAAATAAGAAAGACGAGACCCGTACGTGGACGAAACGAAAGAAGAAAAAAATAATCAAAACGATAACGAAACTTTACTTATGGTTTATATTTATCTTAGATTTACTACATGAAAAACAACAAAAATAACACTACTATACGAATAAAGAATACTACAGTGCTAGTTTGTTCTTTTTATTTTTAAATTTACTTTTTGTGTCTTCGTCAGTGGGTAGAATAAACTGACACGCACGTTTCATTTGACTTCATTTTCCCATTCTTTCTTTGCATCATTCCGATTTGTAGTTCTCATTGAATAAATTAGTTTTTTTTAAATTTTGCATGCATGATTACGTTCTATATTGTTATGCTTGCATGTTTCTCGTAAACGAAGATCACCATCCCTTTCCACGTGTAAGCTGGAATTATAGCGATCCAAAAAATGTCCTACGATGTAATAGTAAAAAGTAGTCTCCATTCAAGGTACAATTTCTTCGGATTCCCATACAAACCACCCAGGAATCCCCAAAACTACCCTCCTTATATTTGAATGTTGGCTAGAGGATGATTGATAACATCACCTTTGTATACTGTGTACATTCTAGCCCGTATTGAAAACCCCGGTCCCGTTCGATGCAATGTTGTGTCCCTGATCTGTGTCTCCATCTTCAACGTGCAAGAGTTTATCTAATGCTGAACTTCAACCAGAAGAAAAACGCTCCTTGAAGAAAAACAGGAGCCGAAAAGTCATTGCAGTGCAGGTACCATCGAAATAGAAAAACGCTGATTTCGTAACCAGATTACAAACCATTACCACCCGTTGTTAACGACAAATTATGATGCATGTGTCCATCACCCTTCTCTCTAATAGCTCGTATATTTTCTTGCGTGTATTATTCCACGTGTTTGTTGGCGTTCATTCCTGGCAACGTTTTTACATGTTTCTACGGTGTCTACGATTAGATACACTAGAGCAATATACCATTTAATCCTATCGCCACAGTGTCCAGTCCCTGCAGTCCTTCATGTGTCCTTTCGTAAACATTTTCCTTTGGCTGTCCGCATCGCATTCGTACTATCCTTTGGATGTTAAATCTTGCAATTTTGACTTTAGGTTCGTTTAGGTCGTCTCGCAAAAGGCACATGAGTTGTAAGAAACGTAACTGTGGACCGCCAGTAATTAGGTTTTATTCAGTTTACATTATCACATAGCACACATTTCCCAAATCATGCGATGGTTACGGAAAGAAATGCTTTCCATCTTACATGCTGTGTTATCGTTTAGACGAGCAGGCTTTGAACAATACACGAACGGTTGCTTGGATAGTGATCACGCACGAGGGGAGTGTGGTAACAAGTCGTACCAAGTAACATAAACTTATAATACATTTCTTGATAAATAGGAATGACTTATAAAGCGATGATGATAACTGTACTTTAATTGCTTTTTCAATGTACAAAAGGTAAAAAAAAACGACTAGGTTACCGTAGCCGTTCGTAAGCTTAAAAAATCCCTCATAGATAACCCCCATTTTCGGAGAGAATCAAAGCCAGATCAATTGGATACTATTAAACTCTAAACTCGGTGGAATTGTGGTAAAGACAAGGATTCGTTACGGAACAAACAAATCTCATCTTAACATTAATCGCTCGATGTAACATTAAAGATGCTGGAAGAAAATATAATGCAAGCCTCGCCTATTTCCGAATACCGAAATTGATGACAATTGACTGAATGTTGTATCATGTTTCTTTCCCAATCAAAGAAACCCTGCTATTAGGAGTCTTGTTTAGCTTTTATTCTTCAAGAATGTTATAATCCTTACACAAACACGCACCAGAAGAAGATCCAACGCTCGTCCGTGCATCCGATCTTCGCGCGGCCGTCAACAATTTCCCACCGACAATAGCGGAGACGGATGTTTACTTGTGGCCAGCCTTGCGCATATGGGCCAGAATGTTGGACAGCTCCTCACGCTTCCTCTTAGCACGGATGTGCGTGCCGAGGCGTCGCTTCAGGAACTTCAGCGCACGCTTGTCCTTCGACACCTTCAGCAATTCCATACCACGCTTCTCATACGGAGCATGGCCAACGACTTCACGGACCAAATCGCGCACGAATTTGGTATGCTTCGTTTGAATCTGTATATGAGGATAAAGTTTAGATAACGGAAGAATCGCATTAATTCCTATTGCTTTTCCCCAACACTATAGTCACTCTAACTAAAACTGAAGTAGAAATAAGGTATCAGATCCAAAATTTAACCATCGAGTATGATTTTTCAAACCGTGCCAACAGAAGCCGACCAATAGAACATTGGCCAGTCTGCGGACGGTAGGGAAATGCATACGGTCTGTGAATGGATTAATGGAGGTTTCATCATGGTAACGAACATTGTGTTTCACTCTGGAAACAATCGGGACTCACAGTGTGCCATCATTTAATACTTACACCCTTCAGTCGAGACGGGCGGATACCCTTGACTTTGCGGTCGCCACGGTACTGCAGCTGCTTTATTTTGGTGGTCCTGTGGCCTTTTCTAAGGCCGACGCACATTTCGTACCTCGGAGCCATGTTTCCGTCCTAAATGCCGTCGTCCCCACAGTTGATACGCCAGAGGTACACACGATGATGTCGTCGGGGGCAGGGCAGGGGAAGCGGAGCAACCAAATGCAACACGATGGGCGAAAGACAACGAAAACATTACGTTAGTATAGTGTTGGTTAGGCAACATATTCCACGTTTTCCACTATCGGTCAAGCTCAAGAGCGGCACGACTTTACACAACACCATTTCCGCACGAACGTCGGTGCGCCTCGTTTGGAAATTTGTGAAAAATTGAGCAGCTCCCAGGGACCACATCCTACCTCTTCGTCTGTGACAGCCGGAAAAGAACTCCAAGTGCCAGTCGTGATGCGAAGCGCTGTCGGATGGAAAAGTCGGAAGTCGAGCTGACAGCGTCAAACGGGCGACATTTGCGAGTGCAGTCGATGCTGTTCATCGACTAAACATATTAAGTGAAATTATAACTCATCTTGTTTCCCCTCAAGCATGTTTATTATTGTTTATTCACACATTTTTCAGTTAAATATTAAATAATGGATCAATTTAATGTTTCAAACCAAATTGTTTAAATAATATTGTTTAATCGACGAACCGTAAAACAATAATCGATGAAAAGCACACGATTCTGTCAAAGGTCGTTGTTTACGTAAAAATTCGGTCCCGCGTGTTTAGTGGTATTCTACTCGGCGTCTGTTACTGTACCGTGTGTACCGGCAAGCACATTTTCTCTCATTATTTAGAGCATTGTAAGGCATTTACACCATGGGCAAATCAAAAAAACGACCACGGTCAACGTCGTCCACGACCAACGATAGTCCGGGTAAGAAAGATAAACCGACATTGGATCCTTCCGAGGGTGCTACTGTGGAGGAAGGACATTCCTCACTGGCCACAAAGGTAAAGCAGGAGGAAGAGTTTTTGAATAAAAGAATAGACGAATGGATTGAATCACGGGTTAATGCGGAGGTCATCTTGCCCCCCTCTGACGATGAAGATCATGGTGAAAGGGAAGATGAAGACCAGATAAACCAATTATGGGTTGACTCTATAATGGTAAGTATTCTTTTGTTAGTTGTCCAAGCCGTGCCAAACGACGCTAATGAGGATGTTTAACGTTCCAGAGCAACTTCAGGCAGCAGTTGAGTACACTGAGCGAAGACGAAAAAAGGAAAAGTTTCAAGTACGAATGCGAGTGGAAGAAGTGTGTTTTTATGACCGGGAAGGACCACAGATATTTCCAGCATGTTGAAATGCACGCGGAGGAGACCGAGAAAGACAACAATGTATTTGCATGCAGCTGGGATCTGTGCTGCTTTATTAGTAACGATAAGTCGATTTTCAACTCTCATGTGCACGTACACGCCTACCACACGAAGCTGAAGGTTCACGGTGCCAGCTTGAGTATGTTGGCAAATTTTCCCAAATGTAACTACGACAGCGGGACTCGAAACGATATTAGCAAAATTCCGTTAAGCTACACCTGCGAGTGGAAAAGTTGTGGACAGAAATTCGATAAAATTATGGAGTTTAACTATCATGTAGCGCACCACTTGTACGATAAGGCGACGCCCGGCAAAAAATCTCTACCGGAACCAGTTGCCTGTATGTGGGCACTCTGCACGTTTTCTTTAACCAAACTTGCTATTGGCTTGAGGCATTTGAGGAAGCACACAAAACAAAGGGAAGTCGCGTGCTTTAATTGTGGTACAATGTTTTTTGAGCGGGTAATGTATAGAAATCATTGCTTTCGACAAGTTGATCTGCGATGTAAGTATTTCGTGCAAGCTCATGTGATTATCGTTTGTGTAACAACAATACCACCTTTCAATTTACAGATCGCAAGTTCAAATGTGAAGAATGCAATAAATTCTTTACCACTGAGCGCCTGCTCAACAACCATGCCGACATCCATTCATACCACGTGTCGTGCCCGAGGTGTCCAAGAAAGTTCACGGCACCAAGTCAAATGATAATGCATTTAAATCGAATACATTTGAAGTTGCGTCCGATGGCATGTACGCAGTGCGAATATCGGACGTACACTGCGTCGGAGTTGAAAAAGCATATGAATAGACATTCAACGGTGCGTATGTACCGGTGTGACGAGTTCGGCTGTAACGCAACGTTCCGGAGTGAAAGTTCACTCAAGCTCGTAAGTCCAAGGAACTCCAGCGTGAGACGTGAAATACGCTAACTCATTCCATTCTTTTGTTTCGGTATTTTATTCACAGCACATTATCAAACATTACCACCTTCCACCGCCTCATTACGCGTGTCACCTTTGTGAAGCAGGATTTGGTTCCGGCTGGCTTCTTTCCAAGCATCTAAACTTTACTCACGAAATTAAACCGAAACCGGGATGCTCTCGGTATCGCTATAAGATCGATACGGAAGACGGGTTCTACAAAGTGGAACACTACTTTGATAACAAAAAGCAAGAACAGGAAAACCGTGAGAAGGCCGAAAAAAAAGCAGAGAGTTCAAGTGATGATGATGACGATGAAGGTGATAATACTGCACAGCATGTCGCTGAAGGTGATAATACTGCACAGCATGTAAAAACGTCGATCAAAGAGATAAAAATGGTTGGAGAAAATGAAATAGCCATTGATTTGGGTATGGAATTTAAGAAAGGTAACACCGATCAGTCTGATGAGCAAACCACAGTGGCGGAAAGTGTGAGCGTTAAAAAGAAGATAAAATCATTCAAAAACAAAGAAAAACCAGGATCCGCAGAATCGAAAGAGGATAAGAAGACGAACAAGTCCAAAAAAGTGCAGGAGTTCACTGTCATGAAGCGTTACTTGAAGAGCGATTAACCTTATTTCACTAACTTGTGGGTTTTCATAGTAACTATCGCTCAATCATCTTATTGTATGTAGAGCTTATTTCCGTAATAAAGAATTTAGATGTGTTTTAGGTTTCAAAGTTTTCATGTTCTGTATATTGTGTATATTTCCGAAATTTGTCTTTACCCGTTCCAATATTACCTATTTAGGCTGAAACTCTCTACCACATGTACCATTAAATGTTATTTACTAAGTGGTGGAAGATTGATGTACATCTGGAATGTATGAAGATTGAATGATGTTTCGTACCATTATCAAATCGATCTGTAATGAAATAATTACTTTATGTCTTCTTCTTCTTCTTCTTGGTCATGCCTGCCCTTTAAGGGCTTACGAGACTTGTTTCCCTGTTGTACGTGGATAGTCAGTCCTCTCGTACAGGGGAGGGGTCCGGTCTCGGTTGGGATTCGAACCCACGCCGTCGAGGTGGTGAGCCCCGGCGCTCATGGGGCGATCTAAGGGTGCTACCGCCCGGCTGTCGCGGATCCCCCCAATTACTTTATGTATTGAAAGTATATTAAATCGTCGCATAAACTGTTTGTAAAAAATGTGTTTGCCGGTCTTCGTAAAAATAAAAAGTCGACGAAATCGTATGGTCAAGCATCGACCGCACTCACTTTTGTACTGACAGCTGACAGATTCGTAAACGTCAAGTAGACGGAAAACGGAAGTTGACTGTAGCAGTCTAGCTTGGCCGAATCCGTTCATTTTGACAGCCTTTTTACTCTTCTGGAGTGTATGGGAATAGACGTGTAAAATGAAGGTACGACCGAATTGCAGGCATTTTACGCCGAATTAATGTAAAAATCCTACCATAATGTACTGCTCGGAGTGTGAGTTAGTATCAGGAGTGGCAATTTGATGGAAAAGTGATTGAATTTACCATTTTGGAAGCGCAAATAAGGAAATGATTTGGCCAGCGCGTGTTTGATGTGTTTCGTTGTCGTTCTTGGGATATTTGACAGTCGGAACCCGGTCGTGTGTGTATGGAATGTGGACAAGCGAACATGCAATCCGGTGCCTCGACCCGGGAGCGAGCTACGAATGCTATGTTTAGTTGTGATTTCGCGCATAGTGCAACGCAACATAATGCTGAATAATACAACCATTTTTTTCCTTTACAACTTGATTCCCAGCTGAACGTATCGTTTCCCGCAACGGGAGCCCAAAAGACGTTTGACATCCCCTCGGATGATCATAGCCTGCGTTTCTTCTTCGACAAGCGCATGGGCGCTGAGGTCTCTGCTGATCCTCTAGGCGATGAATGGAAGGGTTACGTGCTGAAGATTGCCGGGGGCAACGACAAGCAGGGTTTCCCGATGAAGCAGGGCGTGCTGACCAACAGTAAGTACCCCTTTTGGTGGGTGGTCTCTTTCGTACGTGTTTCAGTGTATTTCATCACCGTTTCTCTGCTTAATTCTAGCCCGTGTTCGTCTGCTGCTGAAGAAGGGACATTCATGCTATCGTCCCCGTCGCACTGGAGAGCGTAAGCGCAAGTCGGTTCGCGGTTGCATCGTCGATCAGAATCTGTCGGCTCTGGCTCTGATCATTGTCCGCAAGGGCGAGAAAGACATTCCCGGACTGACCGATACGCATGTGCTGCGTCGGCTCGGACCGAAGCGCGCTAACAACATCCGCAAGCTGTACAACCTGACCAAGGAGGACGATGTGCGTCAGTTCGTGGTGAAGCGCCCGCTGGCCGCCAAGGATGGCAAGAAGCCGCGCCACAAGGCACCGAAGATCCAGCGCCTGATCACGCCAGTCGTGCTGCAGCGCAAGAGACACCGTCTGCTGGTGAAGAAACGCCGTTCGGAGGCACGCCGCGAGGCCGAGGTTGAGTACGCCCGCATCATAACCCTGCGCCGTCGTCAGGAGCGCGTGCGCCGCCGTTCCCGCCTGTCGTCGATGCGCGACTCGCGCAGCTCCCTAACGTCCGAGAAGGACAAGAAGGAGCTGGCGGCTGCCAAGAAGAAGGAAGCTGCCGCCAAGAAGGAGGCTTCCAAGAAGGACGGTGCTGAGCCGAAGAAGGATGCCTCCAAGAAGGATGCCGCCAAGAAGGATTCCAGCAAGAAGGATGCCGCTGCTAAGAAGGACGTCAAGAAGGATGCTGCCGGCAAGAAGGAGGTGAAGAAGCCGGCAGCAGCAGCAGCCGGTGGCAAGAAGGAGGGCGCTAAGCCGGACGCCAAGAAGGCTGACAAGAAGTCGGCCCCGAAGACCGAGGGTAAGAAGACTGCGGCTGAGAAGAAGCCCGCCAAGGATGCGCCCGCGGCGGCGAAGAAGGAAGCGCCGAAGCGAAAGCCTGAGGCAGCGCCCAAGGGTGAGGCTAGCGCGGCCAAGAAGGAGAAGAAACAGCAACCGCCCAAGAAGAAGTAAAAGCAGGAGCGTTGAGCGAAAAAACGGTTATGGCACGCCGGCACTAAACTCCGATTCTATCTCTGAGCCTGCACCGGTGTCCTTTCCGGGTCTGCCGCCAGTAGGAGTTTTGTAATTTAATCGTAACTGATATGAAGAGAAACAATACACAGAGGTTAAGATAAAGGATCGGATAAGGTGTTCATTTGTGTGTGTTACGTGTTTGTATTTCACCGACCGCTCGATTGCAAAGCATTCATAATTTCATGATCCGAAATTATAAGGATTGTTATTCTACTTTCTTTCGATGAAACTATTTTTGGTGTTACGATAAATTTGTAAATATTTCTTTTAATCTTTGTGAAGTTTATTTTTATTGATGAAACCATTTCTATTCCATTTGTTGCGCAACACGCAACGTACCATCTAAAAGCAACGATTGGTGGTTGAACAACTTATGTATCCTTTCCAGATGACACCGCAAGTGCACTTTCTGGGTAAAATACCTTGTCTGGCAAATGACACACTTAAAACCCTTTTTATCCGAGTGCGATAATTTATGCTTTACTAGATCGGACTTGGATATGAACGATTTGTCGCACGTGCCGCAGAGAAACGATTTAATATCCGCATGGGATTTTATGTGCGTTTTCAGCGTACTGGATTGCGCGAAACTTCGGTTACACAGTTGGCATTGGTACGGTTTTTCTGCTGTATGTATCCGAAGGTGCATACGCAAATTGCCGTTCTGCACGAAGCGTTTGTCGCAATATTCACACCGATAGGGCTTCATTTGGGCGTGCAATCGTTCGTGATCGTCGAGATTTGATTTTCTTGTAAATATTTTTCCACACTTGTTACACCGGTGCTCTTTCTTAGGGCGACTTAACTTTCGGCGCTTTACGGCCATCCGTTTGGCAGGAGCTATTTCCTGCACTACAAGGTCTACTGCGTTCATGGGTTCGGTTAGAAATACGGATCCATCGTTGTCGGACACTTCGTCCCGGATGGGTTGATCCGACGCTTCGTCAAACACTTCATCCGTATTGGGTTGATTGGCCACTTGCTTCGTGATGGTATGTTCTTCGACAGACGTGCTGGCAATGGCCAGGGATCTTGTCCAGATGGTCTCATTGTTTTTACGAATATCGCAAATAAAGCTGTACGCATCGTTCAACCGGGAGAAACACAGCTCACAGAGGTTGTTGGACATGTTTTCATTTGTTTCAATCTAGAAATATATTGTATGCAATTTCCTAGTAATTGTTTGTGTGGGCGCTTTTAGTGATTTTATACCTTACCGTAATATTTGCGATGGCTTTTATTGCCTCGGCGAGCGTAATGATATCCGCGCATTGCAGATAATCGTCCTGAATGTTCCACTTGGTTTGATTAGACAAACATATTCGACAACAGGTTGCCAAATTCGGGACTGTTATCTCAAAAAAATATTCGTCGTTGATCATATTGAAGTAAATGGCATCGTTTTTCAACACTTTCTGGTATGGAAATGAAATGTTGGATCTATACAAAACATGACGGTTCTGTTGTTATTGTTTACATCATGTTGTCATCTAACAAATGTCATCGTTGAATAAAAAAAAAAAAAAACTGGAACATTACTTTGATGCAAAGCATTTTTACAATGTTGCACCATGCGTGGAACTAGGCTAGGTTTTAATAAGGGATAAATCCTTTAGCGGAATATACAACACATGCGACTAGTGTGCAAGAACATGACGCCCTTTCAAGATTTTACGCATAAGCACCCGTCGGCCAGGGAGGGTGGATATTCTTTTCCACCAACCATGCACTCGTACACGTTTAGTTTCCCTTGCTCGAGGAAACTGATTGCGGATCACTGTCCGTGCTGATAGTAGTCCCCAGGCCCCACCGGCCGTGGCTTCCGTCAGGGTGTTTGCTAGATTGCCGGCGAAAAAAGGCATTGCCGGTATCTTTGGAAACAGAATCCTAGGGAGGGTTACGTAAAACGTGTAGTGAGTAAATACGGATTGTAGATTCGCTTTGGCTAGCAGGGATACTCACTGGAACGATCGAACTAAAGCCATGTTCAATTTTCTATGCGACGAGTGTGTTGTTTAATTCTGTTGGGCCGATTTTTGATATTCGTGTGGTGCTTCGTGATATTTTTATTTATGTTTTGATTAAGAACATATTGCTTCGTTCGAGTAACCTTGATTAGACTGCCAACCTTATGGTCAAGGTAACTTGAGCAAAGCTAGAAACACTGCAGCTAGTCTTGTAGTTCAAAAGTTAATCGTTGTAGGTATAAATTCGGTTGTTGTAATTTAGCGCCAGTCAAAGGATCGATACCTTTGACGAGAATGAAAATTGACAGCTCAATTCAATCGGATCAACTCGATCGAAGTTCGTACTGAGGCTGTATATTTTCTTTCACAAATTTGAAATGAAATATTAAACGAAAGAAACAATGTTATTTCAGGAAGAAGAGAAATTTTATTTCCCACATTATTTTACTTCTTTTTTCTTCATTGTTAATTACCTTTTTTAGTTAAGATTTCAATGCATTTTTTTAGATTTATTTTTCACTTGTCGGTTTCATGTACTGACTGCAGAGTACACGAAGCATACGCATCGGCGTAAGGTTAGATAATATTTTACCATTTTCATCAACCCACGGTACCGTCGCATTGATCGCTCGCAGTTTGTTTCGCAGATGTTTATTCAAATCTTATCTCTACGTTGATTTAGCTGATTTTTTATTATGCTTCCCACTGTCAATGTGAAAATTTCCAGTTAAAAAAACAATAAAGCTTCATTTAGGTTGAGTTGTAAAGACAGAATGTTGCAATTTGTCTTTATTTTAAGCCCATCTGCCCTACTGTGATTTTTGAGTCTGTGTTTGTGTGTGTTTCTTTTACATCCAGTTTTTCTATCGAAAACCTATCGAATGTCTAGTTTGTTCCATTAGGTTTTAAATATTTCCTTGCTGCAATTTTTTAAAGTTCTTTGAAGAGACGTTAGTGTACAGTGTACTGTAGCTCCGTTGGACTGCTGCTATCGGGTTCTCTAGTTATTGAGACAATGCTAGGCATTGGCCGTGTTACGTTAATTTTTGTTACGAATGATGAAAAGCAGAGAAAACACTCCAAGGTTCTAAATAACTGCTGAAAAATTAACACTATTTTACATGCGTTTATCTGGTTTTAATTGTCACCTCGTTGCCGCGCCATTAGAAAACTAACTAAGCGATATATTTGGTTGTCCGCAGTTTCACTGCTTGCCAATTGCTATCAGTTGATATTTCTACTCCTTATTCTATATCCAATAGGAAAACAGCTTTCCACTTGAGCCATAAGGATACATTCTTGCGAACAAAACGGCCGTAAGGAGTAAAGTTAGACCACTTGAGAGGGTTGCTGTAGCGTCTGCTTCTTAGAGTTACTGCTGATTTGGGAGTTCGTGGTTGTAGTTAAATATTATTGTTACGTTCTCCATCTACCATCCATCCAGGACTTTCTACACAGCTCCGCTGGAACCACACAGTGTATCCGTTGCATCAGCAAGCAGAGCAAAGTAACTTAGTTTGATTTAAAAATTTCTATCGCGATATGCACTGTTGTTATCCTTCAACATCAAACCGTGTGGGAGCTAATCCATCTAATCTGCTTTAAAAGATAAAGTCATATGAAAATTCACTACACCCAGCTCGTACAACCAGCGTCTTGGAGCGTCAGTGGCTTGACGGAATTTCTTTCTTATTTTACTACTCTTCTCTTTACTAGTATACACACGTACACATAATTAAATACTTTGGCCAAACTTGCAAAAGCAGCTGAACTTACATTACGCCGTATAAGAGCTACTTTCCTATACGCATAAACTAATAACATTTGTCGAACTTATCCAGCTAACACTGACAACGGAAAAGCACGCAATTCGGAAAGCGCTTCCAAGGACGATTCGGCGCGACATGATTGCGTAAAAAGCTTATGGTGCAAACAAGGCACTGTGGATTTTTTTTATATCGTTTTCGGTATGTTTTCTATGCTTGTTCTTGTTCATTCATTGACCTTCAATGTGCAATGCTTTATTTCCTCATGCTCTCCCTACGTAACTGTATCGATCGCTATTACTCCAGTCACTTTATTAAACGACATTCGTTTTTTAATTTTTTTCACGACCCCAGACGTTCGCCGGTTTATCTCCGAAATTGGAATCCCTAATCTATCACGCAGCGTGTTTGTAGACGAGCTCGTTCAAACCTTTCCGTCTCGCCTTATCTGCATAATAATGATCGCCGTTATGATAATTGTTATTATTGCTAAGAAGGGTTTCTCGCTTTTTTTTTTTGGTTTTCAAGAAGGAACAAAATTCTGAAATAATGATCACCGAGATGCGAACGAGTCGTGTGCCTGACGGGGGGGTTTGGGATTTGGACTTGGGTTGAAGTTTGTTTACCCATCGGAAAGTGATTCTTTGCTCTTTTAATTCAGCCAGAAAAGTGCGGGACCTTCGTTCACCGCAGCTTTCCCTTTTTTGTTGTTAGATGATTTGCTTTATTATTTTGGTACGTTTTGTTGCGATGGTTCTTATTTTAGGAATCTCTTTTTTGGTATCGCTTTTTTTAAGCTTCGGACCTTTCCAACTAATCATTTACTTCAATCTACCATCAACTATTCTTTCCCGCTCGTTTCACACGCTTTCGCAGCACAGTTTTGGCCAGTTCACCGCACTTTATTACTTTACATTTCGTTCTATCTTTCTAACAGGACGTTTCTTAATTGTTCATCGTCTTAATAACACTGCCCTTTCGACGATACCTTGCCCATTGCTTTATAGTCCTTCCTAGTCCTGCACAATCTTAAAAGTCTCTCTCAATTAGTTAAAGCCGTGCCATACGATTCACTAGCTATTTATTTTCCAATTCATAATCACTGGTCTGTTCACTTGAACTAAGCTTTAACCTCGTTAGAAAACTCTGGATGGTATTTGTTTGCTTTGAGGGGGTTAGTTATTCGTTTATCATTACTTTCCTAAACCGTTGTGTGTCGCAGTGGCTTGATGGAAGAAGATGTAAAGCTAAATACTATAGTATGTTTTTCTTTCTAATTTAGAGCATCAGAAACAGAAATTTATAACCCAAATATGACTTTACATTTAGGTTTGTGCTTTGTTTTTGTATGTTAATTGTCTTCCGCGGGATTCCAAATTTTTTCACGAGTTTTGGTCGTTTTTCTGTCAGCAAATTCCACGTCCCAAACAAAATAAAAAGGCAAATCATGCTCGAGGGACAACAAGTTTGAGCAAAATTTAGCCGTCCACCGTAGACTGGCAAATTGGAACGACTCGTTTGTTGAAGAATAACGTGGTCAGAAATAATGAATAGAATGTAACCAGGCAAAAATCGTACAAGAAATATTTAACTTTTTTAGTTAAATGGTCAGCTAATGATTACTTCAAGCACCTTATAGCGTTACTTGTACGAGAGCATTTGGAAAAATTTGAGTAATAAATAAGTAATCAACAGCTGGAACAAATTACTAAACGCTTCCTTGGAGAATTTCGAGGACATCATTTTCCTCTCTGCCGCGGATCGACTGATAACCGTTTAATTTCGCTTAGCTTTATGTTTCTTAAAAGACATACCCATGTGAAAGCGGCCCAACAGTTCTAATGGGTTCTTTTTAAATTATCTACCTTTTCATGTTCGATCACTTTGGTTTTTGGTATTTGGTTGATTTGACTTGTGTTTTTCTTTGTTTTATATCAAGTGGGTTTCTATTTACAGTATAGGAAATATGTATGAAATGTGCGTAATTGTGTGTGTGTGTTTTTTTGTAAATACCGATCAATCGGTTATCTGAAGTAGTAACGACATTTTGGTTGAGCGTTAGTGAATAACATCTCGTGAAATTTTAACAGTATCCTCAATCAACGATTTATAACTTTTAATATATGCAAAAAAGGAAAAATTAAGGGGCAAAATAAAACAGTTTAACGATATTATAAATCAGTTTCCTCCTGCCGTTCGGTTTATTTTCCTAAAAATAAAAAATGATTTGCAAAACTTTTGCCGCCTTAGCCATCTTCAACTTTTCTTAAGGAAAGGCCAAGTTTTCTTCATGCTTTAGTACATGGGCGATGGTGCGTGCGATTCCAGGAAAAAAGCCCCCTCCTCACTTATTTCATTCCGTTGTAAAACTCAAAATGTCTCGAATCAACAGTTTACCTTCCCATTTAACCTGAGCTCTTCTTTCAGCCGTTTATTTCGTGTTTATTTATTTGATTTTCGAGTTCGCCCCCATCGTACCATTGGCATCGGGATGCGATACGGGGTCAAAAAGTTTTTTCACCAAAGAATCGCACTAAGCGGAAAAGTGGTGAAGAAAAATGCTAGCGAAATCTGACGGATGCACGAATATTGCAATGGTTAATATTTATTGGCGCTTCTCACCCATACCTGGAGCAGGTGATCTTTAAAAAAGACTCCACAAAACTTGCAGGTGTTAAAAAAGCTTCCCCGGGAATAGAGTGAAACAGTTTTCCTGGTGAAGCGTTGAGCGTTGTTGGCGTAAACTTTGCAAAAAATGTGAAACAGAAATTGTTTTGTTTCTTCATTCAGTTCTTTTCCTCCCTTTCCTTTTACTTAATGATCAGATAATGAAGGCAGGTTCCCCACGAGGTTCTCCGAGGAACAAAACAACTCATCTTTGTATAATAACAAAGTGTGGAGGAGTTCTTCAGGTTTTCTGAGGAAAAGAGCAATTCTTCATCGTATGAAAACAAAGAGCTATTGAAAGGATTGTTACCGTCACCGGTCCGAATTAGCATAGCATAGAAGCGTGCTGGTTTTTTTTTTTAAATCAGGGTAATAAGAAACCTTTAGTTCATACATAAGGTTCGGCTGGCTTGCGGAAAATCGTTGCGTGTTAAAACTTTCCCCACGAAGTCAAGTTAGAAACACCGAACGGAACTGTCATTTGGGAAAGGTAATCCACCTGAACCACCGCAGTTCCCATGAGTCGATTTTTACACCCAAACACACCATTTTTCCAGCCCCCTCTTCATTCTCTCCTCGTCCACATACACACACACACATGTTATTCGTTCCGTCCGCATTTGGAAAAGCCGGTGACAATAGCGGCAAGGTCGTCACCAAGTGAGAAAGGTTTTCATAATATTACTCTACCATTTGCACCTAAACCGCAGCCCAAACCGGGTTTTCCCGGAAAGATCGTTCCATTTCCTTATCCGGTCGCTTCGGTTCACGCTGCATAATGCTTCGTCCCACCGGGAGGGGGCGATGGAAAGCGAGTCGGATCCTTCCAAGCCGCGAGCGACAGTACAAGGTCTTGAATGGTGATTGATGAGACCGAATTTCCACCGCTCGGTGGATTTTGTTGCGGGAAATCCTTGTAGCAAAAAAACGAAATGGAAAGGAAAAAAAGAAAATTGCTAGCGACCATGTGCCACCCCCCATGGAGGAACATTCCGAGAACCAGGACCTGGGGACACCGGGAACCCCTTTTTGACGGAGCGTGGATAAAGTTATCTACGAGATGTGGGGGTTTCGTTTTTTTTTTACGGACGAGAAGAAACATGGGTGTCGTGCTATGAATATTATATTTCACCACACGCTCGTTAGCGCATCCTATGTAAAGAATTTTATGTTTACCTTTACGTACGGCTCAATCGACAGCGGACGGGATTTTAAAAGGATTTTTCCCCGGTAAGACCATCACCGCCGGTAATAAGGAACTTTGGCTTCGGTGTGCTTTCCTGTTGCGAAGAGCAGCCGCTCCGACGTGGCGGTGAAAACTTTTCCTATATTATTTTAATTTTGCACCACAAATATCGATTGCCAGCGGAAAACTCAGACAAGCAAACAAGAAACTCTTTACTCCCCGCGCGGATCCTTTTCCCTTACGCCAGATGTTCGCCATCCGCTGTCTGGTGGGACGAGACTGTATCTGGCTGTTTTCCACAGTTTTGTGTGTGTGTGTGTGTGTTTGTGTTTGGGGATGGAAGTTTGTTTCTGTACAGCATTCCGTACACGCTGGTCCATTAGCGAACTTAAATGCGTAGGCCCGAAGCCGAGGCCAGCTGGCGCCCTGTCGAACCACCGTTAGTGTTTTATTAATAATCCACTCGATGTATTGGCAAAACCAGCTGCTGGAACGTGCGGTCCTAATTTTATGGCATGGCCGTTTTTTTTTTTTGTGCGGCCTCTTCTTCTGATTGGGGTGATAAAAAGTTTTCCCTTCGCTTCCAACAACGGGCCGAAAAAAAAAACCAGAGCACATGGAATGGAAATGGATCGGAAAGAGTGACAAACATGAGTTGGTCGTAAAATTAAATGAGACAGCTCGCCTTCATTCCGCTTGTTACTCCATCGATAACAGCTGTAAGAAGCTCCGAAGAGTATTTTTCGGGAAACTCTGTTAAGCAGCGGGAAAGCCACCATGTGTCCAAAATGATTCAATGTAACAATAATCCAGTAAGGATGTATGGCTTGACACGACGAGTGACATTTATCGGACAGTTTGGGTCAAAAGTGTAGCCAACGCAAGGAAGTGATCCATTTTCGTACACGTCTTAGGGGTGTGGAGGGGTGGGGGGCACGAGAAAACATGGATTCTTTAAACTTGCCGACAAAGTGATCCATCATGCGGCGCTCGAGCGGAAACGTGGAGGTCGCAAAAAAAAAAAACGGGAATAAAATAGTATCGCTTTAAAAGTGAGGTTAACGGAAAATTCGATTACTCTGCGCCATGCTGGCTTTTATTGCGTCGGTCCAGGCCGTTGCCTTTTATTTGTGCCGTTCTAAGCTGCCCCGTGGCCTTTAACGATATGCTGGTAATATACACATATCCCTGGCACCGGTTTACATGTACACCCGCACGCTTCCCACCCCCCGACAAACGCTCCTCAATTGTGGACATATTAAACCGATGACATAAATGGTCGTCTGGTGAACCTACGCCCGGTCGGGGCCCGTTTTTCCGGCCTGGATTACCGTTACTTATCGAGCTTGGCTTGGGTTGGGTGGGATGGGTGCCAAATTTTGATCCCCACATTTTCTACATCGCCACGGTCGATTGGTTGCCGTTGGTCCGTTTGTCCTTTTTGTAGCAACTTTTTCTGCACCACTCGATGTTTTGGTATCTCTTTTACGTTTTTTTTTTCCAAACAATGAAATTGTTTGTGGTATACTTTTATTATTTTTCTTTTCATTCCATGTCACACTGCACTGGTGGACTGCTTTTTTCTTCTCTTTTTCGTGTGACTTTGTTTAACGAAAAAGCGGTCAACAACGACGGAAAACACAAGCGTTTTGGGTCTGGCCAGCTGAAATCCAACACGTTCGGTTTTATTTTTAGGAACCCAACACTCTGCTTTACAGCAAGGACCAACATTATTCCGCAAACCCGTGGGGTTGGGTGTTGATGGGGCGGATCGATTTAAGCCGAGAATAATTCAATATAAAACCCTCCCAGAAACCATCGTGCCCTTCGAATGGGCAACATTTGAGTCCCATCACCGCTTTCCGATTCATAGCACCGTGTACTGACACCTTTTCAGCAGGTAAAAGGTACCCGGAATTAAACGGAATAATAACGCGTAAGTAATCCTTCGAGGTGGTTTTTGTATCATAAAAGGGATTAAACGCAAAAATGAAAATAATCTTTTTTGTGACACGATAAATACCTTCACAATTCTACTAACCGAAAGAAAAGAGATTCCAACGAGACGTTTTTTTTTTGGGAAATGATAAAACACGTCAAGCTAATGGATTAAAACACGAAGGAATGCCATTTGTATCGCTTCTGCTCCGTGGAGTTGAAATCAATAATCATTTTTCCTGTCCCGCTGCAAGCCAAAGAAAAGCCTTTGGTTGTACGCCAGACGTCAAGAAAATCGATGTGGAGGCACAAAACAAACATCCAAAAATAAATAAACTCCCGCAACAAAAAACCTTTCCTCGAGCAGACATCAAAGAACACAAACACTCGGATTTGTTGGCGCTCATTAATTTGGTCAGAGCGGGACGTGAATCATGGTTCGAGCGTAACGGCGCCTCGCGTTGTGTTTGATAAATCGCGGCTGCAAAATGTAACTTTTGATGTCCGCCAAGCGTACGGCTATAAATTGGGACGGATTGTGGGGGCGAAAAGTGCGTGGTTGGATGTACGACAAACGAAGGCTTCGAGCATTGCGAGAAAATTTCGCTTCCGTCACTTACATCCGTTCGGTTCTTTAGGGAGCGCTTCGGAATTCTATCTACCACTTAACAATTTGTCAAGCGCATCAAAATGGCCCCGGGGTGATAACGGTACCGGGGGTACTCGAGCAAGGCATATCCGCACCTTATCATCCCAAAATATTCCTCTATTTCTGGACAGCGATGTTAAACAACTCCTAAATATAACCCCTTTCCATTTTAAACTGTCCCCAAGCTGCTCCGGAATTCGATGAGATAAACGAAAATGTCACCCCGTCCACCCCGGCCCAGTTAAATTTCAATTCCCCATTGACATGTTCAGACCGTTCGATTTCGTGGTTCAATTGAACGAGCGAGTCCACCCTTGCCATGGATACCGTTTGAGGAACTTGGTCCGTTCGATTTACTTCCCATTTTGCCTTTAATTCACCCTGCAGGGTTAAGTCCGCCCAACTTCAGGTCTCTTCTGTATCTTCCTACCCAGAACGGGACGGCTAAAAAGGTAAAAAAAGGGAACATTACGGTTACGGGCTCTTATCGATTGAGGGTCCGGAAAGAAACGTCATTCAAATCGATTTTTCTTTGCCGCGTGCCACGCCGACCAAGTTAGGTCGAGAAGGCGATCCGATGAATTTTTGACCGCTTGTACAATTCGCAGAATTGGATGTTGGCGTTTAGTCACACACGATTGGCCGAGGACTCGGCGATGTTGATTTATTTTTAAGGGGTAGTAGCTTTTCTAACGTTACGGATGAGACTTGTTTGCCCAAGTCCTAGCACGTCGGAAGTTGATGGAACGGAAGGCAGATTGCAGATTTGCGTGTTTATTTTGAATCACACGACGGGGGGGTGTTGTGTCCTTAAAATTGAAGAAAGGTTGGATGCGGCTGTTGTTTGCCTAAGTAATGATATGTGTATCCGTGCGACTGTGTGGAATCGGAGGACAACTTCCAGAAGGCATTCCTGGAAAGAAACCTTGTTGCCAATGTTTGCTGGAACAACAAAATAGAGCAGGTGGAGTAGAAGGAATCGGGCCAAATAAAACCCGCTTCTGCTGAACGCACTCTATCCAATCTTGTAGAGTGGACTGCATTGTCCTAGCCGCCGAATCGTTCTTTTCCGAGGGAATTAATACAAAACGAAATTGTGTGTTTGCTTCCAACCGGAACCGATGGGCGTAAGATGGTCAGTCGTAGGTTAACGTGCCGGACGGAATTGCTTCTCGTAGTAACCACGATAGCATCAAACGATCTCCAACTGGGACGAGGTAATGTCCTAGGGAAATTAAGTAGCCGAAAGATAAAACGGCGGCCAAAATGTTCCGTTCAATGAAAACCAATTTGTACGCAAAGAAACGCAATTGTTGTTTGCCATTACGTCGGTGTATTTAACTTTAATGTGGTTCCTTCTCGGTGTTTCTCTATCGAAGAAACCGTCCGTTGTTAAGTCGTGGGTTTGCTTATTGAAAGTCTCAAAAACTGGTCATGACGGTGCGCCAACAGGGTCGTTAAAAGAACTCTCAGAATATGGAACCGGTGAGACGCCGAGTAGGTTTTCCCGGAGAAAACTCATCAACGTGACTCACTTTCCGCTGTTGCGAGGATCCTGATTGCTCACCGTTGTTTCCAAACGAATGGAAGTGACGTCTGCACGATATCCACTTGGCAGGTACGACGGATATGTAGGAATTTTGCCTCCGTACATTGCGTTCGTTTACTTTGAGAGTTAGATTTACGCTGGTGCTGACGTTAGAGCAGCATCGGTCTGCACTGATGGGAACTTGATGGACATGCACAATCGCGTACTTTGTTTGCTGAAAACGATTCGGAAAAACGAATGAATGCAGCTTCCGCTTAAAGGTGGCTATGTTAGCTTGTAAGCAAGCCAAAGAACTCTATTAATCGATTCATCGCCGTTAGGAGGGCATCAAAGTATGCGAGCTTTTGATTTCCACCAATTTAAACCTCGTTTTGCTTCTAATTTGAAGCTTTCACTTTAGTCAGTTTGAGAATGCGACCGATATTCGATATTGAACTCTAGCGTTTTGGAAGAAAGAGACTTTTTTAATATCACTGAAATTGCTATAAGACTTTACCTATTGGTTTGGGCTCTCCAACAGATCCCGCAGTAATACAATGCAAAGCGGATTCACAACCAATATTGACATGCAAAATATCAATCGATGACCGACCGTACCGCATGCAAATCGTCCACTCGAGGGTAAGGATCGTCCCGAGGGCTAGATTCGTTTCATTTTCCAATTTTTGCAACCATTCGCTAGACGGTGACAGCAGCATCGAAAGGTTGCCATGGTGGTTTCATCGATCGTGGGGAGTTGTATTTGTTTCGTTCCTAGAAAGCTTCAAGGGCTTGCCAACCACCAGTTACCGACAGAGTCGAGAAAATCCACGTTGGTTTCTTTACGGGTTGGACAGACGCGGCGAAATTCTGGGTTTCAGCGGAGGGACTCTGCCCTGAGAGAAACAATCCAATTCCAAAGAAACGTTCATGCGCAACCTAGACCGATGCGAATTACTTCCAGTAAAAGACTGAATGGTGTAACCTCAGCATTCTCTTATCGGATGGACAGGGAATATGAAGCAGCATTTGGAAAGGATACTCCCGGTACGAGCTTGGGCCGACGACTCGCTGGGTGGTTAAAACTCTCTACAATATCGAAACCTCTTTTTGTTATTAGACAGGAGATAATGAACATATCTTAGCTCTTTGGAGTGCGCAAATAAAGATGTTTAACGAATGGATATAATTCGATATTCGGTTGTTTCACTCTAAGAATTTTATACTGGTTACTTAACAGTAAAAATAAAAATCTTAAAACTGCTTCCAACATCTTGTTAACAGAAGATTCGATGAAAATATGCCATTTTGGTAGAATCAGATGATGTTAAATGTTTAATATGCACCGGAGTATCATAGTCCAGTGGATTAACAGTGATAAAGTTTTATCTTCATGCAGAAACCGTTCAAGTTATAAAATGGAATCTAAGCCTTTGATGTGGACTTCAGAAATGGATCACCTATCAAAGAGGGTGCTATATGTTTCTACTTATGGTGAAATGTTAGTCAAGTGTTGTTTTGCATAAAAGGAATGCTCAGTTGATCCTGCATTGCGATCCTCGTCGCAATGGTGATTTTGACTGTTCAAACTTGTAAGAATTTAAAATGTTAATTCAAACGACTACTTCTTCTCTTTCCCGATGCTGCCCAATCCCCTTGCTTTTACAACTCACTAGCACCCCAGTCTATACTTTTTCTCTCATCAAGTGATAGTCTAATCGTATGTGATACTAGGACAATTTGTAGTTTAGCTGGATAACTCTGCTAGTTATTATTGGGGTTTATGTTTTTAAATTTCGGTCTTTGCTCGAGAAAAATAGACTTTAAGATTGAGGAAAGATGCAACTCCAAGCTAGAAAGTAAATCGAGTTAGGTTGTACCCACGTTTTGTTCGTTTGTAGGAAATAGTTATCAACTTGCAGCATAATTTAAATTGTTTTCATTTATTTAAAGACGATTTGTTAAGTCTCTCGCACTCTCAATTCTGGCCTGTTTTTTAAAACTATCTTCTAATGACTATGATTTTACTAATTGTATCCATTGTTTCTTCGGTTTGCTTGAAGATTGGTTTGTTTGCTGTTATAAGTTTTCATATTCGTTTTCTTTTCTGCTTTCTAATGTAGCGACTAGTAATCACGATTTTATGTTTTACAAAAAGTTGTTATGTGGTACTGGCTTCTTCTTCTGCATCTTGCTATGTTGCTATCCGTCGCGAATTCCTCGAGCAGAAATCTGTACATACACGCACCCCCCCTTCCGCACCGAATCTGACGTTTGATCCGGTATGCGGCATTTAGATATCCTATAACATTCGCTCACTTAGTCAAAGGTAGGGCCGGCTCTTGGCCCCCGCTAGTAGTAGTGGTAGCAGTCGCTTCGTCCGCACGCATCACGCGGTGTGTTATGACGCTGCTGCACAACAGAGGAACGATGGTAAAGCGGAGCAGTACCTTCAGTAAAGCTATGAGGGAAGCAGCAGCATCCTTTGCCGAACACTATTCACTAACGCCACCAGCAGCACCCCGCCGGACACGACTCTGCTCACCGGTGACCACAGCCCGTTGCCGGACCATAACGGGGGACTGGCGCCGTTTCCGGCCAGGATCTCCGCCCGCTTCCGGAGCCGGGCCTGAAATAGAGAGAAAGAGAACGGGACGTGAGGAAGAAAAATAAAGCCTGTCTCATAGTAAATTGAGCCAAAGAAAGCGCGCTACTGTAGCGCCTCTAGTGGCGTCAGCAGAAAACTAATATTTTTAGTAGTATTAGTGAATAGTAACAATGAAGTTGTGAAAGTTTCAGACCTGTAATATTTTTTTTCGCGAAATGCCGTAAAATGGAAATTGAACTGTCAGAACTGAGCCCGCACAAAAAACAGGAGCGTCGGTGGACAGATTGACAAGGCCTGGAATCCATAATCAAAGCAAAGAAAAATTTCAAGTATTTTTCTTTTGTACAGTTATACATAAGGGTTGTTATAAAAATAGGTTTTTACTTTTTGCGTGTTCCCTGTTCTTATAAATTCACGTACTTTTTTTAGCCGATTTTTCGACCTGCCATTATTCCAAGGTTGTCTTGGAGTGGTACTGGGCCAATAAGATCATTTGGTACCAAAACCAAATTTCCCAGAGTTTCGCCCCATCGAAAAACTTTGGGCAATCACAATGCTTCATTTTAGACGAAGTGTTGGAACAGTTAGAGATGTTCTTGGCAAGAGGAAGTGAACGGAGGTTGCGAAAACGGTGTCCCATTCCACGACATGGGTGTTAATGCAGGAAACAAAAACAAAATACGTATATTTAAAAAAACAGGGAACACGTAAATAGTAAAAACATATTTTTATAACAAACCTCATGTAAAACTGTACAAAAGAAAAATATTTGTCATTTTTTTGTTTTTTATTTTAATGGGTTCCCGGTATATTCAATTTGCTCAGTTGCCTTGGTGCTATAGTATTTTGTGCGGATTTATTTTTGGTCGTTCAATTTCCATTATACGGCATTTAGCGAAAAACAATAGTACTGGTCTGAAACTTGCACAACTTCATTGTTACTATTCACTAATACTACTAAAAATATTCGTTTCCGGCTGACGCTACTAGAGGCGCCACAGTAGCGCGCTTTCTTTGGCTCAATTTACTATGAGACAGGCTTTATATGCATTATCGGATCGGTAGACCACTCCTTGAAGCGAGTGGAAGCAACGTCTCGCATAAAAAAGGGCAATCGAAGTATGATAATGTGCGATTATCTAACGACGGGAATTTGAGTGGCAACGTCACGTCTTTTTTTCTACTTCTCGTTAACCAGTCAATAAAGGATAATCATCTGAATGTACTTTGTGCAAACCAGTACGATAGCGATCTTTCAGATCTTTTGTTCTACGCTCTTCCATCACCTCATCAATTAAAGCATTTTTTAAACCGTAATAAATCTTGCTAACGGTGGAATGATTTACATGGAAGCTTCCATTTCACGCCCCCAACCGAACGCCCTGTTTGCTCTTTTCTATCAATAAACTACCTCCAGGAAAACCAAAGATAAAATGAAAATTCACACGAATGAATGATGAAGTAACGGATTTCAATGAATCCTTTATCGTGCCTGAGCTACGACGGTACGGGAGTGGGGGTTTTTACTACGTGTGGTTTTTGGTAAATGGAATGCGGTGGTTTTCCGCAGCATGCTCACGTTACAATGTGGCGTGGAAAATGATTCCTTTTGACTATTAAAATGAGAACGAAAAGGGCTAGCAAGAATGTTGAGCCCGTATGTGGATCTTTAAACGGCTGGAAGCTGGAGGAAAGTATTTCTATGCATCACTTCGGTACTGTGCTTTAAGTTCAGTCTTACCTGATACATCTCGTCCTCTCCGGGGGGATCTAGACATTCAAATTCACAGCATCGTTCGCCTACGCGAAACTTTTTACAGAACTGCAAGGAAAAAACAAAGAGTGGATTAATCCAATGGATTATTAAATTACCTAATTTCATACTTATAATGGTGTATTATTTGGATCATTGGTGATAAAATATGAGTCGTTCTTCGAAAAGCTCAGGTTTTTCCGGTTAAATTCCGGCACCCACCTTGGCGCGGAACGAACGTCACCGGAGCAGAAAAAAGCCCGTCAGAGTAATTGTTTCTCAAGCCTCCTTTCCGCTCGCTCGAAGTTATTCAAACCAATCCGAATGAATCAACAACGCATCGCCCAGATGCCTCCCGATCGTGTCTGGCATGGTGAAAGCAAATCATTTCCACGCCGCTTGATACTGTCGATTTTCTGAAAGCCGCCGACGCCCACCGGAAAACAAGTTGCGCCCGCAATCGACGAACGCACCGGGGCAGCTCCGGGAGCGAACATTATGCGTCAGGTGAATGATTTTCTTGCAAAACCGAACGAACGAACGGACGGCCCACCCGCGGCGTGCAAGACGGCGGCAAATTAGTGGAGAAGAATTTGATTAGCAGTAATTGCCCGCGCAATCCGACAGGTTTCACGAGCATGGGCCCGAGCAACGGAACGATGTTTCGACCATTTATTTTTCCCGAGCGACCTTCGGTGTGCTTCCGTACTTCCGGTTGAAATGACAACCGTCGGGTTGGTGGATAATTGAGTAGCGCCATGGTGGTGGTGGAGAGGAAGATTTGTTTATTGCGCACGCTGGTTTCGTTCGCTGCGGGAACTGGTGGAAAATTGCATTTGCATGTTGTTTGATTGGCCTGTGATAAGATTATGCGGGCACGTTGGTGTGCATGACGGTGGCATAAGCGAAAACGGGGTTAAAAGAATCGCTAGAAAATGTTTTCTCGTGCTCCCAACCGTGGCTCGTGAGAAATCATTCTTTTCTTCCAACAAAACAATCCTTCCCGGGAGTGAAAGTCGCAGATGGGAAATGGCAGAAGCTTTATCGTGGTTGTTGAGAAAGTATTCTCAATGCATTATGAACTAATCAAGCTTTACTGGGTAAAACGGAGTAAAAAATAAAGAATTGTGCAAAGAGTGCTCTATCAAATTAGCACGAGTTTATACCGGTAACTCTGATAACAGTATGATTGTCGGAGATGCAATGATCGAAGTTTATTATTGAATTGTTTAATGTTTTTCGTATATAAAGCTATAACACAATATATTTATAGTGCACACAGAAACGCTATTTAAAAAGTGGGAAATCATACGGGCTTGTTAGCTGTGTAAACTTCTAGAATACTTCTACTGTCATGAACTTTACCCCAAAACCCCACATGGCCATTGTTCGCTTTATTCTATTCACATATGACTGGAGTTACTCACTTTCTTTCTAGAAAGCTTGTACGCCATCCGTCTTCTGCTGTACTTCTTTGTGATTCTTACCATTAACTTCTATCTCCCGAGCACGTTGACGGAATCCGAAAAATTTGGTATTCATCGAATAGCATAAAGATTGCATTGAAATCAGCCGTTTGCCCTAAGGCAACCTCTTTCATTCACCAGCCATGATTTCCCATCAAATGTGTGTTCAATCTATTGAATCTCGTTGTGGCAGCATCGTTGAATCGCTAGAAGCAATATTACTCTGGGACGATGAGGGGAAGGGGAAGCAACCCGAACAACCCACTTCCAATCGGGAAAATGGAGAAAACGCGCCCGGGTTCTATTTTTAGCCCACAACACTATCTTAATAAAGGTAATTGGCAATTCATTCCGTGCGGGAATCTTTTCGAGAGGCTCCTCCTGGTTGGTATGTGATCTTTATTCCGTTTGGTTATCAACAGAGCGCGTGAGTATGTTGCCGAGCGATTGTGAGAAATACCACGAATATAGGAACATGCGTGCTGCAAGTTGATTACAACTAATGGCGTTGCTATTTCCTATTTCCCGCCTTGCAGACTCTTGATCACGTCATATTGATGGACTCCGAGAGTCCTGACGATGCTGTGGCGAGTAATTAATTGAAATGGAATGAAAGAAAAGCAGTATTTTTCTACGAAATTGAATTGATTACACACTGTGGTACTTCGGTGGAGAATCATATTTGATATACTTTCTCAAAGAAGAGTTTTGGTTTGTAAAGACTGTTTGTTTTATTTTTTATTAGACTACACATGTTTCCAACTACACTATAGTGTAATTTTATCACTGTAATACCGTGCTGTATCCGATTGCACGCAATTTATCGTGGTCTTCATTTTATGGCATTCGTTTCAGTTTAATTTATCTTTAGGATAATTATCGTCATCGACGAAACGGTCCATTAGCGAACTGGAGTTTCTGTGGTACCCGATAGCTTCCATTGAAAAGTGATGCTTGAAACGGGATCCGTTAATAATAGCCCTGCGAACTCACGTGGATAACATACGAAGCACCAGTCATTTACGGCAGAATGGGGCTATTTAATTTGATCTGTCCATTACAACGGACAAATAAGGAAGCACAAAAAATACTGCAAACGCTGAGCGACCCAGCATATCATATAAAATGGACACAAATTGGTACAAACTCACGAAGGAAAGGGCACGAAAAAAACTAGTTGTAGGATGGAAATAGTGGAAAGTTTGGCTGGAAAGTATTTGATTGTTCTTCACAAAAAAACTTCCCGTAAGCTTTGCGGTGCGCGGATGCCTTCAAAATTGCATCGGGTCAAGTTAGATCGAAGTGAAACGCCAGTTCCCTCGCTGGAATATTTTTCAAACGTGTGCAATCTAGCAGCGCGCAAATAACAAACGACTGTTTTTTCTTCTCGAAAACAAACTTTCCTTTCCAGCCATTCTGTCTCCGGTTGGAAAAGTTACCACGACGAGAAAGTCCACCGGGAAAGAGCTGTTCCGATAACGAGAACGGAATGTACAAAGCCAATGCATCACTGCAGTTTTCCATCGATTCGCCGGTTATAAATATTGTTCGTATCGTGAGAGTTGGAAAATATGGCTGGGATTCCCGGCGGGGCTAGGGGTGTGGAAGGTTTGCATTTGTATGCTGCCACAATGCATGCAGCGGGGACTTTTTTTTGTGTGAAACGAGCAACAAGTTGGAAAAAATCAACAAACAGCCAGAGTTAGCGTGCCGTGTTTTCCGCTGTCAGAAGTGAATGCGGCAAGTGAAATCTATATCCAGAAGCTGCACTTTTTCCTTCCGAGAAGTATGCTTGGCTGTAAAACGGATCTGACAATTCAGATAGTTTCGATTGAAATGGTTGTTGGATTGTGAGAATTGTTGAGAAAAGTATGAATAATCTATGATTACTAATTTCTGAGAACGTGTGAAAATAAATTCCACCAACGAAAGCACCAAAACAAATTCTTTGTATGATAACAACAACAGCTAGTTTTAATTAAATTAGGTTTTAAATATAAAATTCTGATTAAATCATTTCCTGAATTTTCAGAAACCTCTTGTCCATGCCCTCGAGCGAAAAGGTCTCATTGGTCAGGTGGTAAATCAATTTCATGTGGCCACAACGAGCACCGAAGTTTGCAGTGCAGGTGTTTGCCGACCCAAGGCAAACTTTGATGAAGTCCTAGACTGCACAAGAAGCGCGTCAAAGAAGTTGTGCATTCCGTCGCTGTTTTACATGCTCTTCCGGATGCTGACGGTGTTGACGGTGGATCTAAAACGGTGATTCCATCGTTTCCGATACGCACCGTTGGCTGTGTGTGGGTGCACGTATCTCCGTTCCAGAGTGGAATCGGGGACAAGATGATGGCGAGATTATGTAGCTCTTCTCGTGCCAATCCGATCCCTTCAGGTGCAACTAGATGAATGGAGCGGTTTGCAGAATGCTTTGATCGCCCATTCTCTTTCATGAATCGTTGCATTCAGAGGCTAACGCTACAGGGGATAACGAGCATGGCATGCAATTTATCCTTTTATGCATTTGAAGTTACACCGGTGGTCGCTGAGGGAATGAGGATATTACAGGATATATGATGAAGGTGACCAGCAATATCTACATAACATTTATAGATAGAGGGATCAACTAATGCTACAATGAATGATAAAGTGCTGAGGTTTCTAGGCTCGTGTTTGTCAGGGGCATGATATAATAATCATACCGAGAGTACGAAAATATATAAAATCAATTGATTATTTTAGTATTTAAAGCTGTATTCTTGGTTCCAAACCATACACCTTTCGTTTCTAATACTTGTCGTAGAAAGTATTTAATAAACGTTTATATATTAGAGCAAAATTTACAGAAAAACAAGCAAAATTATACCATCTCGTTGCGTTCACTACAACTGCTTAGTTTTGATGGAGGCGCCTAGTGTTTGAACGTTTTCAGAAGAACGAAAAGAAATAAAAAATGCATCCATCAGAAAAGGGAAAACGCATGCCACTACCGGCACATATTGGGACGTTTTTCATTACGTCACTATGGTTGTCCGGTCTACCCAGCAAGAGCTACGATGGCCGTTGTCGCGCGAGCTATTGTAGGCAATGCTTTCAGCTAAAACAAAACACGGAAAAAGGAAACAAAACAAGACAGAGTAAATCCCGTAAAATCTTTGAATGTTTGCAGAAAATGTGAAACACTCATGGGTCCACCGAGTCAGCGTGGTTGGTTTTTATAAATGTCCCGAAGGTGAGCTATGGTAAAAAAAAGTTACGTTTACCGTGCGTTGGACCGTACGGTTTTTCCGCACGGTGCAGCTGTGCATTCAGATTGTTCAGAGTGTTTCGAGCGTCTTTTTTCTTTATGCTCCAAACAGAGTGAAGTGCTTGAGAACGAACAAAGCTGTTTGTTTTACAACAAATTGACAATTGGGACCAGTTTGAAGGTACTCTCGTTCGTTCGGCAGAAGTTGAGACGGATGGTGAACAATTTCCTCTCAATTTTACACTTTTCTTCATTGCATTAAAAATGCGTTTTGTTTCAACTCTCTTTGTCAAGTATTTATTGTGCTCAACTTTTCCGTACTTTATTTTTAACTTGTGCGACGGCATTGCTAATCTCTACAAAAAAGGAACTAAGGTAATGGGTCCGGGAATCATTTTCTACGTTTCACGTGTTCGGCTTTCGTTCGAATTCTGAAGCGAGTCCAAATTAGCTTTATCAATAGTTTGCAATCAGACAACCCGCAGTGACTCTCTTCCTTAAGCCTTCATTACGAACAACTCTAAATAAACATTGACAGGCGCTGAGTGAGTTGTATTACGGGTAATTTACATTTTTAATTAGAACGTCACAAACGAAACGAAAAGTGAACTCAAAAATGTAAAACCTTAACTGCTACCACTAAAAAACTTTTTTACACAAAACTCACCGCATCGTGACCTTGAAGTGTGGTTTCAATAGTTTTTAAGCTCTGTCCTACGCACCCTGAGGGCTAAAAAGGCGGTCCAAAGAGCCTGAAGAATGGGGTGAATAATGGGAACATAGCTTACGATATGCTAATTGGGGAATCATATTAGAAAGTTTGTTTGTTTTATTCCAGTCCTTCGGTAGTGAACGTAAAAGAAAGCGTTCGGAAGATGAGTGCAAAAGGAACCATCAGTTTCCAACCGTAAGCAGTACTGTTTATTCTCCAGCGTGTATCTGATTGGGCTTTCGTTGAATTTTGAAAGATTCCCAAAGGTTGCACGAACTGGCATTTGGGATGGTTCTGTTTGGATAAAATGCTGATTTTTAACGTTCATGAAACAAAAACAAGAACACACATTCATTTTTGATTTCCGTCAGGTTTTCAAGCCAGGGAGATTAATTTTCGCTCCACTGCGTACCTTACCGATGGGATTTCCCGAACATCTGGTACGACATGGTTTCCACTTGCTTAAATTAGTGTGTTGTGGAGTGGCTTCCAATTGGTGCGCGAAGTAACGGCACGCTAAGTGAACGTAATATAATTTCAATTTCCTCTCCACTCGGTGCGCCATGCGGCTGAGAGTGCCATTAAAAATGTATGCATAATTTTACGAGCCACCATATTTCCGCGGAATCATAAATTCAGCAACATCGGTTTACAATTGACGTATGCTGGGCTGTGCGCCGGGTTTCGTCCACCGACACAGTCTTCCACCGCCTATGTGATTTTTTTACGGACCATTTGAGCGCCATCGTAAATCACGGTGTTGTTTTCCTCCCGTTCCCTTGTGCTAGTCGGTTTGGCGCTACGGAAAAATATAACCAGCCGGGCTAACGTTTTATCGATCTCCGGCTTCGGTAGCGAAAAGAAATGGTATGCAAATCGATATCCGGGTTTCGGAACACGCCTCCACCGCCCCCGGACGGGGATGAATTGGGGAAGGAATTTCATTACATTTACTGTACCGCATACCAGTTGGGTGTAGAGGATTGGTTGATCCTCCAGCAGGCACCAGACCAGCAGGACCGACAATGCTTTTATTATCTAAAATGCAATCGATGCGAACTGTTGCACTCGAATGGAAATGTTTGCCTTTAATTAGCAGCCAAATGGAAACCATTCCGAAATGGTTATACGGAATGTGGTGCACGTCGGTGATAAAACGTCAAAATGGAGGGCGATCGCTTTCGTTTGCGGCCACATTACGAAAACCGATTCCATATGCATGATTCGACCAGTTACTTCATTACGCAAACATATCGGCTGTTGAAATGCATGAGTTTCACTCGATAATTCAAATAGATTGGAATGTGTTTCGTTTAACCAAACGCAATCATTTTTGAAACAATGGTTAAGCGGTTTTTTTAACACGACAAGCATTTTAAAGTATTTTTAAAAACTAACTTGTGGCAAATACCGTGTATTTTCTACCGATTTTCCGACACTATTTTTGTTTGCGTATTTAGAAATTTGCACAGAGGCTGTGAGTTTGAGGGTATTAATATATTTCTAGAACTGTTAAAGGTCGCTTGTTTTGTTTGTTAAAAATTGTTGCTGTATATTTTTCAAGTATTGGCAAATATACTCAATGTTTTGAAATTGTTTCATAGTTTTCTTTTTGTAGATCACTATAATACTATTTTTCGTATAAACAATAAGGTTTATCTTATTATTCATGTAAAATTAGCAAGTTTCAGATAGGGATACAATTTAAATCAGGAGATTAAACCAGATGATCACGAGACAAACTCAGATGAGTTAGAGGGAAACCCAAAATTCAAAATCTGGTGCAAATCAGGCAAAAATAAGTGCCAACGGCTGATAAAATCAAATTGAATGAATTTATTTATAACGAAAAAATAAAAGCACTACGGTGCTGCATGTAACAACCTATTTCCTAGTGTTTATTGAAGCTGATCGAAACTTTTGCTCAGGATATGTTTGCTGGAATGATTGCAGTCGTTGGGACAATCCTGTGAACGAGTGTTGGCCTATTCCAATACTTACATAAGGAGGATCACAGTAGATTGCTTTGCACCAGAGCGGCTCCGAGTGGTAGCAGACGCACAGGCTGCACACGCCCGGTCCAGGTACGTAGAGTAGACCGTGTGCGACCGAGTTTCCCTGGAAGTCGACACAATCCTCTTCTAAGCTAGCTGGAAAGGGGAGTTGGAAAAGAAGAAAACAACAGAAAGATGAACCGGGGGCCTTAGAAAGAGTCTTCCATAAGTGTGTTTGCATTAGCACGGGAGAAGCAATACGTGATAGGAAGGTTTATTTAATGTTCGGGTAAGGAAGGAATGAGAAACGGTTGGAAAAATCGGATTCTTTTCATCCACCTGGGCTGCACATTTTCCGCTGCCGCTTGCAAAGGTCGTTATTTTAAAGACACGATTAAATTCTCTGTACCGTGACGACTCGACCGCGCCGCTAAGCCGATCAGTTACGATAACTTGTTGTAGAAGTGAGCAGAACGTGCACCTGTACTAGCTCCCATGCGGAGTAAACTTCGGAGAAAATCGTGGCAAAATATTTCCACCCCACGCTGGCAATGTGCTTTGCGAAAAGCAACAAATCTTTTCTCCATCGCAAGGTGGTATGCAGTGACATTTTTGTCGGTTGAGTAGCCGCAACCTTTAGCTAGCGATTCAGATCGAGGAATCACTGCAACTGCAATTGAACTTGTGCGAAAGTTGTATCGGGAGGAAGTTGGTCGTGCTAAAAACGGTGAATATTATTCTGCACCGTAAATACCGTTCCAGCGCGAACCAGGAAGCCATTCCAGCGCGCGCACCCAACGTTTCGACTCATTAATGGGACAAGTCTTCCTTGGTAGATCGTTGATAATTAATAGCACCGAAGCTCTCGGCACCCTTAATGGCGTTCGTGTCATCACGGAGTTCGAGGAAAAAAGAAATAGATTGCGCTGTTCTCACTTCCAACCATTCGGTTGGAAAAGCTGTGGTTTTCCGGGGAAAATTATACGGACTCGAGCCGGTGGAAATGATGATGATTAATTTTGAGCATCATTACTGTATAATTATGTCTTCCGAGCAAGGGCCACATTGAGCAGTTTCGGTCAATGAAAGAGATGGCGAAACGCGACGGGAACTTCAAAATAATAATTGAAAACTTTTTAAGGTTTCCATGTAGATTGTTGGAAAGTTTTTGTGGGGATTCTTTCAAGAAAAGTCGTACCATGAACTATGCATCAACCGTTTACGGAACGACATCTGCCTCTTGACATCTGTCAACATTTGTTGTGCAGAAGGTCAAGTTTGGAGCCCGGCTACGCTATATTCCTCACCGGTGCTTTCGTACTATAACTATCCAGTAACGTTCTGACTAAAATGCACTGCTCTGAGTTGACATGGATTTTGAAAGACATGAACTTTTGCTGACATATTTAAGAGGTTCGGTAGATGAACAATCTATGTTTCCCCGAGATGGAGTTGGGGTAGTTGGCGGAAAAGTCCAGGGGATTCGAAGAGGATCAGCTTGCATGGAAAATTTCACCATCCGGAAGTACCAATTTTGTCATGTTAGACATGGGGTTAGACATAGGGTTAGAATATGAACTACACGATATGTTGGGTAGGTAAAATGTGAAGAAACAGGAGTGTACGGGGAAAAACATACGTTGAGTGTACGTGCGTGGCACAAAGTTGATGAACGATTGCTTCCTTGCTTGGAATGGAGATTCAAGTTTGTAGGATAAATCGGTAGAGCTAGGATTTAGATCTCGTTCCGACGTGGGGTTTTCGGAATAGGAATCTTTCAGAATTAATCGCATGTTCATGTCAGAAAGAAGCGCAGTTAGTTCTGAGTTTGTGCACTCACAAAGTAGGAACCACATCCTTGGCAAGGAGGTCAAGGTAAGCAAGTACTCGGAGCTTACAACCCGGAAGCAACGTGACGGTCGCGTAGGTGGCAAAGTAAGCGATTTGAGATATTAGCTATGCAAGCAGCGCCATGAGCCGAAACAAATGTGGCGGATGTGATGGAGAGTGTAGGACGCGAGCTATAATAAACCGGAAGCGGGACAGATGGATAGGACGGTTCACGGCGAGGCGCCGTCTAGTTGGACAGCTAATGGAGCAGTGATAAATACGGCAACATTTGTTATAGAGCTCAAGCGCTCAGAGGAAGCGTGATCTAAGAGGCAGCAAAGCGGCTCATTTGTATTATGTTGGAAGGATGACAGCTGGAGGCTTAGATTTCTACCCTACACCAAGAAAGCTATGCATTGTTAACGCTTACTACTGAACTGGTAACTTGTGACTTGAGAAACTATTTAACATTTGTTTTAGGGAAAAATTAATACATCTTTGGTTTTTATAAATGTATGAAATTTAACCAGTTCTCTGCATTCAAAGTTTTTGCGGAAAGAAAACCCAATGTTTTAAATTTCCTTTCTCCAAAAGTTAATAGTCTTCTCTAGCATGATGACGGGAGCATGGAAGGTCAAAACAGTAAAAAATGAAGGTCATTGAATGACATCACACTAGGAAAAACCAATACAGCTCGATTATTTTTAGAGCTCTTCTCACGAAAATAGATTCGTGGTAGAATGGGATGTTGTACATCCTGAAAAACCTTTCCAGTATCGATCTTGTATCTTATAATAAAACTGTCTTAAGTTGGTCCTAGCATAGCGAGCCACATCGTTAACAATGTTCTGTAAAGCGTTGTAAATGTTTTACCGTTTTTTTCTGCAGACTTTTTTTCCTAATGAATTTTCCAAAGTTTCTGTTTGCAATTGTCGATAGAAAAAAAATCTCCTATTTTATCTTTTGGCTTTTGAACTTAGAGCAACTTTAAGATGTTATGCTAAATAAAACGGGTTAGAAATTAGGTTTATTATAGTTACAACCGTCTTTCCAAAACTACCACTAACATTACAACCAAATCTATCAATCTTAATTACTTCTTTTGTCTTTGAAATCATATTGCAAACCAATTGTTTTGATTTACCAAAGCAATTGAAATCAATAAAACCACTCAAACAGGATAGGTAAATGATTGATGCTTCGGTGCCATTTTCTGAACAAATGGATTGCGGTTAAACCCTTAAGCGTCTATAAGAACACCACACAATAGGTTTTCCAAGTTACTCGGTTACATTGTCGTTGTCTCAATCTATACGCTAATTACTGATAGACAAGTCTAATCAACCTATTCTTTATGTATATTAGAAACAAGGGATGATCGTTTGTGGTCTAGGAACGGCCAAGTTTGATGCAGAGCGAAGAAAGGGGTAATTGCTTGATTGACCGTAACAAGCGCTGACTGTACTTATATCGATTAAATGTCCATCGCAGGCAGAAGAATCAAGAAAAATGCTTTCTCAGCATGATTTACAAACGTTGTAAGGAGTTTCTGGTGATGTATGACAAACAAGTTTTAATTCAGTCAAATGAAGGTAGAATGTACTGAAATAGTAAAGATTGGCAAATAACCGGCAAACTGAAACTTTTCATCTGTCCTGTACTTTTTGTTACTACTGTGCTCATGCTTGCTCTCAGATTTCTAGAGTATTCGCTCTCCGATCTTGTTGGTGTGAAAATGGGTTCCATCTGCTCTTGAAAGAAGTCACTCATTTCATGAGTGCACATTGAAATGCGGGGAGATACAGAAAGTTTACCATCGGAGAGTCAAAAAAGCTTTCAAAGAGGGAAAACATATTAGGAGTCAACAGAAAGCAAACGACATGTTGATGCAGGATGAAACGGTGATTGAAAGGGTTGATGGGAGTACGGCATTATGACGTCAACATTGACACACATCTTTCGTCGACCCGCCGCGACATCGTGTCTTCGCCAGGCCAGTGGATAGAAAATATGGTTCACAAGGTGAAGACTTTTTGCGGTAGAGAGAAAACGCGGAAGCAACCGTGGGAGAATACTCCACTGCAATGGTGCCAATTCATATCTTATGTCGGAAAGTTCTATTTTTCCCGTGAGTGGGCATTACACGCTCGGCAGGAATGCAGATGTTTGCTGTTCGGTTTTTTTTATTTTTTTAAATAAAAGGGAAATGTGAATATCCTAGATCAAGGAAAAGTGTGCCTCAAGCAGCACGGAAGTGGAAGTGATTTAAAAACTGCGACAAACCGTTTGATGTCGCCGCTACCGGCGAGGCAAAAGATCCGGTATAAAAGATGACCGAATCGCGAATAGGGAAGAGAGCTGAGAAAATAAATTTGTTTTTCACAATCTTCTTTCTGCCTGGTACGTGGCCGTTGGGAACTCGGTGGAATCTTGTGGGCTTTAAACTTATACTGGTGTTGGGAAGATGGTTACAAGTTTCCGGATAAGTAGGCTGAACCCAGGCGTGTCGATGGTAGTTTAAGGGTGTTTTTTCAGAAAGAGAGTGATTTCTGCATATTTATGATCTTGCAACTTATTTAATTGATACAGAACAACATATGTGAAAGATGATCGCCTGAAGCAAACAACAAATGGAGGCGCCTGGTACGTCATGGATCAATGGAGACGCCTGGTACATCATCGTACAATGGAGGCGCCTGGTGTGTCGTTTTAGGTGTGGATTTTACTAAACACGTTTAACATTGACACTTTTCTTTACCGCATGAGAAATATTCTAACGGCCAGCCGTTAAGTTAAACCGAACACAACATCGGGGATGGAAAGAACCAGTGTGCTAAAAGGGCAATAAAAAGCGTGCCATGGCGCCATTTAGCAATCCCGCTGCGTCCTTGGCAATGATGAGCACCCTGGAATGAATGTAGCGAGCAAAGAATGCGAAGCAAAGCGTACAGGCCAATTCACTGCGAGGTTCGGATGGAGAAACACGATGGACCTCGTTTTTATGCCTTGAAGATGTTATTGTTGCGTCGGCAGGTCATATGAATGGTGACAAGAAAGTAGTGACAGCAGAGAAGTACCTTCGCCTAGCTGGGGATTGCGAAAATGAGAAAATTGGATCGTTGTTCATGCGCTTCATGGAACGATTTATGATCATTTTGTTGGGATGCGAGAAGATAACAATCGTTCTGCCGCTTGAATGAGGGGTGATACGGGAAAGAGATTGCCATAGACAAAGGTTTCCGAGGGATAAGCATTGATTTACTATACCGCGATGAAAATTCTACGATTTCATGGAATTAAATTAACATTTTGATTCAAAAATCCATCCCAAAAACAAAATATGGTTTGTTAGCAATTATGGAACGAATAATGCAAATGAGTTTTAAATTAGATGATAAACCAAATTTCATTTTTAACCAGAATTTGGCAAATAGACATACGATATTTGAATATTTTATTGCAATTATAGAAAACTTGTTGTGGCACGTGAAATGTTTCTGAATTGCAAGCCTTCGTGAGATGTGCTGTATTATAAATATTATGTAACTCACACCCCGGACTCAATCAGTAAATTCTACCCTTGCTTGCGATATAGGTATACCGGTTGAATGATTCTTATAAATTATACATTCTCAGCCGACCCATCTTCATGCAAGGTTTATTTTTACGACCTGGAGCTATTTTTAGCTACATACCACAGCACCAAAGGGAAAGCTTCTTCTAAAATCTTTCGCACGAATCCCTCCTTGAGAAAAAGGTAAAATAAATAATTCAGCTGAGAAAACCGGAATACAGAATTTACCCTCTGTGCGTAAATAGTATTAGAGAACGTAATCCATACCGTTACACCACACGCTTTGCCCCGACAAACCGTGGACTGTGTTGTCCTCCGGTATATTATAAGCGTTAGTTAAGGGTAATCGTATCGCTAGCCACTTTACAGTTCAAAGAAAAGAAGATTACATAGTGTCTCCTTATATGAGCAGATCAAGCGTGTAGCTTCATGCTCTATGCATTGCTTTATCACGGGTCAAATGTAAGCAGGGCCATTCCAGTGGACACACGTGTTAGGTTCCTGCTAAATGTGCCGTGCATATTTCATCGCTTCCAGGAAGGTCTTTCGGGTAGGTTTCGCATATACAAGGGGAATATTTTACCGTATCTTCACTGCGGAACGAAGCAACGTTTCCGCAATCTTATGTAGAAACATGGACAGGATTAGTCCGGTAGAATAGCTTATCAGTAATTTCCTTTAAAATAGGAACTGGTTAGACAAGGACATTTTTCATGAAAAGCATCTTCCGATCCCATTATAAAAACTGTCTGATAATTAAAGTATTGAGACGGTTTTATTTTTGAGACGGTTTTCATTTACTGATGGGTTGCGTTACGGGTAACCACAAATTTATTGGACAAGCTTTTCGTTTACCATGTTTTTTCTTCTCGATTGCCTCATGCGAACCTTGTGGTTACGGGCCACTGACTAGACAAACATTTTCCCAGATAATTCGGGGGCGCTTGGGTTGACTGTTACGTTTTCTGTAGAGATTTTCTTTGTAGAAAATTAAGCTTTGTATTTTGGGAAGGTGAAATGGAAGGAATGGAGGAATGAACGAGAGAAAAAAACAGAGAAAACCAAAAGGGACACCAAGCAGGGATTGCGCGGGACCAAACAAATTCAATTTCACCGATCGAGTTCGGTTCTGTTCAACTGACCTAGTTTGCAGTGCATTTCTATGAATTCGATTTTGTAAAGAAATCAATTCACGGAGCTTGTTAACTCCATTTTGTTGCTATTATAATGGAAATAATTTGACCCATGCTAAGTGTTTGGGTGTGTTAGGTTAACTAAAAAGCCAAATAAACCTTCCACGAAGACTCACTGAGAACTCGATAGGTGAATCACCCCAAAAAAGGGTGTGTATTTAGTTCCTGGTTGTGTGCTCTTCAATGTCACGGAATTGGTAAAATGATGTCTGTTGCCAAAAGCTTTTATTTTAAAGAATCATTTAACTTGTGAATTTGTAGTCAGCCCTACATGCTTTTAGTTTTCTTCCCTTTTTCCATTACTAAACAATCACCCATAAATATTTGTAATCCAGAAATGGCATTAAGCTGTATACAAGTGTAACGTATCTTATGCTCGGCTAATGGAAGCGATATGAATAGCACCCGAGAACGTCGGCAGGCGTACTATCTTGAATACTTTATCATCAGCAAACACCGAACCGGCCGACAAACAGGCTGCACAATGTCGGGATGTTCCACGGGCCTGCGGAATCAAGCACTTCCAAGGAATATTAATTTAATTACAATCCATGCGTTAACGGAACGAAATCCAACTCCACACGTCGAGACGTCGCGTTGCTGGGCCATTTTCCGTCGACTCTTGCTGCTTGAGCGATGCTTGAGAATTGCGCCAAGAGCAGTGACTTCCTCGGTGTGTGTGTGTGTGTATGTGTGTGTGGAACAATTTATTCCTGTCATCCTGCCGTGCCTCTGGAACAAATTCTTGAGAATCACGCTCGGTGAAAGGGGTTTTGCTACTATCACCGTTGGCCGCTGGTATGCTATGCTCCAGTGTCGAGTTTTATCTCGAATTTATCTCTTTCGTTTCCGTCTTTGACGTCGGAAGATGTTTTCTAGTCGTGGAGCAAGCCTGGGATGGTGCAAAATTCCGGTTCCGACTTCGCCCCCCCACGAAGCCACTGCTGATGCGATGATGCTTATAAGTGGCGCAGTCTTTAGCTCGTGCTTGATGCTCCGGTCTCATTACGGGGAGCAGTTTTCTGCCGAAAAGTATGCAAATTTTCTGCGAAACCGCCTGCGAGCGACGCAGGAATGTGTAATGGAAAATAGCGTTTGATGTCGGAAACACGCTGCAGCATTGAAGGTGGTATTTGCGCGGCACATGGTTTCTACGAACCTCAGCATTTTTCTGTGCTTTTGCTTTTCCCGAACGAGGGAAAAAGAACGCATCGAGCGGCAAGGTATTAACTATACGCACAATTGGAACAGAAATAGGTAGAACAAGTCGCTAGATAACCAATTTCTTCATTTCAATATAGTGACGAAGAATACAAAAAGAAACAAAACCTCTTCCTCCTTGAGTCCTTGAAAAAAAAAACATTCAATTTCAGAACAAATTCAAGAATTTAAATGACAAACATTCAAATGGAGAATTAAAACAATTCTAACTAAATGTTTGAACCGATTCTCTAAAGGTGAACATAATTCAAACTTAAATTGAATTATTCATCTAAATCCATTATCCTTTACTACCCTAAATTTTGGCACACGAATTGGAGCAAGGTTGTTTTTACGTATTATGAGCCTTGTAACTTTAAACAGACAGCAATACTGTAAAAGAGAGGAAACAGCTTGAACTAGTGAATCAAAACGGAAAAAACAAGGAAGTCGCAAAAATAGAGGATTCAAAGTAGCGCAAAACAGGACTAACAAGACACATCTGTTACATCCTTGTTGACAACCGATGCGGGGAGGGAAGCCTATGCAGCACATCTATGTTTTCGTCCACATACCAACCGGTTCATCCGGTTGATTGCCGGTTTGGGCGGCGGGTAACGATGTCGGAAGTATGTACCAATATTGTCGTTACCTTCGATGAGGTGAACGTTGATGACCGTGATTTGTTCGAGTGCTGTAAGACATGACCCCGCCGAGGCTACCCGTTACCTGGATTGCTTGCGTTGCTATAGTAAAAGAGGTCAGTTAAAATCGATTTCCAGGTTCGCTCGTTCGTTCGTTCGTTCGTTTGTCGGCATTTCAGTTGGTTCTTGAAAAGCCAGTGAAACAAGGGTCGCTTCCAGAGGTGCATTTTGCGCTTAACTCGCTGTCTCAACCAGGGGCCGGATGAAAATTCATCCCACTCGAGAAAGGATTCGCTCCCGGCGAGTGGCTTCGTTCGAGTGAGCTGAAGCTGTTGTTGACGGGTCGGGCACTCGATTGATTTTTGGGCGCGTTGTACTCGCAATCGCCGCGAGCAAAATGGTGATCAAAAGAAACCGGTCTCACATCGACGCCTCGCAAAAGGGAAACCTCCCCTCGGGGTAGGGTTTCGAAGGGGGGACGAAAATCGATTCCATCGTGACGCTAAGTCGCTGCTGATGGACGGTGAGTTAATGTCGGTCGTTAACATCTTTTCAACGCGTTTCCAGCTGACAGCCGCTCAGTGCCGTACTTAAAAGCTTTTTGCACCCTTTTTTCCGATCCCGTATGGTGCGTTTCTGGTTTTGATTGACGGGATTTTCGCATCGGCAAGAGTAGCTTTTTACATGGCACACGCTATGTTCCCCGGAAGGACGACTTTCCTGCGTTCGGAAACACTTCAACATCAGTTCGAATCACTTACCGAAGGTACGGAAAGAATGATACAGTGACATCGACGGGGGCGAAATGATATCGTCGAGAGGAGATTTTCCACGAACCGATCGCACGGATAGACTGACTAAACGATGTTGATGTCGACGCGAACCTTCAAAGCAAATGAGAAGCGGATAGAGTTGTGAATTGTTTGCATAATTTATGCCGCGTGTTGATTGCCCGGGGCGAGTTTCCGTATTCGCGTGTGGTGGGCCGACCATCGTTTTGCGTCGGCTGTCGATCTTCCCGACGACGCCGCATTGATGGAACATCGTAATTGAACGACGGATAGACATCTCAATGTCTCTTCGAAGAAGCAGAAGATAGTAGACGGCTCAGCCTTTAATAAATGAACCTTTATCGTTCGTTTCGACGCTCGGTTAAGATTGATTTCTCCACGCCTTGGGTGTCTGTTGGCTTAGAAGATAATCAATATGCTTAAGACATTGGTTAGAGAGATGTCTGTGGATCATTCTTGTGCTTGAAAATGTAAATTAAAATGTAGTTAAGTTATAAATAACTTAATTGCAATGTTTCTTACAACGTTTTCCATTAAAAACTGCAAGCATTCCTTCTCTTAACCTAAAGTATAAAGCCGTGTGCTAAATTTTTGATAATGATTTCTAATATTTAGAAATTGAATTACGTTGCAAAATTGATGAAATACCTTTGAACTTCTGCCAACGTAACTGTAATTCTAAACGTGGAAGCATAAATGAGTTTGCGAAACTCGACACTTTGCCAGATCCCACGGGCTCAATGTCGAGTGCTCAACACTGTGCCGACCAGCTGTGTTGCTCGAGGCCTTTTTTGGATATTAGCCAAATCGTTCGCTTGTCTGGCCCGCCTGGGCACCGGGTTTTGGTCCAGTGGAACGAGTCTGCACTGGAGATAATTTAGATCACAAATCAAATTTTCTCGTTTCATCGTTCGAGCTTGAAGCTTGGGAAAGTTTTCCATCAATGCAAGTTTATTGCTGTTCTCGAAAAATATTATAGGCTGCTCTCAAAAGAGTTCAAATGGGAAGGAACTACAGAAGACGGAGATGAGGAGAGGTGCTATTTTGGTGAAGATTTATATGGTATTGTATGTAGCTTCCACTGAGTTGGGCTCCATGAAAAACTCTTCCAAATGAACGCGTCTTCAGAGATGTCTGGTGTAAAAAGCTCTAGTGAGCTTCATGCAAGAGGAAGTTGAAAAAATTTGTAGGATTGGCTCGATCTGGCACGGAAAAGACTGGACGATGGTGTACATCCGGCGCAGAAGAACAAAAACGACTTTACGTGCCCAATTGCTCCTCTGCAGCTTATTCGTTGCGTCATCCCTTCCACCCCCTGCATCTCCATCACCGGAAGGAAACAATGTTTCGAGTTAAGCGCCGCGCAAAAGCACAATGGCACTTGGAGGTGGCTGTCAACAATGTTTATTGCTGGCTTGAAAAGTGTCCCGTTCCAGCTAGAGGACACTCAGGGCGTTGCAAAAAAAAAAAAAAAAAAAACGGTCAGGCAAGCAAACTTTTTTATTACTCCGCAAGAAGCAGGCTCTAGTGGCTCAACGGTTTCGCTGAGGTAGAGCCTTAAGAACCGGGCAGTTATCTTGTGTTTTCCTTCAGAACTCCTTCTTGCCCACTCGAAAGGGGCTCACTTGGCTTACGGGGAAAGTTTCGTCCTTTTCTTTTACCGAAGCTTGATGCCCCTGCGTATGTGAGTGGGGTATGCGCCGTAAAATATAAGAGTGTACATAGGAGGGTTGCCTAGCACTTTTTACCATCACGCTTCGTCCGGCGCTGGTCTACTCACTTGAGATTTGCTTACTGGTGTTTAACTGAAACACCCGCCTGGAGGCATTTTTGGACTCGAGGGGTCTGCGCAGAGTGGAGGTAAAAGACCAAAGAAAACGAGATCTCAGAAGGAGGTTTTTCAAGATTTGCCTGCTGCAAGAAGCAGTAAGAGCCCTCTTGAAACCGATGCTAAAGCCGCACAAAAAGCAAACGACACCAGTGCACCTTACGGGATGCATATATGCACTCCCGGCACATAAGCACCGCTCCACCACAAGAGCACGTGCAGGAAGATTACGAAAACATTGATATAGTCGAGTGGGGAACGCACGCGGTCACGGCCAGTGTGGTTGGGTGGAATTCTACCAGAAGACGGCAATAGGTTAAGAGGTTTCTCTCCGGAGGCAATACGCAGAAAAGAGACGTCGACGAGTACGTCCCGGCTAGTTAGGGTAAATTAAACGTATGTGGGCTGAAGTGCGCAATTAGTCCTTCGACGAGGGTCCATTAAGCCCTTCGGAAGAAGTGTGTAGCCCATTGCCGAGATTCGTGCAGACAGTGTGTACCGACGTGTGAAGTAAAGTGCGAACAGCATGCATGCATGAATGTAGGATGATGAATAGGAGAAGACCAACCGATTCCGTTCGTCGCTATGGATAAGAGAGCAAGTAACTTTCCTCGACACTGAAGGAAACGATACTGACTACATTTTGATGGACCACGTTTTACCATACGTGGATTGCAGATTGACAAGACAATAATGAAACCCATAATTCTTTGCTTAGTGAAGTTAATGGACTAGCCAAAACATCCAAGAGAAATTTAAATAGCCGTTTGTCCGTAAGCTTCTGACAGGTTTTTTGATATAAAAGGTTGGCGGAACGAGTATTCAAAGTAATACTGACAAGGGAATGAGCACAGTCCTTATTATTTTTTAAGCCTGAAAAACACCATCTGTTTCATCAAATTTTCAATCAAGTTATCAGACAAAGATGTGTTTCAGTATCATCTCTATTCGATGCTTTTTTTCAAATGTTTGTAAAGTACTTAAAAGGTTATTGCAATTAACATTCAAACTCTTGCTCAAGCGAACAGTTTAAACATATTTATCTTCTTCGCTAAACATACAAAAATGCTTCATTTCCATACCGTCCATTAGTAGAGTCGATAAAGGAGTTCACTTTTCTATCCACTCACTATCACTTCGATGTGTGTATGTATGTGTGAGTGTGTGTGGATAAAGTTTCGAAGCCACTCGAAAGTTAGGTGTGCCTTTGTGAAGCTCGTTTGTGTACTCTCTACGGAGAACTCTGCAGTTCGTTCCGATCGGCTTGCTGCGAAAGGATTGCCGAAGGGCAATGCTAATGAAAGGTATGTCCTGCGTCACACGTACGACTTTTTGGAGAATTAGCCACAGGATTACGGATGGGATTCACTAAAACCAACGAAGTCACTGCTAGGCCACAGTCACAGCCACGACCAAGGGCTTGAGCGGGCGAAGTTAAACGAGTTCCGGGAGATACAAACCATTCGGTGACCTAACGATCGAAATTAAACGTCGCACGACACGGAACGACATTTGGGTTGCGTTGAGAGTGAAGGTACAAAAGTTGTAAAAGTTATTCGGTGCGTTTGGTCGGATTTACCGAGCTTGGGAGCTCTGACTTCTAAAGCTAACCAGGACCACTTAATACTTTCGGTTCGCGGAAGTCTTCAGTAAAAGTTTCACAAATCGGCCAACTTTTGATCACCAAACTCTCATCATAACGATAGCTTTTGACCTTGGCTTAGGCCCCATTAGGGAGTGGACACTAAAGCCACTGTGCGTAGAAAATGACATCCACCTTGGAAAGCTTGTGTGGGGAAATGTCGAAATAGTACCACTATCTCCGGATTAGTTCAGAATATTTTGCTGCTTCCTGTACGTGAGTGCCCAGAAGTAAATTGAATTCACAGTCTCTGTTCTATCCTTTTCGCGGAACATTGAACCTTTCAGTTTCATTGGACTCAGAAGAAAAATTAAAAAAAACGAGAGGCAATTTATGATACTCTGAAAACTCCACTTCAACGCGGTTGGAAAATGGATCTAAAAAGAGGTAAATGAAAAGCAATCACGGAAACAGAAGCCCGACCATCGCCAAAACGCGATACTCACCTACATAGCCCATCATCAGGCTGAGCAGTGGCACAGCCAGCAGATGCAGCTTCCGGTTCATTGTGGCCGACGCTATTCCGGGCACCCTGGTGCTGATTCCGCGGAAAAGGGTGTCGATCTGGGCTTCGAATCTCAATTGCCCACGGTGCGCCTCCCGGTATGAAAGGTAGTAGTTCACGGTTGTCTAGGTGTTGCTACCAGCAGCGGAGGACCAAGAAATGCTGCCACCGGTGAAGGGAAACAGAACGTAGGGAAGTGTGGCCTGGATACGATTCACTTGTTTTGAACACATCTAACTGCCCAGAAACGATATCGTCGACAATCGGGTGCCAGCTGCACCACTACACTTCCGGGAGATGATCTGGTTTTTCACTTCTTTTCTTTCTCAATTTTCAAATTATTTCCACTCAGCATGAAACTTGAACAATACACACCGCTTTCCGCGAGGTTTGCTGATGAAATTTTCTTTTTCCATGGAACGGTGCATTAGTTTTTTCCTTTACATAGCACTTTAACACTTCTTTTCACTACCAGGTGCACTTATTTTCCCTCTAGTGTTCCTGGCAAACACTTACCAGCAAAAGCAATTACAGCTCATTCATCATTTTCTAGGACAACATTTTTCACTTGCCAACGGTTTGAGTGGCTATGGTTTTATGCTTCTTGTATGATATTTCACACCCTTCAACGCAGAACACGCTCACACACAAACACTGTTGGTTTCTTTAGAATATTTTACTAACGCAATAATTTAAATTGATACACCTTCACTGGGGATCGAATAAAGCAGATCAATTTTCGCTCGTATCACTTTTCATCTAATCCACTAGGTTGAAGCATGGCCTGCTTTTCTTCATCCACCAGCAAGTTGCTTCTCCGCTTCATTTTTAACTGCCGTTGGTTGATGTGGGCCAAGTCTCGCCCGCCCCTCGTTTGACAGCGGGATCGTGAGAAAATGTCGTTTCCGAGAACTTTCTTCGGAGCAAGAGCCTCCCTTTCCCACGCACGCAAATCTGTAATTAAAGACACCGGTCGACAAAGGAACCGTAAGGAAAGTAAAATTTAGTAAAAATCAATCATGTCAGGTGTGCTGCTCGGGCTCGGATATTTTTGTGTTGTTTGTTTCTGATTCGTGTCGAATGGTAGATTACGTTTGCACATGAATAGATAAACAAATGGACGCTAATCTATGTTCCGAGCATGGAACTAAAAATGCCAAGACGATGAAACGAAGAGAAATGACCGAGAAAATGTCAAAATGTTGTGTAATACCGGATGAGCGTTGGAAGGGAAAGATACCGGTGGGGATAATGTTGTGGATTGATTTATCATTAAAAATGATTTATGGCAAAGGCGCAAAACGATTCGCTTTGTTGGGCTATGTTGGGTATTGGATAGATAAATAAAATCCACTCAGGGTGTTCTCAAGAACGTGTTGATAAGAAAAACATGCAGCTCAAGAAATAAAGAGAATCCGAGCTAGGGAAAATATGATAAAGTGTAAAGTGGAAACATCGAGCATAAAACATTCAACCATGTTCGCACAACGTCACGGAGATGGCAAGCTAAATATAATAAAATAAATCAACCGAAGCAATCAAATTTCGTCCCAAACGGTATCGAATTCGATACGGGTGGGGGAAGCATGATTGTATGGCTTGTGGGTAAATATGGCGCAAACAAATTAATACGAAATTTAATCCCACTACAAAGACCATATTTCAGACCCACGTGCCACAATAAAAAAAAATGCTGCTTCTACCAACACAAACCAAGCGACGGTTTCTACCGTTCCCATCCGGTTTGGTTCGGAGTTTTATTCAGATTTTCGAACGGCAGCTGAATTGAAATTGTAAGCTATCCACGAGAAGTTCCCAGTAGATTTGATTATCTTGGTCTGTTTCATTTAATCTTTTGATCAATTTACTGTATTAACTTGTCAAAAGAATCCAAAGAAAAGCGAGACATTTGCCCCTAGAAGGCAAATAAAAACTCGAATTTGGGGAGAAACTCTGAAGTACATTAAATGAAACATAATCCTATTTCCCATCGGCACGTGGCAAGAGAGGATAGCGTAACATAATGTGTTGCAGATGGATCGGTTTTGGGACTGCAAAACAATTGCAAAAAAAGAAACAAAATGAAATAATCTCACAACCGATAAGCTCCAGTAGTTTGGGGAGATGTTCTTTTCCCAGGAATAAAGACGCTAAGATTAACGTGATTTCAATTTATCTTAGAATGTTATGGAAAGCAAGTGGTTGGGAATTTTCGTGATTGTTTATCTTCTTTTTAAGATTATATATTCTTTTCCCGGTGCGAACAGCAAAGGCAACAGCACACAAATATTTATGCTAAGAGTATTAACCGCTGGAAAGATTGGCCGGCCGTGGCCGGAAACGGAATTGCGAAAGTGCAAAAGAAAAACAGGTATTACGTTGTTCCGGTGGCGTTGGCGTCGATGGTGTGACTACGGAATAATATTCAAAACTCCCAACCATTATCACCAGCTGCTAACTTACAGGCTTCACTGATTGTTCTTCGTCATTGTTTTGCTTGTCGTTCGCGACGTCGGTATTTTTAAAATTGATGTCACTCGAGGCAAACAGTGACAGCGTGTGGTAGAGTGGCGGTTACCTTTTTCTCTCATCTTACAGTCAGCCTTCTGTCGCTATCACGGTTCATTCTTCCTCTTCTCCCGTCTTCACTAACAACAATAGGGCCCGAACTTGGCAGCAACAGTGACAGCATGGCAAAGCGGCAGCTACTTTTGGCAGCAGTTGGTAGGTGTGTGCTTACGTTATTTAATGTGGTTGTACCGCCTACAGCATCTGCAACCACAATGCTGTCCATTTTCGCTGCTGGTTGTTTGGGTGGAACGTGAATAATTACGCAGACAGGGAGACTTGTCATAACAAAAGGTTATAGCTGGGGGCGCTGGTAGATTTAAGTTCATATCAGCTTACTCAAAACATTCTGTTCCGATAGCTCAAGTCGATGGTTCAGCTTAGACTAAAATACATTTATTGATGTAATCTTACAAGTTATCTTAACGCTAGATCTTATCTCACAAACACTTATTACTTAGCTATCACTAACATATCTACTACTGGTAACATAATTATCTTATGCAAAGGACTGTGCTACTGGGGCATCCTTTGCCTACTTTACGGCGCTAACATCCCGACCACCATAAAAATTCAAATTTTTATAAACTAATTAAACTATTTACACTGTTGAACCTTTCCTCCTTCCTTTCTGTTGCCCTCAAATGGAAGTACGCATAACTTGGCAACTGGCCTTTTCACTTTATCCGACTGAGCTGTGCGCAAAGTAACTACCCTGACTATACCGTCCTTCCCTGGGTGCACTTCTATCACTCGTGCCAATGGCCATTTGTTTGGTGGCATATTGTCATCACGAATGATAACCATTATTCCAGGTTCTATAGCCGTCGCAGGCATACTCCACTTATTCCTAACGTGCAGCTGATGCAGATACTCGGATCGCCATCGAGCCCAAAAGTGCTGAAATCGCTGTTGAATCACCCGCCAATGATTCAACCTGCCTTCCGGAATATCCCGCAGATCAATATCCGGGACCTGCTGCATATTTGAACCCGTGATAAAGTGGCCCGGTGTAAGTGCTTCCAAATCTGCAGGGTCATCCGACATCGGAGTGATAGGTCGCGAATTCAGGCAACATTCTACCTGCGCCAACAGCGTGACCATATCTTCATACGTGGTAGCTGCGTCTCCCAATACACGATGTAGATGACGCTTCATCGACTTAACCGCTGCCTCCCAAAGTCCTCCGAAGTGGGGAGCTCCGGGCGGAATGAAACTCCATTTCAAACCTCGTTCGCTGCTCCAAGTTGTTACCTCTGCCTGAAATTGAGAGGAACTAAGCAGATCATAGAGTTTACGCAGTTCGTTGGCGGCTCCCTTGAAGTTGGTGCCATTGTCGGAGTGCAGTTCAGCCACTAATCCTCGCTTCGACACGAATCTTCGGAGTGCCGCTATGAAGGCTGCCGTGGACAGAGAGGAAACCAACTCCAGATGCACTGCCCGCGTAACGAAGCACACAAACACTGCGATGTATGCCTTTGTGGGTGCTGCCTTCCTATGACCGCCCTTGATGTACACTGGGCCGCAGTAATCCACACCCGATATGGCAAACGGTCTCGCTTCCGCTACTCTTGCTGCAGGTAACTCTCCCATTGGTTGCACCACCAGCTTCGGCTTATTCTTGAAGCAGCTGACACACTGCCGCTGCACTTGCCGAACCACTGACCTCACTCCCATGATCCAAAATCGTTGTCGTAATGAGGTCAACATCAACTGTGGCCCAGCATGAAGCAAGTTGACATGGTAATGTAACGCCAACAACCTCGCCAACGGATGCCCTTTGGGAATTATTATGGGATGCTTTGCTGCCTCACTCATATGCGCGTTCTGAAGCCGTCCCTTGACACGAATCAATCCGTCTTCGCCCAGAAATGGATCGCAGAACCTCAAGTCCGAAGCACTCGGCAAACTCCTTCCTTTCTTCAACGTGTCCAGCTCTGCCGCCAATTGCTCCCTCTGTGCCAAGCGGCAAAGCGTTGACTCCGCCTTCCTTAAATCCTCCGTGGTCAACGGTGCCATTTCCTCTGACGTTGGTTTTGCATGCGACCTTAGAGCGTGGAGATATCGCTGACAATATCCCACAACTCTGCGCAGCTTCGTGTATGTGGAGCACAGGGAGTAGAGTCGGTCACTAAAGTTCTCTTCGTCAAGCGAAGAGGCTAGTACCGCTGTTGCTCGTTCTTCTCCTGTAGGTTCCAATGCCTTTGCATTGTTTGGCAATGCTGGCCACGATTCTTCCTCCAAGGAGAGCCATGTTGGCCCCGACCACCATTGCTTGGTGTCGATAAGTGCCTCCGGATCCACACCTCTAGACACCAGATCCGCCGGGTTCTCGACTCCCGGCACGTGTCTCCATTGAGCTCCTTCCGCGTTCCGCTGGATCTTTGATGTGCGATTCGCTACGAATGTCTTCCAATTTCCATGAGGAGAATTCACCCAATGCCACACAGTCATGGAATCCGTCCATAAAAAGGCAGGCGCTCCTTCCGGCAGGACCTTCTTCACTAACCGATATATGTTGCTGCCCAAGAGCGCTGCACATAACTCCAATCTAGCGATCGTTATCTTTTGCTTCAACGATACCAACTTCGATTTCGATATAAAGAAGTTCACTGTCGCCTTTTCGCCAACTTTCTGACAACGGATGTAACAACAAGCTCCATACCCCCTTTCCGATGCGTCGCAGAATATATGCACTTGTTTTTCCATACTGCTATCCGTTACCACTGGTCTTGGAACTTCTATCTTTGATAGTGCCGTAAGTTGGGGAAAGAACGCCATCCATTCTGCAAACAAGCCTTCTGGTAACACATCGTCCCAGTCCCAGCGTTTTCCCTTGGCATCCTTCAAAGTTACTATACGTTGCAAAAGCAGCTTTGCCTTCATCTTAACAGGATCGAGGAATCCTAATGGATCATATACTTTCGCGAGGCATCCCGATACCTGCCGTTTCGTGCGTAGGGTTTCGATCTGTGGCGGTAGCCTAACTTGAACACTCAAGACGGCCGACGATGTGTTCCACGACAAGCCCAATGTGGACACCGTACCTGTAGGCTCCGTCCCAAACTCATAATTTCCTGCCTTCGCGATGTGCTCTGGTGTGATTGCTGCAAGCGCTTCTGGCTCATTGGAAGCCCACTTGCGGAGGCCAAACCCTCCCATGCTGAGCAACTCACTGAGCTCCTTTACCATGTTTCCCGCTTCCTCTATGGTCGCTGCGCCGGACAAGATGTCGTCAACATAGAAATCATTTGCGCAGCGTGACGCCATGGGAAACTGATGCCCTTCATCTTCGAAAATCTTAAATAATGTCCTGATTGCTAGGAAGGGTGCACACGCGGTCCCATACGTTACCGTATTCAGAACGTAGACCCCAACTGGATCATTGGCGGTTTCTCTCCATAATATTCGTTGTAGATTTTTATCTTCTTCCGCCACCAAGACCTGCCGATACATTTTTTCTACATCAGCCACAAAGGCCACAGGCCTCATCCTGAATCTGAGAAGAATGACTTCTATGTCGTCTTGTAATCGCGGTCCAGTCAACAAAATGTCGTTTAAGCTTAGCCCGGTACCACAACGGCATGATGCATCGAACACCACTCGACACTTTTTCGTCAATCCATCAGTCTTCCAAACTGCCTGGTGCGGTAGGTAAAACCGTGGCGTGCCCTCTGCCATCTTATCTTCTACATAAGTTGACACCTTTGTCATATGCCCTAGTCTGATGTATTCGGACATAAATTCCTTGTACGCGGCACCCAGGTTCGGCTCCTTGATCATACGCCTTTCAATGGCCGCTAACCTTTTCAATGCTGGTTGAAGTGAGTCTCCCAACCTTTCTTCGAAGTTGGCTACCTTGGGCAACTTAACGACATACCTTCCCGACTCGGTGCGCCTCGTTGTGTTTAGATAAAGGTTTTCACATTCCTCATCTTGCTCGGACCGTACACGTTCTTCCGGTATCGCTTCCAGGCTAACCAGCTTCTCAAATATTGCCCCAAGATCGTTGTCAGCCAAACAGGAACAGACGACCTCAGCTGCATCTTCAGAGACTCGTTCTTCCCTGCCGCATACAATCCAACCAAGGCTGGACTCCAGGAGCTTTGGCAAGTGAGGTGCTAACTTTAATTGACCTTGTTGGAGCAACTCGCCAAATAACTCTGCACCAATCAGAAGGTCTATCCGCTCACTCCGGAAGAATGCTGGATCTGCCAATATCAGTGCTTGGGGAATGTTCCAAGACTCCGTGTTCCGAGTTTGCGCTGGAAAGTTGGCTGTTATGTTTCGCAGCACCAACCAATTCACTCGAGACACAAAGGTTGACGCTCGTGATTTCATGGTAGCTCCCACCATCGTCTCTGCCTTTAGCGAAACTGCTCCGATGCCGGACAAAGGTTTATTTAGTCGCCTTTTCTTCAGCTTCAACTGCTGTACCAACCGTTCGCTCATGAAGTTGGATTGCGACCCCTGGTCCAGCAACGCTCTAGCTGGAAATTCTCTACCTTCATCATTGCAAATCAACACCTGAGCCGTTGACAACCAAATCATTTTCTCTTGTGGAGGCTGCGAATCAACTGGAGCTTGTATGTACGTGGTGGCGCTTATGCTGCTCTCTGTTCTCGGGGTAATCGGATTGGTTTTGTTGCATACTAAGGTGTGATGTCGTTTCTGACAGTTTCCGCATCTTGACTGGGCCTTACAGAATCTTGCTTGATGCTCCTTTCCCAAGCAGTTGAAGCACAAAGACTCAACCTTCGCAATCTGTTGGCGCTCTGACAACGACATCTTTGCAAATCTCTCACATCTTGCGATATGATGATCGGCCTTACACAACACACACCCTCTGAGCATGTTGCCTGTCTGAGCTGCACAGGACATTGAAGCTGGATACGGTCTTTGTGTAGGCTTTCGAGTACTTTGATGATCATGATTTGTTCCCCTGGTTGCCGGCCTCGTATCGATCCTGTTTTGCGTGTGGACGACCGAGTTTGTCAAAATCTTGATGCGCCGCTCACAAAACTCCATCAATGCCTTAAAGGTATCCGTCTTCTGCTCGGCTGCAATAAGTTCGAAAGCCATTAGTGTTTGCTCGTCGAACTTGTATCTTACCAGACTTGACAATGGGGTATCCCAGGAAGATACAGGCTCCTGCAATCTGTCCATCCCAAGCACTAAGCGCTTCGATTCGTTGACGATACGAGTCAATTCCTCCGCCGTTGCGGCAGCCATCGGTTGCAGATCCACCAACGCCTTGAAGTAGTTCCGTTTCAGCATCTTCGCATCATCAAACCGATCCAACAACGCTTGCCACGTACTGTTGTAGTTTCCTTCTACAAGCTTTACGTGGTCGAATAACCTGGCAGCATCTCCTTTTAGCGAAGCCAACAAATATTGCAGCTTCATTATGTCCGACAACTCTGCATCGTGAACCATTGCAGTGAAGCGATCCTTGAAGCTCATCCATTTTGTTTTGTCACCATCGAACGCCGGTAAATCGATTTTGGGAAGCCTCACTTGCGAATTTGTAAAACTTGCATTCGCCATTGTACTATTTGCAGCCGGCCTATGGCCGTCCGCCCCATCTTGCTTCTCCAACAGAAAGCCCTTCACCCGATGGAACTTCCCGTAGAAGGCTTGTTTTTCGGTCAAAAGTTCCACCGTATCACATTCTTCGTGTTCCGTTAGTAACTTTTCTCTCGCACTTTCGAAGTTACTCTTAGCCTCTTCCAACGAAATGAGGAGGCTGCTTATCTGGCACTGCTGGTTTTCGGTATAATTTTCGACGAACTCATAAAAAAAATCAACTCCCGCTAACTTGTCGTTGTATACGCGTTTCAACTGACGCACCATTTTGTCCGAAACGGGCATTTTCCTTATTATTTTTGTCCCGAGAAACGCTAATCCTTATACGCCAACCGCCAACTTTTTGTGCCACACTGTAGCGTCGACTCAAATTCGCGCGCGCTTTGCTGGATTTGGTTGCCGCTTGACACGGTCGTTCACGTACAGGTCCAATGGTCACAATTTCACCACGGCAACCACCACGAACTAGTGAATCTAACTACCATCCACTGAACTCAAACTCTTTCCGCGAATCAACTCTCTAACGCGGTTTACTCCGGATGAATGTTACAAGAATCCAAATTCTATCCGGTTCGAAGGACCAATGTTCCGATAGCTCAAGTCGATGGTTCAGCTTAGACTAAAATACATTTATTGATGTAATCTTACAAGTTATCTTAACGCTAGATCTTATCTCACAAACACTTATTACTTAGCTATCACTAACATATCTACTACTGGTAACATAATTATCTTATGCAAAGGACTGTGCTACTGGGGCATCCTTTGCCTACTTTACGGCGCTAACACATTCCTATGTTATCCTCGTTCGCTTTCGCCCAGTTTTAGACTTAGCTATAAAAGCGCAAATTCGATTTAACTACTCCTGACCATTGTCTATAGCCATAAAGGAACAGAACAATGTAATTCACTGTACAATTATTCTATCATTTTCAAAATGCTTACCACAAAACCAGCACAGACTCATGACGGTAGTGAGAGAAGAACAAAGTGACACCCAGCGTAAACGATATTTTGCCACAAAAAGCCATCGGGTGTAGAGAGGGGAGATATTTTGTGCCAAAATTCGACTCCATGCTGAGTTTCCGCCCGTGATGGTGACGAAACTGAAAGGTCAAAGCCAAATGCTCCTATTGTCGCTCCTTTGACCTCGAGCGAATAGAATATAGGGATAATTGGGGGTATGGAAACTAAGAGACAGAGTTATGGCGTGGGTTGAGTTATGGCGATTTCTGAAGACAATGGGCGGAAAATGTTCAACAACAACTGCTTGACTACGTACTTGTTAGTAGCTTGGATACTGATGGCCAATTATTTTCCTTCCTCGTTAATATAATGACATTGGATCAGTGAAGAAATTTCTTTTCGTATCACGACGTACGCAAATTGGCGGGGAGTTTTGCAGTTATGACTTGGAATAAGACTTTGGATATTTTTTGCAGTTTAGGGGATCTAATATCCACCTCTTTGTTGATCGAAATTTTGCTTCAAATAGATTAGATTAACTTTTTTAATTATAGAATTTTCCTTTGAAAGCTTCTGTCTGTTTTCCTGGATTCCGCACAACCGGTTAAAAGGTAGCCTAACGTATTTTATTTACAAAGAGTTACTTGATTGCTTGACTTGAATCGTCGTGGAAGACATTTTCATCGCCTTCAGGTTACACAGAACAGTAGACACTCGTCGTCAACGTCCCTCCCGGGAGACCGGGGTACATATTTATCTTACTCTTTGGAGCGAACAAAAGAAAGCACTTCTATTGCTTTCACTTGATTAGAATTGGTTCTCAAGAGGCAGACACTCGGGTGCGGATGTTACGCCAAAAATGCCCATTAGGTGAAAGATGCGTGACCGAGTGCTTTTGATGAATCGGTCGGAGCAAAACAGAGCAATGGAAGCCAAAAAGGCCTTCAGTTTCTGGTGGCCGGGGTAGGATGGAACGGTGGCAGGTGCAAGGAAGTCGTTTGTTTATTCTCGGGTTTACTTCGGGTCGTCCCATCCGTCATTACTTTGGAGGCGGAAATATGTTTGGCAGCTCCAACGAAGAGAATAGCGCCACACAAACTGGCTTGGTGTTGCGGTTTTCAGCTCCGGCGACGAAGCACTATAAACCATTAAACTAGCTCAGGTCACAAAAAACCGTACCGGTTCAGTGGTTTAAAGACGTACGCGAAAAGGGGAATGGCAAGGCAAAGTTCTAAAATAAGACAAAACGCTCCGCCCGAGAGCAGCCACTCGATGGGAAAGTCTTATTTGAAAAGGTTAGCAGACACTATAAATAAATCCCAGACCGTTGATGATGGGTGTGTTTGTGTCTTGGCAAGCGGTTTTAAAGTCTCTGTTTTACGTTGTTTATGCATCGGTTTGCTTGCCTGCAACTACGATGACAAATTGACGTCATTGTCGGTACTGGGGATCGCTCCGTTATGAGATAGACGTAAACAAACTCATACAGATTTCCCCGAACTAGCTTCAATCAGCATCTTTCAATCATGTTCATAATGGAAATCTTCCGAAAAAATGTTTCAGCTTACCAAGCCAATGGCTTTGCGTTAGGTGATGAAAAGCAAACAGAAATTGTTTGTCGGAAAACCCATCCCGAGCGGATCGGCTTTTCCATCCGCCAGCAAGCGACGTAACCACCACTCATCGATTCGTTAGATCGATCGATACAAAGTCGACGTTGGAATGGCAGCTTTCCGCTTTTCGGTGCTGAACTAGTTGTGCACAAACATCCACATCGCCTCGGTTGACCCTTGTGTTTGGACTAATAAATTGAATATGTATGAGAGCCTTCGGTGGAAAACTGGAAAAACCAAAAGCCACTCGCCACAGTGCGAAAATCTCGAAACGTCCTACAAAAACCCCCAACCACGCGAGCGTTCGTTGCTACGCGGTTTTCCAAGAGGACGCCTTAATCATATCATCGTGCGAAAAAAGCTGAATAAATCGAATTTAAAAACTTTCCCTCAATCCGAATGAAAATTAATGCGTAATTCCAGCGAACCATGCCGGAAATTACGATTCATGAGTTAGCACTTCTGCCCACCGCGTCCCCAAGTTCCCAAACGCGTTCGGGTTTCGTCCTTGCTCTCTGGCTCCTAAATGGTCCCGCTTAATGCCGGTGTGGGAGTGTGATGTTTGCATTTCAAGGTTACTGGTCCACCATGAAACCTCTGCTAGAGTTGGAAGGAGAGGGAGCGTGAAGGAGAGATACGAGGGGGGCATCGGGGTAAACAGGAAGCAAAGAGAATTGTTGATCATTCCATGCTACAGTGTTATGTGGCAACCCGCGCGAGGGAGAAATGTGTGCAGAAGTGAGGGGAAATGCAAATATGACACCGCCTCGCAAGGAACCGCTTTTTGTGGCTCCACCGTGCCTCTCTCGAGACACCGGGGCAAATGAGGGGAGGTGCGGTGAAACGCACGAACTGGCAGCGAACTTAGGAAAGTAGTCTTTACATTCATTAGCAAATGACTGATTGGTGTTTGGGGGCGTTAAGGTTGCGGCATTTGATTGTCGGTGGGTTGCATTTGGGCTCGATGGGACCGTGTCACGAAATCGCTTCCCGAACAGCATACGTGGTAAGCAGGGAGATGGCAGGGGAATGGTAATGACACCTTTTCTGTTGTTAGGATAATTATATCTTTTTCCGGCGCAGCTGAATGATTGAAGTGTGCTCCCATAGCAAAGCAGAAGTTATCCACATAGTGGTGTACGATATCGTGTTTTTCACCCTTCGCATCAAGTACATGAGATTCAAACAGGTGTTTCCGTCCTTCATCAGCATACAACGCATTATGGAATCGTTCGATGCTGGTACCGTACGTTTGAACAGGAAATGGAGCCTTTACTCAACATGGTCTGTAATTAATATTCTAGACAAAGTATTACTTGATGACTAACTACGGAAGAAATTTTGCTGGTGAAAATATTTTACCGCATAAAAGTATGGCAAGGATTGCTATCTAGGGCATGTGGAGGGAGCAATAGATGAATATTTTACTTCCAGCAACCCGACTCTCCCCCTTTTCACATGCATTTGCATTATCTATAGTCATGAATGGATCCGCCGAATCCTTAAGGCGCCGGGTATCATGATGGCGTCGAAGCATTATTCCGTGATGTTGTTACTGGTGGGTCCGGAATTTCCCCTGGGCAACACCATCGAGTACTAGTCGTCAAAACTGCGCTGGTCTCGTCTACATCATTTTGCCTAATTCCCGCCGGGTAAATTTCCCAAAGTTTCCAACCAGAGCAGCCAAAGCGGGCGTTCGTGAATGAGGTGCCATGTTGGGGGTCGGGTGTCCGTTACACGCTGAAATATTGCACCCGGCCGTGGTGACGTGAACGTTCGATCATGTGGGACGTGGGGCCCGACTAAATGTCCTCCGGGGACACCACCGTGCAGCCGTCCACGGTACGAAAACAAGCTACGGGGCGCGATGAAGTTTGCCAAACATGTGCGGGGTGTGATACTCTAAAACTAAAGGGAGCTTTAAATGCGATGGGTAAGGCTGACACAAATTTGTAACTTTTTTTGTATAAATAATGTTGTAAATTTCAAAAGGTGAATTCATTTTGGAAAGTGTCCAAAGAAAACATTGTTTAATACGCGAATGAAATTTCAACCATTTCATAAAAATAAAAGAAGTGTAGAAAAACATTTGAAGTGGATTAACAAACTGTACCAATCGTCACAAGTAGTACAACAGCATCCAAATAATCTATCTATCTATGTTGAAAGGTGATGGAGACGTAAGAGAAAGCAACCGTATGAAATCATCCGACACCCCGAAACCTCGAAATCACACGCAAATCCCTCGTCTGAGGGCGACCGGGGACATGATTCGCACGGTTGCAGTGGGCATTCCCGTGTGACATGGGATTCTTTATCGAGCGCACAGAGAAGCACCGAGGATCGGTCGATGCGATGACACGGTGTGTATTTTTAGCTAACACGGTTTCCCTACCGTTCGCGAGTTTGTTTCACAAAGAGGAAAGGGACCTGCAGGGTGGGATGGTTGTTTTTCTTTTCGGTACAAGAGGGTTTGTATGTATGTATGAGTGTGTGTGTGTTAAAAAAGAAACAAACTGAAAACATCTACGAGGGTCTAATTTTCGTTGGAGTCTTTGCAAGTCCCTGATCAAATTTTTCATTATTTACTTGCCCGAGCCCGCGTTGTGCGACAGAAACGGCCGCAGATTTCATTTAAATTTGAATGCAAACCTCCCTCCCTCTCCCCCCCCCCCCCCCCTCCCCAAACCGTTCATGTTGCGCAGCACACGCGAACTGCCGGGCGGGAGAAAGGGAGTGGGGAAAATTGTATTCGTTTTCGTGGAAAACCGAAAACCGGGAATGGTTAAAATTTAGAATCGCTACCTTGCGGAACTGGTTCATTTATTATACACACACTCGGTTGGTTTTCGTTGGTAAGTTGGACTGAAACTTACCGTCTTGTTATTATTTATCCTACTGTACTGTGTGTTATTTGTAATCCTACTTTTCCGGGAACCGGGTAGGTTCGAGTTTTCCAGGGCGAGTAGGGACGGCTGTTGCGTTACAATTGTTTGAGCTTCACTGTTCGCAGCAAAAACGATTTTTAAAATAGTAAAGTAAACCAAAGCAAACTAAAACAAACACCGACGAGGCGTACATTTTTCTTTTGCTATGCACACATATTCACGGTTTTTTCATAATTTTCATTTTCACTCACTGGAAAACGAGATTAAAAGAGGAAATTTGAGATGTTTTCATCTTTTGCCATGGTTGACAAAATACACAAAGGCTTTTGCACACGTGCCGCACTCACACACACACACACACGCAATGCTCACGGGCACTCTGTTGTTTTCATAAATCACGCACGATACCCGCCACTGGTTCCGTTAAATGCGGAGCGAAAGAAACAACGTCGAATAATCATTATGCTTTTCGTTGGATGTTTTTGTCAGTTTTGCTATCAAACTCGGGAAAGCGGATGTCGGTGGCGCTCTCGGGAAAGCTGATCACCAGTTCGGCATCTCGCTTCTCGCGTCGATGGGTGGCCAGGAGGTGCGTTGGCAGGGGGCGTCGGGGCCGGGTTCGACAAACATTGGCTGACCTCCACACGCAAAATCTACAGAATCTTTGCAGCACAAAAACAAACACACACACACACACACACACCCGTTAGCGTTGCCTACTCACGTGCGCATAAACAGAGCATACACATGCGTACACACACACACACGCACACAAACTCGCCCGTATGGTCTGTCGTGACCCCCGCTTGAACCTTCGTGGCACGTTTCAATGCAGTAACACCGTCGGGACACCGCAGTTTTCCCTTAACCGAATGCCCGCAGTGTGAAATACACCTCACCGTTTCGGTTCGCTGGTGGCTCCGTAATGGGAGGGAGTGGAGGGGAAAGGTGGGTAAATTATGCTACGGGAGGATGGGGCTGTTTTTTTTCCTGGTTTATGTCCAACTCGCTTCAGTTCGGAAGGCGTCCAACCGTCTGGTGGTTTATCCGCAGTCCGGAGCCTTTTCGGAGCGCTGTGAGAGCGAGAGCAAGAGAGTGAGCGAGCGGAAAAGGTAGAGCGTGCGCGCGTGTGTGTATGCTTGTGGTGCCGGATTGGGGGGTTTTCCCGACCAAACCGACACGTCTTCTTGGACACTTGGAAGTTAAACTGTCGCTTCTAGGTCACGGGTTTTCCACCTACGATGGAACTCGGTGCGGATATCAAATCCGCCAGACGAATGCTCTCGCTGGCGATAAACTAACTGCACACCACCAGAACTAACCACCACATCCACCGCGTGTTCGATCGTGTAGCGGGCTGGGAAATTCGATCGATTGTCCGATCGTACGATTGCGCGGCCCGTAAACGGTAAACTACTGCGTCAGTGAGCGCCACTCCGAAGCCGCTGCTGGCACGCGTCCGACTCGCTCGGCGGAAGTTCTGCAACTGAAAGCCATTTCAAAATACTGCAACGTCTCGTGCTTCGTGCTTCGCTGTCTCTTCCTGTTCGCTCACGGTGTATGCCCTCCGATCGGACGTTTGCGGCAAATGTTTCCACTCAGTTCTGGCTCTCTCGGCTCAGCCGGATTGTCAATGTGTTTTGTTTTTCTCGAAAAGTCGGCGTCTCGCCTGTGCTGGCAGGAGTATGAGCTACTGAGAGCGACCAAAACATCCCTAGTACCCGCAAATTCATTCTCCCCGCTGGATATCCTGCGGTCTGCACCTCGAGTTAACTTTGGGCACTCATTTTGAGCCGATGGAGGCGCCTGGTCGTTTACTGCACGAGAAGGGATCGCCGTGAGGAATAACCGGTATTTGGGTCGTCAAATTCGCCGAACGCCGTTTGTGACGCGTTAGCCGGCAATTTGTTTTGTCGGTACTATCAAAGTGAACCTTACTCATTTTGTTGAAGCTGTTCTTCTATATCTCGTCCGAACTATTGGTGGGAGGCTTCTACAAAATACAGACTTGATTTTCTCTACAGGTCTGTTTCAAACGGTTTTTAGTCTTGTGGAATAAAGAAGCGTCTAGTAGGCCGTTTGTTTCGCTTCTTGGTAAAACCTACGTGACAGACGACTTCGACGAATTAAATCTACTTCTACAGATTAAAAAAAACCCCTAGAGCATGTTTTTGGATCATGTTTTGGAATTAAATTAATTGTTCCTTGAAATTGTTGGTCGTTTGCTGATTTTAGAAGCAAGGTAAATACGCTTAACCGGTTAATGGTTCCCTTTCCATTTTATTACCGATCAGTGCAAAGTGAACATAATTATTTTGATGCTCCCATCTTACCCCTCCCGTGATCGGACGATTGTGTGTATTGTAATCTCACGAGGCACCGCCGTGTTGTCATCAGCTTTAGCAGATGGTCATGCAAGCAGAAACCAGCCGTTGGAACCATGTGAATGGATCAAGATATTCCGCAGGTCGCGCAGATGGTTTGAGTTGGGGATTAGATTTTATCAGCTCCGTTGTCCAAAGAAAAGTGGAACGTTGAGCAAATTGCGGCAAACACCATTTAAGCTCAGCATCATCGGAGAATTGGTGGTTGCCGGATGACGGGGCGTGTGTCGACGAAGGCGCGTTCTGGGCCTCTGTTTGATTAACGGTGGCTCGAACAAATTGAATTTCGTCCTCGTTGAAAGCCGAAGCGAGGCTCGCGGGCCGTCGTCATCAACAGTTTGTTGGAAGCTCGAGGGGGGGCAGTGCATGGGTCGTGTTACTGAGACGGGGTTAATGTTTAGGGGCGTGGTTATCGATTACTATGAACATTTGCTTGCTTGCTGCGCCTACCTCGTCGTCGAAGGTAAACAACATTTAATTATTCCCAACAACTGGTTGGTTGGAATAAGTGGCAACGTGGGAAGGTGATAGAGATTTCATGGAAATGGAGTTTTGGGGCTTATTGGTAGGTATTTAACCCTTATTACTTATTAAATTAACTTATTTGTAAATTCATGGTTTAATAGATCTCTTAAACACTTAAAAATTATCTGGTCTTAAAGACTTGCAAAGGACTTAAAGTGACAATTAAACATATGTTTAAATCAAAGCTTAGGAAAAAGGTAAATTGGTGACAGTAGAACTGATTTTCTCATTGCTTGACTTGCTGCATGGTCCACTTGAATCCTATGAAATTCCGACAAGAATCCCTACAGATGGAAAACACGTGGGAACACAGTGGCGTGAGGTTACCATTCCAGAATGTTGAAAGGCTCAAATACAAACATCCGTTGCCTGTGAAAGTGTTTCAAACTAAAAAAAAGCACCCAAACGAAACTTTAGTCCCGTACGAAACGCTATGAATAGCACAAAGTGGGCTTCTAAAATAAGATGAGACGAAGATAAATAACAAAAAACACGGGCACAAGAGTTGGGACACGCTACGATTTCGCTGAACCGGCGAAGCAGCGATGATACGAGTAAGCCCCTTTAAAAAGATGCTTACCGTCACGGGTTGTTTTGACAGACGGAATTTGCCTTTCCGTTCGCAGACACTCGTTGGTGTTGGGTGGCATTTTTTCGAGATTCAAATACCTATTGGAACCGGAATGGGTGACGTTGGTTGGCTTCCGGCTCTTTTGTTCACCGGTGTGCGGAGCTTTACGACAGGTCCGGAGCTCCATGCTTGGTTAGGATGTGGCATGGTGATGTGTCATAACTCTGACGTCACGATGCTGCAGGAGAGACGTTGTCTGTTTCGTGCTGGAGCTTTCGGCGTAGCGAGTGAAAACGCACTGACTATCAAAACATGAGGTTGGGAACTCACTGTGGCCACTCTTACGTTTTACTCAGCCCGCTGCTCAGCTGCTCCACTACATTCGCTCAGTTTTCTGTTGCTCTCGGGAGTTAGGAAAAGCTTTGCACCTTGTGTATACCGTCATACTGCAGTTCAAAGTTTAGCTGTATTGTCGGGTACTTTTATGTATTAGCGTGTTTGTTGTATGTACTTCATCCGCATCTTAACAACTATTTAGACGGTTTCTTGCAAAGAGACAGCTTGTACTTCCTCTGGATATCCGGTTTGCCAGTGATCCGATTGTATGTTTTCACATTTTGCCTACGTCTGTCTTCCAGCTTTTATTTGTATTCTGCTTCACTGCCTCCTTCAAACGATTTTTCATTGCCCGACGCCACCGGCTGCGGTTAGGGTTGAAAAGTTGATCCGTAGCATAAAAGAATCCAGCTGGTCGGAATGTCGGTCAACGGCAGCTAACCCAACAAATGGCGAGAAAATTGCTTACACCTGCAACCTTTTTGCAAGTGAAATTTCGTTCCCGGTCGGCACTGAGTTTAGACAGATTGCCCTCATGGTTGTATTCGAAGTTCTGCCGGGCCCATGAGACAGTTCCAGGAAACGGCGCCAAGAAGAGATTGAGTGTAATGGAGAGTGTTCGTCTCGCTGAACTTTCATCCTTTCTGTCAATCATATGGCAGTGTTACGCTGGGTGGAATAATTTCCTATGCCACGCAAATCGTTACTTTTGTTTATTTTCTTGCTTTTGTGTCTGTTCATTTATCTTTCTTTTATTTATTTTCTTGCTTTCGTGTCTGTTCATCTTTCTTTCTTAAAGAATCTTTAGTTTTGATTCCAAAATAATTGTGCTTTCAAAAGAGTGCACATATAATAATTAAATAACACAAAATTCACCGTACATTACATTTCAAATTCACCAATCGATTTCACAAGACACTACGACGCTAAAATTATATAAGATTAAAGTTCGAAATTATGGGTTTCAAGGTCAGACTGCCCATCGTTCCGTTGGCTCCGCATGGGCTGACCTTTGCTTGGTTATCGGTTCGAATTGCCGGGAAAGTTTTCCACCGAGCCCCGTGTCCTCTGCTCACCTCATTCCTTCATTCAATCGAGTGTTTCCTTATTTTCCGCAAATTGAGCCGCTCCTTCCGTCTGCTAGAAGGATACTTTCCAAGCTGCGAGGGTATCTTAGAAAGTCCTTCAACAAATTTATTAGCTTCACTTAGCCCAGCAGTTGAAGAATTTTCATTATCACTTCGAGCAACTCGTCCCGTTCTTCGTTTTCGGTTGGCTGTGGTTGTTTTTGTTTTTTTTTTTTTTATATTAGTTAAAGTGTACCTTCGTGAGACTGCCCTTCCAGTAGCCAGGAAACCTCAGTTCAAGATGTATTTTTTCGCTGCGTTGAACTTTTACTTTTCACACAGACTATACAAGCGGCTTACGAGTTACGGAGTCTCGGGAACGGCACGTAAACACTCTCAATCCTTTCGTTGATCTCCTTATGCTTTGGCAGTGTGATTGCAATGTTCATTTAGACCCTCGAGGTGTATTGGAAATATAACCTAGACGAAGGCTGAGTTTGGTGATTTGAAAATCTGATAAGCTATGAAAGAGTTCCGTTAAATGAAAAATCACATCAGACGCGAGGGCTTATCTGATTCAGTATGAGAAGCATAGAGATTTAGATTCAGATTTAGAGATTACAAACAATAAACACTTACGTGTCTGCACTGAATTAAATACATTATAAAATTACTTATGCACGATTTTTCATCGTTTTTTATTCTCGAACTGTTTTACTTCTGCAGTGTTTTAAAATCCATTTTTAACGACACCAACAACATTCGTCATTGAATCGAACCGATTTTGCAAAAAAAATAAACCAAACCATTGAGTGTAGGTCACAAGCCTTTACAGGGGAAGTTTAGGGACAGAAAGACCTTCGTTTAGAAAAACAAACAAGAGACGATAATTGCATTACAACGCCCGCTTTCTCTGTGACATTGAAAAGGGTTGTCGTACTCGGTTGAAGGGCACGTGTGCGTTCTTATGTCTGCCGACATAGGCTGACTGCGGAAATTGGAATGTGTCAAACCGATCGCACGTGTGCCAATATGCAAAACTAGTGTCACAGGATTTTAGATGTTTGTATTTGCTTTGTGTTTATGTGTTTAGATAGTTTCACTATATAAATAAAAACGTTTGGTTACTATTGAAGAAGAGGTATTTAAAAAGATGCCATAGTCTAATTAGCCGACATTTTTCGAAATCAAATAGATATAAATCAGGAAACGAAATATTATAGAAAAAACTCAAAAAGAACAAGGTGTTTTAAGAATATAATAAATTAGAATTTCGTATGACTCAGACACATCGCAGTGTGCTTTAAAAAAGCTTCCCAGACAAAAGCTTCTACTTTGCTGAATATGTAGTGTACTAGGGTTTATTATGGAAACAAAACAAAAAGCTTTAAGGACACAAGCCTTAACTATACAAGCTTTTGGAAGATTAAACTTAAAGCTTATTATCCTAGCAGCGAACCTGTCGTGAACCATTTTCACTGCAGTGGTTATACAATTTTCCAGATGGAGTTCAAATACATCAGGTTGGCGATAAATTAACTACCAAAAACATAGAGTAAATATACAAATTTTACAAATATGATTTACCGATTACAGATTCGACTAAACCAATTTTTGTATGGTTGACAGCTCCAGCTTGTGGTGCGGAAATTCGTACATATTTTCCCCGAGGACAAAATCTAAACTAGCGTAAAGTTCGTTACCCTGAATTAATACTGTTGGTTGTGTAATCTAATTTACGCCGAACGCCGAACACGCCTGATGTAACACACGAAAACGAGGACTGGATTTGCGAAGGTGCACCGGGTTTGATGAGTTGACAAATTACGCGTATTTCTGGAAACACTAGCTGAACCGAACATAAGGCTTGCTTGTGCTTATGAGTTTGTGTCGAGCCTGGACAGCAGTTGTCCAGTTTTGCAGCACTGGACAGAAACATTAATTTTACAGCAACCATCAACCACGCGAGCATGTAGGGAGCGTGGTTAGTAAACGTGAAACCCAACCGAGCGGAAATAATGCTAACGTAATGTTTTATTTTGGAAATTAATTATGTAGTGCAAGCGATGATGGACGAGCGCCGGAGATTGGGAGGGAGGGGGGGGGGGGGGGTGGATTTTTGAGAATCGCGTCGTCCAGAATTGCGCAGGCTTTACTCGGTATTATGGACGTCAAATACAAAGGGCTTGCTTCAAAATTACCACGCAAACTCTTGTCGTTTCGATGACGGAAAATGTGCGCAGCGATTGATTCAAATAGCCTTGCATTATTGAGCAATTTTCAACACGCCTATCTGAAGTGAACCTACCCATTGTGGAAGCTGTACCGGTCTCGATACGTCTTTAATCTGCTTAAATCGTCTTACTTACGGTGCTAAGAAAATCAATGGTTGCTCCGGACGGACGGACATTATTCATGCCGGAGCCCCTGTCGACACGAGGATGGTTAGGCTGCTGGTAAGTGAAAAGTTGGTGCCAATCAAAGTCCATCGTGGTGTCAAAGTGCCCGAAGGGTCCATGGCCAAACAATCTTCGCCGGAGGATTAGGCGCAACTGGTTGTTGATATTCCGACCGGCCGCGGCCTGCCAATTGTTTCGCCCAAAAACCAGCGCGGAAGGTAAAGTTTCCCTTCTCGTGTCCCTGCGAATACGTAAGCCAATAAGCAGCCTGGTGAAACTTTCGGCACTCGATTAAATATTGATACTGCAGCGCAAAAGGAAAGGATAAAGCAAAAAAAAAAACAAAAGTTCTTCCCGTGAACGGCAAATGGCCCGAAGGTGAAAATTCGTAGGACGGAAATAATCAGAATTTCTAATCAATCAGTCAAGCAGTCCATGAAAGAGTTTGGAGAGAGAGAGGGTAAGCAAGGGCGATGAGTCGTTTTTCGGAAGAATTATATGATTGAAGAAGTTTTCGGCTGGCTTTCAATTCCATCAAATCTGGGTCCATTGGAGATGGTGAAGAGTTCTATCTGATTTTGCTACTCGTTGATTGGGTAGACTGATGGAACGAAGATGATGGGAGGGTTATTGTTTTCTTTGGTATAATATATTATTTTGAAAGGCATATTACAAATAGAGGATCAAGTGAAATTTAATTGTTGAAACATTTGATCACGTCACGAAATTTTCTTTTCAAACGCATGCCATTTCATATATAAGGTCAGTCATATCTTTCGTGTACAATATTCTAACCTTGTTCGGTTGAAATGTTTGCCCTGGCAATGCGAAAATGGTAAATTATTTACCATGTAGTGCAGGATTTCATTCTTAATTCGCACGATCATAACACCGAGCGTGGCTGAAGTGTGTTTAATTGTTTGTTTTATTACTTTGTTCACACCGTTCAGGGTACGCCTGATTTAGAGTTATTCACTTTGCCAACAGCTTTACCTCTGCGCTGCTCAATCGACCTTTTGCTCATTCCGTGCGAAGCATTTGTTTAGAAAAGCTTTATACTGCTGGCGTTAAACTCTCTGCTCAACGCTTGGCAAACGTATGTTAACAACGTATGCTGCAACTCGCACTCGGCCACACTTCCTCGTCATCTATGGGTCCGAGAATTAGGCTGCTAGCATTGCACCGATGAAGCATGCTGGTTGCATTCTGTAGCTATAAATTAGTTGCATGCCTTTGCGCATTTACATTTGGGTTCTCTGGTTTGGTGTATTCCCATCGGGGAGCCATCGAAAAAGAGGAACGAACGTTGGCTATAAATTTTCTACACCGCGATACAGAGTCATTAGCTTGAAAACAGCTTTGCTCCGTTGGGTGAAAATCGTTTTGGGACAAAATAATTAGCCATGACCAGAACGACGAGACGAACCATGAAAGTATTTTTTTACCACAGGAACAGAACAGAACGTGTACCAACATGTATTATAAGCGATATTGAGGTTAAAAAATTGGGTAAGATTTTTTCTATATGGCAAACTTGGAATGCTGAGAAGAAACTGTGTATAAATTTGCAGATACCACAAGCGGTTTCAAATTAAATGTCACTTACGTCTTATCGCAGTCTGGCTATAAACAATCAGTGTTTTGCTAACTTATTTTGAAATTCTGGTATCGTTGGGCAATGTTCCAAAACGGCAATGGCCATAGGATAGATTCGGAAGTTTTTTGCAGTGTTCATGTTTGTCTCACTTGTACACAAAAGTTCACCTTAAGTTTAATTTGGTTTGGCAGAAAAAGTTCACTAGTTGATTGCTACTCAAAAAGTACGTAATGTTCAATTTCTCCAAAGCTAGGTTGAATCATACTGCGCTGAAACTATGTGCGATTTCGGCTTGTAGAGCTCCTTCTAAATTTTTACTTACAAAGATTAGATAGTTTTACTCTACAATGTATTCTTTCATCTAAAAAGTAAACTAAACCCTAAGAATAAGTGTCTTGTTACAGTAGCATTATAATCTATGGCCCCTAGTTTCCCAGAAAAGGGCCAGAGACCTTAAACGAGTAAACTTAAAAGCTTATAATCACATTGTCAACCCACCAACGTTGTTGTGCATTTTCCAGCGAATTTCAACCGTTTCGGAACGGATTCCCCCTGTGTCCGGAGTGAGCTCGGGATTCGCTGTTGACGAAAGCGAAGCCACACATAGGAGGAGCATATGTTTGCGTAAAAGCGTGACAGCTGCCGACCAACTTCAAGCCCACGGAGTGATCCTGTTTGCAGTTCATGCAGAAAAGTCGCTCCACACCATCCCGTCCGCACTTTCGGCCTCATGGAAACCTTTTCCCGGGACCGGGATTGAACCGAAGGGGGGGCCTGTCGATTTCCATTGCGTCGTGCTCGCCACAGCGTCGGTGCGGTGTTATTTATGGCCCCGGCCAAAGGGGTGACAAAATGTGAATTATGTACTCGTAATCCAATTTGTAAATATTTCGCCCGGGACGTTTGTTGCTCTTTGTTTTTCGTGTGCCTGTCGATGTGTGGAAAGGCGTCGGGTTGCGTTTAGTAGACCTTGGGAAAACGCGGGGATCACCGGGTAGCGCCATTTGTCATGGAATCTTTCGAAGTTTTGGCGGGTTGAAAGAAAACCTCGATGAAGGACCCATTTCAACGCAATAGAAGACCCTTTGAGCCATTCACTATGGTATAAGTTTCGTGTAAAATTCTTTTTAATTCAAGTTTGAGTAGTTTGACCCACGACTTTAAATTTTGTTTCCCTACCTTAAGACATTTGATAGCCTTTGTGAGAATACAATAACTTTTAGCCTTTAAGACAGCGTTTTATTTTTCATCCGATTCCGTTTTCGACGTATAGAGTAACCATATAACACCGGTCTGGATTGATGCCAACTTACAGATAAATCTTTGGAGTTCGGTAAAGCCGCACGGGTACGGCCATCGGCTGCAAGCAACCGGTGCCGACAACGATGTGAAGATCCAAGAGTTCTTAGCCTCCCGCCTCGAGCCACGCCTAGCACAACCTCGGCGCGACATTCGGCGTTGTCTCGAAAGCAAAGTCGTCGAGTAATGCCCGGCTTACGGCAGTTTGAAACGTGGCCGAGGCGAGAAAGACAGTCACGAAAGACGGATGCATGGACATGTGGTGAGGCTGGCGTAGGTTAGGGGCGCATAGAATGATGGTGCAGTTTACGGCTTTTCTCCTTTCTTTTACGACTTCAATTTACATAATTGGATGATCGGCTTGAAATTATATTGATCGTAAAATTCGTTCGTTATTCTTTCGGCCGCAAAAGGCAGAGGACCGTGGCTCGTGGAGGAAGGACGCACCGGATGTGGCCTGTGGCCGACTCGGCCGGTGGAAGAGGGCACGGACAAAAGGTGGACAAATAATACAGATTTGTGACAATTGCGATCGTATCGACCATTGCTGGGGGTTCTCTCTCTCTCTCTTGCTCTTCCGGCGCTTTCAAATCTTTCAAGTTTGCAGAATGTCTCTACCGATTGTCTGCCCGAGCTGGAAGGAACTGCCCGCCAATGCGCCAAGGAAGCCGAACCGAGAGAATAAACCGATGCCGAGGAAGGAGCATCAAAATTTACTGTTCTCGGACTCGGAAGGAAATCGATTTCGGAGATTTATAGCAAAACGGAAACACCGTAGGTTGTGGTCCACCTTCGCTTTACGACAACAGGATTCGAGATCCAGATTTTGACGAAATATTTATTGTAAAGGAGGAGAAATGGAATCTACGAATGGAACGCAACGTAATGTTTTACGATTGTTTTGTAATAATCATGCCACTGCTGGGTCGGTTTTATAGCGTTCGTTTTGAAGGCTGAGTTATAGGCCACATATTTTGGCCTTACGTGCGTGATCTACTCGGCGTTTGTATGCGAAACTTATGTGGCTTTGGGAGTGAGAGTACGGTCATCGATACTGATATCGTGTGTTAAATATTTGGTTGCCCTTTTTCTTGTGGGGCCATTTTTCGTTGGATTTGAACTGAGATTAACAAACAAATTATGCATTGGTTTGATTTATAGTGGTTGGTGAAGCTTGTTTTGCATAAGAATTTCTTATTTCATCTTCCTAACGAGAGGTTTCTCGTCTGCCTTTTATATTATTTATCCTAGAGACAATTTGCCAAAAGGTTTATGAGCCATTTTAATTCATTATAAGGTAACACCTTCAATTAATTCGAGATTTATTTTCTGGTGAAAATCTTATGGTTTATCTACTCACAGTTTTTCATTTCACATTTGCAGACTGAATTTGTTGTCGAGTTCCACCGTCAGTAAGCAAGTCAACTGGTATTACCGGGGGGCATAAATCACCCCGCAACTTCGTACCGCCTTTCGTTCCACTTGTCGACGCTATTAGTCGTGATCTATTTATCGATATTTCTTAATTGTAACATAATATTTACATTCCCGCTCGCACTCGTGGATGACACAACAGAACCGGTAAGCAGTGGGATCGCCTTTTTCCACGCTGACTCTACCGTGAATCGTAGCGGAGCGAAAGAGAAGTATTGATCGAATTGAGATTTGTGCCTTCGGTAACGAGCCACAGATTTGGGGCACGGGGAAAGTCGTAAAAGGAGTCGCTTGTCCTGCTGACGGTCCGGGACGATAAATTCTAATTCTCGTGCGCTCCTTTCGGTGGTCTGGTTTTGGGTTTGGTCCCCGTTTTTTTTTCCTCGACAAAGCGGATAAAACCAGCCTTTGCTTTTGGGTTTCGGTGGGAAATGTTTCCCCAAGATCCGATTCAATTTTTCTCCGAATTCGAATTGTTTGATTATCCCAAAAGCAGAATATTCCTAATCCCTCCTTTCACGCAAATATCCGTTCACTTATGGGAGGTCCGTTCGAACGAAACTCAATTATTGTGTAATAATAATCTCATTCACCGGAAACGTTTGTGTGCATAAAATGGCGATAATTTACAAACTTTACCCGCCGGTCATTGTCCCCCCCGCATGTCGGTGCTTCTTCTCCTCGTCCTCGTGGGCAAACAAGAATAAACTTCGACCCAGTCTTCCTCCGCCAGCGGTTCCTATCCACCCGTCCTAGGTCATTTTTCTTTTTCGGCCATTCGCATTTGGCTTATCCGCAACATTTCCGGTCGACAGGGAGTGTAGCTCCGGTAGGAGAAAATGGCGGTGGATGAGACCAAGGTTGGTGATGGAGAAAAGTCCAGAGAAAAAGTAGCATCCTGGATTTATCCCCTCAGTACCCCTTGGCCCTCCCTGGATGAACACTTCCTGCTTCATGGGAAACCCTTGGTCCGAACGATGTGATTACCAGCGACCAAATCATCATCACCCCGCCAGTACCTCCATCGCCAGAGCGTGTCGTAAGCCCTTTTGCGTTTTCGCCATTCGTTTGATTTCTTCTCTCGATGGTCCTTAGGGGAACGCGTCCACGTTCCGAGGGATACACGGCGACAATGACGACGACGACGACGACGAAGATGACGACACCGACACGACGCCTGGTGCGGCTTTGAATACCTCCGATGCTGCTTTGGCAGCGTACCAAATCTCCCCGATCGTCGGGGCTCCGAGAAATTATCGCCGGACACAGTGCATTATCATAACCATTTATTCATGTGGACAGAATTAATGAATTTTTTAATACATTGTCCGAACGCGCACCGTTTATCCGTCGTACCGTCGAGGTTGTTGGTGAAAATTTGCATCTGGCGCTTTAGGGGGAAGGAGAACGCGTTGCCTCGGTATATTTCCCATAGCCCATGGCTAGACATGGGCATCCCGAAAGGCGTTGCCACGGAACCTGCTGATTGTTGACTAATGGTGGTTCCCGAGCGATAAAGGCAAGGAACTCGGAAGGCATGCAAGGATTATGATAGTGGTGAGAGCGCATAAAAAGGGTAACATCAGCCATCTTTTGGCTTCCATCCACCGAGCGCACGTGGTGGCTTCCGATTTTCCCGGGAAAGCGCTACCCAAAAATGTATGTCGTTCAACCGAAATTTGTGGTCACAATTTTGGGAATTTAAACAGCTCGGATTGAATTACGTACGCGCATCTTGCACGAGGATATGTGTGCATTGTTTCCGATGCCGGCAAATGGATATTTATTATTCAAAATGTGCCCGAATGAGAAATCGTTTTTCTATGACGCGGTTGATAAGGAAGTTTTACGAACTTCTATCTTATGCATACCCCGTTTTAGAGGGCACTTAGAAATGGCCCAAATCATATTTATTCATTCACTTTGGTGCACAAGACACGGCAGAATGAAAATAATACTACAAAGCACCGAAGTGCATATATACACATCAAAAAGAAATGACAAATGTGAAAAGTTTGTAACATCATTTCCTTCCATCGCCTTTTCGCCCACCCACAACCGGGGGAGGGGGCGGCGAAGGGAAAGCGCACGGAATAAATGTGGCACGAAAAAGTCCACGCTCGGACGTGCCACGGGGAAAGTTGCACCCTTTCTCTTCTGCCGAGCCCCTCTTTCGGGTTGGGGGTGGAAACTCATGAAAAATGGAAACCACGGTATGAAGAAGTTGAGTGCATCTGCATTTGTTCGCCTTTTGCGCGGGTGTTGCTGGGAAAATGGTGTGCGGGAATGCAACAACAAAGGCAGGATCACAAGCACACTCGAATGTGTTGCGAAACGATGGGCGATCCTTTTTTCTGGTCCATTTACCAGCCACTAAGCTGAGCTGCGGAGATGCCGACGAGGTTCGTTGGCTTTTTCGCCGCCACGAAACGGCGGGAAGAGCAGCAGAAAGTTTTTATTATCTTAGTAATAGCATGCTGCAACAAGCTGCAGCGAGCCGGTGGTGAAGGTAAAAGGGCGAAAGGAGACACGAGAAACGTGTCCTGCCGTGGGCGATGGGATTTCTCTCCCCGAGCGCGTTCGTGCGATAATGGAGATGGTTTTCCCCATTTGCTACATGCGATGGGAAGGGGTCAAGGGCTCAGGGGAGGTCACATTATAATGATATGTTCTTTTCTTCACATCACAGTTAAACGGCAACAGGGATTTACTTTTGCTTTGTTCCCCTTCGGTTATTCAATTGTTTGTTGTGACGAGAGTGAGTGATCCTCTTCCGAACTTGTGTCTGGCACATGATTCACTTCCTTTTAAACATAATTTTGTTGTGCAAGACTCACTATTTTGGCGGAACGAAAAACCTTTGCATGTATGTTTGCCAAAATGTGTCCGTCAATTAGAGAGCGCTTTTCGGTCTAATTACATTTCCATCAGCTCACATGATAACTTTCACTACTGCAGCTTCACCCGATCGGAAAACAGCGCACATCAAGCTTTAGCTTTTCACCATTTCGAACGATGAGCCGCCTTTTTCCGGCAATCAGCAGCCCATTCAGTCGGAAGCTATTCTTTTTCCACCTGATTTGATATTTATTGCTCGGTGGGGGAAATCCGTTTTCGAGGGAGAGTGACAGGGGTGGGGGAGGGAGAGATAAAAACCGCAAATGAAAATCACTCTCGAACCTCGGACCCGCCGGTTCATATATGCATATCGGCATGCGGCAGATCAACGAACGTGCTTCATAAATTTTCTTTCGAGTATCAAAAAACGTGATACTCGGGAAACGCACCAGACGCAAGGGGGGTTTTTAGGGAAAATCAGAATGGCATGGGGTGGAACAGAGAGAGAGAGAGAGAGAGAGTGCTGGTAGAAACCCTCAATTGAATTTTCGCTTGAAAATTCTGAATTTAATTAAACGACCTCAGTTTGCATATGTGTGTCGGTGTAGAAAGTTTCGTACTGTTTTCCATTCGCCTTTTTTTTTGCCTGACACTTTTCTTTGCCGCAGTGTTTTGCTGCGCATATATTTGATGCACAATAAAAAAAAAAAGGAAAAGCAAAAGAAAAGCAACAAAACACAGTAAAGTGGAAAAATATCTACTCCAGGAAAACCGTACCCGTGTCATTCGACTGGCGGTAGTAGAATTCAATCTGACAGCTTCCTTTCAATTGAATTGAATGTGGTCCCGACCGGAGAACGACATACTGATCAGGGAAAGTGGGGGAGGGTAGGAAAACTAGAACGGGTCGTCAAGGCGAACGAAGAAAACTTAAGAAAGCACCGGAAACCCCAATCCAAGATCGCACTGCACGAAAGAGGGCGGATGGAGAATATTTTGATTATTTTACGAGCCCACCTCCCGGATGTGGTGTGTTTCGGAAAAGCACCGTACCGGAGAGGGTTTCTCCTATGCAGGCACAACAGGGGCAGGCCGTATGGAACGTCGTGTGTCTTGAGGCGGTGGTGCAGTTTTTCATGTTTGTAGCAAAAATTTGCATATGAAAGATTGTTAGTTTCCATATTTCCAGCTTTTCGTCGAGAGTCACCCGAGTAGGTGGTCCACGGACTGCTGGACTGCTTATGGTGAGTGCGTTTGCACATTCCAGTGCAGAAAAGTTGTCCCCAACGGGGGTTTCCCCATGTATGTGTGTGTGTGTGTGCATGAATGCATCGGCTTCGAAACATGGTCACACTGCTCGCCATAATTCACCTCAGGGCGCTCGAAGAAAGTGCTCGAGGGGGTGGCGAGATAAAATCAAAACGCAAGATAGCGCCGGGGAAAAACTGGTCAAATGCACGGAGAGAAAGAGGGAGGGATAGCGAGAACAGCTGAACAACGGGTTGCAAATAAAAACGAAATGAAAATCCAAGACGTGCGGAATATTTTTGTGTTCCAGCTACCCTTTGCTTGGATAACGTTATTTTCCTACTCGAGAATACACTTTTCGCAAAGCATCTCTCAAGCAGCACTCAGGCGCTGAGTTTTCCACACCCTTTGCCAGCGATAACGGTCCACTCGTGTGGGCCCCGGAGCAAACTAAATTGTGTGAAATTTATTCGCTTTTCATCTTTTGTCCAGCACTGACCGGCCACAAAAGGGCACAGTCGCCACAACATAAAGTGGATGCGTGTTTTTTTTTTGCTATTGTTTTCCCTTCTGTACTTTCTGTCGACCACCACCGGACAGTTAGGAGAGTGGACTACTTGTGTTGGAGAAAGTGAAGTAGAAGTTTACAACCACCAGAAGATGCAAAAACTGTGATTTATTTTGTCACAGGTTGGCCCTCGGGGGCCTACGTCCGACTTTCATCGACCTATTCGACGTGCATTGACGTTGTCGAAAGAGTGTCGAAGTGCTGGAAAAGATGGAAATCTTATGGCAAACAACAACAAGCCCTCATTTTATTTAGAGTTGAACGATAATGCAGTGATGGTAAAAGAAGAAAACATTTCTGTAAGCTCCAACTTCGTCGCATGTGAGTTTTGTTTTGTTAATGCTTCCCAAGACATCAAATAACCTGCACTTTGTCTAAACTCTATCTGCTCTGATGATTATTTCGTCGGTTACTTTGTTGGTGTGTCCGTACTGGACTCTACTCTTGGGCACGTTTTTCCAACATCAGACGAATTTTCCGAAAATTTGTTTAAACAACTCTGCTATCCAAAATGGCATACCTTATTTGGCCGCCAGGGACTGGGAGTGCTGGCATCCAATCCATCTTCATTATGTTTATTCCCCAGATTGTCTGAAGAAAACCCGCAGAATTGAATCATGACTGAGACTGCGGTGACCCTTTTGTAATGGCCATCATTATTGTGTCTGGGAGATAGGTCAGCTGCTGCAGCAATAGATGAGACGCAACGATGACCGAAGAAAAAAGCGAGGTATTCAGGTTGTTCATAGGAACCATTCTCCCGCATTGTGAAATTCATGCTAAAGGAGTGAAATTATTTTGCATTATCGAATGGAATGTTAGGAATTTAAAGCAAAGGGTAGTTTCACATTCATCATGGTTACCGTTACATGGCTCAACATAGTGCGATATGTTTGCTTCAATGTCGTTGTCATCGACTTGTTGGCAAATGATGTTCTCCAACGAATAGAAACGAAGACGCTTCAAGCCGAACAATTCAACGGTTGCCTCTGGCAAGTACGACCGGTGGGTTGTTGTTATGATAGAGCAATTCGTTAGCATAAGGCCACGAAGCGTAATTCCCATTGTGTAATCCAAGACTCCGCCGATAAGAAAAACCCCGGAAAAATTGTAATCCTTTTCGATTCATTCGCTTCCTGCAATGCCGCGGTGAACGGTAGCTTAGCTGGAGTTGTTGACGTCCCGTGAAAATATGGAAAATAATCAAAAATATCTAAGGTCTCTGTCAGTTGTGGAGGGAAGCAATCCTTTTGAAGGGGATGGGATACGGGGTATTCGAATGAAGCCAAACGCGCGCGATGGGATACGACTCGCCTCGCATGGGTTTGCTTTTTGAAGCAATTTCCTTTTCATAGCGAGATCGCATGCATGTAAAGGAAATATAATTTTTCCTTGCGGCATTACCACTGTGGAAAATAGGGTGGAGAACGTTGGCGTGCCGGGAGCAAGGGAAGTAAACAGTATCTCAATCACCTTTTGTCAGGAACGCATTTGTGTGAACATGGTTTTGATAGAAAATCAATGCTTTGTTCACCTGTACCGGGAAAGCGAGTCAACGCGCCGGTACTTTTCTTCCCCAGGACCTCTTGGCTTCACCGCCTTTCAACACGTGCCGAAAGGCAAAGTAGGCAAAGCAAAAAAGGACACACAATGAAGAAAACCACAGCCGTCTTAAGTGGAGCAGCTTACTGAAATTGATTTTACTCTTTTCAGAAGATATTTTTCTCATATCGAATGTTGTATGTTGGGGTTTCTTTCATTGTACTGGCTAAACGCACAAAGATATTCATACATGTACGTCGGAGGGGAAGAAAATAAATTGGTTGCTCATTGTTCAATTTCGTTTGCTTTTCTCTGACCTCAAGATCAATTTGTTGTAGTTCAATCATATTTTTATGCGGATTTTCACCCTTTTCCGTTCGTTTCCGTCTGTCCGATGACGTTCGAAGGAGGCAAACCATCTTTCTTAGTAGGTTTCTTTTTTTCTAAAGTAGCTATAGATGCTCAGTTTAGGCATCCCCTGTGATTGAATCTTTGATTTTACGGTGTCACAATTTGGATATATTTCTCGAATGAAAATTGGATGTCCCGAAAATGCTGCGGAGATAAATTCCTCCCGAGACGGATCGACGACCGTTGCACTGTTTTTTGTCGGGTTTTGGATGCACTAGACCGCGACTCCATTGGCAATGCCAGTGTCTTGGTGAAAAACTGTTTTACGCTCGTGACAATGTGACTCGCCATTGATTAGCGCCTTGAATCCGGACTGGAAGGAACGCGGACTTGGTTAGGGAAAACGGGTGGAATAGGGGGGGGGGGGGGGGGGGGGTAAATCCCTGATGCAAATAACGTCGGGCAGACTTGCCACTAGTCCGGGACGTTGGTGTAGGAAAATGATTATAGTTTCCGTGCCGACCCAACCGTGTAACGTCTGCTAAATAATGCATCCACTTAATTATTGCACGCCATTTGACGCTGATTTCGATGCCAAGCAAGGGTTTTTATGGTTGCGTTGCCGAAGCGTGGCACGGGCTGAGTAGGATTCTTTGAAATAGATGAAGACAATGTTTGTTTCAATAATATCTGTTTTGTATAAGGTTTTATCTGGTATTTAAATATTCTTATGTTGCTTTATTTCACTTGATTATTTTATTCGGATTTAAGAACGTCGTGTTAATATATTTTTTCAGATATTGTAGTCGTAAGCAAAAAATAATAACATTTAATTCAAGTTACCAGTACCAGGTAACATTCTAGTTTGTTGAAGATTAACTAAACGGAACTAGATATTCCTTTCTGGAACAGGAATAATACTAATTTACTCGCAACAAGAAATAGATTATCTTTCCACCTCTCATCTGCTGCAGTGCATCAATTATTCTTCCCAGGGCATTCACCCGTTGCTAAACATGTTTATGCTTCGGAAGAGTTTAATTAGTTTCCATCAGCTAATGGCCAATGGTGGTCGTAACGTTACCGTTGAAATTGCAGCTTATCGAATGACTTTTACCGCCGGAAGTTAGCACATACACAAACCCACACTCTGGTCCCAATCGAAAGGAAGATGGAAAGAGTCCTTTCAGATTGATTGAGGAACATTGTTGCAGCCCGAGTGACACCTAGGAAGCGATTGCACCATAAACAAGGTGATCCCGAAGGGACGACAATCTTGGATGCAAATGGGTGGAAATAAGAGTCGCAATTTCTTCGTTCGTCCCGTTGACAATCGGCGCCATCCAGCGTCGTCGACAGGCGCATAAATAAGCGGTGCGAGCGAGTGGTTTGCTAGGGCATATTTATGGCTTCATTACCGTTAGAAAACTGACTCATTTGAACGGAGCGTTATTTGAATATAACTTTGCGCTGCGGTAAAACCGGGTAAGTCATTTGTGCGAAGCACTCTCCGAGGATTAATGGCGTGGAAACAAGAAGATTCCGGTGTTTTGCAGGAGATCTTTATAATTTGATCTGCTGATTCTCTGGAATGTTTGTCCAGCAACGAGTAAATTTCGTCCTTTCGCAAGAAGTGTACGACAACTAGCATTCGCTCTACGTTTAATAACTTTCAATTTACCGATTCCGTTAGTCGAACGTCGAGCTACGCTTTGAACCGGTTCATCCTAGATTGTGCAAAGCATAAAGCATAAAATGAAGTGGTTTGTGCAAAAACGGTGGGCTGATCTTTCGCCGTTGGGACCATCATCATAAAAATCGCCCACCTACAGCGAGCCGAGCAGCAAAGGAGAAGTTTTACGAGATTCCACTCCTTCCGAATCCGAGCTCGACCAGAATGCCGGCAGATGGACGGTGCGCTATGCAAGGTTCGGTTTCTCATTTCACCCTCGGAATTTTGCTCTTTCTATCCTTAAGTCTTTTCGTTATTCGGTCGCTCGTACGTCCGAGGATTGGTCTCTGTTTGTGATAATTCGTTTTGATTGGTCGTATCGATCTTTGCAGCGGAGGAAAGCTTGTTTTTTTTCCTTCCCAGCACGAGCGGAAGCCGCTTTTATGAATTCGTATTCTCGAGCCCCAAGCGCTCTTATCCTCGAAGCTGTTGTCACATAACTTACGCTAGTTGGATCATCCTTCACGGGGGCTTTTCTCAACCGGAACGCTGCCGGTGCCGCGTCACAAATCTTTTCCACTCTACCGGCCGACGGACTTTGGATCCCTTCGGTGAACCGGCAGATTGAATCTTTTTCCGTTATGAATTTCCACCGTGCGCAATCCGAGGGTAAGTGGACCGGAAAGAGTCTCTTTGGAGCTTGTTGGCTGCTTGATGGGTTGATGATATTTTCATCAGCGAAAAAACTACTCGAAAAGTACCCGGAGCGGGACTTATTGGGAGCGTAATAGTTTGTCATTACCTTTCCTCACGGTCGCCGCGTGCGCCACGCTCCAGTTTAAAGGATTTTCCGATGCGAAAGGGGGGCGTCCGATTTACGACCGACCAAATGTTGATTTACGACCGACTAAACATGGTCGCCGAAGCCCTCGGGGAGCGCAATAGGCCGGATTGTCCTTTCGAAGGGCGGGAAATCGCATAAAATGGACCTAAATCAAAATTAATGTGTTTTTCCTCCCGAGTTTGTTCGTGTCCATTTGTCAGATCGAACGAAAGCTAAACCGTGTCTAGACCTAGGGAAAGGATGTACCACTCCTAAAGGAGCTTTTCGGAAGTTGTGGTCTGGCCAAATTGATTTCCTATCTTAAGAGGGAGCATGGATTAAGGTGAAAGCTTGAAGAAGGTATTTTTGTTTTTTCCGATATGATCGATCGCTATCTTCGAGGAATGGATGTAAAAAATTCGTCAGAAATGGTCAGATACCAGATGTAGATTGAAATTTGATTCCCTTGGTTTCAAGCGAAATAGTTCGAAATCTTCTTAATTTAGCTTTAATGGAGAGCTGAAACAGCCTACAGTTTAAGTAATTTGTTTTCATAACTCTTACATCATGCCACACCGTGGTAATAAAAAGCTTCAGAAATAGAAATCCCTTATCAAATCCCTGTAATATTGTTTTCGAAGTACTTTACAGAGTGAAACGTAAAAGAAAAGGGGGCGAACATTGAAATACTCTTCGTTGGCAAAAATCAAACGTCCATTAGGAAAGCTGCTTGATCCATGACGAGATGAATCGTAAACGGTCGGCCTTTCGACCATAAACTTGCTGATTCGAGGAAAAACAGCAACAGTCCCTTGATGGAGTTCGTTCCGCATTGCATATGAAACGATGATGGCCGTTTGATGTTGCGGAAAAGAAAACCCACAAACACGCACGTAATTTATGTACTTTCACGCTTCGTTCACCTGTTGTAGGAAGGGCTATTGTTGGAATAAGTGGGAATTGAAACCAGGAATAATTTGGGCATTCATTGAAGCAGAGCACGAGAGTCGGTTTCTGCCAAGGCAATCAATGTCCTCTGATTTTCCTGGACACACAGTTTTGGGCAACTCGTAAATGATGCATGAAGATTCATCGAAAAATAATAGCAAATCCTGGACTTTGATCAAATAAAACTCTCCGAATTGATTTAATTGTTATTCAACAACATTTATACATTTATTTATAGTTCATTATGGAAACAAAAATGTTTCTAGAAGTATTTCATACCACACGAGTAATTGCAGAGCCTATAGTCAAATTTACAGATCGAAATCTGTGGAATCCATTGCATGGCTCATTTAGCACTCGGCTGCCGATAGAGTGTATGAACATTTTAGCTCCATAATAGAACAAAAATTCCTGCATGATCGAAATTGAGCCAATTCGTGCCATTGATGCACCGAAAAACTGTACCCTCCCGGCGCATTCGTTTAATAAAGCGAATCAAACCATCAACTCCCTCTGTTCAGCTGGAACGAACCGAAAATCCATCGACGTTGAAGTGGGAATCGTATCAGCCAATCAAATCGGGAACATTTTATGCTCATGCTCGTGCGGTTCACATCAATCGCGGACCAGACTGGCGAGTGGGAAGGTCATCGGATGGGGTCGCGTGTGCTGCAGATGTTATATTTTAATGATCATTTGGTTTTGGTGTGCTCGTGAAACCACCGGATAAATTTTGGTATGCGAAAACTATCCAACGACAAGCTCAGTGGAGCTGGTTGTTTGTTTTATTCTGCGTTTGGAATGGATAAAGGATACTTTTCGCAGGATCGGTTTGCGGAGAGCGGAAAAGCTCGTTAAATCTCGGTTTTTGGCGTAGGCGTAATTATTCGGACGAGCGGGTGAAAATAAGATCCCTCCCGATTGTTATGGTGAATTTCCAAACTGGTTCAATGAGGCAGAGACGGGTTAACATTGGTACATGTATGGGGAAAAACGGTTATGTTACTCGACTTTCTGGTTTGGTCAGCAGAGGAGTACGGTTTTGCGGATTCACCAACATCGGCAAATGTGGATGTGATGTTATTAGGTGTCAATGGAAGTGATTTTCGGAACTGTAAGCAATTTTGATCACGGCCAAAATGACTGGAAATTTATCGAATTAAACATTTATAGGAAAATGGTTTCAGGAAAAAAGCAAAGGAAGGACAACGCGAGTTATTGAAATTATTTTTGTAATGTAAGAATTATTCACATTTACTTTTCATCGTACTGGCAATACATAAGTACTTCTTTGATGGCTCGTTTTCATTCATAGAAAACTGTTGCTGATCGGTTTGCCACCTACACCACACACATCTGCTTTTGATGTCCATTCTCTATCGTCCGATGCGGGGGAAAGGAAATGGAAAACCCACGCCAGGAACATCCCTTTGCTCCATTGTCGGAAACAAAAGGCGTGCGGGCGTTGGGCGATTGTGTGTGAAAGAGTATGAAAAGGCCACAATCTTAACCTGCTGGCACATGAGGTTTCCCGGAGGTTCCGCATTCAGCCCGTGTGCGATGGACTTTCCCCAAAACGCTTCCGGCACATCGATCGAAGCGAACGTAATTCTCACAGATTTACAACTTAACTCCTTTGTTCGGTAGCTTCCTTTTTTGCCTGCCCGGTTCCTGAACTACCTGTCGGAAACATCGAACAAGGGTGAAGTTTTCCCTTCTTCCGGCAATCGTTTGCATAGTTTTTCTCTCTCTTCTCCTCCGGTGAACCGGTTTCTACCATGGGGAAACAAAACGACGACGATTGGGCGATTGTAATTCCCAGCTTTCCCTTTTAAGCCCGGTGGTCTTATTGCTATCGTTTTTTATTCATCTATTCTTTTATGCTGGACCGACGGGCTTGAAAAGTGCATCCTTTTGCAAACGAATGAGCAGCTCGGGGGTCACATTTACAGTGGCACACAATTGGCCTGGCGTTTTCCAATTTGACCGATTCGATTTTGCGTCTCGCTCGAGCGCAACGAAACGGATACCTCTATTTTATAGTTGCCGTTTTATTTTATTTTATCATCTCCGTTGGCAAAGTGCTATGCTCTTTGTACTGCATATGTCTCTGCAATCGGAGGATCGTCAAAGGGTACGATATCTTTCTGCTGTGAAATTGGAAAATTCATACCCTTCGACAAGGAGGGAGAAGATAAACTTCACACCAATCGAAATTCGATTTATTCAAATATTTTTCCGACGATTAAACGATTTCACCAAGGAGGGAGCGCACAGGATGTCGTGTCAGAGGTGTGTCGCTCTTTTCCCATCCCTTTTCCATTCGTGCCGTTCGCTCGTGGAAAACATTAACTCGTAGGGTGTCGTTTGTGAGGTTGAAACTGATTGAGTGCAGAATGGCAGGCAGGAGCTTGGGGTTCGATCGTTTGCGAAAACTTCAACGTGCACAGCATCGGTTTCAATGGTATCGAATGAAGACGCTTGTCTTACTCAAATTGGGTGACTATTTGGAGTATGTGTATGTGTGTGCGTGTGGATTTTGGCAGAAGAAATCCACCGTTCCAGCACGCAAATCGATGCATGTCCCAATGCATTTCTTTAGCTTTTAAACGGTTCGAAGGAGTTGGGAAAACTAAGAACGGGAGAATAAACCACCCAAGCACTGCACGTACGAGCCTGCAGTGCGGGTGCCATCAGGAAAATCGTTGCATAGTTAGATTTGGGAACGGAATCGAGCATCGATGGACGTTTCCGGTCAGCGGTAGAGTAGTGGCGATGTGGTCAGCGGACCGGCGCAGGGATGGGGTGATGATAAATTTGTTCCGAGCAGCAAACCGAGCGGAACGGGTAACGAATGTGGCACATTTTTCCGGGCCGGGCCATTTTCCCGACTTTTCCCTGCCCACTTCGGGCACTTTATATTCAAATCACATAATTCAAAGACACTGCCATGAGAAAATCAAATTCATAATAATAAAATACGATGATGGTTCTGCTGGGAAAACGACTCCCTTGGCAGGCGCGGAAGGGGTGGAGTGAAAAATCAAGACGCCGGATGCGTTATTGTTTCCGAACGGTCCGAACGGAAACCCACAACCCCGCTCGGAAGTAAAACGAAAGAAACTGGAAGCGGGCCAGCAGCGGAAAAGGGTTTGCATCCTTACTGCGGAAGAATTTCTTGGACCCCGGTGTGGGTTTTGTTTGGGGTGTTCGACATTCTTTGCGAAAGCATTTTTCCATCCCGGATGCACCCAAACCGGTTGCTCCGCCAAACACCCCTTCCCTAGGTGGTTCTCCATCCATGCTCCGATGGGAAGACAAATGGAATGCCACTCGAGAGCAAACATCGTCGGGCGGAAAGTTTCTTGATCTTTTGCAGTGCTTTCGAGGGAGGGAATGTTATTTTTAAAATTTCCATCGGTAGAACGAGGGTTTGCTTCTCCGGACTTGAGTGGTTGGAAAAGGAAAGAACGTGCAGAATGTTGACGAGAATATTCAAATCGTTACCATGCATGCAACTGCTACAAAAAAGCGATGTTTCCATGCTTACAATGTCGATACGATCACAAAGATTTTTCAGCCTTTAGATTTATCGTTATTGCAAACACTACGATGTGTGCAATAGAGGTTAGGTAAATATTGTCACAATGAATGCAATTAAATCGTTATCGTTTATGGCATTTCATACATTATAAATATAGGACGTTTGTATTGTAATTGCAAATCGAGAAATATGCAAAGTTATGTTACCTAGAGGCGCAATGTCTCTTTAGTGGGTGGGTCTTCTGCAGATCTGCAGTTGCAATGAAGATGATTAATGCATGTTTCCTGAACAGGTCATGTCGAGATGATTTATTGGTTTCGCAATCAAGAAAAATTGTTTGCATGCAGCATTTCAAGCCGATGCTGTCAAATAGTTCAAATAATATCGTTGAACCAATGTGATATCATTTCTGATAGAATGTTTGTTGGATCGTCTTAATCATACTACGATATACAGAATTTAAATACCCGATTACAAAAGCTTTTCATTTCAGGTTGAAATCGCATAGTAATCACTCTTTGGACTTCGATTTTCACAATTGAATTGGTTTTGAACTAACATATGTTCATAGAAAAAACCTTGTGATTTAACAAGATATAAAATGGAATGAGTAGTTAAGAATTCACCGAAACGGCAAATTTCTGTGAATAAAGCAAAGCTTTCGAAATATCGTACCAAAAGGTATACAATACTTTTCGACTTTATCTAATCATTAAAGCACCACGATCCGATGTGAAAAGCAATGAGCTTTACAAAACTGATCCCTTTAAGTTTTGAAAACGTTAATGGGTGTAGGAAAAAGATAAGGAAAGACAAACGTGCCGTAGCCGTATTAAATATATTTCTCATACAAAACCCTCCCCGTTCGTTGATGCCAATCACGTGCGAGCTTTTATTATCAATTTTCAACAATGTTCCTCTTTCCCGCTATTCGTCCGGCTGTCGGCAAGCGAGGGTTAACATCCGGTCAATTTTCCGATGTTTAGTGTAGCGATTGGTGGGCCCAACGTTCAGCCAGTAAGAGCTGCCTGGTCTCGTGGACATAGCGGACGGTGCCGTAATGGGAAAATTTATTTGTGTTTCTCCACCTAACTCGCGCCGGGGTGCTCCAACTCGTCGTGAAAAACGAAGCTCATCCCTTTTGTTGCATTGCGACAGTGGATTACTGGCAATGTAACTCACCTGCACTAGCTGGAGGAACTGGAGGGCAAAGCCACCGGAAGCGAGGACTGGCATGAGCGTTGGGTAGATTTATGGCTTGTGCCTCTAACCTGAGAAAAGGATAAATGGATAAAGATAGCCGAGCCGAGCGCGGTGGAATTTTCAAGCATATGTGGAACAAACGGTGCGACGTTATTCCCGGCGGGAAAGAGATCGTTCGTCGTAACGTTCGTTCTACCGTCGATGCGCTGTTCTGTCATCGTTAAAGTGTGATAATTTAACCGAACCCGGGCTGCGCCGACAGCCTAAGGCAATGAAAGTCCCAGTGGAGGCTCATAAAGTGGTCGGTTTTTTACGAGCTTCACCGGAATACTGCGCACCTCAGTCGACGTCTTGGATAGGAACAGTTAATTCCTTGGTTGATTATGTACCTTGATGGAGATGTTTCTTTTGTCAAGGGAACATCAAACCCTACCGGAGGCTTGGAACGATGAAGTTACTCTGTTGCGGCTAGAATGAGACCGCAACACCGTCGCTGTCAGCTGCACCAGCAGTCAATGTGACAGCGGCCGAGGCCCATGCAGCATCGATGGGGCTTAGGCCACGAAGGGGATAAAAGGGCTGCGCGAGCCACCATAAGGCCTCTTCGCGATAACGTTGGCGTGATAATTAGATCGGAATAAAGACACTAATTTGTGGTTTCTTCGATACCGAAAATTCCGACAAATTTTATTTCAATATCAATGCCAACATTCCACAAATTAGGTTTGTGAGTGTGGAACTAACATTCCACAAATTATTGTGTGAGCATTGTGGAACCGACATTCCACAAATTAAGTTTCCTCTATTCGAACGGTGCTGTAAAACCGGAGGGTTTGCACCGCGGATAGAAGTGAAAGTGCCCGGTCGTCTAAAACAGTGTTGCGTCGCGAATTCGGTGTTATTCGTACGGTGTTATAAAACCAAAGGGTCTACATCGCGAGTCGCCGGTCCAATGGAGAACGAAACACATAGTGACGCGGGTTCAGATGGAAGCGCGAGTGCAGCGTCGTCATTGCGCGCAAAACGAACCATCATCGATCGCGAACTAGAGCTGGCGCGGAAACGTCTCGCGCTGGAACGAGAAGCGTTCGAGATCAAAATCTCGCAAAGGGAGTTGGAGTTTGAGGAGCACCTCATCGCGCTCGAGAAAAGGATGGCCCAACGGGAACCGTCCAAACTCCAAACTGCTCCGGGAACGCGGCCAGCCGATTTCGCGATGGCGACGAGCGACCCGTCGAGCCACCACACTGCTCCGGGTGCGCGGCCAGCCGATTTCGCGATGGCGACGAGCGACCCGTCGAGCCACCACACTGCTCCGGGAACGCGGCCAGCCGATTTCGCGATGGCGACGAGCGACCCGTCGAGCCACCACACTGCTCCGGGAACGCGGCCATCCGATTTCGCGATGGCGCCGAGCGACCCGTCGAGCCACTGCACTGCCGCCGAATCCACGATGGCGCCAAGCGACCCGCCGAGCGTTCACCTCACTTCGGGTGAACAACCTGTCGCAAGTCATGGCGTGGCAGCATCAACGACCCCAGACCCCAGCGACCGAAGCTGGCCCCACGCACTGACGATCACGGATGATCGTTCGACCCGGTCGGGAAGCATCCAGGAACACCAATCGCAGGATTTTGCGCGATGGAGTCGATGTTCCGATAGTTTGGACTATCCCCGAGCCGAACGGAGGAAGCTCAGCATCGGAGACCGGCACGAAACGATAACGGGTACGGCAACGGAGAGCGGTGGGCCGTCGAGCACCGCACGCGAGACGCGTGAGAGCGCGATGGGGACGAGATCGACGAGCGATGGAGGCGCGATGGCGGATGGGTGCAACACGCATTGCGGAAATGCGGAAGTGGCCAGCGAGTGTCACAGCTTGGCACTTGCACACGGGCTGGAGTTTACCCACAACGCGGACAGGAAGGATGACCACGTCGCGACGAGCATCTCCTCCAGGAATAGCTGCACACCCCATCGCGAGCTAACCGTATGCAAGGGTCAGTTTGTTTACAGTCCACTAATCGTCACTGACACCCCGGAGATGAACGTAAACACGGGACACGAATACACCAACACCACTACCGCAGTCACCGATCGAGGACGCGTACTCGAGAACTCGAACCCGCACTTGCTCGGCTACGACACTGTATCGGTTGAAATGTATGACGCTGATGGACGAAAGGTCAACCCATCCGATCATTCCATTCAGGGGACATCATCGACTGACGATGATCGGCTGTTGAGGTTGGTCAGGGTTCCAGATCAATTGTGCCTGCAGTGGACGGGAGATGGAGTGAGACAGGACGTACACTCCGTTGGATTGAAGGAGAGTGTTTCGGGTGTGCTGTCATCAAAAAAGGCGCATGCACTGCCGAAAATCCTCACGGTGCAAAACGTCTCACGTCGCAGGCGATCCGTTTACGTTGAAGGTTCGGCGAAACACACAGCCGAGCGGATTTCGGACGTTGAAAACATTCTCCGCCTTCAAAAGGATCGCAACGGACCGGCGTACGAGGCGGTGGATCAGTTTCTCTTTCACCCGGAAGGATTGAGCGAGGCGATGAGCGCGTTGCGCGAGGAGTTTCAGCAGCTGAGGACAGTTACGACACTGTCCGTGAACTATCATCCGCGTGTCGGAATTGGGCCGGAGAACCCGCTGAGCGTGGAGCGAGACCAGACGGCAAAGCTGGAGTTCAACATCGACGCGAAGCCGAAGCCGAAGCAGGTGAAGTGGACGCGTAACGGGCGCTTTAGTTTGTCGCACCCGACGCACACGATCCACCGGATGTCGCTGCAGGACGCCGGCCACTACGCTTCCTCCGCCGACAACGGGCTGGGCAAGGAGGAGATCCCGGTGAACGTGTTCTACCAGTCGATCATGCAGATCGAGGCGAAGGTGAAGTCGGCCGAGGATAAGGAAACGGTGCAGATCAAGTGCAACCTGGCGGCCAACTCGCCGCCCGTGAAGATCGAGTGGCTGAAGGAGGGCGACACGCTGGTGCTACGCGACGTCCGTGCGGAGGATACGGGCATGTACGTGTGCCGGGGCATCAACATGATGAAGCCGTGCGAGGGCAAGTACAACGAGCTGGGCAACGGTGGGATGACGAGCGCGACGCTGGAGATCCACCAGCCGACCCAGTTTCTGGCTTACCTGCAGTCGAACATGATCAAGAAGGCGAGCGAGGTGGATTTCTTCGTGATGTGCGGTGCGAAGGGTAAGTCGGAGCCGTTGACCACCTGGTTGAATGATGTCGTGGAGATTACGCCCGAGCTGCGCCGGTACGAGGTGAAGACAAACCGGGAGAGGGGAGCCAACGGTACGGTGACGGTTCACAGCACGCTCATGTTCACCGGCAAGGCGCGCCCGAAGGAGAACTGGCTCATTTCAACTGATCGCGGCCAGTACACGTGCCTGTACGAAAACGCGGTCAACAAGGCGAATTCGATGATGCACCTGACGATCGAGCACGCACTGATCGTCCTGCACCATATCAAGGAGACGGCGGAGATACCGTGTAAGGTGCAGTCCTACCCGAAGCCGGAGTTTATGTGGCAGTTCGGCACGAGCCTGCTGAACAACGGTGGCCACTACAAGATCGTCACCAACTCGGACGGCAACGATGTGTACACGAGCATCCTGAAGATCAGCAACGTGCGCCACCAGGACTACGGCGAGTACCACTGCCGGGTGGCGAACACACTCAACAACATCCAGGTGCCGATCCGGCTGCAACCGAAGGTACCACCGGAGAATCCGACGAAGCTGAGGCCGGTGGAGTTGGGTTCGAACTTCGTGACGCTTGCGTGGAACCCGGGCTTCGATGGTGGGCTGGCAAACACCAAGTACTTGTGTCGTATCGCAAGATAGTGACCCCTAGTGGGCCACACTTTGGAGGGTGCTGGGAGCGGTTAGTACATTCCGTGAAGAACAAGCTTCAACGGATGAATCTCCCACGCACGCCGATGGACGAAGTTTTACTAACCACACTAAAAGAAAAGAAAATGTTATTAATTCTAGGCCGCTCACATGCGTACCACTGAACGACCTGGATGACTTACCGATTACGCCAAACCATTTTCCTTTAGGAAGTGCAGACGGGAGAAAACCGGCATCCGCTGTTGATAAGCCAAGACCTGCAAAGAAGGAAGATGAAATGGTTGCCGCAGATGGTTACTTACCTCGGGGCAGCTGGCAGAGAGACGACAAGACCATCGTGGCCAAGTATGGACGGGTTCGCCGGTAAACGAAACGCCGGTAGCAAAGAATTGCGGTGTCTACTAATCGACCGCCACGAAATTGCCGTTCTGGAAGTCGTGCCACATGGTTTTCTGGATGCCAGCCGACAGCAGGACGGACAGAGAGAGTGACAACACTTTGTTTTGTCACTGGCCGGGGGAATGTTGCGGCTAGAATGAGACCGCAACACCGTCGCTGTCAGCTGCACCAGCAGTCAATGTGACAGCGGCCGAGGCCCATGCAGCATCGATGGGGCTTAGGCCACGAAGGGGATAAAAGGGCTGCGCGAGCCACCATAAGGCCTCTTCGCGATAACGTTGGCGTGATAATTAGATCGGAATAAAGACACTAATTTGTGGTTTCTTCGATACCGAAAATTCCGACAAATTTTATTTCAATATCACTGCCAACATACTCATTAAGATGCACCCAAATGTTGACAGACGGCCATTGGACGAAAAAAATAAATAGATAAAGGAAGTATATAATAATGTTTTTGGAAGATTGTGTGAGGTTGAGCCGCTATTTAAAATATTAATTTTGATATATTTACCAATAATAAAATGCATCAAGGAGATTAATTAAATGTTTCTAAAAATGCGGTCAATAAATTTCTAGTGAACCTTGCAAAGAAACAATAACAACCTCTTGGAAATATTATGCCCACCAGTATTAAGGAAGTTATAACAAAATGAATGTCATTGTGGTGCATGTCCCTCAAGTCAGGTCCTAGTCAGGTACGAAGTTCATTTATTACTCAAAAAAATAACGAAAAGTGGGGAAAACTACCAATACCAATGAAGCGAAAACTTAAATCTTTCGAAATGAGTAGTACCCGCCATGTTCAAAGCGGAGCACGATAACATTGGAAAAGAATTAAACCTCAAAATCTCCCGCTAGGCAACAGGGACAAGAACGAGGAAGGATGAAGGGTGTCACACATAAAATAATCGAAAAAAAATAAATGATGGCAAACGAAGTCAAGCGAAGGGGAAAAGTTTTGGCCCCTGGCTTTACAACTCCATCTGACCTCGATTGGAAAGTAGGATTTTCTTCACTTTTATCTAAGAGAATATTCTTCAGCGAGTTTTAGCCGAGTGTTGTAGGTAAAGCCTCACTTGATCAAAAGGATTTTGATTTTTGTCTTTGTGCATCACTTTGTTGTGATTTTTGGCATTGTGTGTCTTTGTGGATCTTCTGTAGGTTTTGTTTTTCAAATAATATATAGAAAACACAATAAGTCTTAAAATCAAATTTAAATGTAAGCATGTAAAAAGTAAGCGTAAGCGTAGAAAAATTGCAAAATTGAAAAAAATGATTTTTGTAATATAGAAGCCAGAACATAAATGATTAATTAATCACTTCAAACTGATGTCAAAGCGAGCAAAACATCAATCAATTTACTTTGAATGCTATCTTTTATGGAACTTACATCGCGAGGATAATTTATTTTGTTTCTGATTAATGAGAATGTCACCATCTAGTACGATAGAAAGAACAATGCTGATTTATTTACCATTTCGAGCTCTACTAGATAAAGAACTTTATAATACAAATTAAAAGTTACTCGACAGTGATTATTTGCCAAAGAAATATGCATTTTGTCAAAATAACAACTTTTCAATAAGGTATAAATGTGTTCTGTATTGTGCTCCAGTGTTGCACTCTGTATTCTAGTTGAACGCAGAACGGAACAAGTGCTGACACAAAGCGCAAGTTATGCAATATCAATCGTTTTTATGGCGTGTGGCTAAATTTTCCTGATGATGATGATGCGCTTGCTGCGCGACTAGTACACGGAGTATGGTAGGAAAGTTTAATTGAAACCGATGCCATTACGGAGCAGCCTTGTGTACGTTTGCATTAAGTAAATTAAAATGCCATCAGTAGCGTGTGTGTTTGCAAACAGTAGTTTATGGCACGAGGGTACTCTCAAGAGTCTCGGCAAGTTGTGGCGAAAGGGACGAGCACTGGTTGCAACAATCCAAACCATTTTCGAAACTTAGAAATGGACGACTTTTGTTGGCTCGCTTTTCGTCATCCGGAAGAAAAGCACGTCCTACGTCGTGCACCAATAGCACGACGGAGTCATGTGCGAGTGCATTCTTAGCGTACCTTTGCGTGAGGGGAAAACCAGCGGATGGAAGGTCCGGCTACGGCGGACGAATCGTAACTAAATAATACAGTTTTATGCTTTTCTTCATAAAACTCTATGGCAACGATGTAATTCCATTCCGCAGCAACATTTCAATCCGGCAACTCTGGATCCTCGGCTCCGACGATGTGCTCTTTTAGAAAGAGTGAGATAACACGAGGAAGGGTTTGCCGTGTCGTGTCAAAAGGTGAGTAAAGGCCAGGGGAGGACACTGTATGCCCCTGCAGAATGCACCAGCACCATGGAATGCGCTACAGGAGTAAAATGCATCGTAACCCCACCCGAGCACGACTTTGGGAGGATTTCTTCTTGTTTGAATCCTCGCGCCAGCATGCAATCTTCTTTCTTGCCATTTTGTTGGTTTTGTTTGTGTGTGTGTGAATGCAACGGGTTCGTGCATGCATTGACAAGGAGAAAAATATTCGGGTCCATGCATCGATCTCCCCCGTGGACGCGTGTTTGCTACATTATATCCGTTTCCGACCGCCATTGCGCCGTTGGCGAGAAGAAAAACTATTTCAATTTCTGCGAAAAGCAATCAAAATCAACTTACATGCTGCTATTCATGCAATCTTCTCCTCGCTTGCATGCATGCGTTGGCCAAAGTATGATATCGTCAGATTCTGCTTTGGGGATGGTTCCGTACCGGAGGGGTGGGAAAGGGGTGGCGGAAGAAATCAGCTCAATGTAATCCAAAAATTCCAAATCTAACGCCATTACGCTGTAGTTTCATATCGGGTGGTTTTTTTTTAGTGTGTGCCTTCGTTGAACGTTTCTTCACTTGCCGAAAGAAAGGATCATCGAAGCGTCGCGCAGCATCCAACAGTAAGTAGGACTTCAAGATTTGAAAGCGTTTTTTTCTCTTCACCCATTTCCGGGAATATGTTTCATACTATCTCGTCTGCACCGTCGAACGCTGAAGAGTGCTTAATTTGTGTGTGTGTGTGTGGAAGTGTGCAGCTTCCGGGCGGCATGGCGAACGTCGTGATGTGGCAATGTTTTCACATTCTTCGAAAATTTGCATACGGCACGATGATGATGTGATTGGAAAACTATGGAAAAGCGGGTATCCTTCAGCCAGAACCGGCAGCTGTCAAGACATCGTTACAATGTGTGTTCCCCTCTCTTTTTGTTCACAGATAAAAATAGCTCCCTTTCTGTTATAAATGGTGGTTGATCGAGGAAAATTTTTTCCCAATGTTACTCGTTAGTTTGCGAAAAGGAATAACGATTTCTTCTGATTGCCCCTCTTTTAGTGATCGTCTGTAATTCCCTTACTTTTTTCGCGTCGAATTTTAATGATCTGCTCCGTAACGAAGTGGTGGAGTGAAATTCAACAGTTCAATTGCAATGATGGAAACGTGATTTACACTAACGATGCCTATGGGGAATTTATGCTAGGTATAACCACTCTTTTCTACATATGGTGTGTTCGGGTGCCTTTCACGAATTAATGAAACTTTTTAATAATTGGTTTCACGTTTCCTACATATTCTACGGTTGGATTTTTAAAAAGTGTATAGGGTTGAACGTATTGTTTATTTTAGAATAATAAAACATCTGTCAAAAGAATAAAAGGTAAGGCAATTTTATCCTTGCAAACCAGATTTTACCGTGTGCTATGAAAATAGAATACTTTCATTTGACCTTACGCTACAAAAGGTACGCTACTAATTAATAGTCAGAAATAGTCGGAAAAATGAGCCGTGTAGAAAATGAGAAAAACCACCTTTGTTGCAGGGAACCATTTGTGTTGCGGTGCTAATGCGATTGCATTCATTTGCGAATGGGACTATAGCACCGGTGAGGCAAAACAAAACAAAAAAAAAACACCTGCCATACTAGGGAAAATAAAAACAACCCCATTCAAGTAAGTGTGCAGCTTCACAACTGAACGTAAGCCGACCAACGGGGGGCTCGGGATTTTTTTGTATTTAACTTGCCTTTTAATCTGTATCATTTTCGCCCATTCTGGTTTTTCCTGCTGCAGCTGCATCTGAGAAGGCAAAATAAAAGCTGGTGGCGCAGTGCCTGGAAGTGCGGCTAAACTTTTCAAATTGTTCCACCGTGAAAGGCCGTTTATTTTCATTCGTTTCTGTGCAATTGGACATTAACGGTGGTTGAACAGCAATTAGAGTTCGTTTGCTTGCGCACGTTAATGTTGGTGCATTTCTAGGATGCAAGAATGCACTGTCTTCCACTTTGATACCTGGCAATGATTGGACAAATAGGCTTTTTAACGATGTGCATTCTACCCTTTTAAATTTAATGCTTATTCTACGAAACTACCACAACAACCGAGTAGATAAATGATCTTACGATCAGCAGCTTCTGGGATATTCAGGACAGTATGTTAAAATATTTTTCATACATGATCAATGTCAAAATATTGATTTACAGTATATCATAGATAGTATTATAAAATTATGTTTACAACTGAACCAAGTTTGTTTTTGTTTTCCGCAGCCTATTTCCACGAATTCGTAGTTGTAAAACCATTACAAATTGATGGAAAAATATTATTCCGCTGACCGTCTGTTGCTGAACCGGAAAATTAATCTCAAACCAATCAAACGAGTTCGTTGATGCACTCGTCCGTAAACTTGAATGACATAACCATTCGGCAAATCGGACCTGGTTCCTGGATTCGATTGTAAATGCAGGCGCAGCTAGCAGTAAAAGAAAGAACCACGTAAACAAGTAAAATTTAATTTATATGCAAATTAGCGTAGCAATTTAGAGCTGCACCGATTGCACTGATTTTTCATACTAAACGAGTCTCGAAAGTCAACCAAAATAAATAAATAAAATGAAGTGAATCGTTGGCATAAATTGACCTGTTTCGTTGCAACGAAATCCGAAGCATAATCGCTTTCCAGTCTTACGAGCAGAAGGAGGAGATGCAGGAAAAATATGAACTTTTATTACACGAGAGTGAAGGGTGAGTTAATAAAAGTTGTGTGTTTGATGATCCTTAAATATGCTCGCAGAAATGAATAGTAGACAAATTGAATGCTTGACATGAATAAATGTTTTTTTATAGTAGTCCTTAGAAAAGAAAATATGAAATTGATTTAACATGATTCTGGACTGTAATTATTCTACACATTTTTAGTTTTTACAGTTTAAAGAATAAATTAGTAAGAACACTTAGGAATAATTACTCGGTTTGACACTCTTTCCTACGTATTGAATCCATGTGCATGAGAATGCCTTATAAAATTGCAAATAAGTATCCCCTGGAGCGTGTGGCAAAGGGCTGATAGTCCGATAACTGTACTGTCATAACGTTAATGACAGTGGGCAATGTGTTTGATAATTACTGCAAAGGTCTCTTGACCCCAAAGCACGGAGTTTTCTCCCTAGGGGAACAGTGTGCTGGGTTGGCTGGCAGCAAAGGGATTGTTAATGTTGTTACAGAATTATCAGACTGTTGTACTACGGAAGGTCCTGACGGTGCATCTCGCAACGCTAACGGTGCGATGAGGCTAAAATAAAACTTTTACTACACTCGTTTTGTGTCCGTACACGGCACATGGTCGGTTCCGTTCCGTTTGCCGGGTAAGGGTTCTATTGTTTTATCAGAGCCCATCGTCCAAAGTGAGGTGGCGCAAGAAGCGGTGAAAGAAAATAGAAAACCACCCAGCAGTGAAAGGAACCGAGTAGTCGAATCCCGTCCCGAAATACAATTCAATGAAACGGGGTTTTCGGCGGTACGAAATGGCATTAGTGTTGGGTGACCCGTTAAATTAGATATTTCCACAAGAAACCACTCGCCCGAGGGTCCCTTTTTCCTTCCAATTACCGCCGGGAAATGGTTTCCGGTGGCCCAAAGTACGATTACGATATGTTGACACCATTTTACGGAATAGTTATCCGTGAAAATGCCGTTACCGGGTTTGGAAGGGTGATGCGCCGGGAGAGTGAAAAGTTTTTTTCTGTCACCACCGACCTTCCGTCTACTTCGTCCACTTGCCACCCCTTGTTCTAGATAGTAGCCGGTCTAAAGGAAATCCGCATCAAGGTGAAAAGCCAAACTCGAAGCGGAATAGACGAATAGTCCCGGGAGAAGAGAACGTTCGGAAGTTCAACGGTAGTTTTCGTTGTGCCAGTGTGTTTGGGAATCGAAATCCACCGAAAAGCTTGTGGTTAACCTCAAAAGTTTTACACCGAACTTTGTCCCGAGTCCGGGCGTGAGACAATCCTTGCTGCGACTGTTGCAACGGGCAACCAGGAACGGAAGTCCGTTTTCCCCTTCGATTGCTGCAGATTCAGATCAGATTTTCGTTGGCCATCGGAGCGGATGCTTTTCTCGTTCATTAGACAAACTCCGATTGGTTTGCGCTTTCGCCGGTTCAGGGAGGCGGGAGAATCTTCCCTCTTGCCAACACGGGGTTTCCACACGATGGTTGCTCGTGTCGGAGCATTTTCCGGTGCTTAATTACACCCCAGAAACCGCAAACCAGTGCAGCCGGTTGCATCTATTCATATTTGCCCAGCGTTTCGGCGTTCGATTCGGTGTTTGGCTCGCAGCTGCAGCGTGTACCGAACGCATTGGTGTTCGTGGCAAGCTGTTCGAACGGTGCTTTTATTTGTCGGCCCTCCTTAACCTCAAATTAATGAACACCAGTGCGTTTAGAGGGGGTTGATTTTTCCCTTGTGTTGGGAATCTGAGTGTCTGAGGTCGAAATGAACGTTAGATAACGATCCACTTTCGGTGGCCAGGGAACTTTGGGAAAGCTTGCGCCGAAAGCGAAGAACAAATTACCACCTAGTCCACCTAGGAATGGGCTTTTCCGAAGCGTTAAAGTGCTAAGTGAACGTAGGACAATGAATAGCCAGTAATTACGTTCTGCCTACTAAATGAGCAAAGATTGTTTTCCAGACATACGGTACGAAGATGTGTGAACAATTTAGCAAAGTTTGCGCAATGGAATCTTATAAACCTTGAACTCAATTGACTTCCAAATGCTATTTAGGACTTGGAAAATATTTAATTGCTTTCGTTTTAACAATTGCTTCTTTGTACTCCAATGGGAAAAGTAGTATCAAAACGAAGCTATATCTTGAACAAATCGGTCCAAGCGTGTTTAGTGTGAAATAATTAACGTAAAAGTTGACCTCAATGGGGACAATTTTTGAAACACCTACGATAACGTTCAGATATTATCATACATGATGCATGGAAAAAATGTGTGTTTATTGCCGACTGGCATAACATTACTCCAAAAGCCCACACGTAATTTCTGGGCCTATATTTTATGACACTCGCTTCAGGTTCAGGTGTATCGTTAAGGTGCTCAGACATAAATAGCACATGTACCTCCCATGCATACAGGAGCTCCTACGTACTTTCCCTCCCTCGGTGGCGTGTGATGGTTTAGTCAAATTTAATGTCCTATCTCCCACTCTTCATGCTTTTAACATTCCTTCCATAGGGTACTTTGCAAAATTGTTTTTGATGAACGCTCTAAACGGTAAATTATTGTGCTTCTTCACAGCACCAAACACCAGTATCCTTTAGCGTAGCCAATGTGACGCAAATAATTGAACGTAACAGGTTTACATCCTGCCAACGCTACAAATGGCTCAATTTGTCGAGAGCAGGTCCCTTCTACATCGCCTGTTGCAGGAAAGGGCTCCCGTTAGAAACAACCTGCTTAATTTGATGCGTTTGCAAACAGCTTTGGTTGGCAAAAGAGATCGAAAGAAGCAAAATAAAATCCAGACCGAAATATTTCAAACGAGCTTGCTCAGCTGCGGTGAACGACCTCCGGAAGTACGTCGTTTTGCGCATCCGGAAGGAAACGAGGTATTACGCCTAGGGAAATACATTTTTATTTTATGCATAATGCGCTACCGACGAGAAAACCTCGATTCCCTAGCCGGAGGCTATGAAAGCTCTTTTGGGGGCCATCGGTATAAGGTTACCATTATGAAGATGGCGATAAACTTGTGATACGTTTAATTTTGCTGTCATTTTTAAGGTGAGAAGGTGTAAACAAAATGTCGTTCAATCTGAGGCAGACAAACTCTTTAAAATGTTTCACAGTTTTGTTGTTAACAATTTTTACCATAAATTACTTCATTATATTCTCTGTTTCCACAAGTTGATAAAAATATAACCGTGTTATCCTGTGTTGTGCTAATGTGTGTTTTTTTTTTTATTATTTTCCGTTATCTCTTGACCACCGCCAATTTGCCTTCCAAATTGCTCGATTCCGGCCAGGATGTCTTATCAGTTTGGTTGCGTAAATCAAGACGGCTTGTTGTTGTTTCCTTTTTCATTTCCTACATGTCAGTGCCCTTTGGCGCGATGTCCTAGCAAACCGAAGACAAACGGTGCCTGCCTTGGACATTTCAATCAGTCGCCAACTCAGGACAACAAAACCCGCACACATCGGGTGGTGCTTTCCTCTTTTGTGTCGTGGTTATTCTTCGCATAGGGATAGAACAATGGGGGAGAAAGGAAAGAAATAAAGTCAAACCCAGACCAACGCCTGTAGATGATGGCGATAAGCGCCAAACGGGAGCTCGCGTCCACCAACTGGGGTGGTTGGAGTGTTTTGTTTTTGTTTATTACTGTGGGACGATTGGGTCACCAGTCGGGTCGAAAATCTTGTCTCCATCAGGGTACGACATCAATCGTTCCGTTGGTATTTGTGCAGTGGACAGGATGTAGATTGCTTATTCGAAGACAAAACGATATGGCGCAATATTACCCTATTCCAGAGTAGCCTCAAAAAACTGTTTTACTCTCTACACCGCAACATTTGCATAAGAATAATCGAAGGAAGCTTATCGGGCAAGAAACCACTTAATTCTCCTGGCGATTGTCGACGAAAAGTTCACCACAGGTAAAACACTGTCACCCACCCCTTGGTCCGGTTCACTAGAAGAGTAGTCAGGTTCTTGTAAGTCCTCACGACGTTCCTAAGAAATGTCTCCGTTTGGAGTACCTCCGACGAAGAATAATAAAACTGATCGTGGAATGAGAACCGTCCTTTGTTTTTTTGGGAAAAACGAAACCACCTCATGATGGCCGCTTACGTCCAAAGGCTGTGGAGTCCTGAGCGATGATGGAAGGACAGGGCACGAAAGGGATATTACCTGAACTCAAACCGTCCTGGCACGAACTCGCTTATCGACGGGCTTGACCCGCTGGCCGTTGGATGGACCAACTTGTCGGTGGATTGCTTGCCGGTGGTTTAATTTTCTCGTCTTATCTGCACAAGTCCGGGCCCGCACCGGTGCGTGTACGGTGTTGTCCTGCTGGTTCCGATGAAATCTGCTCCGACGTTCCAGTTCCGGCACCGGAGCCATCTTCCGAGCAGCACGTTGCGTTGCCGTCGGTCATTATCAAGCGGATGCCATTGGCCGGGGCCGGGGTTTGTTATCCTTGCCGTCCTCGTTGTCGTCGTTAGCTGAAGACGACACCGGAGCGTACCGGTTTTTGGCAAAGGACAAATGGCCAGTCCGGAGAGGTGATTCTGTCCGATGAATCCGGTAACGACTCGAGGTGAGGCGTTCACGAGCGCATCCCAAATTAGGCCGACAGTTTATCGGACTGTTTTTGTAGCCGCCCACTTCCGTTGACGAGAAATGGTTCCTTTCGGGATGGTTGATCTACTTTGGAGCAGTGGAGTACAGGTTAGGTCATTGCTAGGCAAAGGTGCAGGTACTTCTGTGATGCAATGAATATACCGTGTGGGGTTTTGGGAAGCTGTGCTTGCAATATTTTTAGGCCTTTTCCATCAGTACCATATGGTGAGGATCTTCAAATAGAGCTATGTAAAATGTATTTAAGATTTGGAGTTTCTTAATTACCCTTTATTCTTTAGTTATACATTTCACACTTTGGTTAAACATGTTGAATCTATCCTTTTATAGAGCTATGATCTTTAGGCCTGTTCTTATTTACTTTTCCACCTCACATGTATATCAGTTCTATTTCAACGTTTAACATTTTAAAACGATTAGAACCTTACACTTTCTCAAAGATACTTGCTCTTTTCTTTAGAAACTTTTAAC